>NC_073244.2:65040000-65665000 GCF_029281585.2 Gorilla gorilla gorilla
TGATATATTAACTATATATGGAATTCTACAAAGGGAAAAAATTGAAAATATATCACATTTAGAAAAGAATGACATGAGCCAATACAGGATTCCACAAAAGCTTACTTCAGCAATAATTACATATAGAAAAAGAGACTGAATTAGATAAGCTTCATCTCAACCTTCAGCATGAACTGTGAGATGAAAGGTAAATACAAGGCACCAGGCAGTGACACAGCCAGTCACTCCTTGCCTCTCTTCACTGCCCCCACCCTACCCCATCCTAGGAAACAGGAAGAGGGAGACCCTCAACTGAATGAGGCAAGTCACTGCCCAATGGCTGAACAGCATGGGCAAATGAAAGCTAGCCTCTTATGCCATAATTATAAAATGCACAAGCCTTTTGCACAGAGCTTTGTAATTCTCATCCTTATATGTAGAATTTAAACAATTAGATTACAATTTAAATGTAATACATTATAAATAGAGAAATCAAATTGTCATATCCAATCTCAACTCACCTCTCATCTGGCCCCAGGGCGCCCCTCTTTCTTTATGTGTTCCTCTCCCCCATTTTGTGCCTCTCACTTTCACCTTGTCTCTCCAGCCCTTCTTTTTCCCCTTTTATTTTCCCCCTAGGATTCTGACGATTTTGTGCCTCTTTTTTCTTCTGCTGTTTCTCCCTTCTTTGTTTTTTCCCCTTATATCTGTTCTACTCCATTCTTCCAATTTGTTTCACCTCTTGTGGCGTTTTCTTTCCAATCTTTTCATCGTCCCAATCTCCCATCTATTTCTGCCTCTTTCTTACCCCATCTCCGCGCCTCCTCTGCTCTCCCTGTTAAATCCCCTCTTCCCTGTTACACCCGCTTATCCTCACTCTCTGGCACTCCCAGATCCCAGGCCTCCCTGTGTTGTGGTTCTCCCTCTGCTCGCCTTGTCACCAGCTGTCCCCTCCTGCTGTCCCAGCACCACGCAGCTCTGTCTGCCCTCGGCCAAATCCTTTCTCCTCTCCCCCACTCTGTCTGAGGAGGCTCCTTCTTTGCTGTCCCTCTCCTTATCTTGTTGTCCTTCATCTCGGGATATCGAGCTTTTCTCTACATTTCGCCAATTGCTTTTCTGCCCCTGCTACTTTCTTGACTGCTTCTTTCACTCTGTCGCTGCAAATCTCTCACCCATCCTCCACTTTGCCATCTGTTTATGGGTCTCCCTCATTTTTCTTTTCTCTTTCTTGGTTTTTCCATCTCCTCTCAGTGGCTCTTTGTCTCTCTTTCTCCTGATTCCCTTGGGCCACACATTCACTGGAGCGTTTGTAGTAA
This sequence comes from Gorilla gorilla gorilla, assembly GCF_029281585.2. Taxonomy (NCBI): domain Eukaryota; kingdom Metazoa; phylum Chordata; class Mammalia; order Primates; family Hominidae; genus Gorilla; species Gorilla gorilla. The sequence goes on from NC_073244.2 coordinate 65,041,296, forward strand.
GATGTCTGCATGTTGGAGGAGTACATTTTCCAGAGGGTGGAGCTGGGCAGGCAAAAACACCGGGTGTCACAGGACGGGCCCCGGGCACCTCCCCAACGAGGGCTCAAGGGAAGCGGTGACTGCGAAGGGGAGGCCTGGGGAGCAGCAGGGCCCGGCACGAGGAGGAGGGAGGTGGGGGACGACGGCGCCTTAGGACAGGGGTGGGATGTGCAGGATCCCAGGACCAGGCGGAGGCGCGGCCTCCCCGGGACTGGGTCGGCGGCGCTGCGCTCCAGGGGCCGACGAGAGCGAGGCTGGGAGGCGCCCAGGGCAGGCGGTGAGGACTTTAAGGGATGCGGGGCGGGAGGAGGAGTCAGTAAAGGATTTTAAGCAGGAAAATCCTGCTTAAACGTTTAAAAAACCGGGAAAGGCCGTGTTTACTTGGCTCAAGGCAGAAAGACCGGGGGCAGGGACCAGCCTCAGGGAGACTCTAACCCAAAAGGAAGCGTCTCCGGGCCCACACAGCAAGGCCTATTTACCTGAGGTGGAGGGTGCGGTGCGGAGATTTTAAGTCCGTAGCGACCCCCGGGCATCGGGTGTGCGAATGGGGGACGGCGAGGCGCAGGTTGAGTCTACACAGAGGAACACTCATACGCCATGGTGTGATGCTTGCTCCGCACGATCCACTTCCGGGTCTGTGGGCAACTGCGCGGAGGAAAGCGACCGAGCGGCCTGGGCGGGGTCCGAGATGGGCGGAACCGGAAAAGGGCGGGGCGTTGAGAGAGCCGGGCTAAGGCAGGGGCCGCGGGGCAGGGACCCCAGGGAAGGAACGGGGAGGAGCCACCGGGGAGGGGCGGGGAGTGACCAAGTGGAGGGACCTGGGGGCGGGCCGTGGAGGAGCCGCCGGGGAAGGGCGGGGAGGAACCGCGGGAAGGGACCGCGGGGGAGGAACGCGAAGGGACCGCGGGGGAGGGAGGCAGAGGGACCGCCAGGAAGGGACCCGGGGGAGAGGCGGGGCTGGACGGGACACGTTAGGGTCTGCGATTTCGTGGGATGCCAACAGCCCAGCGCCCAGAGCCCAGAGCCATCTGTAGTGTCTTGTGGAACGGCGTAGATGTTTCAAACGATTTCAAGTTAAAAGCACAGTTGCGTAGGTTATTTTGGAAACCAAACTGCTTTCCTCTTAGAATGGAAGCGGTTTATGTTGAAACCATTTTTTGCTAGCGCGTTTACCCAGTAATGTTATTGACGCTGAAGCAGCCCAGGAGTCTGGGAACATGGGTCGACACGGAGCGGTGATGGCATGCTGGAAAAGTTTCTGCGATTAAAATTAAGTAATTTAAAAGCCCTGAAATTAGCAATAACTTTTAAAAAATAGATATAAATTGCATTGTCCTTTTTTATACTTACTATTCTATTCCGTGCGATATGACAACCTCAAACGCCTATACTTTTTTTTTTTTTTTTTTTTTTTTGAGCCGGAGTCACGCTCTGTCGTCCAGGCCGGGGTGCAGTGGCATGATCTCTGCTCACTGCAACCTCGGCCTCCCGGGTTCAAGCAATGCTCCTGCCTCAGCCTCCCGAGTAGCTAGGATTACAGGCGCTCTCCACCACGTTCTTTAGCGGAGATGAAGTTTCACCATGTTGCCTAGGCTGGTCTCGAATTCCTGACCTCAAGTGATCCACCCGCCTCAGCCTCCCAAAGTGCTGGGATTACAGGCGTGAGCCACCATACCTGGCCCCAGGAACTACTTTCACCTACTGAATATATATTAAGTCCTTTGCCACAAAAAGATAATATACATAACTTATCTCAGAACAATTAAGATATTTACCACTGTAAATGACAAATTCAGACTTAGAGAAGGAAAGATTTTATTCAAAAGGACTATTGCAATAGAGAGAATGTTCCAATCACAAGATCTGAAAATGTCCAAGAGACACAAACTAAAAAGCTTTTTTTCTTTTTTAATATATGGAGGAGTAAACAAGGCTAGAAAGCACAAGCACAAGTTATGAGGCTGTGGATGAGCACTTGGCATGACTACAGTTATTCAGGGAAAGTTTGTTATGTTATGTTAAAAATGTTACGTATTTCTTGGAGAGAGTCTTGCTCTGTCACCCAGGCTGGAGTGCAGTGGCGTCATCTCTGCTCACCGCAACTTTTCATCTCCCAGGCTCAGGCAATCCTCCCACCTCAATCTCCCCAGTAGCTGGGACTACAAGCACACGTCACCACGCCTAGTTAATTTTTGTACTTTTTGTAGAGACGGGGTTTCGCCATGTTGCTCAGGCTAGACTCGAACTCCTGAGCTCGAGGGATCCCCCACACCTTGGCCTCCCAAAGTGCTGGGATTTCAGGCGTGAGCCACCGTGCCCGGTCTATTTATTTTTTGAGAGAGCATCTTGCTCTGTTGCCCAGGCTAGAGTGCAGTGTCAAGACCATAGCTCACTGCAGCCTTCAACTCTGGAATCAAGTGATCCTCCTACCTCAGTCTCCCAAGTAGCTGGGACTACGGGTTTGCACCGCCACACTCCACTAATTTTTTTACTTTTTGCAAAGGCGGATTCTCACTATGTTGCCCAGGCAAGTCTTGAACTTCTAGCCTCAACTGATCCTCCTGCCTTGATCTCCCAAAGTGTTGGGATTACAAATGTGAGCCTGGCTCATCATGGAATTCAAGACCAGTTTGGGCAACATAGCAAGACTCCCATCTCTACAGAAAATTTTTAAAAATTAGCTGGGCATGGTGGCACACACCTGTAGTCCCAGCTACTCAGGAAGATTGCTTGAGCCCAGGAGTTCGAGGCAGCAGTTAGCTATGATCCTGACACTGCACTCCAGTCTGGGCAACAGAGTGAGAACCTGTCTTTCAAAAAAAAAAAAAGCCTACTCTTGGGAGGGGCTGTTGGCTGTTGTTAAGGAAAAGTTGTTCCAAATAACACTGACGAAGAATGGTTCAGAGGGTTGGGCATGGTGGCTCACGCCTGCAATCCTTGCACTTTGGGAGGCCGAGGCGAGTGGATCACATGAGGTCAGGAGTTCGAGACCAGCCTGGTCAACATGGCGAAAACCCATCTCTACGAAAGACAAAAATTAGCCAGGCGTGGTGGTGCACACCTGTAATCCCAGCTACTCAGGAGGCTGAGGCAGGAGAATTGCTTAAACCAGGGAGGCAGAGGCTGCAGTGAGCCAAGATTGTGCCACTGCACTTCAGCTTGGGTGACAGAGTGAGACTCTATCTCAAATAAATAAATAAATAAGGCTGGGCGCGGTGGCTCACACCTGTAATCCCAGCACTTTGGGAGGTTGAGGCGGGTGGATCACGAGGTCAAGAGATCGAGACCATCCTGACCAACATGGTGAAACCCCGTTTCTACTAAAAATACAAAAATTAGCTGGGTGTGGTGGCCTGTCCCTGTAGTCCCAGCTACTCAGGAGGCTGAGTCAGGAGAATTGCTTGAAACCAGGAGGCAGAGGTTGCAGTGAGATGAGATCGTGCCACTGCACTCCAGCCTGGCGAAACAGTGAGACTCCATCCTATAAATGAATGAATGAATGAATAAATAAAGTGAATTAGTAATCAAAAACCTCAAAAAAGAAAAGTTTGTAGCTGGGCATGGTGGCTCACACCTGCAATCCCAGCATTTTGGGAGACCGAGGCAGGCAGATCCCTTGAGATCATGAGTTTGAGACCAGCCTGGCCAACATGGTGAAACGTTCTCTACTAAAAATACACAAATTAGCCGAACGTGGTGGTGGGCGCCTGTAATCCCAGCTACTCGGGAGGCTGAGGCAGGAGAATCGCTTGAACCCGGGAGGCGGAGGCTGCAGTGAGCTATTGTGCCACTGCACTCCAGCCTGGGCGACAGAGCAAGACTCCGTCTCGAAAAATAAAAATTAAAAAAAAGAGTGATACAGCTTTCATGGTGTAAAATAACTTTCTTGGGATTTTTATTATATTCACGTAAGTATCCTGAGGCAGGGTATGGGGAGAACAACTCAAGTGCACTCTGTAAGTGTATGTTCCCAACGCTCTATTTAATTCCAAGAAAAAAAAAACGGTTCTATCTTTCAGCCTTAAGAGTCTAATGGTGTGTTGTTATTGTCTGTTACAAAGTAACCTACTGAGGTGGGATAAAACTATGTTGGCAGAGAGAACATGATGCATTCATAGTTATGCAAAAATCAGATTAACTAGCACGAGATCTATGATACATTCTGAATAAAACAGTAGCAAAATGTAATACCAGCAGTAAATGTGAATCCTAATCAATAACATGCTATTGTGGTTCATCTCTGAGGTTGTGGTTTCTATTGTGGTTTCAATCTTGGCTATATAACAGCGATGGCCATTCCATGCAAAAGGTGGCCACCGTTTTCCCCTGAATTATTTCCACCATGTAATCAGTCACTAATAACCCATTACACTCCTCCCACAAATCCCAGTGTCTAAGGTCTTGATCTGCTCTGATTTTTTTTGAGGCACAGTCTCTCTCAGTCACCTAGGCTGGAGTACAGTGGTGCAATCTCGGCTCACTGCAATCTCCACCTCCTGAGTTCAAGCGATTCTCCTGCCTCAGTCTCCCAAGTAGCTGGGATTACAGGCGCCCACCACCACGCCCGGCTAATTTTTGTATTTTTAGTAGAGACGGGGTTTCACCATCTTGGCCAGGCTGGTCTCGAACTCCTGACCTCATGATCCACCCACCTCAGCCACCCAAAGTGCTGGGATTACAGGTGTGAGCCACCGCGCCCGGTCGTGGTCTGCTCTGTTTCATGGTCAGTTTGCAGGTCATCTCTTTCCTGTAACCCAAAGTGCCGTCTGTCAGGAGAACACCCTAAACACAATAAGGATGATGATCAACATCATCATTTTGCATTATTCTCTGCCTGCCCCCATGCTTGGTAATTTGCCAAGGCAGAGTCCTTATTCTTCAAAGAATCTGAATAGAAATGATCCTCATCTAATGCAGTGAGCCCTTCCATCTTACTGATTCTTTCCCAGACATCACCATGAAAGGCAGGTAAGGAGGCCTATCAACACATTTCAAGGTTCGGCTGAAAGTCATAAATCCTAAAGTATAAAGTAGTAGCCTTGCAAGACACCTAAAATAAATAAATAAAATATTTTAAAATCTGAGACAACCAGTGACTTCAAACATCCTGCAACCTTTAATATATATCATGTTGTGTGAGTTTTAACACATGTGGGCTTGCATTTGTTCTACAATGTGTAATATGAAAAGTTTATCAGCACGACTAGACTGAATTATTCCTCACATAAATCCTTGGATGTGTTACAGTTTTGATCCTTGGTTAATAGCTTCAACATGCACAAAATATACAAAGATGTTTACACATTTTGATGTCTAGTGAGTTGTGAGACCTAAATGAAGCCTCTGCCACACACTTAGGTGTATATGATTTCTCTTCAGCATGGACTCTGATGTCAATGAATGCTTGAACTTGTGATGAAGGGTTTGCTGTACTCGTAAGGATTCTCTCAAGAATGAAATTCTCTGATGCTGTGTAGGAGTGAATTGTGACTGAAAACCTTGCCACATTTATTATACTTGTATGGTTTCTCTCTGGTATAAATTCTTTGATGACTCACAGGATTTAAACTTTGACTGAAGACCTTGCCATATTAATTTCTTTTATAAGGTTTCTCCTTAGTATGGATAATTTGATGTCTGAAGAGGTTTGGGCGCACACTAAAGGACTTCCCACAATCACTACATTTGTAAGGTTTCTTTCCAGTATGGATTATCTGATGTCTAGTGAGGTTTGGGCGCACACTAAAGGATTTGCCACACTCATTACATTTGTAAGGTTTTTCTCCAGTATGGATGACCTGATGGGTAGTTAGGCTTGAATGCACACTGAAGCCTTTGCCACATTGATTACATTTGTAAGGCTTCTCTCCAGTATGGATGACCTGATGGGTAGTTAAGTTCGAATGCACACTAAAGGCTTTCCCACACTCATTACACTTGTAAGGTTTCTCTCCAGTATGAACTCTCCGATGACTCGCAAGGTGTGAATTGTAACTGAAAACCTTACCACATTCATTGCATTTGTAAGGTTTCTCTCCAGTATGAATTCTCCAATGCCTTGCAAGGCTTGAAGTCTGACTGAAGACTTTACCACATTCATTACACTTGTATGGTTTCTCCCCAGTGTGAATTCTCTGATGAGTTGCAAGGCTTGAAGTCTGACTGAACACCTTGCCACATTCATTGCATTTGTAAGGTTTCTTGCCACTATGAATTACCTGATGGCTGGTAAGTGTTGACCTCACACTAAAGGCTTTGCCACATTCTTTACACGTGTAAGGTTTCTCTCCAATATGAATTTTCTGATGTAGTGCAAGGCATGAATTTCGACTGAAGACCTTGTCACATTCATCACATTTGTAAGGTTTCTCTCCAGTGTGAACTCTCCGATGTAGTGCAAGGCATGAGTTGCGACTGAAACTTCTGTCACATTCATTACATTTGTATGGTTTCTCTCCAGTATGAACTCTCCAATGACGTGCAAGGTTTGATTTTTGACTAAAGACCTTGCCACATAGATCACATTTATATCGTTTCTCTCCAGAATGACTTATCTGATGTACAGTCATGTGTGAGCCATGATTCAAGGCTTTGTCGCACTCAATATATCTGTAAGGTTTTTCCCTAATGCATGATTTCTGTTCTTGTGTGAGTAATGAAGAACAGATGAAATCAGTCCCATATTTATTAGAAATATGGGTTTTGACGGTAGAAGAAATTATTTGGGGTGGTGAAACTGAGGAACCATGGTTGACAGACTTCTCAACATGGTTACATTCATAAATTTTCCCTTCAGCTTGAAACTGCTGCAGTTCAGGGGGATGTGGTAGAAAGCTTAATCCAAGCTGATGTTTAATAGACTTGTTTCCTATACCTCTTCTATCGCGTTGGTCTCTCCTACAAGTAAGATTTTCTTTTGGGGCCGTAGTCACTTTGTTGCAATTTCTTTCATCATCTCTCCACTGACAGTCAAAGTCGTGTATTTTTTTCTTGATTTCCCTGAAGCAAAACTCTTCAATGTCATGTTTTTCATGTTGTTCCAATGTCACTGTGTGGAATACTTCTCCTGGGTTACCTTCCTGTTGTGGTGCTAGTTCCTTGATTACACAGTTACGAGACAGATCTATAAGAAATGAAAACCATAGGTTTCCAATTAATTAGAGACAGTATATAAATATTTCATACTGAATAACAGAATTACACAAAAAGCAACATTTATATACAACAGAGTTATAAAACTTCCCAATCATGATCTTTAATTTTTACAAACACAAAGGAATCACATTCTTTAGTTAAAAAAAAGGGTGATTACATGGCATTCAAATAAATTCTAGGGAAGGACAGATTCAAACATCCTATGACCAAAACACATTGTACAAACCTACGTTAGCCCTGAAAGGAGTATTTTTTCACCTTGACAGCAAAGTACACACCAATTGGCAGAAAATACATGGCTGTCTCATTATTGAAATAAATATTACATTTTACCTAGCCACAGCATATTTACTGTGCCCATATAAATGAAAAAAGTATTACACAATATATCATAATGATAACTAAGCCGCAACAAACTTACGGAATGAGTAAGGTACATAAATGATAATTCTGAATTGCAAAACGGTAATAGCACTGAGAAAATGAGACAAAAAATGATAAAACACTGTTAAAAATAGCTAATTTTTCTGAATGCCTGTTATGAAAATATCTGTACCCACCTAGACCAGGCATTTTTGACATTAATGAGTGATGCATGTCAGTTATATTGCATGAAACTTACTAAAAACCCATCATCTGTAAACCATAACAATTAATTAATAAGACACTGTAGTAACCCACGATAAAAACGCAAACCAAAAACTAGTAACTACACTTGTACAAAGTTATAGCCTGTAAATGATTCTCTCCTAAGAAAAAAGCAAGAACTATTTCAGAACCAGCACACAACCCGTGAACTGGAATATATGTTAAGATCTCTGACATTTGATGCATGAGGTCAGGTAAACACACAGCATTATAAAGAAGAATTGAAGAACAAAGTCAGAAATCACAATTATGACTTCACACCTGCACTTATGTAACAAACAGCCAGTCAATAACGCAATTCCCTACATATGCATTGCCCTTTCATGACCTAGTTCATCAGCCACACAATATACATAAGAGTTTGTACTTGGAAAATTTATTAACTGAAATCAGAGAACACAATGTTTAAAACGAATTGAAAATAAAAACAAACAAAATATAATGCAGTCTCTACGGTCTGAATATGTTAGCCAAAATTCATATGCTAAGGTCCTATCCCCCAGTGTGATGTTGTTGCAGATGGCGCGTTTGGGATATAATTAGGTCATGAGGTTGGACTAGTCAAAAATAGGATTAATGCCCTTACAGGACAAGACATAAGAGCTTGTTTTCTCTTGCCCTTTCCATCATGTGGGACAGTCAGTGGGCCGGTACCAGGAACTGATTCACCTGGCTCCTTAATTTTGACTTCCCAGCTTCCAGGTCTGGGAGATATAAATTTCTGTGGTTTAGTTCTCCTAGCCTATGATATTTCTTTTTTTTTTTTTTTTTTTTTTTTTTTTTTGAGACACAGTTTCTCTCGTCACCCAGGCTGGAGTACAATGGCGCAATCTCGGCTAACTGCAACGTCTGCTTCCTGGGTTCAAGCGATTCTCCTGCCTCAGTCTCCCAAGTAGCTGGGATTACAGGTGCCTACCACCATGCCTGACTAATTTTTATATTTTTAGTAGAGATGGGGTTTCAGTATGTTGGCCAGGCTGGTCTCGAACTTCTGACCTCAGGTGATCCACCCACCTCAGCCTCCCAAAGTGCTGGGATTACAGGCGTGAGCCACTGCACCCGGCCCGCCTATGATATTTCTTATGGCACGATGAGTTATATAAGACAGAAAAAGGACAATCTCATCACAATCATCACAGAAGGCTGATCAATCTTATTAAACAAACTTTGGGACTTTACTGTAAGACATGCAATATTCCAAGTAATCACACACCACCACCTTGTTTTAAAAACTTTCAAGTAAATTGTTATTATTTTTCAAATAAACACATTAGGCCCATGGTATTCATGTATCTCACCTAAATTTTCACAGAAAATAAGAGAGAAAAACAAGACTAAATCCTGGGCCAGCAGGCTCAGACTTTTTTTTATTTTTTTATTTTTTGAGACACAGTCTCGCTCTTTTGCCCAGGCTGGGGTGCAGTGGTGTGATCTCGGCTCACTGCAACCTCCGCCTCCCAGGTTCAAGCAATTCTCTTGGCTCAGCCTCCTGAGTACCTGAGATTACAGGCACCTGCCACCATGCCCGGCTACTTTTTTTGTATTTTTAGTAGAGAAGGGGTTTAACCATGTTGGCCAGGCTGGCTTCGAACTCCTGACCTCAAGTGATCCGCCCACCTCAGCCTCCAAAAGTACTCGGATTACAGGCTTGAGCAACCACGCCAAGCCATCAGACGTGTTTCTAAGCACATGTCCACCCACAGGCAGCGTGGAAAACCTGGGTGGACATGTGCAGTGTGGAAAACTATCAGTCACAGCAAGAATGCACCCAGGCAAGGAGCATATGAAGAAAAGGAGCTATAAGTGCTGGACTGTGTTGATAATAGTATTATTCAGTCAGCTCTCATGGAAGGCAGCTATGCTCACCACTACACCACCAATGCATCTAGTCAGTCAGCTCTCATGGATAATGGTATCTGAGTCATCACTTCCTACACGTACTGATTTAGGCAGATCCTGACTTATAAAGCGGTGGAGTAGTATCTTGTCTTGCATAGTGAGAGTAGTGTGGAGGGTGAGGAAGTCCTGTGGCAACTGGGGTTTTCAGGAATACAAAACCAATATGCTAAAAAGCAACAGTATATTCCATGCAGATCAAGGTATCATGTGAGGATAGGAGAAAGGAAGGGCAAGAGCACAGGAGAGGGAGTAATGGGCATGTCGGAGGAAAATCTGCATGAACATGTGTGGGATATAATTCCACTAGGACAGTTACAATTCTGACCTTGGGGCCAGGCGTGGTGGCTCACGCCTGTAATCCCAGCACTTTGGGAGGCCGAGGCGGGTGGATCACATGAGGTCGAGAATTCAAGACCAGCCTGACCAACATGGAGAAACTCTGTCTCTACTAAAAATACAAAATTAGCCAGGTGTGGTGGTGCATGCCTGTAATCCTAGCTACTCAGGAGGTTGAGGCAGGAGCATCGCTTGAACCTGGGAGGTGGAGGTTGCGGTGAGCTGAGATTGTGCCATTGTATTCCAGCCTGGGCAACAAGAGCGAAACTCCATCTTAAAAAAAAAAAAAGTATCATAAAAAATACAGAATTTACGACTAAATGAAAAAGATGTTCATTTATACCACATGTAAATGTACAAGATGAAACTAGTAGTGGCTTAAACAAATGACACTGGACTTTAAAAACCGAGGCATTACAGCGGTGTAAAGCAAAAAAAGAACAAACGAAAAAAAACCAAGGCATCATTCAGCTTCACAAGCTCCCTCCACAAGAGGGAGGTTTGAACCTACAACAAATTGAACCCAGGCTGAACAAAGGTTTGTTGATGAGAATGAACAATGGTGCACACAGGATGGAAAATGAACAAATGTGGTGTGAACAATAGTTTAGTCAAGAGCCTCATACATATGATGCTGTGAACTTGAACAATGTCATCGCTAGGAGAAACTCCCACACCAACTGCTGGCTTAGGGGACATGATCATTAGTTTATGTGTCCAGCGCTGTCACAGTGCCCTTCAGGTACACTTTTGTGAGGCTCCTCAAAACTAGAAGGACATCTGGAAACACTTGTCAGTCAGGCTCGCCTGATATTTTGTATCTTATATCCTGAGCCATGCTGACAATTCTGCTCAACGCTTTAAGGGGCATCTCTACATGTAGCAGGATGCTATTCAATTATATTAAAGAGTTTTCCCTCATAAATTTTCTGTTATCATATAAACACCCTCCATAAGAGACTCCAGGAGAAGGTATGCATAACCTATAGGTTGGTTATCATAGCAGGAATAGAGAAATGACAGACTCCAGGAGTGTGTATATCAAAAGCTGGGTTTGTTTTTTTTTTGAAACGGAGTCTCACTCTGTTACTCAGGCTGTAGTGCAGTGGTGCCATCTCAGCTCACTGCAACCTCCGCCTCCTGGGGTCATGTGATTCTCCTGCCTCGGCCTCCTGAGTAGCTGGGATTACAGGCGCATGCCACCACACCTGGCTAACTTTTGTATTTTTAGTAGAGACGGGGTTTCACCATGTTGGTCTTGAACTCCTGACCTCAGGTGATCCGCCCACCTCGGCCTCCCAGAGTGCTGGAATTACAGGCGTGAGCCACCGCACCCAGTCAAAAGTTGGTTTTCAGAGGAAAAATCATGCAAACTTAAGAGAAAACAAAATCAGGAAGAGCCAAGGTTTTTCTGCATTCATATAGCAGTGAGACCAATGGAAAAGAGAGAAAAATACAACATATGAGGCTAGATTTTGAAAGATCTTGAAATGGGATTGTCTGCTCTGCCTACAGAGGGATCCTAAGCTAAGAGCCTGAAAGACTAAGACGTACTCCCTGTGTAGGACGGGGGATCCCAGTGAAGACCTGTCAACTGTTCTTACAGTTCTGCAGAGTAACAATCTCAGAAGAACCAACTCCCTCCCCTGGTCCACACACCCACAAACTGTGGCAAAAGCAGAACAGAAGAAATGGCTGAGGGACCACAACAGGTAGAAAGGGCTTGAGACAGCTCCTTGCAGCTCCCCGGGGCCTCAGATGCAAAGAAGGAGCAGCCAGTGTTTCCCATCTCGTGGGCAGGTCTTCCAAGCACCGGAAATGGGGTGGAGCATGGATAGCTCCAGGCATCAGGACTGTGGAGGCCTCCCCTCTGATCTATATGGAGAGCGAACTGAGCATCAGGTGGCATCAAGAATAGGAGAGACCGGCCGTGCGCGGCAGCTCAAGCCTGTAATTCCAGCACTCTGGGAGGCTGAGACGGGCAGATCACCTGAGGTCAGGAGTTTGAGACCAGCCTGACCAACATGGTGAAACTCCGTCTCTATAAAAATACAAAATTAGCCGGGCGTGGTGGTGCATACCTGTAATCCCAGCTACTCGGGAGGCTGAGGCAGGAGAATCATTTGAATCCGGGAGGTGGAGGTTGCGGTGAGCCGAGATTGCACCATTGCACTCCAGCTTGGGCAATAAGAGCGAAACTCCATCTCAAAAAAAAAGAACAACAGCAACAAAAGAACAGGAGAGACCAAGGGAGAAGTAGACCCTTGTGATGTGGCCCCTCCCGGACCCCTCAGAGTGAAGGAGCCAGAGAGTTCACAGAAGTCAGAGGGCAATGCTGTCCATCATGATGAGCACTTCCATTTGTCTCTGTTTGAGCTGCAGCCCCCACTGGACAGCAAAAGGATCAACTATGACATGTCTCAAGAGCAGAGGGAGAAGTAGGGGAAGTTTAAAATTTCCTCTAAGAGCTCACAGGATATAAACATTTGTTTTCCTACAGAACTCTCCCACTTGCTAAGAGTTTCCAAACACAATGTAATGGTGTGGCTTCCTCTCCCCCCATCTGAGGTCTTACCTGTTTTCACACCTTTGATCCATTCCCACCCTTTTGGTTTTCTTGCTATTTGTACTTGGCTTTCTATGGTCCAGGGCTCTTTCCTGTGCTCCCACATAGGATAATACTCTGGTCAGGAAGAGAATTTCCCGCTTATAAAATGAATGGAACATGATGTGCTGTGGCTTTTCAAGAATCTCAGCCCTTTGCTTGGATAAGAAGAGAGGCTATCACAGATGGATCTAGGAAAATATTTCACAAATTATTTCACTGAATGCCAACTCTGAATGCTTAGGGAAGACTGTAATATGCAAATATCTAGCTCCCTTCCAAGAACTACTGAATCAAAGCACAGGGGCAGAAAACAAGAAGTGAGTATTTCAGAAGTCTACCATAAGCTTTCATGGATACTTCAGCTCTGGAACCACCACTGTTGTATCATGAAGGGGTCAGAACATCTGGAAAAAGGGGATGGTTAAACTCCAGAGTTCACATTATGGAGCTTTTCATTTCAGAGTCAACAAGGCCTCAAACTCAGTCAGGCAATGCAGGGGCTCCCAAGAGGCACACAAGGGAAAATGGAAAGATACCAAGGGCAGATTTTGACTTCTGGAAGAAAATTATCCTCACCCAGGGAGACCAGGTTCCTGTAGTTCTCCAACATCACATCCCTGTATAAAGTCCTCTGTGTAGAGTTCAGGCATTTCCACTCATCTTGAGAGAATTCGATGGCCACGTCCCTGAATGTCAACTGTCCATAAAATAATAAACACATTTCACCAAGGGGTTATGAAGGGAGTTACCATCTTCACACAAAATAAGAATAAAAGAGAATTTAAGTATAGATTTAATTGAAGTGTGTGTTCTGATAAATCCACACTAAGGTATTTTTGAGTACATATCTCTCCCTAATTGTGGTTTTTTTTTCTCTCTCTTTTTTTTTTTTTTTTTGGTTTGAGACAAGGTCTCGCTCTGCTGCCCAGGCTGAAGTGCAGTGGCATGATCATGGCTCACTGCAGACTCAATCTCCCAGGTTCAAGTGACCCTCCAACCTTAGCTTTCCAAGTAGCTGGACTATAGGCATGTGTGTACAAAGTACATTTGAAAACTTCAACAATGAACTAGGGATCAAGCAGAAGAAAAAATTTCAGAACTTGAAGACAGGTCTTTTGAAATAAACGAGTCAGACAAAAATAAAGAAAAAAATAAAAAAGAATGAACACAGCCTATGTGACATATGGGGCAGGCACCATAAGGTGACCAAATATTTGAATTTTTGGTGTCCCAGAAGGTGGAGAGAAAATCAAAAGGATAGAAAGCTATTTAACAAAATAATAACCAAAAACTTCCTAAGTATAGTAAAAGGTTTAGATATCTAGATACAGGAAGTTCATAGATTCTCAAAGAGATACAATCCAAAAATGTCTTCTTGGCACATTATAGTCAAACTGTCAGAAGTCAAAGAAAAAGAAAGAGAATTCTGGCTGGGTGTGGTGGCTCATGCCTGTAATCCCAGTACTTTGGGAGGCCAAGGCGGGCAGATCACCTGAGGTTGGGAGGTCGAGACCAGTCTGACCAACATGGAGAAACCCCATCTCTACTAAAAATACAAAACTAGCCGAGCGTGGTGGTGCAGGCCTGTAATCCCAGCTACTCGGGAGGCTGAGGCAGGAGAATTGCTTGAATCTGGGAGGTGGAGGTTGCGGTGAGCCGAGATCACGCCATTGCACTTCAGCCTGGGCAACAAGGGCGAAACTCTGTCTCAAAAAAAAAAAAGAAAAGAAAGAGAATTCTAAAAAAAAACAGCAAGAGAAAAGCATCTAGTCACTTATAAAGGGTGAGCCATAAAACAGGAAATTTCTCAATAGAAACCTTACAGGCCAACAGAGAATGGTATGATACATTAAATGTGCTGAAAGAAAAAAAAAACCCTGCCAGCCAAGGATACTATAATCAGCAAAATTATCCTTCATAAAAAGGAGAAATAGTCTTTCCCAGAGAAGCAAAGACTAAGGGAATTCTTCACCACTAGACTGGCCCTACAAGAAATGCTTAAGGGATCCCTACATCTAGAAGCAAAAGGACAAATATTGGCTGTCATGAAAACACACAATACTATAAAACCCACTGTTAGAGCAAACACGCAAGTAAGGAAAGGAGTCAAATGTAAATGTTAACATTATAGAAAACCACCAAACCACAATGAAAAACAATTAGAGAAAGAAAGGAGCAAACATACAAAACAACCAGAAATCAATTAATAAAGTGACAGTAATAAGCCCTCGCATATCAATAATGAACTTTATGTAAATGGATTAAACTTTCCACATAAAAGATATAGACTGGCTAAATTGATACAAGCGTATAACCCAACTATATGCTACCTTTAAGAAACTCATGTCAATGTAAAGACACAAATAGACTCAAAGTGAAAATATGAAAAAAGGTATTATATGCAAACGAAACCAAAAGCAAGCAGAAGTACCTCTACTTCAATCTAACAAAATGAATTTTAAGTTACAAACAGTAAAAGAGATGAAAAAGGTCATTACATACTAATAAAGAGATCAATTCAATAAGAGGAATATAACAATTCTAAACATATATGCACCCAACACTGGAGCATCCAGACATATAAAGCAAATATTATTAGATTTAAAGGGAGAGATACACTCCAAAAATAATAATAGTTAGGGATTTCAGCATTAGACAGCTGATTTAGACAGAAAATTAACAAAGAAACACTGAATTTAAACTGCACTTTAGACTAAACAGACCTAAGGGATATTTACAGAACATTTCATCCAACAAGTACAGAATACACATTCTTTGCACCAGCGCATAGAACATTCTCCAAGACAGACTACATATTAGAACACAAAACAAGTCTCAACACATTTTTAAAATATCAAAATCTTAATAAGTATCTTCTTAGAACAACAATGGAATAAAATTAGAAATCAATACCATGAGAAACTTTGAAAACTGGCAAATACATGGAAATTAGACAACATGCTCCTAAATGACCACTGGGTCTAGGAAGAAATTAAGGGGGAAATTAAAAAAAAAAATCTTGAAACAAGTAAAAATGGAAACACAATATGTCAAAACCTATGGAATACAACAAAAGCAATGCTAAGAGGGAAGTTTATAGTAATAAACACCTACTTGAAAAAAGTAGAAAAATTTCAAATAAGCCAGGCACGGTGGCTCACTCCTGTAATCCCAGCACTTTGGGAGGCCAAGGTGGATGGATCACCTGAGGTCAGGAGTTCAAGACCACCCTGGCTAAGATGGTAAAACCCCATCTCTACTAAAAATACAAAAATTAGGCCGGGCGCAGTGGCTCATGCCTGTAGTCCTAGCACTTTAGGAGGCCAAGGCGGGTGGATCACGAGGTCAGGAGATCAAGACCATCCTGGCTAACACGGTGAACCCCGCTTCTACTAAAAAAATACAAAAAAATTAGCTGGGTGTGGTGGTGGGTGCCTGTAGTCCCAGCTACTCGGGAGGCTGAGGCAGGAGAATGGCATGAACCCAGGAGGCGGAGCTTGCAGTGAGCCCAGACCGAGCCACTGCACTCCAGCCTGGGCGACAGAGGGAGACTTCATCTCAAAAAAAAAGAAAATACAAAAATTAGCCAGGTATGTGCCTGTAATCCCAGCTACTCTGGAGGCTCAGATGGGAGAAAAGCTTGAACCAGGGAGGTGGAGGTTGCAGTGAGCCAAGATTGCACCACTGCACTCCAGCCTGGGTGACAGAGCAAGACTCCGTCTCAAAAAAAAAAAAAAAAAAAAATTCAAATAGTCTAACAATGCACCTCAAGGAACTAAGAAAGCAAGAACAAATCAAACCCAAAACTAGTAGAAAGAAAAAAATAACAAAGATCAGAGCAGAACTAAACAAAATAAATACTACAAAAACACAAAGGATCCACAAAATGAAATGTTGGTATTTTTAAAAAAGATAACATAATCTATAAACTACTAGCTAGATTAATCAAAAAGAGAGAAGACCCAATAAACAAAATCAGAAATAAAATGGATACATTACAACTGATAACACAGAAATATAAAAGATCAACAGAGACTATTATAAATAACTACACACTAACAAACTAGAAAACCTAGAGGAAATGGATAAAATGCTGGACACGAAGCACCAAGACTGAATCAGGAAGATTCAGGAAACCTTAACAGACCAATAATGAAATTTAATCAGGAATAAAAAGTCTCTGAACAAAGAAAAGCCTGGGACCAAATGGCTTCACTGCCGAATTCTATCAAACTTTCAAAGAAGAACTAAGACTGATTCTCCTCAAACGATTTTACAAAATTGAAACGGAGGGAATTCTCCTTAACTCATTCTATGAAGCCAGCATTCCCGATACCAAAACCAGAAAAGAAAAAAAAAAAAGAAAACTATAGGCCAAAATCCCTCATGAACACAGACGTAAAAATCCTCATCAAAATACTAGCAAATTGAATATTTTGCTATATTCCCAACACATAAAAATGATAAATACTCAAGGTAATAGACACTTCAAATACCATTACTTGATCATTACACATTCTATGACACATGTAACAAAATATCACATCTGCCCCTTAAGTATGAACCAATATTATGTTATCAACTTGAAAAAGGAGCAAGCTATCCTTGTTCCTTAATACGAAAACGTGTAAATATTCACAACTTGCAGGATAAAATACCCTAACAAAACATTTACTGACAATATTCTTCTAAAATCTCACAATGATTAAACACATTTCAATAGGGCTTGAGCTGTCTGTTCTCACAGAACTGACAATAGTGGCTCACCACTGAGGCCTGTGTGAGGGTGTAAGGCTTGACAGGAAAAGGGATGCTCTATATCTAAGCACCTAAATATCTCTATTGAGAGTTTCGCCATAAAACAAATATATACATCATGTGATGTTTAAAATAAAAGCAGCATAATACTTAATAACAATACATATAATAAGAATATGGATATATCCTCTTTAATGAAAAAGGAGTTCTGCTCTGATGTCTGAGCAAAACTGTTACCATTTTTACCTAAAATATCTGATGCCTAAGAGACCCTGCAGGAATAGCACCATCTCTGTGGTATGCAAGTGCTGAGAATGCTTTAAAAACCTGGCCGGGCGCGGTGGCTCATGCCTCTCATCCCAGCACTTTGGGAGGCCGAGGTGGATGGATCACGAGGTCAGGAGTTGGAGACCAGCCTCACCTACATGGTGAAACCCCGTCTCTACTAAAAATACAAAAATTAGCCAGGTGTGGTGGCGCGTGCCTGTAATCCCAGCTAGTCAGGAGGCTGAGGCAGGAGAATTGCTCGAACCTGGGAGGCAGAGGTTGCAGTAAGCTGAGATCACGCCACTGCACTCCAGCCTGGATGACAGAGGAAGACTCAAAAAAAAAAAAAAAAAAAAGTCCTACAGCTGGCCGGGCACAGTGGCTCACGCCCGTAATCCCAGCACTTTGGGAGGCCAAGGCAGGCAGATCATATGGTCAGGAGTTCAAGACCAGCCTGGCCAACATAGTGAAACCCCATCTCTACAAAAATTAGCCAGGCATAGTGGTGGGTGCCTGTAGTCTCAGCTACCTGGGAGGCTGAGGCAGAGGAATCACTTGAACCTGGGAGGTGGAGGTTGCAGTGAGCCAAGATTGAGCCACTGCACTCCAGCATGGGCGAGAGACTGAGACTCCATCTCAAAAAAAAAAAAAAAAAAAGTCCTACAATTATACTTTATTTTTGTCATTGTTGTTGAGACAGTCTTGCCCTGTCACCCAGGCTGGAGTGCAGTGCAGTGGTGCGATCTCCACTTACTGTAACCTTTGCCTCCCGGGTTCAAGTGATTCTCCTACCTCAGCCTCCTGAGTAGTTGGGATTACAGGCGTGCGCCACCACGCCTGGCTAATTTTTGTATTTTTAGTAAAGACGGGGTTTCACCATGTTTGCTGGTCTCAAACTCCTGACCTACAATGATCCGCTCACCTCGGCCTCCAAAGTGCTGGGATTATAGGCCTGAGCCACCGTGCTTGGCCTTACAGTTACACTTTTATGTTGACTTTATGTTTCAAAGTCAATAAAGGAATAAAACGCCCTCTAGTACTGATGTCTGTATCTCAACTTTACATTCCATTCCAAGTCATTAACAGTGTGGAGTCAGAGACATACTGATATACTAGTTTTATCTGGATTACAAAATCAGGCACAAAATATATCCCCTTATTGGCTGCCTTTTCCAGGATTTACCAGGTATTTGTCTATATTAATACCTGACTTTAGGCCAGGCACGGTGTCTCATGCCTGTAATCCCAGCACTTCGGGAAGCCGAGGCGGGTGGATCACCTGAGGTCGGGAGTTTGAGACCAGCCTGACCAACACAGAGAAACCCCATCTCTATTAAAAATACAAAATTAGCCGGTTGTGGTGGTGCATGCCTGTAATCCCAGCTACTCGGGACGCTGAGGCAGGAGAATCACTTGAACCCGGGAGGCGGAGGATTCAGTGAGCCGAGACTGCGCCATTGCACTCCAGCCTGGGCAACAAGAGCGAAACTCCATCTCAAAAACAAACAAACAAACAAAAAACAAAAACAACAAAAAACGTGACTTCCATGGGCAGCTTCTCTATTCCTGGGCTACGGAGAGCTGACAGTGCATCCAAATGTGGCCCCTGAACAATCCCTGCTGCCCAACAGCACTGACACCATGGGACCCTCACCCCGTCTCCATCCATGTCTGGGTGTGAGCCCTTCCCAGGACCATGCCCAGTGGACTCTTCAGAAGTTCATGTCACAGGGTCAGGGTGACACGGAATCTCAGTAGAGATGAGAGGGACTGAGGGAAGGCATGGGTCAATGTGAGCAAACGCGTCAGGCAGGATGCTTCAGACTCAGAGAAGATTGGCAGCTCCAATGCATTGTCTCCCACCTTTCTGAAAGAAGGGAGACAGAATGATCCACACAGAATCTTTCTTTACCTGAGTAAAAGCCATTCCTGACTCCTTTGCTCTCCTCTTCTGGGTTTCTTCCTCACGTGCCAAGAGTCTTTGGAAGTCAATGCTGAATAACAACAACAAGTGCTGTTTATTGCTTAAAAACAACACACCCCCTCTTGTGTGACAAGCACACACATACGCAGGGAGGAGCTCGCCCTGTGCAAAGACACCTCTGCCGCCCACTACACCAGGGTGGCCCCAGGGACAAGAAACTCCTACAGGGAAACCAATACATGAGTCTTCTGACCCCTTTCTTCAGAACTCCCTCCCCTCCTGGAGAAGCTCACACACACGCTGCAGCAGTGGGGAGGAGACCCAGCCCTGATCAAACCCCAAGCAGAGCACAGCCCCCTTTCCCTCTCTGGATCCCAGGCTGGGCTCAGCCCTCAGAAATAGAGGACACAGAGCCTTGGTGTTCAGGGCTGGATATAGATTAGAATCATGTTGGGCACTGTATTATCGAGGGTGTGTCCCAACCTGTGTGAATGGGAATCTCTGGGACAGGGATGGGGGCACAAGAGGTATATCTGCAAAGTACCCCAGCACTTTCATATGAAGCCAGGGGGTAGCTCTACTCAAACACGGTCAGCCCAGCATAGCCCCCACCTTCTGACTCTATTCTCCCCTTGGGACCTTGGTGTCATCAGGATCCAGACAGTGGAAGCAGAAAGAATCGAGAGAAGCATGCAGAGCAGGTAATATGGACCAGAGGTGGGGGTGAGGGTGTAGCTGGAGTGTGAAATGGGAGGTGGGTCACAGAAGTCCCCGCTGAGAAGGTGATATCGGAACCGAGACCTGGGGAAGGAGGGGTGTTTGCACCTGCAGCTGAGGGGCCAGCGAGTTCCAGCAGAGGGACAGCCCACGTGAAGGCCTTGAGGCAGGAGCAACCTCGGCCCAGGAACAGGAAGGACGCCTGCGTGGCTGGAGCAGAGGGAGCGAGGAGGACACAGGCAGGAGATGAGGTCAGAGAGGTCCTGGGAGGGCAGATCAGGCAGGGCAGATGCTGTCAAACATTTTTCTCCCACACCTCAAAAGAATTTTGGAAATGATGTATTTCCTCACCCATTTTAATTAAATATATAATATTTTCTCTATAAATTAACCCTCTTACAATGTAAAATCTTATATATTTGACAGTCCCAGGAAATACATGGTCCCCCTCATCTGAGATGTGCAGGACTGCAGGGGAATGCATCTAGGGAGTCAGGAAGTCACTTTTGGACACCTGAAAGTGGAGATACCTGTTACATGTCCTAGCAGAAAGTTGAGGAGAAGGCTAGGCGCAGTGGCTCACACCTGTAATCCCACCACTTTGGGAGGCCGAGGCAGGTGGATCACCTGAGGTCAGGAGTTCGAGACCCACCTGACCAATGTGGTGAAACCCCATCTCTACTAAAAATACAAAAAAATTAGCCGGGCATGGTGGTAGGCACTGGTAATCCCAGCTACTCGGTAGGCTGAGGCAGGAGAATCGCTTGAACCCGGAGGGCAGAGGTTGCGGTGAGCCGAGATCGCGCCACTGCTACAGCCTGGGCAACAAGAGCAAAACTCCGTCTCAAAAAAAAAAAAAAGAGGTTTATTTGGCTCATGGTTCTGCAGGCTGTACAAAACACGGTGCCAGCATCTGCCTCTGATGAGGGCCTCAGGAAGCTTCCGTTTAGGGTGGAGGGTGAAGGGGCGCCAGCAGGGCAGATGAAATGGTGAGAGAGGAGACGAGAGAGAGAGAGAGAGAGAGAGAGAGACAGAGAGAGAGAGGTCAGGCTTTTTGACAACCAGCTCTCAGGGGAACTAAGAGTCAGAACTCACTCCCTAGAGAATGACATCAAGCCATTCCCAAGAGATCTGCTCCCATGACACTCACCAGACCCTCCCTCCCTCCAACTTTGGAAGTCACATTTCAACACGAGAGTTGGTGGGGCAAAACAAATCATATCTTAACAATTGCACATTCTGAGGCTATGAGTGGGGCTGGCGTGTGGTACACAATTGGAGGGTTAGTCGCAGCCAGGAGCAGGAACAGACCATTCCCAGTCACTACTGAGTAGCGATCCCAAGCCCTGAGACAGGTGGGTGGGTAAGTTGGAAAAGATCTCTTCCTTGCTTCCAGGGACTCAACAGTGAAAAAAACCAAGGCCTTTAAATGAGCAAAAAGAAGAAAGAAAATCTCCAGAGACAAGGTGCAGAATAGAAAAATAGGAGCATGGAAGAGGTGCGGGGCAGGAATTAAATGACACCAGGAATTCTGGCTGTATGTTTTCTCCAGGCTGTGGTCAGCTACACAGGGACAGAAGCAGAGTAACAGAGCTGGATGCGGGGATGTCTGGGGGAAACAAACGATTTAGTGCACTTGACTTGCAAATCATCTAGTAACTGAAAGAGTCTGTTTATGTCCAATTTTTTTTTTTGAGACGGAGTCTCACTCTGTCACCAGGCTGGAGTGCAGCGGTGCGATCTCGGCTCACTGCAACCTCCGCCTCCCGGGTTCAAGTGATTCTCTTCCCTCAGCCTCCCGAGTAGCTGGGATTACAGGCACATGCCACCATGCCCAGCTAATTTCTGTATTTTTAGTAGAGACGGGGTTTCACCATGTTGGCCAGGATGGTCTTGATCTCCTGACCTCATGATCTGCCCGCCTCAGCCTCCCAAAGTGATAGGATTACAGGCGTGAGCCACCGCGCCTGGCCTTTTTTTTTTTTTTAAACAGGATCTTGCTGTCGGCCAGGCTAGAGTGCAGTGATGCGATGCTGGCTCAGTGCATCCTCCCACCTCAGCCTCTCAAGTAGCTGGGACTACAAGAGGCACGAGCCACCACATCTGGCTGATTTTTAAATTTTTTATAGAGACAAGGTGTCACTATGTTACCTAGGCTGGTCTCAAACTGGGCTCAAGTGAGTGTCCTGTCTCAGCCTCTGAAAGCGCTGGGATTACAGGCGTGAGCAACCATGCCTGCCATATCACTATCATTTTAAAAATAAACTGGAGCCAGGCGCGGTGGCTCACGCCTGTAATCCCAGCACTTTAGGAGGCCAAGGTGGGCAGATCACGAGGTCAGGAGTTTGAGGCCAGCCTGATCAACATGGTGAAACCCCATCTCTACTAAAAATACAAAAATTAGCCGGACATGGTGGCACACGCCTGTAGTCCCAGCTATTTGGGAGGCTGGGACAGGAAAATCGCTTGAACCTGGGAGGCAGAGGTTGCAGTGAGCTAAGAGCACGCCACTGCACTACAGCCTGGGCAAGAGTGAGACTCCACCTCAAAAAATAAAATAAAATAAAATAAACTGGATATGGTAGAGGCACATATTCTTTTGTTTTACCATTATTATTCCTGGTGTAGACAAAAAAAAAAAAAAGAGCCTGGCACATGATGGAGTATTTGTTGAATAAATGAGCAGAATGATACAGGGTGACACTAGTGCACCCTCTGG
Organism: Gorilla gorilla gorilla; assembly: GCF_029281585.2. NCBI lineage: Eukaryota > Metazoa > Chordata > Mammalia > Primates > Hominidae > Gorilla > Gorilla gorilla. Next base: position 65,064,366 of record NC_073244.2, read on the forward strand.
TACAGTGTTCACTTTGAGGGACTGATGTGTGCAGGGGTCCTGTTTGACCTGAGGATTGTCTTCACCGAGAGTGAAAAGGGACCTGAGCAGGACTAACTGAGGGGCAGAGCCAAGGGCCCTTCATGGAGACCACCCTGCTTACCAACCTGTGGAAGGGCAAGCCCAAGTCCACCTAGAAACACATCTGGCTGACTATGGGGCCACTGCCTGAGGCTCAGCAGACCCACGTGGCCAATAAAAGACCCTAAACTCTGCAAAAAGAAGAGTTTGTCTCTGTGCCCAGGCCCCTCCATGGGAAAAAGGTCCTGGGGTCTAAGATTTCTCACTTGGCAATGATGTTGGCTTGAATATTATTCACAGACCCAGATCCTTGGGTCCTGCGTGGGGCAAACTGACCGCAGAACTGCAGGAGGTGAGAGTCTGAACAGAGCAGCAGAAAGGCAGGCAGGAGACCTGAGGTGGGGAGAAAGGAGAGAGACAAACAGACCAACCCCTCCTCTCCCTCAATCACCCGCCTGGGGAAGCATTCGTTTCCCATCACAGAGAAGACAACGGGGAAAGGGAGAAGTGTGTGCATAGGATGAGATGTGTGTTGGGCGGACAGAAAGACTCCTTCCCCTAAATGTGACCCCATTAGCTCACCCCATTCTATTGCACAAATTCCTGAGCAGAGGGGCACCCTGTGGGGATGAACACAGCTCTTCCTGCCTCCAGTTCATGCGTCTCCCTGCCACGACCAGGGCTGTAACCCTCCAACTCCCTTCCCAGGGCCCCGTGGCCCCTCTGCACTGGAGACAGGTCCGTGTTCCACAGTGGGTTTCAAGGACCTTGCCCCTCAGCTCCCCAGCTGCCTTGTGACTCTGACTCTGTTATCTTGGAATAAACAGGGAGAGGCCACTGGCCTGGCAGCAAGAATGTGGCAGCTTTATCTTCCCAAGGACAGTCCCAGTGGAAGCCTTTGGGCCGCAGGTCAGTGTGCTGTGTTTCACTCTGATTCTTGGAGAAATCTTTGCCTTACTCTGGGACCCTGATAACCACTCCCTCTTGATTTGCACCCACAAACGCCCCCACAACAAACCCTCCCTAATGAAAGCCATCTGCGCCTGTTTCTTAGGACCCCTGTTGCCCTTCTGGACTCAGACACACTTACTAACTCCCATGGCATCTTGCACTCCCCAGATAGTCCACAAAGGTCAGGCACTGCCTGAGGACACAGGGTTTATAGAAGCCCGGCTACGAAATTTCGCAAGTCCCAGTAACAATGAAATAATACACATAAATATCTTAGGGTCTCACTGACCCACGACAATGTATTTATTTCCACTCATAGTGACTCCACCCCACACAAAAGTACCATCAAAGCCTACCAATAAAACAGAGATGTCTCTAATGATGCACGTGCCCCAATGAGATCCTAATATCTTCCAAGAAAACACTCCAAACTGTTATTTCTATCTTTCCAAACGCATCTGAAAACTTCCTGATCGGCCGGGCGTGGTGGCTCCCACCTGTAATCCCAGCACTTTAGGAGGCTGAGGCAGGCAGATCACGAAGTCAGGAGATCGAGACCATCCTGGCCAACATGGTGAAACCCCATCTTTACTAAAAATACAAAAATTAGCTGGGTGTGGTGGCGCGTGCCTGTAGCCCCAGCTACTCGGGAGGCTGAGGCACGAGAATCGCTTGAACCTAGGAGGTGGAGGTTGCAGTGGGCCAGGATTGCACCACTGCACTCCAGCCTGCCAACAGAGCGAGACTCCGTCTCAAAAAAAAAAAAAAAGAAAAGAAAAAGAAAAAGATACTAGGGCTTTCCAAACTAATCCATGCAGTCCCATAACCACCCATAAACCCACGTCCATGTGCTACAGCCAGACCTGAGACATTCCTTTACAATTCCACTCACTCCTTGATCCCACAAGCATGCGTGGGACAGGTGTACACATCATTCACCCGGCTCATCTAAGAGGTCCACCTTGCTTCCATGCCCCTATGTGACACCTCCAAGAATGCTTCTTCACTTTCCCTCATTTTTCTACTTCTCTTCCATGCATGAAGAGCACACTAGGCTGAAAGGCAAAAGGGCCTCTGGACAAAAGCAGGAATGGACACAAACTGCTATCTGCAGGACAGTGGGCCTCAAGTCTAGATTCTAGAAGTTGGCCATGCTGGAAGGAATTGCCCGCAATTTGGGGACACCATGGAGTCCAGTTTAAAGGCAGTTGAAGATTGGCCGGATTGAGCTGACGGAGGATGTCCAAGAAAAAGAGAGAGGCCCCAGATCTTATGAGGGAGGCTGCCATTGTCCCCTTGTCTCTCCACTCACAGTCCCCTGCAAAATTCCCCCACTGTTTAGGGAGTGCCTCCTTCATGGCCCGTTTAGCTTCTGAACTTCTCGCCACCCTTCCTGAAGGGAATCCAGGACCCCTGACTGTGAGCGCATCACCTGCTGGAAGGCAAAGCCCCTGCCCAGGATGGCCACTGGGCCCCGGTGATGTGTAGAGCGTGGAAGACCCGGGAGCTGAGTAAGGCGGTGGGGACGCCTCGGCACTGGCTGAGGACACAGGGTCTGCGGGACTTTTCAGGCCTCAGTGAGGCCTTCTGCTCTTACATAGACTGGAATAAATAGCCACAGGAAGTTTAAACCAATTACGGATGAAATTTCCAGAATATGAGACCATCCTCACTACCCGCCCTATCCTTTTGGTCTTCCCTGAGGACTCCTCAGCCCGACCCCAGCCCCAGCATCTGAACCACAACCCCGGAGCAGGTGCTGCAGTCATCCCATGGCCAAGATGGAGACTGTGTCCTCCGACGGAGGGAGACACAAAACACTCAAAATAATCCACGCAGAAGAGTGTCCGATGTGGTGATGGATGCGGAGACAGTGAAACCTGAATAATGTGATAGAGAGTGACGGGCAGAGAGAATTTCAGATGGGGGTGGGAGGGCACGGGAGACATCTCTGAGTCTAGACCCGAAGGAGGAAAAAGGGACAGGGTCATGATCATTTAGGGACATAGGGTAAAAGCAGGGACAACGACCCGTGACAGGAAGGGTTTTGACATTTGGGAAAAGAGAAAAGCAAATGTGACTGGTGCAGAGGGAGTCATGAGATGAGGGCAAGCTCCCAGGAGGAGGCTGAACACTGGCAGGGGCCCTGGACACAGGGCTGTGGAGCCCCAGTGAGGAGTGGGGCTTTTGTCCTGGGGAACACGGGAAGCTGGTGGAGGGTTCCCTGCCAGGGACTGACGTGACCTGCTTTAGATTTCTCTATGATGTCCTCATACAGAGAAAGGCCCCGAAGATGGTCTCTGTGTCTGAGTCCCTGCTTCACATTCTTGTTTTCATTTTTAGAGGAAGAAATCCAAATAAAAATTTTAATTGCAACTGGCTAGTCCCCCCACATACAACTGCCAAACACAAATGCACACCCAATTTTGCCCCACATTTCAGGAGTCAGTGTTGCTCACATTGAAGTTTTCTGGTCTACTCCCTTATCTCTATGTTACAGGTGGGCTCACTGAGGCTGAGAGAGGGAGTCATTTCACCAAGTTATCCTGAGAGGTCTGAGTTGAGTGAGAAGGAGGAGATGTGGCTGAATTATGATGTCACGACCTGGAAGGGCCAATGGGCTATGTTTGTCTTTATCACATCTCCCTTAGAAAATTCCAGGACTGGCCAGGCATGTTGGCTCATGCCTGTAATCCCAGCACTTTGAGGCCGAAGGAGGGGAGATTACTTGAGGCCAGGAGTTTGAGACCAGCCTGGCCAACATGATGAAAGCTCATCTCTATCAAAAAACACAAAAATTAGCCGGGTGTGGTGGCCTGTTCCTGTAATCCCAGCTACTCAGGAGGCTGAGGCAGGAGAATCGCTTGAACCCGGGAGGCGGAGGTTGCAGTGAGCCGAGATTGCGCCACTGTACTCCAGCCTGGGTGAGAGAGCAAGACTCCAGCTCACAAAAAAAAAAAAAAAGAAAAGAAAAAAAGAAAATTCCCAGACCTTCTTTCACATATCTGAGCAAAAGAAACTTCTTCAAGGTTTTATCACATTGGTTCCAAATGCAGCTCACAGCTTACTATTTTAACAAATTACACAAAAGAAGAAAATTGAATAATAGACTAGTTAAACTAGGTTTCCATGTTAAGGTAAAAACATCATTGACATCTTTATCAAGTACACATTGAAACAATCTAAAATCACCTACTAGTCAACAAATAATGCTTCTATTATATAATAAAGAGCAGAAAGCATGCAGACCTCTATCAAAACTGGACACAATTAATTTCAAAGGGAAAGATTTTGAAATTGTTAAGAAATATCTGATGAATTTTGGAGCTAAAAAAATTGAAAACACATTATATTTAGAAAATGACATGAGCTGATTATAGGATGCCACCAAAGTTACTTTGGAAATAATTATATACAGAAAAATAGAAACTGAATTAATGAAGATCTATCTCAAGTTGCAAAATGAACTATACATGAGATGAAAGGGAATTAGTAAGAAAAAAAGCAAATCAATTACAAAAAGCAACAACACTTTTTTTGTTTGTTCTTTGTTTTTTTTGAGACGCAGTCTTGCTCTGTCACCAGATCTCGGCTCTTGGCTCACTGCAACCTCCGCCTCCCGGGTTTACACAATGCTTTGCCTCAGCCTCCTAAGTAGCTGGGATTACAGACGCGTGTCACCACATCTGGCTAATTTTTGTATTTTTAGTAGAGATGGGGTTTCACCATCTTTGCCAGGCTGGTCTTGAACTACTGACCTCATGATTCACCCACCTTGGCCTCCCAAAGTGCTGGGATTACAGGCATGAGCCACCATGCCCAGACTCAACACTTTTAATGTTCCTTTTGAGCAACGTTGTCCAATCCACAGCCCAGGAAGGCTTTGAATGCAGCCCAACACAAATTCCTAAACTTTCTTAAAACATTTTGAGATTTTTTTGCAACTTTTTTTTTTTTAGCTCATCAGCTACTGTTAGTGTTAGTGTACTTTATGTGTGGCCCAAGACAATTCTTCTTCCAATGTGGCCCAGGGAAGCCAAAAGATTGGACACCCCTGCTTTAGAGAGACACTATGTAGTGACAGAGTCTTTTACTTTCTGCCCAGCTTTACTCTCCCACTCCCCCTTCCCCTCCCCCTGACCCAATGCCAGGGAAGGGGAAGAGGATGACCTGTGGGATTAATGAGTCAAGTCACTTCCCTCTGCCTTAACAGGGATTGCAAGTGGAAGCTAACTTCTGATGCCATAATTATAAAATGCACCAACCAGCCTTCATAGACAGGGGTTTTGCAGTTCTCATCATCTGTGTATTTTAAACTTATAAAGACAGAAATCAACAGGTCAAAACGTAGTCATCACATCCAGCCAATTCACAACTCACCTGGACCCGGGGTCCCCCTCTTGCCTCATTACGGTGTGTTTCCCTCCCTCATTCCATACATCGCTCTCATTCACACCTTCTTTCTCTAGCTCTTTCCTTCCCCTTTATTTTCTCCTTAGGATTCTGCTCATTTTGAGTCCCTCTCCTCTCCTGCTGTTTCTCCCCTTCTTCCCTCTATTCTTTGTCTTCCACCTGTTCTTTCCATTCTTGCAATTTATTTAATTCCTCTTTCTTCCTAATCTTTTCATTGTCCCAATCTCCACATATTTCTGGCTCTTTCTTCCCCATTTCAGCACTCCCTGTTAAATTCCCTCTTCCCTGTTACACACCGTTGTCCCCACTCTTTGGCACCCCCAGATCCCAGGCCTCCCCGTGCTGTGGTTCTCCCTCTGCTTCTCCTTGTCATCGGCTGCCCCCTCTTGCTGTCCCAGTACCACACTGCTCTGTCTGCCCTGGCTCCAAATCCTTTCTGCTCTCCCCCACTCTCTGTCTGAGGAGCCTCCTCCTTTGCTGCCCCTCTCCCTACCTGGCTGTCCTTCATCTCTCTGGATACTGTGCTTTTTCTCGAAATGTGTCTAGTTACTTTTCTCTCTCTGCTACTTTCTCGGCTTCTTCTTTCACTCTTACTGTCTCTTTGAAAATCTCTAACCATCCTCTACTTTGCCATCTGTTTATTGGTTTCCCTCATTCTTTCCTCTGTCTCAGGTTTTCTACTGCTCTCTCCGTCCCTCTCTGTCTCCCGATACCTTTGGCCCACACATTCACAGGAGGGTTTAGGGTAAGACGCCTGCATCCTGGAGGAGCGCATTTTCCAGGGGGTGGAGGGGGACAGGCAAGAACACCAGGTGTCACAGGACAGGCCCTGACCACCTCCTCAACGCGGGCTCAGGGGAGGCCTGGGGAGCAACGGGGCCCGGCACGAGGAGGAGGGGGGTGGTGGGGTCTGCAGGATCCCAGGACCAGGCAGAGGACGCAGGCTCCCCGGGACTGCGGCTGCAGCTGCGGCGCTGCGCTCCAGGGGCCGACGAGGGAGAGGCTGGGATGCACCCAGGACGGGAATACACCTCTTGGGTGAAGACTTTAAAAAGCCCGGGGCTGGAGGAGGGGGTCAGGAAAAGGTTTTAAGCGGGAGGAAGAAGCAAAAGGCCGGGGACGGGGAGCAGCCTCAAAGCGACTTCAACCCAAAGGGAAGTGACTCCGGACCCACACTGCGAGGCCTGTATTCACCTGGGGTGGAGTGTGTGGGGATTTTAAGGGCCGTATCGACCCTGGACATCGGCTGTGGAAATGGGAAACAGGGAGCGCAGGTTTAATCTACACAGAGGGTCACTCACGCTGGACGCCATCACCTTCACCCAACGCGATCCGTTTCCGGGACTGTGGGAAACTGCGCATGCGCGGAGAGAAGAGCCCGGGCAACCTGGAGGAACGGCTGGAGTGGGCGGGGTCTGCGCCGCTTTAAGGTAAAAAAAATCAGAGTTGTGTGGGCCACTTATGGTGGAAACCAAAATGTTTTCCACTTACCAAGTTGAAAACGGTTTATGTTAAAACTATTTTGCCTGCAGGTTGGACCCGATCCTGCTAGGGAGTCTCCTGCAGCTTAGCAGTCCGGGAACTGGGATTTCGGTGGGGGATCCACAACTAGCAGTGATTGGATCCATAAAAGTTACCAAAAAACAAAAATAAAGTGTCTGGAATCACTCCACTGGATTTCAAGACTACCAATATAGGAAAGGTAATAAAAATTGTGTGGTTTTGGGGCAATAAAAGACATATGGATTGATGCAATACAGTAAGAGAGTACAAAAATAGCCTCTACAGGTACTTCCAACTGATTTTTGACAAAGTTACCAAGGGAATTGAATGAAGAATTTTTAAAAACTGGTGAGGGGCTAACTTAATATCCACAGCAGGAAAGAAGTCATCTCTACTCAAACTTCACAACCGTACAGACATTAGCTCAACATTGACCATAGCCTAAATGTAAAATATCAAACCATAAAATGGTATCCTGTAGGAGACTGAAAGAAAAAATTACTCACAATAAAATCGTAAGAATCAAGAGCTTGTTCAAAAATTTTTAGCCATAGCAGCAAAATCATGATTCATTAAAGAAAAAAAAATCAACTGGTATTAACCAAATTAAAAACTTTTGGTCTGTGAAAGACCTTAAGACAATGAAAGAAAAGGTATTTGATATGGTTTGGCTCAGTGTCCCGATCAAATCTCATCTTCAAGTATTAACCTCAGGTGTTGAGGGAGGGACCTGGTGGGAGGTGACTGGATCATGGGGGTGGTTTTCCCCATGCCGTTCTCATGATAGTGAGCTCTCAGGAGATCTCATGGTTTAAAAATCTGTGATAGTTCCTCCTTTGATCGCTCTCTCTCCTGCTGCAAGCAAGACGTGCCTTGCTTCGCCTTTGCCTTCCTCTATGATTGTAAGTTTCCTGAGGCCTCCCTAGCCATGCGGAACTGTGAGTCAATTAAACCTCTTTTGTTTATAAATTACCCAGTCTCAGGTTGTCACAGGAAGGTTTAGGCAGTGTGAAAATGGACTAATACAGTACTGAATAATAGAAAATATTTGCCTACCATATATCTGACATAAAACTGGTATGTGGAATGTATAAAGAATCCTAGAACGACTTAAAAAAAAGCAAAATAATCAAATTATAAAATGGATAGAACTATGAAGAGACATTTCACTGAAGCAGATATACTGAGATAAATGGGCACATAAAAAGATTTCCAACATCACCATCCATCAAATCTCAGACCTCAGCATATTCTGCTTTCTCCATGTGAACCCCTGGACGCTGTCAGAGATCGTGAGAAACACAGGAGCTTCTACTGAACAGTCCAGTTGATGTGTATTAGCAACCTGTAATTGTTTTTGGAAACTAACAATGGAAACACAGATACAAAAATATTCTCAGCTCAAGAAATATGCACTTTGTCATTATTAGTGATTTTTTTTTTTTTTTTGAGACAGAGTCTTGTTCTGTCACCCAGGCTGAAGTGCGGTGGTGTGATCTCGGCTTACTGTAACCTCTACCTCCCAGGCTCAAGCGATTCTCCTGCCTCAGCCTCTTGAGTAGCTTCAACCACAGGCGCGCACCACCACACCCAGCTATTTTTTGTATTTTTAGTAGAGATGGGTTTTCACCATGTTGGCCAGGCTGGTCTCCAATTCCTGACCTCAGGAGATCCACCCCCCTTGGCCTCCCAAAGTGCTGGGATTACAGGGGTGAGCTACAGCGCCTGGCCGCCACTAGAACTAACACCTCAGGTACTGGATGCCTCCTTCGAAAGATTTGATAATCGTTCTTACAGGATTATGTGGTAATGAGTGTCTCTGTCATTCATTTAGGTAAGATGCATAGGCAATAGTGATCTATAAAATATAGACTTAATTGATCTACAAAAATATAGATTTAATACAAAGTTACCACAATCACAATGATATATGAAGATAAACCATTTAAAAATTACAAGAGATACTAACAAAATAGGTATAGATGGTGAGTAAAGGACAAAAATAACTAGCATTGTTACTGTAGCATCATCATTAAAAGCTTTGTCTTTGCAACCAGGCAACATGGATTCAAATCTCGATTCTGCCTCTTACTGAAATGTGACCAGATGAGTCTTTTAAAGCAGAATATGCTGAGATCTGAGATTTGATGGATGGTGATGTTGGAAATCTTTTTATGTGCCTATTTATCTCAGTATAACTGCTTCAGTGAAATGTCTCTTCATAGTTCTACCCATTTTCTAAATATATATATATAGAGAGAGAGAGAGAGAAAGAGAGAGAGAGAGAGATGGAGTCCCGCTCTGTCACCGAGACTGGAGTGCAATGGTGGGAACTCGGCTAACTGCAACATCCGCCTCCCAGGCTCAAGTGATTCTCCTGCCTGAGCCTCCCGAATAGCTGGGATTACAGGTGCCTGCCACCACACCCAGCTAATTTTTGTATTTTTAGTAGAGACAGGGTTTCACCATGTTGATCACGCTGGTCTTGAACTCCTGACCTCAGGTGATCCCCCCGCCTCGGCCTCCCAAAGTGCTGGGATTACAGGCATGAGCCACTGTGCCCAGCCTAATTTGATTATTTTGCCTATCTGTCCTAAGTTTCCTCACCTCTGAAATGAGAATATCATTAATTCTTATTTCAGGAGCTGACGATGCAGTTGTTACACATAAAGCATTAATAACTGTGATTCTTACTCTAAATGTGATTGATATAAAATATATATGCAAAGATAAATCATTATTAAAGAATATATATCAGTTATTTAAAATGAAAACAAATCTAAGGGGAGTATATTAAATGGCAGCTGTCATGGCAAAAGTTGCACAAATATCATGTTTTGCTGTAAGATCCTCTGGCTCAGAACAGAAATACCAGCCACAGTGGGAAGTTGAATTGCCTCCAGGGATTCACTGAGAGAAATTATCTCCTCTGCATAAATGATAATTAATATCTTGGGGACTCTCTTATTAACTGTATTTTCATTTCTCCAGATGCTGGTTAACCTCCACATGCTTGATTTTCAAGCATCTGATCTTTGATAACTTCCATATTAAGGACTTCATTTCACCATCTAGTATCCCTGTACTTTAATTGAACTAAAGATTTACAAGGACACTCCATTTTCCTATTTACAGAGAACCTAGTCTGTACCTGCCATTGTTTTACATACATTTTCATGTCACAAAATTTTGTTTCCAAGCAACACCCTCATTTATGTATTTTCTAAGTGTTCACTGGAGTAACACAGAGAAGAAATGCAGTAAACATACAATTTGGATTAAAATGTATGGAAGGAAAAAATCCTTAAAGTAAAAATCATATATAAAAACAAAAAGTCATTTTACTACTATTGGCTCATGGCTGTAATCCTAGCACTTTGGGAGGCTGAGGCAAGAGGAATGCTTGAGGCCAAGAGTTCAAGACCAACCTGGCCAACATAGCGAGACCCCACATCTAAAAAGAAAAAGAAAAAGAAAAGCAGCTATGGAATATGTTACACAATACCATAAACTGAACATGACATGAACATAACACAGCCTTTGGAAAAATGCCCTTTGGCTAAAACTGCTTGATCATATGATGTAATAAACTTTTCCACAAATTCATTTGCATTGAACTACTGTAAAAATATTTTAGGCAATTTAAACAGCATTTCACAAATATTTTCAAGAATGACGTTGTGTAATGAGCCCTATGGGTTCAGCAGAAAGGAAGAGTATTATCTACTATTATGAAGAAAGCGGAGGTCTTTCCTAACAAAGAAGTTAGAAATTTCTTTTCTTTTTTTGAGAGTCTCACTCTATTGCCCAGGCTGGAGTGCAGTGGTGAGATCTCAGCTCACTGCAACCTCTGTCTCCCGGGTTCAGGTGATTCTCCTGCCTCAGCCTCCCTGGTAGCTAGGACTACAGGAGTGCGCCACCACACCTGGCTAATTTTTGTATTTTTAGTAGAGATGGGGTTTCACCATGTTGGCCAGGCCCGTCTTGAGCTCCTGACCTAAGGTGATCCACCTGCCTCGGGCTCCCAAAGTGCTGAGATTACAGGCATGAGCCACCATGCCTGGCCAGAAATCAGAAGTTTCAAGAGTAAATATTCAGTGTTGTACTACAGTCAGTTTCCATTTTGTGATTTTTGTCTTATAACACCATTTATACCTCTGCACTCCCTCTTCTTATTCTGCCCATCTGGCCAAGCTGATAATGTCCGTGTTCCCTCCTTTGGCACTAGATGGAAGTTCAAATCACGTGTGGGATCCTCACCCCAACCCACCCTTTTATTAAAGGTTATTACCATAACACCCCAAGCAAGTTATTTATCCCTGCTCTCTCAAGCCATTTTGGACCGGTTTGGGAAGTCAATCCTGCTTCTCACAGAAAGCCTCATTATGCAATACACATTTCCCTAAAACTTCATTGTTCGGCATCATCATTTTCCATATCTAAACCAAACTGTAGATGGAGTTCAATACACTTCCTGTGGAGAGGTGACAAATTAACATTACCAAAAACATGATAAGGCTAAATTTATGAAACTATTAGTTTACCTACGAAAACAAAATGAAATTCCCATTATATAAGTTCATTTTTAAGAGGAAACTCATGAATATTAGTCTTGTCAAATTATGTGAGCATAGCATTCTGTTATTTTTGTTATTCTGCACTATTTATAATTTCATAATTTTTTTTTTTTGAGACAGAGTCTCGCTTTCTCGCCCAGGCTGGAGTGCAGTGGCGTGATCTCGGCTCACTGCAACCTCCACCTCCTGGGTTCAAGTGATTCTCCTGCCTCAGCCTCTCGAGTAGCTGGGATTACAGGTGCGTGCCACCATGTCCAACCAATCTTTTTTGTTGTTGTTATTTTTTAGTAGAGATGGGGTTTCACTGTGTTGGCCAGGGTGGTCTCGATCTTCTGACCTCATGATCCACCCGCCTCGGCCTCCCTAAGTGCTGGGATTACAGGTGTAAGCCACCACACCCAGCCAATATTTTTCATACAATTGTTTTTTTTGAGACAGGGTCTCACTCTGTCACCCAGGCTGGAGTGCAATGGTGCGATCTTGGCTCACTGCAACCTCTGCCTCCAGGCTCAAGTGATCCACCTGCCTCAGTCTCCCTGAGGAGCTGGGACTACAGGCATGAGCCACCCTGCCTGGGTAATGTTTCTATTTTTTTTGTAGAGACAGGGTTTTGCCATGTTGTCCTGGCTGGTTCGAACTCCTGGACTCAAGTGACCCTCCTGCCTTGGGCTCTCAAAGTGCTAGGATTACAGGCATGAACCACCACACCCAGCCCATACACTTTCTATATTTGTATTTTCACTTCATGTAAATAAAGATGCATGCCATAGTTATTTAGCACACAAGCATGTAAAAATATAATACGGTATATATTCACCAACACTGTGGCAGCTTTCAGGGTGTAAGAGTATGAAAACTGCACTTTCTATGGGATTTTCATTATATCCATATAAATATTCTAAGGCAGAGTGTAGAGAGAATAATTCAAGTGCAGAGTATGATTACAGTTTCCCAAAATTGTATGTTGTTTGATTCCACAAAGAAAAAAAATTTGTTCTAGATCCTCCAACCTAAAAGACTGAGTGTATTGTTATTATCTGCTATGAAGTATCCTACTGAGGTAGGATAAAACGATGTTGGTACAAAGAATGTGATTTGTTTATAGTTATAAGAAAACATTGAATTTTTTTTGGCAAAACATTATGTCTGTGACACATTCTTAATAAAACTGTAGCAAAATGTAATTCAAGCAATTAGTGTGAATTCTACTAAAAAAAAAAAAAAAACAAAAAAAACAAAAAAAACCATGGTATTCTGGTTTTTCTGACCAAGCTCTCCACTCTAATAACTGTTACCTCTTCAATTTCAAAAATAAGCCTATTTTTCATCAATCTCTGCTATAAAACAGCTATTGCCATTCAGTAGAGAAAGTGGCAACCGTTTCCCCTGCACTATTCCCATCACATAATCAGTCACTAATAACTTATTACTCTCCTCTCGTAAAAATTCCAGTGTCCTGAGGTCTTGGCCTGCTCAATGCAGGTAGAGCCTTACTTCCCTAAAACCCATGGTGTCTTTCTCTCAGAAAAGCACCCTGAACACAATCAGTATGATGATTGATATCATAGTTTTACATTATTTTCTGCCCCGAAACCATGGTCTCTCAATTGAGAGAATATTTAATTTTACAAGGCAGAGTCCTCCTTCTTCAATAAACATGGATAAAAATGATCCTCATGTAATGAAGTAAGCCTTTCCATACTGTGGTTCTTTCCCAGATAGGCACCACGAAAGGTGCTTAAGGATGCAAAATAGCCACACATCCATAGTTCAGGTTGAAAGTCACAAACAGTAGCCTTTTTGAGAAACCTCAAACAATGGAATAAAAGATTTTATAACCTGAAGGTAAGTAGCCATTTCCAAATGTCCTTTGACCTTTGAAATATATAATGTCTTAAGTTTTACCATATTGGAACGTGTAATTATTGTGCAGTTTATCATATTAAAAGTGAATCAAAGAACTAGAGACTGAGTCACTCTTTGTATGAATCCTCACCTACAGTTACAGTCTTAGGGTAAGAGCTTCAGGATGCTCTTACACATTACCTTTGTGTGGTTCCATCAAATACGTAGATTTTAATGCCTGCAAAGCAGTAAGGCCTGAATAAAGCCTCTGCCACACACAGTACATTTATGTGATTTCTCATTATTATGGACTCTTGGATGTCTATTAATACTTGAACTCATGAGGAGTTTGCCACAGTCATTGCATTTTTTTTTTCCTTTAAGATGGAGTTTTGCTCTTTTTGCCCAGGATGGAGTGCATTGGCACGATCTTGGCTCACTGCAACCTCCGCCTCCTGGGTTCAAGTGATTCTCCTGCCTCAGCGTCCTATATAGCTGGGATTACAGGCACACGCCACCAGGCCTAGCTAATTGTGTACTTTTAGTAGAAATGGGGTTTCGCCATGTTGGTCAGGCTGGTCTTGAACTCCTGACCTCAGGTGATCCACCTGCCTCGGACTCCCAAAGTGTTGGGATTACAGGCATGAGCCACTGCACCCAGCCAGTCATTGCATTTTCAAGGAATCTCTCAGGCATAAATTCTCTGATGTTGTCAAAGGAATGAATTCTAACTGCAAAAGTTACCACCTTCATTTGTAAGGTTTCTCTCCACTATGAATTCTGTGATGGCTTGCAAGGTTTGAACTCTGACTTTAGAACTTTCCACACGTTACATTTGTAAGGTTTCCCACCAGTATGGATTGTCTGATGGGTAGTTAGGCTTGAACAGATACTAAAGGGTTTCCCACACTCATATGGTTTCTCGCCGGTATGAATTCTCTGATGCCTTGCAAGTTTTGAAGTTTGGCTAAAGGCTTTGCCACACTCATTACACTTGTAAGGTTTCTCTCCAGTATGAATTCCCCGATGTCTTGCAAGGTGTGAATTCTGAGTGAAGACCTTCCCACACTCATTGCATTTGTAAGGTTTTTTTCCAGTATGGATTGCCTGATGGGTAGTTAGGCTTGAACGGACACTAAAGGCTTTCCCACACTGATTACACTCATATGGTTTCTCTCCGGTATGAGCTCTCTGATGCCTTGCAAGCTTTGATGTTTGACTAAAGGCTTTGCCACATTCATTACACTGGTAAGGTTTACCTCCAGTATGAACTCTCCGATGTCTTGCAAGGTGTGAATTCTGAGTGAAGACCTTGCCACACTCATTACATTTGTAAGGTTTTTCACCAGAATGGATGACCTGATGGGTAGTTAGGTTTGAATGTTCACTAAAGGCTTTGCCATACTCATTATACTTGTAAGGTTTCTCTCCAGTATGAATTCGCTGATGCCTTGAAAGGTATGAATTATGCCTAAAGACCTTGCCACATTCATTACATTTATAAGGTTTCTCTCCAGTATGAATTCCCCGATGTCTTGCAAGGTGTGAATTCTGAGTGAAGACCTTGCCACACTCATTACATTTGTAAGGTTTTTCTCCAGTATGGATGACCTGATGGGTAGTTAGGCTTGAATACACACTGAAGGCTTTGCCACACTCATTACACATATAAGGTTTCACTCCAGTATGAATTCTTTGATGATTTGCAAGGTGTGAATTTTGAGTGAAGACCTTGCCACATTCATTACATTTGTAAGGCTTTTCTCCAGTATGGATGACCTGATGGGTAGTTAGGTTTGAATGTGCTCTAAAGGCTTTGCCACACTCATTACACTTGTAAGGTTTCTCTCCAGTATGAATTAGCTGATGCCTTGCAAGGTGTGAATTACGCCTAAAGACCTTGCCGCATTCATGACATTTGTAAGGCTTTTCTCCGGTGTGAATTACCAGATGAATAGCTAGGCTTGAACGAACACCAAAGGCTTTGCCGCACTCATTGCACTTGTAAGGTTTCTCTCCAGTGTGAATTCTCCAGTGATTTGTAAGGTGTGAATTTTGAGTGAAGACCTTGCCACATTCATTACATTTGTAAGGTTTTTCTCCACTGTGGGTTGCCTGATGGATAGCTAAGCTTGAACGAGCTCTAAAGGCTTTTCCACACTCATTACACTTGTAAGGTTTCTCTCCAGTATGAATTCCTCGATGTCTTACAAGGTGTGAATTCTGAGTGAAGACCTTGCCACATTCATTACATTTATAAGGTTTCTCTCCAGTGTGAATTTTCTGATGTTGTGAGAGTTGTGAATTTCGACTAAAGACCTTACCACACTCATTACATTTGTAACGTTTTTCGCCAGTATGGATCACCTGATGGGTAGTTAGGTTTGAACGTGTTCTAAAGGCTTTGCCACACTCATAACATTTGTAAGGTTTCTCTTTAGTATGACTTCTCTGATGACTTGCAAGGTGTGAATTTTGAGGAAAGACCATGCCACATCCGTTAGATTTGTAAGGGCTTCCCCAATTATTTGCTTTTTGCCCCTGTGTGAGTAATAAAGAAGAGATAAAATCTTTGAGATATTTCTTAGAAATGTGGGTTTTGACATTATAAGGCATTTGTTGAGGTGGTGAAACTGAGAAATTATTGTTGAAAGACTTCTCAACCTGATTACGTTCATAAATTTTCCCTTCATATTGAAAAAGCTGCAGTTCAGGCAGATGTGACTGAAGGCTTAATCCAAGCTGATTTTTAATAAGCTTGTTTCTTGCATCTCTTTTATCATGTTCATCTCTTCCATGAGTGAGATTGCCTTCTTGGGTCAAAAGCACTCCTTTGTAATTTCCTTCAGCATCTCTGCATTGATACTCAAGGTCATGTGTATTTTTCTGGACTTCCCTGAAGGAACATCCTTCAATGTCTTGGCTTTCCTGTCTTTCCAACATCACTGTTTGGAATACTTCTCCTGTATTACTCTTCCCTTTGTGTGGTAAATCTTTCATTACAAATTCGGAAGAGAGAGCTACAAGATATAAAGATCCATAGGTTTCCAATTAATTGTAGTATGTAAACAAGTATTTTACACCGAAAAACAATATTACACCGAAAAACAATATTAAACCAAAAGCAATTCTTATATTAAACAGATTTATAAACTTCAGAACAATAATATTCAATTTTTAGGAACACAAAGGAAAGAGGATTGTTTAATAAAGAAAAGTTGATTCCATGTAATTCAAATTAATAGTATGGAAGCCTAGTTCCCAACCTACAATACTGTAGCCAGCAAAGCAATCATTCAGTCATAAAGGAGAGAAAGTCTTCCCCAGACAAACAAAGCTAAGGGAATTTAGCATGATCAGACCTGTTTTACAAGAAATGATAAAGGGAGTTCTTCAAATCCAAAGAAAATGATGCAATGTAACTGTTACACTAATATTAATATCATAATCATGGTGTGCAAACCATTTATATATTTACTAAGAGGGCTAAAAGATAAAACTATTAAAAATAAGCACAACAGTTTGTTAAGTGATAGGCAGTACACAACATAAATTGCAACATAAAAAATTCAAAATGCAGGGTGAGAAGGGAACGAACATGCACAGAGGTTTTAGTTTCTTTTTTTGCAATCAAAGATAAGTTGATATTGATTTGAGATAAATTGTTAAAAGCTATAGGATGTTTTTATAAGCCTTATTTATTTTTTATTATACTTTAAGTTTTAGGGTACATGTGCACAATGTGCAGGTTAGTTACATATGTATATATGTGCCATGTTGGTGTGCTGCACCCATTAACTCGTCATTTAACATTAGGTATATCTCCTAATGCTATCCCTCCCCCCTACCCCCACCCCACAACAGTCCCCAGAGTGTGATGTTCCCCTTCCTGTGTCCATGTGTTCTCATTGTTCAATTCCCACCTATGAGTGAGAACATGCGGTGTTTGGTTTTTTGTCCTTGCGATAGTTTGCTGAGAATGATGGTTTCCAGCTTCATCCATGTCCCTAAAAAGGACATGAACTCATCATTTTTTATGGCTGCATAGTATTCCATGGTGTATATGTGCCACATTTTCTTAATCCAGTCTATCATTGTTGGACATTTGGGTTGGTTCCAAGTCTTTGCTATTGTGAATAGTGCCGCAATAAACATACGTGTGCGTGTGTCTTTATAGCAGCATGATTTATAATCCTTTGGGTATATACCCAGTAATGGGATTGCTGGGTCAAGTGGTATTTCTAGTTCTAGATCCCTGAGGAATCGCCACACCGACTTCCACAATGGTTGAACTAGTTTACAGTCCCACCAACAGTGTAAAAGTGTTCCTATTTCTCCACATCCTCTCCAGCACCTGTTGTTTCCTGACTTTTTAATGATCGCCATTCTAACCGGTGTGAGATGTAAGCCTTATTTTATGGTGACCACAAAGTAAAAGCCTGTAATAGACATATTAATAATAAAAAGCAATGAATTAAAACATACTGCCATTTTGTTACTTCTTTTCTAATTGTTTTCTAACTTCTCTCTTGCTTTCTTTCTTACTGTCTTCCTTTGTGTTTAAGTGATTTTCTCTGGTAGTATAAGTCCTTACCTATCAATAATAACATTAAATAGAAATGGACTAAATTCTCCAATTACAAGAGAGAGGCCTGCTGAATGGATTACAAAACATACAGCTAACTATATGTTTCCTACAACAAACTCACTTCACCTATAAGGATACATGTAGACAAAAAGTGAGGGGATGGAAAAAGATATTTCATGGAACTAGAAATCAAAAAAGAGCAGTAGTAGGTATACTTAGATAAAATAGACTTTAAGTCAATAAGTGTAAAAAGAGACAAAGTCAGTATATAATGAGAAAAGGATCAACTTAGCAAAAGGATATAATAAATATGTACACACCCAAATATGTAAAGCTAATGTTAATAAATCTAAAGGGAGAGACAGGTAGCAATGCAATAATATTAGGGGACTTCAAAACACAATTTTTGGTAATGAATAGGTCATCCAGGCAGAAAACCAATAAAAAAAAAATTAGAGTTAAAATATACTGCAGACTAAATGGACCTAAAAAAAGACTTTTTAAATTTTTTTTCTATTTTAAACAGATGGGATCTCCCTGTGTTGTCCAGGCTGTGGTCCATTGCCTAGTCACAGGTGAGTTCACAGTGCACTGCAGCCTTGAACTTCTGGCCTTAAGCATTCCTCTCTCCTCAGCCTCCCAAGTAGCTAAAATTACAGGTATGTTCCATGCCCTAACAGACGTTTACAGACCATTTTATCCAGCTGTTGCAAAATACATATTCTTCTCATCAGCACATGGATTATGCTTCAGGATAGATTATATGTTAAGACACCAAACAAGTCTCAATAAATTCAAAAAAGTCAAAATTGTATCTAGTATCTTTTCTGACCACAATAAAATAACACTAGAAACCAACAAGAAGAGCCTCAGAAGATACACAAACATGGCTGGGCATGATGGCTCACACCTGTAATCCCAGCACTTAGGGAGGCCAAAGTTGGGCAGATCACCTGGCGTCAGGAGTTCAAGACCAGCCTGGCCAACATGGTGAAACCCTGTTTCTACTAAAAACACAAAAATTAGCCAGGCGTGGTGGCACATGCCTATAATCCTAGCTACTCGGGAGGCTGAGGCAGGAGAACTGCTTGATCCCAGGAGGTGGAGGATGCAGTGAGCCAAGATTGTGCCATGCACTCCAGCCTGGGTGACAGAGCAAGAGTCTGTCTAGAAAAAAAAAAAAAAAGAAGATACACAAACACATGGAAATTAGACAATATATTCCTGAACAGCCATTGAGTTAATGAAGAAATTAAGAAGGAAATAAAACACTTCTTTTTTTTTTTTTTTTTTTTTTTTTGAGATAAGGTCTTGCTCTGTCACCTACACTGGAGTGCAGTGGTGTGATCTCAGCCCACTGCAACCTCCACTTCCTGGGCTCAAGTGATCCACCCACCTCAGCCCCCCAAGTAGCAGAGACCACAGGCACACACCACCATGCCCAGCTAATTTTTGTATATTTTACCAAGACAGAGTTTGGACATGTTGCTCAGGCAGGTCTCAAACTCCTGAGCTCAAGCAATCCGCCCACCTCAGCCTCCTAAGGTGCTGGGATTCCAGGCATGAGCCACCATGCCTGGCTAAAAATTTCCTGAAACAAATTAAAATGCAAAACAGCACAATCTATAGGATACAGAAAAAGCAGCAAAAAGAGGAAAGTTTGTAGCAATAAACACCTATATCAAAAAAACAGTAAGTCAACAAATAAAGCACCTAATGATACAACTCAAGGAACTAGAAAAGCAAGAACAAACCAAACCCAAAAGTAGTAGAGGGAAAGGAATAATAAAGATCACAGTAGAACTAACCAAAATAAAGACTAAAAAAAAATCTAAGATCAATAAAATGAAAAGTAGGATTAAAAAAAAATTTTTTTTTTTTTTCAGATGGAGTTTTGCTCTTGTTGCCTGGGCTGGAATGCAGTGGCATGATACCAGCTCGCCATAACCTCTGCCTCCCGAGTTCAAGAGATTCCCCTGCCTCAGCCTCCCGAGTAGCTGGGATTACAGGCATGTGCCACCACGCTCAGCTAATTTTGTATTTTTAGTAGAGATGGGGTTTCTCCATGTTGGTCAGGCCGGTCTTGAATTCCCAACCTCAGGTGGTCCACCCACCTTAGCCTCCCAAAGTGCTGGGATTACAGGTGTGAGCCACCGCACCTGGCCTAAAAAAATATTTTTTTAGAGATGGGGTCTACCTCTCTCACACAGGCTGGAGTGCAGTGGCCCAGTCATAACTCACTGCAGCCTTGAACTCCTGGGTTTAACTGATCCTCCTCCCTCAGCCTCCCAAGTGGCTGGGACTACAGAAATGCACTACCATGCTTGGCTAATTTTCATTTTATTTTTAGAGATGGGGTCTCTTTCTATGTTGCCCAGGCTGGTTTGAACTCCCCGCCTCAAGCAATTCTCCTTTCTCAGTCTCCCAAGTTCCTGGGATTACAGGCGTGAGGCACCATGCCTAGCTTGAAAAGTAGGTTTTTTTAAAAGATAAGCAACATCGACAAACTTTTAGCTAAACTGAAATAAAAGGTGGGGGGAGGTACACCCAAATTAATAAAATCAGAGACAAAACAGAAAACATTAGAACTGATACCATAGATACACAAAGGACCATTAGGGACAATTATGAACAACTACATACAAATTTAAAAACCTAGAAGAAAGGGATACATTTCTGGGCACATACAACCTATCAAGACCGAAACATGAAGAAATAGAAAACCTGAAGACACTAATAACAAAATTGAAGCTGCAAAAAAAAAAAAAAAAAATTTCATGTAGAAGAAAAGCCCAGGATTGAATGGATTCACTGCTGAATTCTACCAAACACTTGAAGAAGAACTAATACTGGCTAGGCATGTTAGCTCACGCCTGTAATCCCAACAGTTTGGGAGGCTAAGATGGGAGGATTGCTTGATGCCAGAAGTTTGAGAGCAGCCTGGGAAACACAGCAAGACCTCAGCTCTACTAAAAAATAAAAAAGGATTTGGCCAGGCACGGTGGCTCATGCCTGTAATCCCAGCACTTTGGGTGGTTGAGGCAGGTGGATTACCTGAGGTAAGGAGTTCAAGACCAGCCTGGCCAACATGGTGAAACCCCAACTCTACTAAAAATACAAAAATCAGCCAAGTGTGGTGGCACACGCCTGTAATCCCAGCTACTTGGGAGGCAGAGGCAGGAGAATCGTTTGAATCTGGGAGGCAGAGGTTGCAGTAAGCCAAGATTATGCCACTGCATTCCAGCCTGGACAAGAGAACGAGACTCCATCTCAAAAATAAACAAACAAACAAAAAAACACAATTAGTTGGGCATGGTAGTGTGTGCCTGTAACCCCAGCTACTGGGGAGGATGTGGAGGGAGGGTCAGTTGAGCCCAAGAGTCTGAGTTTGCAGTAAGCTATGATTGTGCCACTGAACTCCAGTCTGGGTGAGATAGAGAGAGAGAGACTATCTCAAATAATAATAATAATAATAATAATAATAATAATAATAATAATAATGATAATAATAATAATGAAAGAAAGAAAAGAAAAAATAAAGAATACTAATTCTACTCAAACTATTTCAAAAATTGAAGGGAGCACATATTTCCAAACTCATTTTATCAGGCCAGCATTACCCTGATACCAAAAAGCAGACAAGGACACCATAACAAAAAGAAAACTATAGGCCACTACCCCTGATGAATATACATGCAAAAATCCTTGACAAAATAGAATTCAACAACACATTAAAAAGACATTCACCATGATCAAGTGGGATCTATTCCAGGAATGCAAGGATAGTTTAATACACGCAAATCAATTAATGTGATTCATCACATCAACAGAATCAAGGACAAGAAGCATATTATCATTTCAATAGATGCTGGGAAATGACTCAATAAAATCATTATCTCTTCACAATAAAAAGTCTCAACAACTTGGGTACAGAAAAAACATACCTAAGCATGATAAAAGCCATATATGACAAATCCAGAGGGAATGTACTAAATAAGAAAAAATTGAAAGCCTTTCTGCTAAGATCTGAAAGACAAGGATGTCCACTTTCACTACTTCTGTTCAACACAGCATTGATGTTCTAGCCAAAGCAATTAGGCGAGAGAAAGAAATAAAAAGCATACAAATGGAAAAGGAAGAAGTCAAAATATACTTCTTTGCAGATGACATGATTTTATATTTAGAAAAACCTAACAACTCCACTAAAACACTCTTAAAATTTAGCTAACTATATAGAATTTGGATCTGTAAGACTGAGAACTGGGCATCAGATAGAATCAACTACAGAAGGAAACACCAAAGGAGATGAAACAACCCTTTTGTAACAGCCCTCCCTGTGCCACACGGAGTCAAGGAACCAGAGTTCTCAGAAGCTAGATAACAGTGTTGTCCATCATGATAAAGACTTTGCCTTTGTCTGAGCTGCAGCACCACTGGAAGGTGAAAGGATAAACTAGTACAAGTCTAAAGGATAGACAAAAGGGGGCAAATAAAGATTTCTGTTCTGAGGTCACAGAATTCAAACTTCTGTTTTCCCACAGAACTCTCAGATTTGCATAGAGTTTCCCAAACACTATTTAATAAACGGCATTTTCTCTACCTATCTGAACTCTTACCTGTGATCACAGCTTTGATCCATTCCCATCCATCTGGGTTTCTTGCTGTTTGTACTTGGCTCTCCACAGTGAAAGGCTCCTTCCCTTGCTCCAACATAGAGATAATACTGAGGTCAAAACAAGAGATTCCTGCTTATGAAAAGAAAGGAAAACAATGGGCTGTAGATTTTCCAGAGTCCCAGTCCTATGTTTACATGAGGAGGGAGGACTTTACAGCTGTATCTAAAAAAACACTTCAAAAATTCATCCACTAAATGCTTCTTTATAAATTGTTAGGAAACACTATAATATGCAAATATATAGCTCTCATCCCAAAACCACTGAATCGAAGCATGGGGATAGAAAACAGGGAATTGGATATTTTAAAAGTCCTGAAACCCTCCAGTGACATCAGGAAGAGGACAATTAAAATCCAGTTTCCACATTATGGAGATTTTCATTTTTCAGTCAACACAGCTTCAGTCTCAGCCAAGCAATGCAGGGGCTCCCAGGAGACCCACATGGAAAATGAAAAGATACACAGGGGCAGATCCTGACTTCTGGAAGAAAGTCATCCTCACCCAGGGAGGCCAGGTTCCTATAATTCTCCAACATCACGTCCCTGTACAAAGTCCTCTGAGCGGGGTCCAGGCATGTCCACTCCTCCTGAGAGAATTCTATAGCCACATCCCTGAATGTCACCTGTCCCTAAAATGAAAAACACATCCACCAAGGGGATATAAGGAAAAGTTCCAATCTTCACATAAAATTAGAAGACAGAATAGATTAAACTGAA
Source organism: Gorilla gorilla gorilla (assembly GCF_029281585.2). Lineage (NCBI taxonomy): Eukaryota > Metazoa > Chordata > Mammalia > Primates > Hominidae > Gorilla > Gorilla gorilla. The sequence continues at coordinate 65,087,694 of NC_073244.2, forward strand.
GTAAGTGGGCCGATATCCAAGTTGTGATATGATAAAATATACATATGGTCTTCATCCCCCTTTCCTGACATACATCTCACTTGGAATCTCTGGAGTGATAAGTGCCTTTGTAAGCTAATGAGATGACTGGTGGCTGGAGGCCCCAAGATAGTTTCAGAATGGCGGGGTGGTCACCGGAAAGACCAAGGCTGGATTACAGAGTTGGGACTTCGAGCCCCATCCCCCAACTTACCCTGAGGGGATGGGGGCTGAAGGCTCAGCTGACCACCAGTAGCCAAAGATGTAAGCAATCATGCCCACTTAATGAAGCCCCCATAATAACCCGAAAGGACAGGGCCTGAACAAGCTTCAGGATAGGGAAACACATGGAGGCTCTGAGGACGCCTCCCCGACCCCCACCAAAGACAGCACTCAGCCTCCCAAGTAGTTGGGATTACAGGCATGCACCACCACGCCATGCTCCTTCTCCCATACCTTACCCAATAGACTGCTTACATCTGGCTGTTCATCTGTATACTCGGTAATATCCTATATAATAAATGGGTCAATATAAATAAAGTGTTTCCCTGATTTCTCTGAGCCATTCCAGCAAATTAATCAAATCTGAGGAGGGGGTCACGGGAATTCATGATGTATAAGCCAGTCAGTGAGAAGCAGAGGCCATCTGTGTTTGCAACTGGCATTGAAGTGGGCACACTCTTGTTGGATTGAGCCTTCAACCTGTGGGATCTGATGCTATGTCCAGGTAGACAGTGTCAGAATTGAACTGAATAGGAGGTCACTCAGCTGGTGTCCAGTGCAGAATTGCTTGCTTGGTGTGTGTGGGAAAACCCAGGACATCTGGGATCACAGATGTGTTCTCCATTGTGAGAGTACAGTAGGAGAAACTGGGTCTGTTTTCACCACATTCTCACACACACAGGTATTTTTGGGCAGAATGTTTCCTTAATTCTGTCTTCTTATACTCTTCTATAAGAGGTTATGACAGTCTTTAAATCAGTGTTGATTTCTCAGTTTTGTAGACAATACAAAAAATACACAAATATACAAATAAAAAACCAACACCGGGTTATCTTTATTGAAGTGCTATATATTATATCTAACACACCAAGTGATATTCAGTATCTAGATGATCTAGAGCATGAATGATGTCTTACGAGATGAAAATGTGTACAGTGACTTTAAAGAAAGGTCAGAATCTAAAAACTGTGATCATCGCAATAACAATGACAGATGTTTCTGAGCACTTCCCAAGTGCAAGGCATTATTCTATTTATTTATTTATTTACTTACTTATTTTTTTGAGACAGAGTCTCTCTATCACCCAGGCTGGAGTGCAGTGGCATGATCTCAGTTCACTGCAACCTCTGCCTCCTGGGTTGAAGCGATTCTCCTGCCTCAGCCTCCCAAGTAGCTGGAATTACAGGCACCCACTACCACACCCGGCTAATTTTTGTATTTTTAGTAGAGACGGGGTTTCACCATGTTGACCAGGCTAGTCTCAAACTCCTGACCTCAGATGATCCACCCGCTTTGGCCTCCTAAAGTGCTGGGATTACAGGCGCAAGCCACCGTGCTCAGTCTGGCATTATTCTAAATAAATGTCTTGCATGTACTAACTTGTATATGAATATGATAGCCCATGAGAGAAAGATCTGTTCCCATCTTACTAGCAGATAAATGTATATGACAGACACTAAGAAACTTGCGTCAAGAGAAAGAGCTAAAATGTCAGAGCAAGCATCTGAATCCAGGTGTCTGGGAATAAGAATTAAACCTAAAGAATCAAATAGTTGGCCAGGCGTGGTGGCTCATGCCTATAATCCCAGCACTTTGGGAGGTCGAGGCAGGCAGATCACGAGGTCAGGAGATCAAGACCATCCTGGCTAACATGGTGAAACTCCGTCTCTACTAAAAAAATACAAAAAATTAGCCAGGCATGGTGGCGAGCACCTGTAGTCCCAGCTACTCAGGAGGCTGAGGCAGGAGAATGGCATGAACCCAGGAGGCGGAGCTTGCAGTGAACCGAGACTGCGCCACTGCACTCCAGCCTGGATGACAGAGCGAGACTGTCTAAAAAAAAAAAAAAAAAAAAAAAAATCAAATAGTTAACTAAAAGAACATGAAAAGGATCTAAATGAGCAAAGTTGAAACAAGTTTATGAATAACAACATGGAACTTCATAAAAGGTAATTACATATATACACACATACATTTATGCCCATAATATGTAACTATTCTTACTATTAAATCATTAATGTGATAGCTGAGAACAAATTTAAGGGCACAGAAAATATTTAAGATACAATTTGAATTGCTAAAAAACACAAAACTTATTTAAAATCATGATGTGTGGGCTGCGTGCAGTGGCTCACACCTGTAATCCCAGCACTTTGGGAGGCCAAGGAGGGCGGATCACGAGGTCAGGAGTTCGAGACCAGCCTGACCAACATGGTGAAACACCATCTCTACTAAAAATGCAGAAATTAGCCGGGTGTGGTGGTGGACGTCTGTAATTCCAGCTACTCGGGAGGGTGAGGCAGGAGAATTGCTTGAACCCGGGAGGCAGAGATTGCAGTGAGCCGAGATTGCACCACTGCACTCCAGCCTGGGTGACAGAGTGAGACTCTGTCTCAAAAAAAAAAAAAAAACATGATGTGTGCTTAATAAAAAAACACGCACTCACATCACATATACACAGTTTAGTAATAACAACAGTGAAAAGGTAAAACATCCACTCTGTCCTCATTCAGAGAAGGCTCCAGTAAAGATGTAGAACGAGCTATACATCTTTCCTAACATGAAAACATGTAAATTTTCAAAATTTGCAAGCTAAAATGTCACAACAAAACATTCACTGAAGGGCCGGGCATGGTGGCTCACGCCTATAATCCCAGCGTTTTGGGAGGCCAAGGTGGGCTGATCACTTCAGGTCAAAAGTTTGGGACCAGCCTGGCCAACATGGTGAAACCTTGTCTCTACTAAAAATATAAAAACTAGCTGGGCATGGTGGCGTGCAACTGTAGTCCCAGCTACTTTGGAGGCTAAGGCGAAAGAATTGCTTGAATCCTGGAGGTAGAGGTTGCAGTGAGCCGAGATTGCACCACTCCAGCCTGGGCAACGGACTGAGACTCTGTCACAAAATAAATAAATACAATAAATAGAATATTTAATAATTGGTAAAACAGGCCGGGCGCAGTGGCTCACGCCTGTAATCCCAGCACTTTGGGAGGCCGAGGCAGGTGGATCACGAGGTCAGGAGTTCGAGACCATCCTGGCTAACACAGTGAAACCCCGTCTCTATTAAAAATACAAAAAATTAGCCGGGCATGGTGGCGGGCGCCTGTAGTCCCAGCTACTTGGGAGGCTGAGGCAGGAGAATGGCGTGAAACCAGGAGGCGGAGCTTGCATTGGGCCGAGATCATGCCACTGCACTCCAGCCTGGGCGACAGAGCAAGACTCCGTCTCAAAAAAAATAAAATAAAAATAATAATTGGTAAAACAAGAATGTGGTTCTACCCTCTCTAATGGGAAAGAAGTTCTGCTCCTATAACCGAACAAAATAATAACCACTCTCACCTAGCACCAGTTGCACAAGGGTCCCTGCAGAAACACCAGTCTCCACTGTATGGGTTTTCTGAGAATAGTTCAATGATTCTCCTGCATTTTCCATTTAGGTTGATTTCATGTATTAAAATAGATGATGGGATGAAAGAACCCTCTGTCACTGATGTCTGTCAGTCTAAAATTCCCATTCCATTCCCAGTCATTAATAAGAGTTTGGGGTTAGAAACACAGTGACTCACTTGGTGAGCTTCAAACGTCATGTAAATGAGCCAGAAACATTTCCCCTTATTAGCCTTATTTTACATAATTTAGCAAGTATTTGTGCACATTAACACGTGACTTCCACGTGCAGCTGCTCTCATCCTGCTCCACAGAGAGCTGACAGTGCATCCAGACGTGGCCCCTGAACAATCCCTGCTGCCCAACAGCACTGACACCACAGGACCCTCACCCCATCTCCATCCATGTCTGGGTGTGAGCCCTTCCCAGGACCATGCCCAGTGCAGCCTCTTCCCAACTTCATGTCACTGGGTCACGAGAGACGGAATCTAAGCGAGATGAGAGGGACTGAGGGAAGGCACGCGTTAAGTGCGAGCAAACCTGTCAGGCAGGACGCTTCAGACTCAGAGAAGATGCCCAACTTCAAAGAATGACATTTCAAGAAGAAATAAGAGACAGAACAATCCACTGATAATATTACCTTACCTGGGTGAGAGCCATGCCTGACTTGTCTTTCTTTTCTCTTCCTCTTCTTCAAGGTTTCTTCCTTAGATAACAGGAAAGTGCCTTTAGAAGTCAATATTGAATATCCAAAACGTGCTGTTTATTGCTCAGAATCAACAGATCCCCTTCCTATGCCACAATCACACACACACGCAGGGAAGACCTCACCCTGTGGAAAGATGGTCTCAGCTGCCCACTGCACCAGGGCAATGCAGGGACAAGAAGCTCCTATGGGAAGATCAATAAGTGAGTTTCTGACCCCTTTCTTCAGAACCCGCTCTCCTCCTGGAGAAGCCCACACACACGCTGCAGCAATTGGGAGCTGGGCTGGACTGAGCTCCCCCATTCAGGGCACAGATCAAGCCCTGACCAAACCCCATGCAGAGAACAGCCTCCCTCACCTCTCTGTGGATTGCAGGCCAATCTCAGGCCTCAGAAACAAAAGATAGAGGCTGAACGTGGTGGCTCACACTATAATCCTAGCACTTTGGGAAGCTGAGGCAGAAAGATCAGTTGAGGCCAGGAGTTCAAGACCAGCCTAAACAACATAGTGAGACCCCATTTCTCTTAAAAAAAAAAGTAATAAATTTAGCCAGGCACGGTCACTCACGTCTTGTAACCTCAGCACTTTGGGAGGCCTAGACGCAGGATCTAGAGTTCATAGGAGAGGCCTGCAGGTGACATGAAGCTGTGCAGGTGGGGTTCAAAGCCATGAGCTGAGTTGATAAGGAAAGGCAATGAGTGTGGACAGAGAAAAAAGTGGCTGGAGGACTAAGCCCACGTTCAGAGAACAGAAAGTTCTGGAGACACAAGAAGAGGAAAGCATAATATGATTAGGGAGGCAACAAGAAAATTACAACAAATAGATGTGTAAAGCTTAACGGGATGTCCTGAAAGCCAAGAAAATAGAAGAGAAATTGAGCAACTGTGCCACATGCTACTGATAGGAATGGAAAGATGACAGGAAATTAAACACTGAATTTCAAATGGATCCGTCACTGGTAAATGAAAAAGAAAGGATCAGTGGAATGTTGGGTATGAGAGCTTGATTCAAGCAAGAGTTCAAGCAAGGACTGAAGGCAAGAATTGAACATAAAGTAAAAAAAAAAAAAAAATTGTAGTGTATTGTGCTCTTAAACGGAGCATAGAAGAGGAGTACTTACTACAGACTGAAAGGTAGTTTAGAGTTTTGTTTTGTTTTGTTTTTGAGATGAAGTCTCACTCTTGTCACCCAGGCTGGAGTGCAATCGTGCGATCTCGGCTCACCGTAACCTCCGCCTCCCAGGTTCAAGCGATTCTCCTGCCTCAGCCTCCAGAGTAGCTGGGATCACAGGCACGTGCCACTATGCCTGGCTAATTTTTGTATTTTTAGTAGAGACGGTGTTTCACCATGTTGGCCAGGCTGGTCTCGAACTCCTGACCTCAAGGGATCCACCTGCCTTGGCCTCTCAAAGTGCTGGGATTACAGGCGTGAGCCACCGTGCCTGGCCAATTTAGAGTATTTTTTGTTTTAAAGATGGAGTGTAGAAGAAAAAAAGACTTTATTCTGTGTGTGTGTGTGTGTGTGTGTGTGTGTGTGTTTGTTTTTGAGACAGGGTCTCACTCTGTTGCCCAGGCTAGAGTGTGACGGCATGAACATGGCTTACTGCAGCCTCAAGCTCTCGTGCTCAAGCGATTCTCTCACCTCAGCCTTGCAAGTAGCTGGGAGCGCAGGTGCAAGCCACCACATCCAGCTTATTTTTTTCTATTTTTCGTAGAGACAGAGTCTTGCTATGTTGCCCAGGCTGGTCTCGAACTCCTGGACTCAAGCAATCCTCCCACCTTGGCCTCTGAAAGTGTTGTGATTACAGGTGTGAGCCACTGTGCCCAGCCCTGTGTACGTGTCTTAATGGAGAACACCACTCCCTGGGTACAGGGATGAATTCCCTTGAAGTTAAAATTTTGAAAGCTTTACAGATTGTGAAGAAAAAAAAAAGTTAAAATTGATGGCATGCATATTGTCCTGAGACTGTGAGTGAGGCTGGCACATGGTACACAATTGCAGGGCCAGCAGCAGCCAGAAGCAGGAACAGGCCATTCCCAGTCACTACTGAGTAGGGATCACAGGTCCTGACAGGTGGGTGGGCCACTTGGAGGTCTTTTCCTTTAGTCTTTGAGATAGGAAAAAACCCAACTCTACATTCTGCTCTCACACTAAACACAGAATACTTCACCTCTAGTCACCAAAATGTGTGTGTGGCTTTTCCCACAATGACCAGGGGACTCCCAGGGGACCCCCAGCTCGGGGGGGTGAGGCGGGGGTCCTACAATTTCATTCAACTCTGACATTATCTACAAGACAGCATGGGCCGGGCACAGTGGCTCATGCCTGTAGTCCCAGCACTTTGGGAGGCCAAGGCAGGAGGATCACTTGAGGCCAGGAGTTAGAGACCAGCATGGCCAACATGGCAAAACCTCATCTCTACTAAAAATACAAAAATTAGCTGGGTGTGGTGGTGCACACCTGTAATCCCAGCTACTTGGGAGGCTGAGGCAGGCAGGAGAATCGCTTGAACTCGGGAGGCAGAGGCTGCCTTGAGCCAAGATTGTGCCACTGCACTCCAGCCTGGACAACAGAGTGAGACTGTTTCAAAAAGAAAAAAAAAAAAAGACTGCATGACGAGGTGCTACAGGTTCAGAGCTCAGTCTAAAACTGCTCCTCACTTCAGACACAGTATGCCAGTGGTAACTGTCACTTATACTTTTGAGTGACCTGATAAATACTGTGGTTCTCTTAACCCCTCCTCGGCTTTGATTAACTTTCTAGGACAGCTCTTCCTTCTGACTGTTCATCTGTATCTTCTGTAATATCCTTTATAACAAATGTGTAAACTAAGTGAAGTGTTCTCCCTGAGTTCTTTGAGCCGCCCTCACAAATTAGTAGAACCTGAGGTGGTGGGGAGGGGGATGTCAAGGGAATCCCCAATGTATAGCTGGTCGCTCAGAAGTTCAGGTACCAACGGGAGACTTACAACTGGCACCTGATGCGGGGGCAATTTCGTGGAACTGAGCCTCAATCAGTGGGATCTGATGCTAACTCCAGGTAGAGAGTTTCAGAATTGAGTTAAACTATAGGACACTCAGTTAGTGTCTGATAGAGAATGGGTTGTTGGTGGGAGAAATCCGCACACATTTTCGTGAGTGGAGGCGAGACACTGTGTAGAATGTGCCCTGTTGTATTGAGTGTGACAGGAAAGAAAATCAAAGGAAAAATATTTTTTCCTCTTAGTTCATACACTCGCCCACACCCTACCCTATTCCAGGAAAAGGGAAGTGGGTGGACTCAAAACTAAATGAGCGAAGTCACTGCCCTCTGGTTTGAATAGTGATTGCAAATGAAGCTATACCCTAATACTAATAATTGTCAAATGCACATCTTACGCATTTTACATAAAGGAGTTTCTTCCATTCTCATTTGCAACTGCATAATTTAAGTAAACGTATTTTAAATGTGTTGCATTATTATAAACCCAGAAACCAATGTCACAATGTCATCATCACATCTAATCAACGCACCACCCACCTGGACTCAGGGTCCCTCTCTTGCTTCCATACTGTGTGTTTCCCTCCCTCATCCTCTACATAGCTCTCATTCTCACATTAGCTTATTTTTTATTTTCTGTGTTTTTCCCCTGGTTCTTTGCGCGTCGTTTTGAGCCCCTCTCATCTCCTGCTATTTCTCCCCTTCTTCCTCCGCTTGCACCTGTTCTGTCCCATTCTGGGGCCTTGTTTCAACTCTGGTTCCTCTTTCTCCCCAATCTTTTCATTGTCCCCAGTCTCCATATATTTCTGCCTCTTTCTTCTCCCAACTCTGCTCCCTCTGTTGAATCTCCTCTTCCCTTCTACACCTCTTGCCCCACTCTCTGGCACCCCCAGATCCCAGGCCTCCCCCTGCTGTGGTTCTCCTTCTGCTCTCCTCGTCACCAGCTGTCCCCTCTTGCTGTCCCAGCGCCACGCTGCTTGTCTGCCCTGGCTCCAAATCCCTCCTCCTCTCCCGGACTCTGTCTGAGGAGCCTCCCACTTTCTGGCCCTCTCCCTGCCTTGCTGTCCTTCATCTCTCTGGACACCGAGCTTTTCTCTACATTTCCCCAGTTGCTTTTCTCCTTCTGCCTTCTCAGCTCCTTCTCTTACTATCTGCAAATCCCTCGCCCATCCTCTACTTTGCCATCTGTTTACGGGTTTCCCTCACTCTTTCCTCTCAGTTTTTCTACTTCTCTCTCTGTCTCTGCCCCTTTCTCCACCTGCTAATCCCCTTGGTCCACACATTCACAGGAGGGTTTGGACTAAGACGCCTGCATCTTGGAGGAGCGCATTTTCCAGGGGCTGGAGCTGGGCAGGCAACAACACCGGGTGTTACAGGACAGGCCCCGGGCACCTCCCCAGCGCGGGCTCAGGAGAAGCGGTGACTGCGAAGGGGAGGCCTGGGGAGCAGCAGGGCCCGACACGAGGAGGAGGGAGGTGGCGGGGCGACGGCGCCTTAGAAGAGGGGTGGGGTCTGCAAGATGCCAGGACCAGGCAGAGGACGCGGCCTCCCCGGTACCGGGGCTGAGGAGCTGCGCTCCAGGGGCCGACGAGGGCGAGGCTGGGAGGCGCCCAGGGCGGGAATCCACCTCGCGGGTGAGGACTTTAAAAAGCCCGGGGCGGGAGGAGGGGTCAGGAAAGGGTTTTAAGCGGGAGGAAGACGCGAAAGGCCGGGGACAGGGAGAAGCCTCAGAGCGACTTCAACCCAAAGAGAAGCGACTCCGAACCCACACCGCGAGTCAGCTGGGGTGGAGGGCGCGGTGCGGGGATCTTAAGGTATGTAGCTGCCGGGCGCAGTGGCTCACGCCTGTAATCCCAGCACTTTGGGAGGCCGAGGTGGGCGGATTACCTGAGGTCAGGAGTTCGAGATCAGCCTGGGCAACACGGTGAAACCCCGTCTCTACTAAAAATACAAAATTAGCCGGGCGTGGTGACACATGCCTGTAATCCCAGCTACTCGGGAGGCTGAGGCAGGAGAATCGCTTGAACCTGGGAGGCGGAGGATGCGGTGAGCCGAAATCGCGCCATTGCACTCCAGCCTGGACAACAAGAGTAAATCTCCGTCTCACCAAAAAAAAAAAAAAGAAAAAAAAAAAAAAGGTCTGTAGCGAGCCCGGGAACTGGCTGCGGAAACGCGGCACGGCGGTTCGCAAGTTTAATCCATACTGAGGAACACTCACTCTCGGCGGCGTCACCTGCCCCCAACACGATCCGCTTCCGGAACTGCAGAAAACTGCGCGTGCGCGGAAAAGAGCCCGGGCACTCTGGGGGCGGGGCCTGGGGAGAGGCGGGGTCTGGGGAGAGGCGGGGTCTGCGGACGAAACGCCGGGGCGGAGCTGGGGCGGGCGAGCCGTGGCGGGGTCTGCGCTTCCCTCAGCCTCCCTATCTCGCAGTCTCATTTTTCCCGGTTTGGAAACCCTGGAGTGTTCACCATGTCCCCGGGAGCACCGTTCCAATTTGAAGCAGTTTTAAGGTGAAAGAATAGACTTACGTGGACCACTTATGATAGAAACCAAAATGATTTCCTCTTACCAAGTTGAAAACGGTTTATGTTAAAATTGTTTGCCGGTGGGTTGGACCCAGTTCTGCTAGGGAGTCTGCTGCAGCTCAGGAACGGGGATCTGGGAATCGGGGATCTCGGTCTGGGAACTGGGATCTTAGTGGAGGATCCACGAGGCACGGCGATTGGATCCAGCAATTCCTGCAATTAAAATGTATTTAATTTAACTAAAATGTCTGGAAATTATCTCTGAGGATGATTCAAAGTAGAATGGGAAATGCAGCATCCTATCTGGACGGATATGCAATTTAATGCAGTAGCCCAACAGAACCTCCTTTGCATTTCAAATCCCCATTCTCCCCAGTGGAAGAGTCAAGCCTGTGCTCAATTCATGGGAAGGTTAAGGCCCCCGATAAGTTAGATCACCAACGGCTGCTTTATTGTTCTTTAAAACATATATTTTTGTAAAGATGGGAGTCTCGGCCCAGGCTGGTCTCCAACTCTTGACCTCAAGCAATTCTCCTGCCTGGGCCTCCAAAATTGCTGGGATTACAGGAGTGAACTACTGTGCCCAGTCAACTACTGATTTAAACCATGTGAATTTTTAAAAAATAGAGATAAACTGCATTATTTTTGCTTATATTCGTTATTCCGTTCCACACTTGAAATGACTTAACCACAAACAACTTTGACATAATCTTTCTTTGCATCAAAATATGCTTCAGTCAATAATTTCTAAATATCATGTAATTTCAAATTCACTTTATGGGCATTCTGAAGGGAACTTGACACAGTACTTTTTATTTTAAAATTGTAATCTATATTGGGTCTATTTTTTTGTTTTCTGTTTCTTAATGTTCTATCAGATGTGGATAACAGAGTGTGGAAAATAGTCACCACATGACAATTGGATTCATTTTCGCCTAAAGAATAGTTTTCCAGTATTTCTAACGTATCATCCCAGTACATTCACTGAACTAAAGACTCACAGGGATACCCTTTTTTCATGTTTATAGAGAACCTAGTTTATACCCGCTATTGTCTTATGTACATTTTCATGTCACACAATTTTATCTCCAAACAACACCCTTATTTATATACACCCTATAGTTTTCACTTTAACAAAAGATTAAACGTTTCATCTGGGTTACAATATATGAAAGAAAAAAATAAAAGGGAAAATCATATTAAAAAATAAAAAGTAATTTTACTACAATTGAACATAAACCATGAAATATATTGCTCAATACCATAAACTGAAAATAACATTTCCAAAGCCTTTGGAGAAATGCCCTTCCAGTAAAACTGCCTAATCATATTTATTATGTAAGAAACTTTTCCACAGATTTTCACTGAGTTAGTATAAAAACATCTTAGGCATTATAACTAAACAGGATTTCAAAAACATTTTCAACAGTTGTGTTATTTTTAATGGGTCCTATGGGTACAGCCGAAAAATAAATGTAGAATATTACTATCAAGAAAACTAGGGCAGGGCGTGGTGGCTCACACCTGTAATCCCAGCACTTTGGGAGGCAGAGGCGGGTGGATCACTTGAGGTCACGAGTTCGAGACCAGCCTGGCCAACATGGTGAAACTGTCTCTACTAAAAATACAAAAATTAGCCAGGCGTGGTGGCACATGCCTGTAGTCCCAGCTACTTGGGAGGCTGAGGCAGGAGAATCACTTGAACCTGGGAGGTGGAGGTTGCAGTGAGCTGAGATCACGCCACTGCATTCCAGCCCAGGTGACAGAGCAAGCCTCCGTCTCAAAAAACAAAACAAAACAAACAAACAAAAAAGAAAACTGGGGTCTTCCCAAACCAAGAATTCAGAAGTTTTCAGAGTAAATAATTCAGTGTACTAGCGTCAGTCTCCATTTTGTGATGTTGTACTACTAACGCTTTTACAGCTCTGCACTTCCTGTTCTGCCCATTTGGTCAAACTGATCATGCTTGAGTGCTTCCTCCTTTGTCACTAGATGGATGTTCAAACTACACAAAGCTTCCTCTAACCCATCCCCACACCTTATCAACCATAACACACCAAGCAAGTTGCTTATCTGGGCTCTCAAGCCATTTTTGGACCAGCTTTGGAAGTCTACCCAGCTTTCCCCAGAAACCCACATTATGTAATAAACAGTCTCATAACACTTCTCAACCAAACTTTAGGTGAAGTTCAATACAGTTCCAGTAGAGAGGTCACAAGTTCAAATGATCAAAATGTTATGAGGGTGAACATAAAAACTTTGTCGTTTATCTGCCAGGAAAAAAAAAATCTGAATGTGTTATGTTCTTTCTTAAAAGAAAATTTATATATATTAATTTTTCCAATTGCCACTGAGCATTCCAAGGGTAAAAAAGAGATGTTGTTGTTTTTATCCATATTCCCCACAGTTTTTTTGTTTCCTAATATGTCATATTTTTACTATACTTGTATTTTCACTTCAGGTACATCAAGATAAATGCCATAGGTGTTATTTGGCATGCAAGAAAGAGACATGCAAAAATATAATAATACTGTGCATATGCATGAAGAGCAATGCAGACTTCAGGGTGTGAGAGTCTGAAATATCCTTTCTGTGGGATTTTCATTATACCACATAAGTATCCCAAGGCAGAGTGTGGAGAGAATAATTCAAGTACAAAATACAATTAGTTTCTGGGCTGGGCATGGTGGCTCACGCCTGTAATCCCAGAGCTTTGGGGGGCCAAGGCAGGTGGATCACTTGAGGTCAGGAGTTCAAGACCAGCCTGGCCAACATAGTGAAACCCTGTCTCTACTAAAAATACAAAAACTAGCCGGGCGTGGTAGCGGGCACCTATAATCCCAGGTACTTGGGAGGCTGAGGCAGGAGAATTGCTTGAACCTGGGAGACAGAGGTTGCAGTGAGCCGAGATCACGCCACTGCACTCCAGACTGCGTGACAGAATGAAACTCCATCTCAAACAAACAAAAAAACCAAAATACACTTAGCTTCTGAAAATTATATGTTGTTTGATCCAACAATGGAAATCATTGTTCTAGATCCTTCGATAGCTTAATGGTGCACTGTTGTTATCTGTTATGAAGTATGCTACTGAGATAGGATAAAACTATGTTGGCAAGAAATGATTCATTCATACTTATAAAATACATCAAATTTTATTAGTTAAAACATTAAATCTATGATGCATTCTTAAATAGTAATAAAATGTGATTCCAGCAGTTAATGTAAATCCTAGTAAGAAACATGGGATTCTGGTTACTTTGATTAAACTTCCTATGCTCGGCTGGCTGGGCACGGTGGCTCCAGCCCGTAATCCCAGCACTTTGGCAGGCCAAGGTGGGTGGATTATGAGGTCAGGAGTTCGAGACCAGCCTGGCAAACATAGTGAAACCCCGTCTCTACTAAAAATACAAAAATTAGCCAGGTATGGTGGTGCATGTCTGTAATCCCAGCTACTTGGGAGGCTGAGGCAGGAGAATCGCTAAAATCCAGGAGGCGGAGGTTGCAGTGAGCTGAGATTGCGTCACTGCACTCCAGTCTGGGCAAAAGAACAAGACTCCATCTCAAAAAAAAAAAAAAAATCAATCTTTGCTATGCAACAGCTATTGGCATTTGATGGAGAAGGTAGCCTCCACTTTTCTGCATTATTTGTACCACACATCAGTCCGTAATAAGCTATTACTCTCCTCTAATAAAAATCCGAGTGTCTTCCTGGCTCTATTTCATGGTCTATTGGTAGAGAATTTCTTTCTTTCTTTTTTTGAGTCAGAGTTTTGCTCTTATTGCCCAGACTGGAGTGCAGTGGCATGATCTCGGCTCACCACAACCTCCGCCTCCCGGGTTCAAGCAAGTCTCCTGCCTCAGCCTCCTGAGTAGCTGGGATTACAGGCACCCGCCACCATGCCTGGCTACTTTTGTATTTTTAGTAGAGATGGGGTTTCTCCATGTTGGTCAGGCTGGTCTCGAACTCCTGACCTCAGGTGATCCGCCCGCCTTGGCCTCCCAAAGTGCTGGGATTACAGGCATGAGCCACTGTGCCCGGCCAGTAGAGAATTTCTTTCCATACCCACAGTGCTCTTCTGTCAGAAGAAGGGCACCTGCAGTGCAATAAGGATGATGAGTGACATCATAGTTCATCATCCTCTGCCCTTTCCAAGTGCCAATTCAGACTATATTTAATTTTAAAAGGCAGAGTCTTTCTTCTTCAGGAGCTTGGAGAGAAATAATCCTCACCTAATGAAGTGAGTGAGCCCTTCCATCTTTGATTCTTTCCCGAACAACACCATGTTAGGCGTATAATCATGCATAAAATCAGCACATTGCAAAGTTCTGGTTGGAAGTTATAAATAGTAGCCTTTTCAATCAATCTTAAATACTTCAACAAAACATTTTATAAGCTGAAAGTAATTGGCCATTTCCAAACATCCTACAACCTTTGATATGTATCATGTAATAAGTTTTAACACATTTGGACTTCTGATTATGCTGAAGTATATAATAGCAGAGGGTTATGAGGAAACTAGAGAATGAGTTCTACTCTTCCTATGAATCCCCACCTACAGCTGTAGTCCAGGAGTAATAGTCTCAGCATGCATGTTACATTTGTGTGATTTCATCAAAGATGTATCTTTTGATGCCTATTGAGCTCTGAGACCTGGATAAAGCTTCTGTCATACATAGTATATTCACAGGATTTGAACTCTGATGTCTGTTAATGCTTAAACTCATCAGAAGTTTGCCACAGACACTGTATTTGTAAGAATTGTCTCAAGAATGAATTCTCTGATGTTGTGAAAGAATTTGTGGCTGAAGAACTGGCCGCACTCCTTTGTAAGGTTACTTTTTTTTTTTTTTTTTTTTTTGGAGACGGAGTTTCACTCTTGTTGCCCAGGCTGGAGTGCAATGGCATGATCTCGCTCACTGCAACCTCCGCCTCCCAGGTTCAAGTGATTCTCCTGCCTCAGCCTCCCGAGTAGCTGGGATTACAGGCGTGCACCACCACACCCAGCTAATTTTTGTATTTTTAGTAAAGACAGCGTTTCACTGTGTTGGCCAGCCTGGTCTCGAACTCGAGACCTCAGGTGATCCCCCCGCCTCGGCCTCCCAAAGTGCTGGGATTACAGGCGTGAGCCACCACGCCCGGCGTCCTTTGTAAGGTTTCTATCCACTATGAATTCTTCGATGTTTTGCAAGGTTTGAATTTTGAGTAAAGACCTTGCCACATTCGTTACATTTGTAAGGTTTGTCTCCAGTATGGATTGCCATATGGGTAGTTAGGGTTGAGCGAACACTAAAGGCTTTCCCACACTCATTACACCTATAAGGTTTTTCTCCAGTGTGAATTCTTCTATGATTTGCAAGATGTGAATTTTGAGTGAAGACCTTGCCACATTCGTTACATTTGTAAGGTTTTTCTCCAGTATGGATGACCTGATGGGTAGCTAGGTTTGAATGTACACTAAATGCTTTGCCGCACTCATTACACTTATAAGGTTTCTCACCAGTGTGAATTCTCTGATGAATTGCAAGGTACGAATTGTGTCTGAAGACCTTGCCGCAATCATTACATTTGTATGGTTTTTGTCCAGTATGTATTGTCTGATGTATAGTTAGGCTTGAATGAACACTAAAGGCTTTGCCACACTCATTACACTTGTAAGGTTTTTCTCCAGTATGAACTCTCCAATGCCTTGCAAGTTGTGATGTTTGACTGAAGGCTTTACCACATTCATCACACTTGTAAGGTTTCTCTCCAGAATGAATTCCCTGATGACTTGCAAGGTGTGAATTTTGTGTGAAGACCTTACCGCAGTCATTACATTTGTAAGGCTTTTCTCCAGTATGAATTACCTGATGGGTAGTTAGGCTTGATCGCACACTAAAGGCTTTGCCACACTCATCACACCTGTAAGGTTTCTCTCCAGTATGAATTCTTCGATGATTTGCTAAGTGTGAATACTGAGTGAAAACCTTGACGCATTCATTACATTTGAAAGGTTTTTCTCCGGTATGGATGATCTGATGCTTAGTTAAGTTTGAATGCATACTGAAGGCTTTCCCACACTCATTACACTTGTAAGGTTTCTCACCAGTATGAATTCGCCGATGCTTTGCAAGGTATGAATTGTGCCTGAAGACCTTGCCACATTCATTACATTTGTAAGGTTTTTCTCCAGTGTGGATTGTCTGATGGGTAGTCAGGCTTGAACGAACACTAAAGGCTTTGCCACACTCATTACACTTGTAAGGCTTCTCCCCAGTATGAATTCTTCGATGACTTGCAAGGTGTGAATTTTGAGTGAAGCACTTGCCACATTCCTTACATTTGTAAGGTTTTTCTCCAGTATGGATGACCTGATGTGTAGTTAGTTTTGAATGTGCTCTAAAGGCTTTGCCACACTCATTACACTTGTAAGGTTTCTCTCCAGTATGAATTCTCTGATGACCTGCAAGGTTTGAAGGTTGACTGAAGACCTTTCCACATTCATTACATTTGTAAGGTTTTTCTCCAGTATGGATGACCCGATGGATTGTTAGGTTTGAACGAACAGTAAAGGCTTTGCCACACTCATTACACTGGTAAGGCTTCTCTCCAGTATGAATTCTCTTATGACTTGTTAGCCGTGAGTTTTGATTGAAGACCTTACCACATTCACCACATTTATAATGTTTTCCTCGATTATTAAGAGACTTCTCAACTTGATTGTATTCATAAATTTTCCCTTCACCTTGAAACTGCTGCAGTTCAGGGAGATGTGATTGAAAGCTTACTGCAAGCTGATTTTCAATATGCCTGTTTCCTGCAGCCCTTCTATCACGTTGATCTCTTCTACCAGGGAGATTTTCTTTTTGCAACATAAGTACTCTTTTATAATTTCCTTCGTCATCTTTCCACTGACACTCAAAGTCATATGTATTTTTCTGAACTTCCTGGAAGGACAAGCCTGCAGTGTCACAGCTTTCAAGTCTCTCCAACTTCACCGTGTAGAACGCTTCTCCCATATCATTCTTCCCCTTTGGTGGCAAATCCGTGTTTACACATTTACAAGAGATATCTGTAAGATATAAACAACCATAGGTGTCCAGTTAATTCTAGTAGGTAAATAATTATTTCCCATTGAAAAACCTAATGTTACACCAAAAGTAATAGTTATGTTGAACAGACTTACGATTCTTCAGAACCATAATTTTCCAGAACACAAAAGGAACAGGATTCCTTATCAAAGAAAAGGTGGTAACATGTAATTCAAATAGTAGGGGATCCTAGTTTTAAACATTCTGTGAACAAAACACGCATATTGTGCAAACCCATATTAGCCCTGAAAGGAGTATTTTTCAACCATGACCCAAGGCTACCAATTGGCAGTATATTTTATATGGCTGTCGCAGAATTCAAGAGAAAGAATTCTTAGATCGTGCCTATTTAAAGCATATTTGTTACGCATAAGTAAACGCTGAAGCATAACATGATATGCTCTAATGGTAAATAACTCACAGCAAACATATGTAATGAATAATTAAAGAACTAGTAACTTTGAATTGGAAAACAATAATAGCACTGAAAAAACGAGGAGGAATTCAATTTTAAAATGTCAGAAAAAACTATTTTTCTGAATACCTGTTATAAAACTACATACCCCTATATACCCACACAGAGCAAACATTTTGCAACATTAACAAGTGGTATATAACAGTTATATTTCTTTCTTTCTTTCTTTCTTTCTTTTTTTGAGAAGGACTTTTGCTCTTGTTGCCCAGGCTGGAGTGAGTGGTGCAATCTCGGCTCACCGCAACCTCCGCCTTCTGGGTTCAAGCGATTCTCATGCCTCAGCCTCCTGAGTAGCTGGGATTACAGGCATGCACCACCACGCCAGACTAATTTTGTATTTTTAGTAGAGACAGGGTTTCTCCATGTTGGTCAGGCTGGTCTCGAACTCCCGACCTCTGGTGATCCACCAGCCTCAGCCTCCCAAAGTGCTGGGATTACAGGCGTGAGCCACTGCGCCTGGCCCCAACAGTTGTATTTCTTACACATGGTGAAAAACCATCCTCTATCAATAATAATCGAAATTAAGAAAATATTTTAGCAACTCAGGATATAAGCAGTAGGCAAGAATTAGTAACCGTGTTTACAGGAAGTTATAGTTTGTGGATTTGTCAACAATTTCTCTCTCTCTTTTTTTTTTTTTTGGAGACAGAGTCTCGCTCTGTCACCCAGGCAGTGGCGCAATCTCGGCTCACTGCAAGCTCCGCCTCCTGGGTTCACGCCATTCTCCTGCCTCGGCCTCCCGAGTAGCTGGGACTACAGGCGCCCGCCACCACGCCCGGCTAATTTTTTGTATTTTGTTTAGTAGAGACGGGGTTTCACCGTGTTAGCCAGGATGGTCTCAATCTCCTGACCTCGTGATCCACCCACCTCAGCCTCCTAAAGTGCTGGGATTACAGGCGTAAGCCAGGGTGCTCGGCCAACAATTTCTCTTGAGAAAAGAGGAGTCTGCCGGGCGCCGGCGGCTCCCGCCTGTAATCCCAGCACTTTGGGAGGCCGAGGCGGGTGGATCACGAGGTCAGGAGATAGAGACCATCCTGGCTAACATGATGAAACCCCGTCTCTACTAAAAATACAAAAAATTCGCCGTGAGTTGTGGCGGGCGCCTGCAGTCCCAGCTACTTGGTAGGCTGAGGCAGGAGAATGGCGTGAATCCAGGAGGTGGAGCTTGCAGTGAGCCGAGATCGCGCCACTGCACTCCAGCCTGGGCGACACAGCCTGACTCCCTCTCAAAAAAAAAAAGAAAGAAAGAAAGAAAAGAGGAGTTCTACTTCAGAACCAGCACAGGATATAAGAACTGGAATATAATTTTTTTTTTATGAAATAAAACTGTCTTTATTTGCAGATAACATAATCATCCTTGAGAAAATTCAATATACTCTACAAAAATGCTGCTAGAACTAGTGAGTTTAGCAAGGTTGAAGAATACATTATCAATACCCCAAAGAATCAATTTTATTTCTATATACTAGCAATGAATAATCAGAAAGTTTTCTAAAATGCAGTTTGCAATAGCTTTAAAAACATTAAATACTTAGAGAAAAGTCCGACAGCAGATATGAAGAACCTATACACTAAAAACTATAAAATATTGCAGAGAGGAATTAAAGAAGACCTAAATAAATGAAAAGCTAAATATATCTTGTTCAGCATTTAGAAGACTCAATATTGTTAAGACAGCAACACTCCCCATTTAGCCTATTGATTCAACACAATCCCAACCAAAATTCCAGCATGTATTTTTTGAGAAATTAACAGGCTTTCTAAAATTCATAGGAAAATGGAAAGGATCTAGCATAATTAAAACAATTTTGATAAAGAAGAAAGTTGTAACACTATCACTACCTGCTTTCATTATAAAAGTGTAGTCATCAAGACAGTGTGATTATTGTTGATTAGACAAATATCAAATAGATCAATGGAATGAAATAGAGAATACTGAAATAGACTCATGTTATATAGACAACTGATTTTTGACAAAGAATAAATGGCAATTCCATGGAGAAAAGACAGTCTTTTTAAAAAATGGTGCTGAAACAATTAGATATTCATATGCAAAAAAACCTTTTGTTTATACCTCATTCCATATAGAAAAATATACTCAAATAGATCAGAGGAAAACCTAATGTAAAATCTAAACCATAAAACTTTTAGAAAACCAACATGAGGAAAAATCTGTGTAGCCCTCGGATCAAGCAAAGATTTCCTAGATATGATACCACAATCATGATCCATAAAAGAAAAAAAGAATTAATTTATAAAGACACACTGTTAAAAGAATGAAGACTCGGACTGAGGGAAAATATTCACAAAGCACAAATCTGATAAAGACTTTGTATCTGGAATATACAAAGAACTCTCAAAATTCAATATTAACAAAACAAAAAGCCCAATTTTAAACATTGGAAAATGATTTGAACATACACTGCACAAAAGAAAATATTAATATATATAGATAATAAGCACATTAAAAGATATTCAACATCATAGTCATTAGGAAAATACAAATTAAACTACTAAATGTTGATTAGAAAGGCTGGAATTTAAAACTAGCAATACCAAGTGTTAACAAGGATGTGAAAAAACTAAAATTCTCACACACTGGTAGTGGGAATGTAAAAGGCTACAACCACTTTGGAAAATAGGTTGGATGGCTTTAAAAAAATTTTTTTTTAATGGAAATATTTCTTTTTTTTTTTATTATTACTATACTTTAAGTTTTAGGGTACATGTGCATAATGTGCAGGTTAGTTACATATGTATACCTGTGCCATGCTGGTGTGCTGCACCCATTAACTCGTCATTTAGCATTAGGTATACCTCCTAAAGCTATTCCTCCTCCTTCCCCCCACCCCACAACAGTCCCCAGAGTGTGATGTTCCCCTTCCTGTGTCCATGTGTTCTTATTGTTCAATTCCCACCTGTGAGTGAGAATATGTGGTGTTTGTTTTTTTGTTCTTGCAATAGTTTACTGAGAATGATGATTTCCAATTTCATCCATGTCCCTACAAAGGACATGAACTCAACATTTTTTACAGCTGCATAGTATTCCATGGTGTATATGTGCCACATTTTCTTAATCCAGTCTATCATTGTTGGACATTTGGGTTGGTTCCAAGTCTTTGCTATTGTGAATAGTGCCGCAATAAACATACGTGTGCGTGTGTCTTTATAGCAGCATGATTTATAATCCTTTGGGTATATATCCAGTAATGGGATGGCTGGGTCAAATGGTATTTCCAGTTCTAGATCCCTGAGGAATCGCCACACCGACTTCCACAATGGTTGAACTAGTTTACAGTCCCACCAACAGTGTAAAAGTGTTCCTATTTCTCCACATCCTCTCCAGCACCTGTTGTTTCCTGACTTTTTAATGATTGCCATTCTAACTGGTGTGAGGAATGGAATATAATTTTTTTAAAAAAACTTTTATTGTATAATGGCAAACTACAGGTGTATATATTTATGGGGAACAAAACGATGTCATGATGCATATATACAATGTGGAATGATGGAATCACGCTTATTACCGCATCCATCATGTGAAAAATGTGTCATTTACTCTTGTTTAATTGAACCTTTGTGTTGAAACGACAAACATCTTCCTAATCTCCCCAACCCCACCCTCTTGTAACCAACGTTCTTCTTTCTATGAGTTCAAGAGGTTTAGATTCCACACATAGGTAAGAAGGTGCAGTACTTGTACTTCTGTGCCTAGATTATTTCATTTAGCAAAATATCCTCGGGGTCCATCCATGTTCTGGCAGACAGAACTTCCTTCTTTTAAAGGCTACACAGTGTTCCATCATTTTCTTTATCCATTCATCTGTTAATGAACACAGTTTGATTTCATAACTCGACTATTGTGAACAATGCTGCATTAAACATGGAATGCAGATATGTCATAGATATGCTGATTTAAATCCTTTGGATCTATACTTGACCCTTGAACAATGTAGGGGTTAAGAATGCCAACCCTCCACTCAGTTGAAAATCTGTGTATAATTTTTGACTCCCCAAAAACTTAACCACTAATAGCCTACGATTGACTGGAAGCCTTACTAATAAACATATAATGTCGATTAGAATGTATCTTGTATTTTTTATGTTATATGTATTATATACTATATTCCTTTTTTGTTTGTTTTTGAGACGGAGTCTTGCTCTGTCACCAGGCTGGAGTGCAGTGGCACAATCTCAGCTCACTGCAACCTCCACCTCCCGGGTTGAAGCAATTTTCCTGCCTCAGCCTCCCAAGTAGCTGGGATTACAGGCGCCCACCACCATGCCCAGCTAATTTTTTATATTTTTAGTAGAGACGGGGTTTCACCATGTTGGCCAGGCTGGTCTCGAACTCCTGGCCTCAGATAATCTGCCCACCTTGGCCTCCCAAAATGCTGGGATTACAGGCGTGAGCCACTACACTCGGCAAGAGATCACTTTTTATTATGATATGCAATTTACTGGAGAGATGAACTACTTAAAGATGATTAGCGTTACAGAGTGTATTAAGCAAATATTTGCAACACTTGAGCTGCATGTAATAGCAATAGGAGGTGGCTATGAAATTGTATGGCAGTACACTAGGTACTAAAATTAGTTCTATACAATTATGATTATTATATCTTTACATTTGTGTGTGTGTATATATATATATATATTTTTTTTTTTTTTTTTTTTTTTTTTTAGACGGAGTCTTGCTGTGTCACCCAGGCTGGAGTGCAGTGGCGTGATTTCGGCTCACTGCAACCTCTGCCTCCCAGGTTCAAACAATTCTCTGCCTCAGCCTCCCGAGTAGCTGGGATTACAGGTGCCTGCCACCACGCCCAGCTGATTTTTGTATTTTTAGTAGGGACAGGGTTTCACCATCTTGGCCAGGCTGGTCTTGAGCTCCTGACCTCGTGATCCACCTGCCTCGGCCACCCAAAGTGCTGAGATTACAGGCATGAGCCACTGTGCCCAGCGTGTTTATATTATTCTTGACTGCAAATGGTGTCACATGCAGTAAGTGTGTGTATAAGTTTTAATTTTTTATCATAGATTTGTGTTTTTATTTTGAAAGAGAGTCTCATTCTGATGCCCAAGCTAGAGGGCAGTAGTGCGATCTTGGCTCACTGCAACTTCTGTTTCCCTGGTTCAAGTGATTCTCCAGCCTCTGCCTCCCACCTAGCTGGGATTACAGGCATGTGCCACCACACCCAGCTACTTTTTGTATGTTTAGTAGAAACACGGTTTCACCATGTTGGCCAGCTGGTCTCGAAATCCTGACCTCAGGTGATCCACCCACCTTGGCCTCCCAAAGTGCTGGGATTACAGACGTGAGCCACCGCACCCGGCCAGATTTGTGTATTTGTTATGGTGGTAAATAATAGAGTAATAATTTATGCATTCATAACATACCTAATTTTTTCTTAATTTTTATAATATTTTTAGGTTATGCAATTTGTCTGCTTTTTCAAATTGTTGCAAATGTCTTTAAAAATTTCCAGTATATTTACTGGAATAAAACCCATTTATAAGACGACCCATGGAATTCAAACCTGTGCTGTTCAAGGGCCAACTGTATACCCAGAAGTGGGATTGCTGGATAATATAGTACTTTTATTTTTATTTTTCTGAGAAATGTTCATATAATTTTTCATAATGCCTGGACTAATTTACATTCAACCAATAGTGTATGAGAACCCCCAGTCTCCATATCTTTGCTAACACATATCTTTTGTCCTTCTGACAGGAGCCATTCTGACAGCTATGTGATATTTTATGCTGCTTTAAATTTGCATCTCTGCAAGTAGTGATGTTGGCTGTTTGTCTGCCTTCCTTCAAGAACTGTATATTGAGGCTCACACCTGTAATCTCAGCACTTTGGGAGGCCAAGGTGGGTGGATCACGTGAGATCAGGGGTTTGAGACCAGCCTGGCCAACGTGGTGAAACCCTGTCTCTACCAAAAATGCAAAAATTAGCAAGGTGTGGTGGTGCACGCCTATAGTTCCAGCTACTTGGGAGGCTGAGGCAGGAGAATCACTTGAACCTGGAAGGCGGAGATTGCAGTGAGCCGAGATCGCGCCACTGCACTCCAGCCTGGGTGACAGAGTGAGACTCTGTCTCAAAAAAAAAAAAAGGAAATAAAATGTATATTGAGGTCCTTTGGCCATTTTTTAAATTGATTTGTTTTCATGCTATTGAGTAGTTTCGATTTCTCATACATTTTGGACATTAAATTGGTGTCAAATATACAAATTGCAAATACTTTCTTACAATCCGTAGGTTGTCTCTTCACTATGTTAATTGTTCCCTTTGCAGTGCAGAAGCATTTTCAGTAGATGCTACCCCATTTATCTGTTTGCTTTTGTTGCACAAGCTTCTGGGGTCAAGGCCAAAAAATCATTGATAACGTCATGTAGGTTTTCCCCTATGATTGCTTCTAGTAGTTTTACATGATCAGGTCTTACATTTAAGTATTTAATACATTTTGAATCAATTTTGGCATCTGGTGTAAGATTAACATCCATTTCATTCTCCTGTGTGTGGATATTGCGTTTTTCTAGCAATACTTATTGAAAAAACTGTCCTTTTTTCATTGTGTGTTCTTGGTACCTCTGTCAAAAGGCAACTGGCCATATATCCATCATTTGTTTTTTTTTTTCACTTTTTTTTTTTTTTTTTTTTGAGATGGAGTCTTGGTCTGTCGCCAGGCTGGAGTGCAGTGGCACAATCTCAGCTCACTGCAACCTCTGCCTCCCGGGTTCAAGTGATTCTTCTGCCTCAGCCTCCCAAGTAGCTGAGACTACAGGTGTGCGCCACCATGCCTGGCTAATTTTTGTATTTTTAGTAGAGAGAGCATTTCACCATATCGGCCAGGCTGGTCTCGAACTCCTGACCTCATGATCCACCCACCTCAGCCTCCCAAAGTGCTGGGATTACAGGGGTGAGCCACCGCATCCGGCATTTTTTACTCTTTTTATTCTGTTCCACTGGTTGATGTGTCTATTTTTAAGGAAGTACTATCCTGTTTTAATTACTATATCTTCATAATACAGTTTGAAATAAGGTAGTGTGATGCCTCCAGGTTTGTTTTGTTCAATGAATCCCATGCTCAAATGTGAAAAAAATAGGATACATGCCCCATGTAGGACTGGGATCAAAGGGAGGACATTTCTGTCCACTGTACTTAACAATTTGGCTGACCATCTCAGAAGATCCAACCCACTCCCCTTGTCACCCACACCCACAAACTGTTACAAAGTGGAAGAGAAGAAGTAGCTGGGACCTCAACAGGCAAGGAAAGCTTAAGAGAGCTCCATGAAGTTTCCGGGGCCCCAGGTGCAAAGGAGAAGCAGCCAGTGTTTTCTATCTCTTGGAAGTAGGTCTTCCGAGCTCATGAAATGGGATAAAATATGGATAGGGGCACTTGTCAAAAGTATGGAGGCCTCACGTCTGTCTCTGTGGACAGAAAAATGAGGATTTTTGATTGAATCAAGCACAGAAGGAGAGACTAAGGAGGAGAGCAACCCTTTTGAAAGGAACTAAGAGTTCATAGAAAGCCAGTAACAGACGGTTGTAGATCATGACCAAGACTTTGCATGTGTTGCTGTTTGGGCTGTAGCGCCACTGCAGGTTGGAAGGATAAAGTTTTACACATCTAAAGAACAGGGAATTAAGTGGTAGGGAAAAAAATTCTTATCAGTGATCACAGGATATAAACTTTTATTTTCCCAAAAAACTCTCCCATTTTCAGGGTGTTTCTCAAACACTGTCTAATGAGATGCTTTCTCCCTGCCCATCTGAACTCTGACCTGTGATCACACCTCTGATCCACTCCCAGTTTCTATTGTCTCTTGGTTCTCCACATTCCAGGGCTCCTTCCCTTGTTCCAACAAGGAGATAATACTCAGATCAAAAGGAGAGATTCCTGCTTATGAGAAGAAAGAAGGCCAGGCATGGTGGCTCACGCCTGTAATCCCAGCACTCTGGGAGGCTGAGTTGGGCAGATCACCTGAGGTCAGGAGTTCAGGACTAGCCTGGCCAACATGGTGAAACCTTGTCTCTATTAAAAATACAAAAATTAGCTCGGCATGGTGGCTAAAGCCTGTAATCCCAGCTACTCGGGAGGCTGAGGCAGGAGAATCGCTTGAACTCAGGAGGCGGTAGTTGCGGTTGCAGTGATCTGAGATCGTGCCATTGCACTCCAGCCTGGGTGACGAGGGTGAAACTCCGTCTCAAAAAAAAAAAAAAAGAAAGAAAAGAAAGAAAGAAAAAAAAAAAAGAAATATAATGTGCTGTGGCTTTTCCAGAATCACACCCTTAGGTTTACATGAGAAGAGAGGAAACTGCAGACGGATTTGGAAAAACATTTCAACAATTGATCCACAGAATGCCTCCTGAGTGGTTAGGAAACACCACACTACGCAGATATCTAGCTTTCTTCCATGAACCACTCAATCAAAAGCCCAGAAGTAGAAAACAGAAAATCAAACATTTTAAAAGTCTAGTACAAGGTATTATGCATACAAAGCTCTAAAACTCTCCACAAAGTGGGCAGACCATCTCGAGAAACAGCAAGATTAAAGTCCAGATTCTGCATGATTAGGCTTTTCATTTCTGAGTCAATGGGACATCAATCCTCATCGAGCAATGCAGGGGCTCTCAAGAGACTCACAAGGGAAAATGAGAACATACACGAGAACAGACCCTGACTTCTAAAAGAAAGTCATCCTCACCCAGGGAGACCAGGTTCCTATAATTCTCCAACATGACGTCCCTGTACAAAGTCTTCTGAGCAGGGTCCAGGCATGTCCACTCCTCCTGAGAGAATTCTATGGCCACATCCTTGAATGTCAACTGTCCCTAAAATGAAAAACACATTTCACCAAGTCACTATGAGGAAAGTTTGAATCTTCACATAAAACAAGAAGAGGAGAGAGCTGTAAGAATAGGTTCAATTCAAGGAAGCAGACTGACACATCCAGGCTGTGATCACGGTACATACAGATTTGATCTTCATCCCCTTTTCCTGAAAAGAGCTCACTTGAAATCTGTGAGGTGATAAGTATCTTTTTGTAGGTCAATGAGACTAACTGGTGGCTGAAGGCCGCTAGATAGCTTCAGGGTGTGGGCTGGACACTGGAAAGACCAAGGCAAGATTACAGGGTTAGACCGGGAGCCATGGCTTATGCCTGTAATCCCAGCACTTTGGGAGGCCAAGGCCAGTGGATCACTTGAGGTCAGGAGTTTGAGACCAGCCTGGCCAACACAGTGAAACCCTGTCTCTACTAAAAATACAAAAATTAGCCGGGCATGGTGGTGCGTACCTGTAATCCCAGCTACTCAGGAGGCTGAGGCAGGAGAATCACTTGAACCTGGGAGGCAGAGGTTGCAGTGAGCCGAGATCACAGCACCACACTCCAGCCTGGGTGACAGAGTGAGACTCTGTCTCAAAATAAATAAATAAAAATAAAAATAAATAAAAGATTACAGGGTTGGGACTTCCAGGCTCAATCTCCAACACTGCAAAAGGGAAGAAGGGCTGAAGGTTCAGTTGAACATCCATGGCCAATAATGTAAACAGTTATGCCTATGTAATGAAGCTTCCATAAAAATGCAAAAAATTAAGGTTCTGAGGAGCATCTGGGACAGATGATAACGTGGAGGCTCCTTGAGTGGTGCACCCACAGAGGGCATGGAAGCCCAGAGCCCCTTCTCCCTATCTCACCCAATAGATCGCTTCCACCTGCATTCTTTGTTATATCCTCAGCAATAAATGAATCAATGTGAATCAAGTGTTCCCCTGAATTCTGCGAGCCACTCTAACAAATTAATTGATCCCAACGAAAAGGTGATGAGAATTTACAACTTAAGCCAGTTAGTGAGAAACCCAAGCCACAATCTGTGTTTGTGAATGGCAATGAGGTGGCTGCACCCTTGTGGGACTGAGCCCTACACCTGTGGAATGTGATGCTATATCCAGACAGCGTTAAGAATTGAACTGAATGGGAGGACACCCAGGTCATATATCCACTGCAGAATTGCTTGATTGATGTGATAGAAAATCCAACACATCTGGGAGAACGGAAGCATTCTGTGTTGCAAGAGTACAGTAGAAGAAACTGAATCCCGCTGGGCATGGTGGCTCACGCCTGTAATCCCAGCACTTTGGGAGGCCAAGGCAGGTGGATCACCTGAGGTCAGGAGTTCGAGACGAGCCTGGCCAACATGGCAAAACCCCATCTCTACTAAAAATACAAAAATAGCCAGGTGTGGTGGCAGGCACCTGTGATCCCAGTTACTTGGGAAGCTGAAGCAGGAGAATCATTTGAACCCGGGAGGTGGAGGTTGTGGTGAGCTGAGATCACACCATTGCACTCCAGCCTAGGCAACAGAGCAAGATTCTATCTCAAACAAAAACAAACAAACAAACAAAAAAAAGAAAGAAAAAAACTGAACCAGTTTTTCCCATATTCTCGATCTCCTGACCTCGTGATCCGCCTGCCTCGGCCTCCCAAAGTGCTGGGATTACAGGCGTGAGCCACCGCGCCCGGCCTTTCCCATATTCTCACACACTAAGGTTTATTTGAGCAAGTTATGTCTGTTTAATCATTTCATTATTCTTTTCCCTAAGAGGTTATGATACCCTCTAAATTAGTGTCGATTTGTTTTGTGGACAATAAATAAATATACAGATACAAAATCAGCTGGGCGCAGTGGCTCATGCCTGTAATCCTAGCACTTTGGGAGGCCAAGGTGGGGTAATCACTTGAGGTCAAGAGTTCGAGACCAACCTGGCCAACATAGTGAAACGCTGTCTCTACTAAAAATACAAAAATTAGCCGGAAATTGCTTGAACCCGGGAGGCAGAGGTTGCAATGAGCCAAGATTGTGTCACTGCACTCCAGCCTGGGTAACAGGGAGACAAACAAAACAAAACAAAACAAAACAAAACAGTCCAGCACAAGTTTATCTCTAGCAGTGTTAGATAGATATTATGTCGGACACATCAAGTAATATTCAGCATCTAGATGACCTAGAGAATGAGTGATGTCTTCAACGATGACAACATCCACAGTGGCTTTGAAGAAATAACAAGTCAGAGCCTTAAAACTATGATGAGAGCAATAGCAATGACAGGGATTTAAGAACAATGCCCATATGCAAGGCAGTATTTTAAATCCTTTACGTGTACTAACACATACAACACTGTAGCCCACGAGAGAAAGATCTGCTCCCATTTTACTGTGGGGACAACTGTTTCACAGACACGCTGAGAAACCTGTCTCAGGTCAAAGGGCTAAAAATGACAGAGCAAGTACCTGTACCCAGCTGTCTAGGAATTAAAATTAAACCTAAGCAATCAGTTAAGCAACAGGCAAGCTACCTGAAAGAGCAGCTCACAATGCCCTGAATAATCTTCCAAAGAGGGTAAGTAGGCGGTTTGGAATGCTAAAGCATTAAGGAAGGCTACATAGTCAAGAAGAGCCTTCAGAGTTTTCATTTTAGAATCTCAGTGTCTGAGATCAGCACAAAGGAGTCAATGTATCTGTCCAAGGTTCTGAAAGGGTGGTCATTTTGGAAGAATTCATTTATGTAACAACGTGTACCAATGTCTAATAGATTTCCAGCATCCTTTTGTGCAACATCTATCAGCAGCTGCTCACATTCTACTTACTGTGAATGACTGACATGTAGATTGGTCTGAATAGTTTCTTGGTCATTAAACTGGTTAGAAAAGAACTTTCCCAGTCTTTTAGATGCTACACTGTGGCTGAAATCCTCTGAACTACTGTGAAAATGAGGTTTACAAAATAAAGAAATTGGCCAGGCATGGTGGCTCATGCCTGTAGTCCCAGCACTTTGGGAGGCCAAGGCAGGCAGATTGTTTGAGCCCAGGAGTTTGAGACCAGCCTGGCAACACAGCAAGACCTTGTTTCTACAAAAAAGTAAAAATAATAATAAAAGTAAAAATAAATAAATACAAATAAATAAAGAAGTATAAGAAATGAGAGAATTTTGGAGAATGAAAGGTAAAATGATGTCGAGCAAAACTGGCCACAGAATGTGTTAATATATTCAAGTTCAAATAGTGTTTTATGAAGTAAGAGACTTTAAAATCTCAGGGGTAAGCAAATTTAAACTGAAAACAGAATAAAAAGTCCTAGAAAGATACAGTAAAAAGTAGTGCCTGTCTCTTTGCATAAAGTAGTATAATATAGTTTGCATAAAGTAGTATAATATAGTTTGCACGCATTTGGAAGACAAGCAGCTGGCAAGGGAATTATCTCAAAGAACTACACGGGAGCCAAATGAGATTATCAAGGACAACAAACCACTTCCTTTATTACAAGGTCACACTTATAGAAAAAAGCACATGTAAAAACCTAATTTCAGCACTGAATTCAGGACTTTCTCACTGGAAATTTGGGTAGAATCAAAAGAGAAAACAAAGATAAAAGTGGCTATGAGTTTTGGCTGAGCACAGTGGCTCACACCTGTAATCCCAGCACTTTGGGAGGCCGAGGCGGGCAGATCACGAGGTCAGGAGATCGAGACCATCCTGGCTAACACGGTGAAACCCCGTCTCTACCAAAAATACAAAAATAAATTAGCCAGGCGCGGTGGCGGACGCCTGTAGTCCCAGCTACTCGGGAGGCTGAGGCAGGAGAATGGCATGAACCTGGGAGGTGGAGCTTGCAGTAAGCCGAGATCGCACCACTGCACTCCAGCCTGGGCGACACAGAGCGAGATTCCGTCTCAAAAAAAAAAAAAAAAAAAAAAGTGGCTATGAGTTTTGTATAAATATGTAAATTTCTTTCTTTTTTTTGTTTTTTTTTGAGATGGAGTTTTGCTTTGTCACCCAGGCTGGAGTGCAGTGGGTTCAGGGAGCTTCCAGAGGGCTGACACGTGGAGGTTCCTGGAGGACGGCATACCCAGGGAGGGCAGGGAAGCTCTGCGCCCCTTTCCCCATACCTCACCTTATGCATCTCTTCACTGATATCTTCTGTAATAGTATTTATAATCAACCAGTAAAACTGAGTGTTTCTCTGACCTCTAAGAGTTGCTCCAGCAAATTAATCCAACCCAAAGAAGGGTTCATGGGAACCTCAACTTGAAGTTGGTCGGTCAGAAGTTTCAGAGGCCTGGACATGCATTTGGGAACTGAGCCATCAATCTGTGAGATCTGACACTATCTTCATGCAGACAGTGTTGGAACTGAACTGGAGGACAGCCAGTTGGTTGCTTGCTGTTTGTTGGTGGGGAGAAATCCCTCGCATTTGGCCACAGAAGTCTTCTGTGTGGATTGTGGTGTTGGTGTGAGAGCAGAGGAAAACATGGTTTTTGAGTTGTTTTTCCTAAACAGCACCAAAAGTAAATTGACATGAGGTCACCTAACTGAGAAAAACTGAAACAAGTTCAAGGCTAACAATATGGAACTTCACCAAAGGTCATTATATACACAAACGCATTTATGTCCATATATTACTATCCTATTAGTTCATTAATAGATAGTAGAGAACAGGCTGGGCGTGGTGGCTCACACCTGTAATCTCAGCACTTTGGGAGGCCGAGTTAGATGGATCACCTGAGGTCAGGAGTTCGAGACCAGCCTGGCCAACATGGTAAAACCCCGTCTCTACTAAAAATACAAAAATTAGCCAGGTGTGGTGGCAGACACCTGTAATCCCAGCTACTCGGGAGGCTGAGGCAGGAGAATTGCTTGAACCTAGGAAGCGGAGGTTGCAGTGAGCCGAGATTGCGCCCCTTCACTCCAGCCTGGGCAAAAGAGTGAAACTCCATCTCAAAAAAAAAAAAAAGACAGTGGAGAACAAATTTAAGGCCACAGAAAATATTTAAAATATGATTTCAAATGATAAAACACATACAATTTATTTAAATGATGGTATGTCTTTTATAAAACCATGGGCGTATGCATCTACATATTCATGTGTGCACATCACATATACCAGTTAAATTAAGTGAAATAAGGAGATGTGTCTCGATGTATTTTTTTTGATGACATCTCTAGTTGTCTTTTTTGCTCATGTGCTTTTCAGAAAGTCTGGGAAAATTGAAATGCATGAATTGTACTTAATTTAGTTTACAAACATTTTTGTAAATTAAGCTGTAAAAACGCTAAAACAAAAATATGTAAGAACTTGTACTCCAATTGGTATTAAATACAAATATTAAAAGTACAGATACTATTTTTTTCCAGTTAAATTTAGATATTTAGGCATTAACAAAAGCCCAATGGAGGTTTTAGTTTATTTTACTCATGAAATCATAAGATTAGGACATTTTTTAATATCATACATTAATTTAATAGATTTAAGAAGTACATATTGCAACAACACTTACTCAAAGAAATTATTGGATAATTAAAAATCAGTCCACAAAGGAAATTTGAAAAACACCCAAAAGCTAATATTAAACAAGAAAATTTCACCAAACATCATAATCAAGCAGTAAATGCTGGATGCATTTGGTCTAAATTAAAATGGAGAAAATGGGCTGGGCATGATGGCTCATGCCTGTAATCCTAACACCTTGGGGAGGCAAGGCGGGTGGATTGCTTGAGCTCAGGAATTCAAGACGATCCTCGGCAAAATAGTGAGACCCCCATCTTTACAAAAAATATAAAAATTAGCTGGGTGTGGTGGCATGCACGTGTAGTCCCAGCTACTTGAGAGGCTGAGGTGGGAGGTTGGCTTGAGCCCAGGAGGTGGAGGTTGCAGTGAGCCGAGATTGCACCACTGCACTCCAGACTGGGCGACAGGGCCGGACCTTGTATCAGAAAAAAAAAAAAAAAGAGAAAACGGGGCTCACCAAGGCTCCAGCTAAAGCCCACTTCAGAGCATGCCTGAGCTGAGACCAAGAAAAAGGTAAAGTAGGAGCTGGATCTGTTAAAACTAACAGATGACATACTCACAACCCAGGAGAAGAATGCATTGAAGTATAAGAACTAATAACAATACTGTGAAAACAATCTTCATTCTTTCTTTAGCAGCTCTCATGAGACACAAACACACAACGCATCTGACGAGTACATTAGGAATTATACAATGTTACCTATTAAAGTATGTTTCCAGACCTATTTAAAGAAATTATAAAACCGTACTAAAGTGATGATGTCAATAAGATGGAGGACTAGAACTCCCCAACACTACCTCCACCATGGCGACACAAATGTAGTAGCAATATATGAACCAACTGCTTTGTGAGAAACCCAGCGGTCATTTAAGAGGCTGGAACTCTTAACAGAAGTCTAGTAGGAAAACACAGGACATCTGCTCACAGAGGCCTTACCCTGGCATGATGCAGTGTCACTGCAAGAAAAACACCAATTTCCCATTTCTCCTGGGACAGGAAAAGTATGAAAACATTCATCCAATATTCTGTCTTTTCAGGGCGCTGCCTGAGGGATAAGTTTCTCTCTTGGTTGCATATAAGTAATGAAGGCCGGGCGCGGTAGTTCACGCCTGTAATCCCAGCACTTTGGGAGGCCGAGGCGGGTGGATCGCTTGAGCTCACGAATTGGAGACCGGCCTGGGCAACACGGTGAAACCCCATCTCTATTAAAAATACAAAAAAATAGCCGGGCATGGTGATGCATGCCTGTAGTCCCAGCTACTCGGGGGGCCATGGCGAGAGAATCACTTGAGCCCAGGAGGCGGAGGTTGCAGTGAGCTGAGATCGCGTCACTGCACTCCAGCCTAGGCGACAGAGCGAGACTCTGTCTAAACAAACAAAAAAAAAAACAAAAAGGAGTTTGGAGTCAGAAACACAGTGACTCACTTGTTTGGCATCAAATGCAATATAAATGAGGTGACAAAGCTTTCCCCACAGTCGTCTCATTTTACAGCATTTCGTGGGTGCTTGTACACACTAACATCTGACTTCATAACCAGCTTCTCTTATCGCAGTTTACACAGAGCTGGCAATATATTCAAATATGTCCTGAACAATCCATGTTGCCCAACAGCACTGACACCACGGGACCCTCACCCCGTCTCCATCCATGTCTGGGTGTGAGCCCTTCCCAGACCCATGCCCTGTGCAGCCTCTTCCCAAGTTCATGTCACTGGGTCACCAGAGATGGAATCTAAGTGAGATGAGAGGGACTGAGGGAAGGCACGAGTGAGTGCGAGCAAACCTGTCAGGCAGGATGCTTCAGACTCAGAGAAGACTCGCAACTCCAAGGCCCAGCGTTTCTGAAAGGAAGGAGACAGAACAATCCACCGAGAATATCATCTCACCTGAGGAAGAGCCATCCCTGACTCCTTTGCTTTCCTCTTCCTCTTCTTCCAGGGTTCTACCTTGGGTAACATGAAAGAGACTTTAGAATTCAATCCTGAATGTCAAAAATATGCTGTTTATTGGTTAGAATCAACACACCCCCTCCCTGGGCCATAACCTTATATACAGGGAAGACCTTATACACAGGAAAGATGCTCCTCTGCTGCCCACTGCACCAGAAAAGATGCAGGGATAAGAAACTCCTACAGGAAAAACAAGGGAGTTTCTGACATCTTTCTTTAGAACCCACTCCCCTCCTGGAGAAGCCTCCACACAGGCTGCAGCAGTGGGGAGCTGGGCTGGAATGAGCTTCTGTTCAGGGCACAGACCCAGCCCTGACCAAACCCCATGCTGAGCACAGCCCCTCTCCCCTCTGTGAGTCACAGGCTGATCTCAGCCTTCAGAAACGATCAGCAGTGCCCTGGTGCTCAATGGTAGATACAGAATAACAGAACAGAACCAATCTTAAATGTCATTGAAGCTGGGCTGCAACTTATCTGAATGAAAATCTCTGCTAAGGGGGCATAAGAGATGTATTTGCAAAATGCCTCAGCATTCTTGAGCTCCACTGAGAGGGGCCACGCCCAGCACAGCCCCCCCACCTTCTGGCTGTACTTTCCCTGAGGGCCTTGTCATCAGGATCCAGACAGTGGAAGGTGAAGCAGCACAGAGAAACACGCAGAACAGCCAATACAGACAAGAGGTGAGGGTGGGGGTGGGGATGGAATGCTGAAGCGGGGGTCAGGGAGAGGGTCACAGAAGTCCCCACTGAGGAAGTGATATCAGAACAAAGACCTGGGTTAGGAAGGGTGTTTGCACCTGCACCTGAGGGGCCAGAGTCCTAGGCAGAGGGACCACCCACGTGAAGGCCCTGAGGCAGGAGCAGCTTGGGGAACGGAAAGGGGCCTGAGTGGCTGGAGCAGAGGGAGCGAGGAGGAACAGGCAGCAGATGAGGTCAGAGAGGTCCTGAGGGAGCAGATCAGGGAGGGCTGAGGTCTTCAAACAGTTTTTCTCCCACACCTCCAAAGAATGTTTAGGCTGGGCGCAGTGGCTCTTGCCTGTAATCTCAGCACTTTGGGAGGCAGAGGTGGGTGGACTGCTTGAGCTCAGGAGTTTGAGACCAGCCTGGGCAACATGGCAAAACCCCATCTCTAAAAAAGGTACAAAATTTAGTCAGGTGTGTTGGTACGGGCCTGTAGTCCCAGCTACTTGGGAGGCTGAGGTAGGAGGATCGCTTGAGGACAGGAGGTGGAGGTTGTAGTGAGCCAAGATCACACCACTGCACTCCAACCTGGGTGACAGAGTGAGACCCTGTCTCAAAAAAAAAAAAGACTAGAAGAAATAATAAATAATTTTTAAAACAATGTATTTCTTTCATCCACTTATCGTATTTTTAACTCACAAATAATGTCATATCTTCTCTATTTTAAATACATGCTGACATGTTCAGCTAAGCCCCAGGAAGTACAGGGTGGCCCCCATCCACCCTGGGTCTGCTGGGGAACACCTTTGGGGGAATTCAGGATGACCCTTTTGGACATACGAAGGTGGAGATGCCTGTTCCACCTCCCAGCAGACTGTTGAGGAGACAACTGGACAAAGGATTCCAGTGTTCAAGGGAGAAGTCTGCAGGGAACAGGGAGCCGTGTAGGTGGGTTTAAAGCTGTGAGATGAGATGATAAGGAAGGGCAGTGGGTTGTAGGGTCCAGCCCCACAGGGTTGGTGGGTTTTCTCCTCATGTGTGGAGATGAGAGAGCTTAGAAATAAAGACACAAGACAAAGAGATAAAAGAAAAGACAGCTAGGCCCAGGGGATCACTACCACCAAGACGTGGAGACCGGTAGTGGCCCCGAATACCAGGACGCGCTGATATTTATTGGATACAAGACAAAGGGGCAGGATAAGGAGTGTGAGCCATCTCCAATGATAGGTAAGGCCATGTGGGTCATGTGTCCACTGGACAGAGGGCCCTTTCCTGCCTGGCAGCCGAGGCAGAGAGAGAGAGAGGAGAAGGAGAGAAACAGCTTACACTATTATTTCTGCTTATCAGAGACTTTTTGTACTTTCCCTAATTTGCTACTGCTATCTAGAAGGCAGAGCCAGGTGTACAGGTTGGAACATGAAGGCGGACTAGGAGTGTGACCACCGAAGCACAGCATCACAGGGAGACGGTTAGGCCTCCGGATAACTGTGGGCGAGCCTGACTGATGTCAGGCCTACCACAAGAGGTGGAGGAGCAGGGTCTTCTCTAAACTCCCCTGGGGAAAGGGAGACTCCCTTCCCCGGTCTGCTAAGTAGCAGGTGTTGTTCCTTGCCACTTACACTACCGCTAGACCACGGTCCGCTTGGCAACGGACGTCTTCCCAGATGCTGGCGTCACCGCTAGACCAAGGAGCCCTCTGGTGGCCGTGTCTGGGCATAACAGAAGGCTCGCACTCTTGTCTTCTGGTCACACCTCACTATGTCCCCTCAGCTCCTATCTCTGTATGGCCTAGCTTTTCCTAGGTTATGATTACAGAGGGAGGATTATTATAATATTGGGATAAAGGGTAATTGCTACAAACTAATGATTAATGATATTCATATATAATCATATCTAAGATCTATATCTGGTATAACTATTCTTGTTTTATATTTTATTATACTGGAACAGCTCGTGTCCTCGGTCTCTTGCCTCAGCGCCTGGGTGGCTTGCCACCCACATTGGGTGTGGACAGGAAACAAGAAGCTCAGGGAGTAAGCCGTGCATAGTCCACATTTAGGGAACAGAAAAATCAAGAGACACCAGAAGAGGAAAGCGTGACGTGATCAGTGAGGTATCAAAAACTTGAAAACAAACAGTTTAAAAAGGTTAATGGTATGTCCTTAAAGCCAGGAAAACAGAAGAGAAAGTGAGAAAAGAAAAAAAAAGACCACAAAGAAGTTTTTGTGTACTATTCTCTTAAATAGAGCATAGAAGAGGGGAACTTACTACAGAAGGAAAAGTAGTTAAGGGTTTTTGTTTTTTTTGAGATGGAGTCTCGCTGTGTCACCCAGGCTGGAGTGCAGTGGTGTGATCTCAGCTCACTGCAAGCTCCGCCTCCTGGGTTCAAGCGATTCTCCTGCCTCAGCCTCCCAAGTAACTGGGATTAAAAGTGCACATCACCACGGCCAGCTAATTTTTGTATTTTTAGTAGAGAAGAGGTTTCATCATGTTGGCCAGGCTGGTCTCGAACTCCTGACCTCAGGTGATCTGCCTGCCTCAGCCTCCCAAAGTGCTGGGATTGCAGGCGTGAGCCACCATGCCCAGCCTTATTTTTTGTTTTAAAGTTGAAAGAGTAGATGAGAAAGAAAGGCTTTATTTTCTGTGTGTGTGTGTCTCTGTGTGTGTGTGTGTGTGTGAATAGACAGGACCACTAATCTGGATATGCTCATCAAAATAATTCCCTTGAAGTAAAAGTTGACGCAGTGGAGGAGGGAGCCACACCGTGCTGAGACTGTGGTGCAAAACTGAAGAGCCAGCTGTAGGGACCAGCCCCACAGGGTCAGTGAGTCTCTCCCTGTGTGTGGCGACGAGAGAGTGTAGAAATAAAGACATAAGACAAAGAGATAAAAGAAAAGGCAGCTGGGCCCGGGGGACCACTACCACCAATGCACGGAGACCGGTAGCGGCCCCGAATGTCTGGCTGCGCTGTTATTTATTGTACACAAGGCAGAAGGGGCAGGGTAAAGAGTGTGAGTCATCTCCAATGATAGGTAAGGTCACGTGGGTCACGTGTCCACTGGACAGGGGGCCCTTCCCTGCCTGGCAGCTGAGGCAGAGAGGGAGAGGAGACAGAGAGAAAGACAGCTTATGCCATTATTTCTGCATATCAGGGACTATTAGTACTTTCACTAATTTACTACTGCTATCTAGAAGGCAGAGCCAGGTGTACAGGATGGAACATGAAGGCGGACTAGGAGCGTGACCACTGAAGCACAGCATCACAGGGAGACGGTTAGGCCTCCGGATAACTGCGGGCAGGTCTGACTGATGTCAGGCCCTCCACAAGAGGTGGAGGAGCAGAGTCTTCTCTAAACTCCCCCGGGGAAAGGGAGACTCCCTTTCCCGGTCTGCTAAGTAGCGGGTGTTTTCCCTTGACACTTACGCTACCGCTAGACCACGGTCCACCTGGCAACGGGTGTCTTCCCAGACGCTGGCATCACCGCTAGACCAAGGAGCCCTCTGGTGGCCCTGTCCAGGCATAACAGAAGGCTCGCACTCGTCTTCTGGTCACACCTCACTATGTCCCCTCAGCTCCTATCTCTGTATGGCTGGTTTTTCCTAGGCTATGATTATAGAGTGAGGATTATTATAATATTGGAATAAAAAGTAATTGCTACAAACTAATTATTAATGATATTCATATATAATCATATCTAAGATCTATATCTGGTATAACTATTCTTGTTTTATATTTTATTATACTGGAACAGCTCGTGTTCTCTGTCTCTTGCCTTGGCGCCTGGGTGGCTTGCCGCCCACAGCCAGCAACAGCCCGGAGCAGGGACAGACCATTCCCAGTACCTCCTGAGTTGAGATCGCAGGCCTTAAGACAGGTGGGTGGGCCTGTTGGAGAGCTCTTCCCTTTACTGTTTGAGACAGGAAAAAATTAAACTGTTCATACTATTGTCACACTCAACCCAGAATACTTCAGCTGTAGTCACCAAAATGTGTGTAGTTTTTCCCACAATGACCAGTTCTGCAGTGCACTCCCAGTGGTGGGTCCTACAATTTCACTCCACTCTGACACGGTCAGTTCTCCCAGGTGAAGATCTCAGTGTAATACATGCTACTAGTAGCTGTTGGCTACATTCTCACCAGATAAATACTGTGATTCTCTTAACCCCTTCCTTGGATTCAATTAACTTGCTAAAACCATTCATCTGTATGCTTCATAGTATCCTTTATAACAATTAGGTAGGCCGGGTGCGGTAGCTCAGGCCTGTAATCCCAGCACTTTGGGAGGCCAAGGTGGGTGGGTTACCTGAGATCAGGAGTTCAAGACCAGCCTGGCCAACATGGTGAACCCCCTTCTCTACTAAAAATACAAAAATTATCTGGGTATGGTGGTGGACGCCTGTAATCCCAGCTATTTGGGAGGCTGAGGCAGGAGAATTGCTTGATCCCGGGAAGCGGAGGTTGCAGTGAGCCAAGATCGTGCCATTGCACTCCAGCCTGGGTGACAGAGCAAGACTCCATCTCAAAAACAGACCAACAAACAAAAAACAATTGGGTAAACCAAGGAAAATGTTTCCCTGAGTTCTATGAGCTGCTCTGGCAAATTAATAGCACCTCAGGAAGGGATGAGGAGAATCCCAAATTTATACTCAATGGATCCGAAAGCTCAGAATCTGGGACTTGGGGCTGGTATCTGAAGTGGGAACCCTCAACTAGTGGGATCTAATGCTAACTCCGGGTAGACAGTGTCCGAATTGAATTAAATTATTGGACAGTCAGGTAGTGTTTGTTGAGGAGTTGGTGTTGGTGAGGAGAAATCCCCACCCCACACATTTTGGTGATGAGAGGCGATGCATTCTTTGTTGAGCGTTCATTACTTGATTATGAGAGTGGGAAAAACACTTTGGTTTTTCCTCCTCACTCATACACTTGCCTACACATTGCCCCATCCTAGGAAAAGGAAAGAGGGTGACCATAACTGAATGAGTCAAGTCACTGCCCTCTGGTAGAACAGAGATTGCAAATAGAAGCTAAACTCTGATGCCAGGAATTATAAAATGCACATGTCTTATAGACAAAACTTTTGTGATTCTCACCAGCATCTCCATAACAGAAACAAAATATATACATATAAAATTTGTTAGATTATTAGGGGCTGGGCACAGTGGCTCATGCCTGTAATCCCAGCACTTTGGGAAGCTGAGGTCGGTGGATCACCTGAGGTCAGGAGTTCGAGACTAGCCTGGTCAACATAGTGAAACCCCGTCTCTACTAAAAACACAAAAGTTAGCCAGGTGTGGTGGTGCATGCCTGTAATCCCAGCTACTCGGGAGGCTGAGGCAGGAGAATCGCTTGAACACAGGAGGCGGAGTTACAGTGAGTCGAGATCGTGCCATTGCACGCCAGTCTGGGAAATAGAGTGAGATTCTGTCTTAAGAAAAAAAAAATTGTTAGATTATGGATACAGAAATCAATATATCACAATGTAATTATCCATATCCAATGAAACCACCATGCATCTGGGCCATAGTCCCCCTCTTTCTTCCTTCCTGTGTGTTTCCCTCCCTCATTCTGTACATCTCTCTCATTCTCTTCTCTCCTTTTTTCTTTTCTGTGTTTCAGCCTGGGTCTCTGCTCCTCATTTTGAGCCCCTCTCCTCTCCTGCTGTCCTCCTTCCCTCTATTCCTTCTCTTCCACTTGTTCTGCTCCATTCTTGCAACTTGTTTCACCTCTTATTCCTCTTTCACCCCAGTCTTTTGGTTGTCCCCAATCTCCATATATTTCTGCCTCTTTCTTCCCTTATGTCTGCTCTCCCTGTTAAATCCCTTCTTCCCTTATCTCCGCTCTCCCTGTTAAATCCCCTCTTCCCTGTTTCACTTCCTTGTCCCCACTCTTTGGCACCCCCAGATCCCAGGTCTCCCCCTGCTGTGGTTCTCCCTCTGCTCTCCTTGTCACCGGCTGCCCCTTCTTGCTGTCCCAGCACCACGCTGCTCTGTCTGTCCTCGCTCCAAATACCCCCTCCTCTCCCGCACTCTCTGTCTGAGGAGCTGCCCTCTCCCTACCTTGCTGTCCTTCATCTCTCTAGACATCGAGCTTTTCTCTACATTTCTCCAGTTGTTTCTCCATCCTGTTACTTTCTCAGCGACCTCTTTCGCCCTTACTGTCTCTTTGCAAATCCTGACCCATCCTCTACTTTGCCATGTTTATTGGTTTCCCTCATTCTTTCCTCTGTCTCCGTTTTTCTACTTTTCTCTCAGCCCCTCTCTCTGTCTCCTGATCCCCTTGGCCCACACATTCACAGGGAGGGTTTGGAGTAAGACACCTGGATCCTGGAGGAGCACATTTTCCAGCGGGTGGAGCTGGGCAGGCAAGAACACCGGGTATCACAGGACAAGCCCCGGGCACCTCCCCAACGCGGGCTCAGGGGAAACGGTGACTGCGAAGGGGAGGCCTAGGGAGCAGCAGGGCCCCGCTCGAGGAGGAGAGAGGTGAGGGGCGACGGCGCCTTAGGAGAGGAGTGGGGTTTGCAGGATCCCAGGACCAGGCAGAGGCGCGGCCTCCCCGGGACTGGGGCTGCGGCGCTACGCTCCAGTAACCGACTAGGGCGAGGTTAGGGGACGGTAAAATCCTGCACCCACTTCGCAGATGAGGACTTCACAGGGCGCAGGTCAGTAAAGGGTTTTAAGCAGGAAACGGCGCAGGAAAGGAGGTGTCTGCATGGTCTGAAGGCCGAAAGACCGCGGGCAGGACCAGCCTGTGTGATTTTAACCCAAAGCGATGCGACCCCCAGAGTCTCGCGGCAACGTCTGAATTTACATGGAATGGAGGGAGCCGTGCGGGGACTGTAAGGGCTATAGGAACCCCCGGACATCGGGTACGGAGGAGCAGGGGACTCCGAAACGCAGGTTTAATCTAGATAGAGGGAAACTCACGCGGCGACGAACAGCCTTCACTCCAAGAGATCTGCTTCCGGGTTTGCAAGAAACTGCCCGCGCAGCAGGCAAAGGGGCGGGTTGCGGTGGGGAAAGGCCAGGCGTTGGGAGGGACTGAGAGCATGGGGTGGGCGGGGCCGGGGCGGGGCCTGAACCCGGGAGGCGGAGGTTGCAATGAGCCGATATCGCGCCATTGCACTGCAGCCTGGGTGACAGTGAGACTACGTCTCTCCTAAAAAAAAAAAAAAAAAAAAAACTTAGGCTATCTAAAAGTTTAACCAATGACCAGTAATATAAGCAATCATGCATATGTAATGAAGGCTCCATAACAACCCAAAAGGAGAGGATTCAGCGGAGCTTCTGGATAGGTGAACACTGGAAGGCTCCTGCAGCGTGGTGCATCCAGGGAGGGCACCAAGGCTCAACGCCGCTTCTCCCATGCCTCACCTCACTGATCCCTTCCATCTGGCTGTTCATCTGTCAACTTTGTAATATCCTTTATAATACGTAAATCTATGTAAAGTGTTTCCCTGTATTTTGTGAGCCACTCTAGCAAATTCGTTGAACCTGAGCTGAGGAGGGGGTCAAGGGACTCCTGGATTTATTTTTTTTATTTTTTTATTTTTTAAAAGTCTTTTTTTTTTTTGAGACGGAGTCTCGCTCTGTCGGCGCGATCTCGGCTCACTGCAAGCTCCGCCTCCCGGGTTCACGCCATTCTCCTGCCTCAGCCTCCCGAGTAGCTGGGACTACAGGCGCCCGCCACCACGCCTGGCTAATTTTTTGTATTTTTAGTAGAAGCGGGGTTTCACTGTGTTAGCCAGGATGGTCTCGATCTCCTGACCTCATGATCCACCCGCCTCTGCCTCCCAAAGTGCTGGGATTACAGGCGTGAGCCACTGCGCCCGGCCAAAGGGACTCCTGGATTTATATCTGATCTGTAAGCACAAGTCACAACGTGTGCTTGAGACTGGCATTGAAATGTGTGCACCATTGTGGGACTGAGCCCTCAACGTGTGGGATCTGATGCCATGTCCCGGCAAAATGGAACGGAATGAGAGAACACGCACCTGGTGTCTGTGGCAGGATTGCTTGCTTGGTGTGTGTGGGAAAACCCAGTACCTCTGGGCTAACGGTAGCATTCTGTGTTGTGAGAGAATAGTAGAAGAAACTGAATCAGTTTTTCCTATATTCTTAAATATGTGAGGTTTTTTTTCTTTTCTTTTCTTTTCTTTTGAGACAGAGTCTTTCTCTTGTCGCCCAGGCTGGAATGCAATGGCATGATCTCGGCTCACTGCAACCTCCGCCTCCCGGGTTCAAGCGATTCTCCTGCCTCGGACTCCCGAGTAGCTGGGATTACAGGTGCCTGCCACCACACCCGGCCAATTTTTGTATTTTTAGTAGAGATGGGGTTTTGCCATGTTGGCCAGGCTGGTCTCGAACTCTTGACCTCGTGAACTGCCCGTCTTGGCCTCCCAAAGTGCTGGGATCTCAGGCGTGAGCCACCGCGCCCAGCGTGAAGGCATTTTTGAGCAAGTTATGTCTCCCTAATTCTGTTTTATTGTACTTTTCCCTAAGTAGTTATAATAGCCTCTAAATCTGTGTGGAGTTTTCAGTTTTGTGGACAATACAATAAATATACAAATAAAAACCCAAACACAAGCTGATCTCTATAGAAGTGTTAGATATTATTTTCAACACACTAAGTGATACTCAGTATCTAGATAAGCTAAAGCACGAATGATGTCTTCTGAGGTGACAAGGTCCACAGTGGCTTTACAGAAACACTGGCCAGAAGTAAAAACTGTGATGATAATGGCAATAGCAATGACTGACTTTTCTGAACACTATGTGCAAGACATTATTCGGAATACTTTCCCTGTATTAACTCAAATAACAACATAATAGCTCATGAGAAAAAGGTCTTTTCCTATCTTACTAGGAAACAACTGTGTCGGCGGGGCGCGGTGGCTCACGCCTGTAATCCCAGCACTTTGGGAGGCCGAGCTGGGCGGATCACGAGGTCAGGCCCGGATCACGAGCCGGGCGGATCACGATGGTCACCAGGAGACCATCCTGGCTAACACGGTGAAACCCCGTCTCTAATGATAATACAAAAAAATTAGCCGGGCGTGGTGGCGGGCGCCTGTAGTCCCAGCTACGCTACTCGGGAGGCTGAGGCAGGAGAATGGCGTGAACCCGGGAGGCGGAGCTTGCAGTGAGCCGAGATCGCGCCCCTGCACTCCAGGCTGGGCGAGAGCAAGACTCCGTCTCAAAAAAAAAAAAAAAAGAAAAAAGAAAAAAGAAACTGTGTCACAGATACGCTAAGAAACTGGCCTAAGGTCCAAGAGCTAGAAATGACAGAGCAAGCCC
Source organism: Gorilla gorilla gorilla (assembly GCF_029281585.2). NCBI lineage: Eukaryota > Metazoa > Chordata > Mammalia > Primates > Hominidae > Gorilla > Gorilla gorilla. The sequence goes on from NC_073244.2 coordinate 65,131,368, forward strand.
CGAACCCAGGCATCTAAGAATTACAGTTAGGCTGAGAGCAGTGGCTCACACCTGTAATCCCAGCACTTTGAGAGCCTGAGGCAGGAGGGGTGCTTGAGCCCAGGAGTTCAAGACCAGCTTGGGCCATATAGTGAAACCCCATCTCAACAAAATAAAGACAAAACAAAAACAAAAAACCCCTCAACAATTACAATTAAACCTAAAGAATCAGTTAAGTAACAGAAGTACCATCAAAAGTGACAGGATGCCAGGTCAGGGAAACCATTGAGAACAAAGGCAAGTAACATAAACGAGAGTCTGCAGTAACGCAGGCAGACACTAGGTGGAGAACCAGACCACAGCTTACCATGAAAACACAGGGACTGCAGAATTCCAGACTGTCAACAGGAGCTCTCCTGAAGAAAAACTGGCAAACCTTCTCAGGTAACTACAAGCAAAGGCCCAGAGACGACACATTCCCAGAAAAGGCTTCAGAGGTTTCCAGAATCTCTAGTCAGGCTGAATAGAGAGGGTCCTCCCTGAAGGAAGCCAGAAATAAAAAAGTAGGACTGGCTGATTAGTGAAATGCTGAGGTGCCAAGATAACAAGACATTCAAGGAGAAAAGGAAACATGATCCACACAAAGGAACAAATGAAACCACCACAAACTGACACTAAAGAAATGAAGATGTGTGAATTATCAGACAAAGAATTGAAAATAAGAGTCACAAGATGGTCAATGAATTAAGAGCAGAGCACACATAGACAACCACAGGAAACCAGGAAAACAAGATATGAGCAAAATGAGACTATCAATAGAGAGACAGAAGCTATAAAGGAGAAACAGAGAAATTTTAGAGCTGAAAAATGTAATCAGAAACGCAGAACACAGAGCCTTGGTGCTCAATGCTGCACACAGATTACAACGCCCTGGGCCACCGTAGTTATTATTGAGGGTAGATCCCAACCTGACCATGGGAATAGGAATCTTGGGCAAAAGAAAGTTGAAATGGTTAAACTTATACGTTAATACGTTAAAATACGTTAAAAGGTATTTTTGCCAGCGAATGGGACAGAGGTTGAAATGGTTCACGTTGAAATGGTTATTTCTGCCACCAGGTAGGACAGAAGAGCTGCTAGTGAGACTGAAGCAACTCTGGGTGGGGATCTGGCATCTCTGGGGGTGTCGGTTTGGGGTAGATTGAATCCAGGAAAGTTTCTGCAATTTGAATTAATTTAAGCAACTTAACTAAAAAGCCCTGAAAATGTCTGCGAAGGGTATGCAAACTAGAATGTGAAATGCAAAACTCTGCCTGGGCAGAATGTGTAAGTAATTTCAAGTCACCTCGCAACAGAACTTAATGCAATCCCCTCCCCATTCTACACCCATTCACCATGGAGGGAGAGAGTCAGCCCTGTGCACAGTTGCAGAGATTTTCATATGGTAAATACCTGGGGTGTGGAGCGCGGAGGGCTAATACCGGTGACATTAACTCTTGCTTTGGAAAAAGCAGTAACTTTTTAAAAATAGTTGAGCAACTTAAGTTTGCAACTTAAGAAAACATCTTAGTTTCCAACAGAGATGGCTCACATAACTCTAAGGGTTTACCTTAAAATTGAAACATTAACTTAAAATCAGCAGAAAATAAAAATGCTCCGCAGGACACGAAATAGACTTGTGTTCCCAAACCCAGAAAATAGGGACGCTCTGGGAACCAGGTCGCTGGAAACGCAGGATCCCACCCGCCTTCCTTAGGTCCCTCCCGGCCCCGCCCCCTGCCTGTCCAGGCCCAGCCCCACCCTTCGCGTTTTCTCCCCGGCCCACTCCCTGTGCGGGTCGCGCCCCGCCTAGGCCCCGCCCCCAGGCCGCCTCAGTCCCCTCCCCCTGCCGGTCTCTCCCGGGCCAGGCCCCGCCCCTTCCCCGCCCCCAGGCCGCCCAGTCTCCGCTGCGAGCGGTTTTCTGTAGACCCGGAAGCGGATCGCGGGGAGTGAAGGCTGCGCCGCCGACCCTGAGTTTCGCTCTCTCTAGATTAAATCTGCGCTTCGCAGTCCCCCTTCTTCCATCCCCCGGGTCTGAAGGGGTCCCTACAGATCTTAAAATGACCACACCGCGCCCTCCACCCCAGGTAACTTCTGACGTTCCTGTGAGAATGCGGAGATCGCTTTCCCTTTGGGTTAAAGTCGCTCTAAGGCTACTTCCTGAATCTGGTCTTTCTGCCTTGCGCTAGGTAAACATGGCCTTTCGTGTCTTTTGCTGCCTAAAATCCTTTACCGATTTTTCTTCCCGCCACGCGGGAGGGCATTTTTTTTTTTTTTAAGACGGAGTCTCGCTGTGTCGCCCAGGCTGGAGCGCAGTGGCGCAATCTCGGCTCACTGCAAGCTCTGCTTCCTGGGTTCACGCCATTTTCCTGCCTCAGCCTCCCAAGTAGCTGGGACTACAGGCGCCCGCCACCAAGCCCAGCTAATTTTGTTGTATTTTTTTTAGTAGAGACGGGGTTTCACCCGTGTTAGCCCGGATGGTCTCGATCTCCGGACCTCGTGATCCGCCCGCCGCGGACTCCCAAAGTACTGAGATTACAGGAGTGAGCCACCGCGCCCGGCCGGGAGAGCACTTTTTGAGCCCTCACCTGCAAGGTGGATTCAGGTCTATCCGGTTCTCCAAGACCTGCCCCTTGTCGGCCCCTGGTGCGCAGCGCTGCAGCCTCAGTCCGGAGGGACCGGGTCCTTACTTGGTTCTGGGATTCTGCAGACCCCACCCCTGTCCTAAGGTGCCACCTCTGTCTTTCTCACCTGAAATCTTTCTCAGGAAGGGCCTTCAGCTCCCAAGCACCTCTAGGCAGTCACCTCCCGTGGTGGGAAGGTGAGCTGGGCTTGTCCTGTTGACACTCATGGTGGAGGAGGTGACCTGGGCCTGTTCGGTGACACCCAGTATGCTTTTTTTTTTTTTTCTTTTTTTGAGAATGAGTCATGAGTCTCCCCCTCTGTTACCCAGGCTGGAGTGCAGTGGCGCAACCTCAGCTCACTGCAACCTCCACCTCCCAGGTTCTAGCGATTTTCCTGCCTCAGCCTCCCGAGTAGCTCGGATTACAGGCATGTGCCACCACGCCCGGCTAATTTTTGTATTTTCAGTAGAGTCGGGGCCACCATGTTGGCCAGGCTGGTCTCCAACCCCTGACCTCAGTTTATCCGCCCGCCTGGGCCTCCCAAACGGCTGAGATTACAGGCATGAGCCACCGCGCCCAGCCAACATATAACACTTCTGACAGCAAATGTGTGGGAGTTTTTTTCCCACACACTAGGCAATTCTCCAGTATACACCAGTCGTGTGTCCTATAATTCAATTCAATTCTGACACCGTGCGCCTGGAGTTAGAGTCAGATCCAACAGGTTAAGGTCTTAGTCCCACAAGGCGACCCCCCTGCCCCCCCGCCGCCACTTCAGACGTCAGTCAAAAGTAATAGGTTGTCACCGGTCCTTAAAACTGACCTATATATTGGGGCTCCCATGACTCCCTCTTTGGGTTTGATTAATTTGTGAGGACAGCTCACAGGACTGCTGGAAGCACTTACTTATGTTTACTGATTTTTTTGTGCAGTCATTTCTCACTTCATGTTTTCTATAGGTTCTTGGAAACCGGGTCATGAATGAAATGATATACAGCAGGTCCTCGAATAACGTTGTTTTGTTCAATGTCATCATTATCATTATTATTATTATTATTATTATTATTTTGAGATGGAGTCTAGCTCTGTCACCAGGCTGGAGTGCAGTGGTGCTGTCTCTGCTCGTTGCAACCTCCACCTCCCGGGTTCAAGTGATTCTCCTGCCTCAGCCTCCTTAGTAGCTGGCATTACAGGCATGTGCTGCCATGCCCAGCTAATTTTTGTATTTGTAGTACAGACAGGGTTTCACCATGTTGGCCAGGATGGTCTCGATCTCCTGACCTCTTGATCTGCCCACCTTGGCCTCCCAAAGTGCTGAGATTACAGCATGAGCCATCGCACTTGGCCATTCGATGTCATTTTTTATGTTGATGAGGAAAAAGGTTGCCATTTCACTTAAAGTTCCGGTTTCCAAGAATCTATTGATAACATCAAGTGAGGATTTGGTGTATTAATAAAGGATATCATAAAAGATACCCATGAGCAGCCAGATGAAGAGATATGTATGGTGAGGTCTGAGACACAGGAGCTTCTGTCCTTGTGGATTTGGGTGCACCCACCCTCCTGGCATTCAGATGTGTTTATCAACCAGAAAGCTCTCCGAAGTCTATAGATCAGGAACTTTTATCGAGGCTTCATCCTGTAGGCGTGAGAGATTATTAACTCAGTCTTCAGCATACTCCACTCTTTGGGAAATAAGTGATGGAGCTGAAATCTCCAAGCTTCTAATCATGGCTTAGTCTTTCTGGCAACTGGCTCTATCCAGGAGCCCACCAAGACTTGCCTCATTAGAACAAAAACACTCCTATCACGTAGGAAATTCCAAGGGATTTAGGAGCTTTGTGCAAGGACCTGGGGTCAGAGACCAAATATGAGAACCAAAGAGTCTCCTAACACCCCTTTCTGTGAGGGGTTTAGGATCTATGTCCCAGGAACCAGGGGCAGAGACCAAAAATATATTTCTTGTTATTTCACACTCCCTCTGAGTGGAGCTCAATCCTGGTTTGACTTGAGAGTACTGAGTCGTTTTGCAAATAAAACTCTTGTGCCTCTTTACCTGAGTTTTCCATTCATGTAATGGGGTTGGAGTCCAGCCTTGATAGTAGTTATGTTACCCCAGCTGATTCTAATCTGTCCGGCATTGATACTGAGGCTCTGTGTCCTCCATTTCTTTTTTTAAAATTTTTTAGATGGAGTCTCACTCTGTCGCCCAGCCTGGAGTGCAATGGGGCAATCTCGGCTCACTGCAACCTCCGCCTCCTGGGTTCAAGCGATTCTCCTGCCTCAGCCTCCCTAGTAGCTGGGACTACAGGCACGCACCACCATACCCGGCTAATTTTTGTATTTTTAGTAGAAACGGGGTTTCACCATGTTGGCCAGGCTGGTATCGAACTCCTGACTTCAGGTGATCCACCTATCTCGGCCTCCCAAAGTGCTGGGATTACAGACTGTTTCCTCCATTTCTGAGGCCTAAGCTCAGCCTGGGATCCATAGGGATGTGAGGGCAGCTGTGCTCTGCATGAGGTTTGCTCAAGGCCAGGTGTGCACCCTGAAGGGGAGCTCAGTCCAGCCCAGCTACCCACCGCTGCAGCGTGCGTGTGGGCCTCTCTAGGAGGAGAGTGGGTTCTGAAGAAAGGGGTTACAGACTCACCTGTTGGTCTTCCTACAAGTTTCTTTTTCCTACAAGTTTCTTTTTCCTCCTGGTGCAGTCGGTGGCAGAGGACTGTCTTTGCACGGGTGTCTTCCCTGTGTGTGTGGTCGTGGCACAGGAAGGGGGTGTGTTAATTCTAGGCATTAAATAACTTCTTTTTCACATTCCAGATTAACCTTTAAAGACTCATGTGGCCTGAGGAAGAAGTCCAGAAGAGAAGAAAGAGGAGACAGGGATGGCTCTTTCTCAAGTAAAGTGATATTCTTGGTGGATTGTTCTGTTTCCCCCCCCTCCTTTTTTTTTTTTTTTTTTTTTTTTGGAGACAGAGTCTTGCACTATCGCCTGGGCTGAAGTGCAGTGGTGTGATCTTGGCTCACTGCAACCTCCACCTCCTGGGTTCAAGCGAGTCTCCTACCTCAGCTTCCCAAGTAGCCGCAATTACAGGTGCCCGCCACCATGCCGAGCTAATTTTTTGTATTTTTAGTAGAGACAGGGTTTCACTATGTTGGCCAAGCTGGTCTCCAACTCCTGACCTCATGATTCACCGGCCTTGGCCTCCCAAACTGCTGGGATTACAGGCGGGAGCCACCGTGCCCAGCTTGTTCTGTTTCTCTTTCCTTTCTGAAATTTCATTCTTTGGAGTTGCAAATCTTCTTTGAGTCTGAAGCATCCTGCCTGACACGTTTGCTCGCACTCACCCATGCCTTCCCTCAGTCCCTCTCATTTCACTTAGATTCCATTGCCTGTGACCCACTGATATGAACTTGGGAAGAGGCCCCACTGGGCATGGTCCTGGGAAGGGTTCACACCCATACATGGATGGACACGGCATGTGAGCCCCGTAGTGTCAGGACTGTTAGGCAACAGGGATTGTTTAGCGGCCACATCTGGATGCACTGTGAGGTCTCTGTGGACCAGGAGTAGAGAAGCTGCACATGGAAGTCATGTACTAATGCGCACAAGTACCTGGTAATTCCAGAAAAGGAGGCTGATGAAGGGAATTCTGGCACATTGTTTGTCTGATTTAAGAATACATTCGAAGATAAATACATGAATCTGTATGTTTTTGGCTCCAGAATTGTTATGATTTGGAATGGAATGGAAAGTTCAGAAACACCTTAGTGAGGGGAGGGTGTTTTATTCTAGCACTGATTTGTTTTTTTTTTTGAGATGGAGTTTCGCTCTTGTTGCCTGGGTTAGAGTGCGATGGTGCGATCTTTGCTCACTGTAACCTCCGCCTCCCAGGTTCAAGCGATTCTTCTGCCTCAGCCTCCCGAGTAGCTGGGATTACAGGCATGTGTCATCATGCCCAGCTAATTTTGTATTTTTAGGAGAGACGGGGTTTCTCCATGTTGGTCAGGCTGGTCTCAAACTCCCAAACTCAGGTGATCCATCCGCCTCGTCCTTCCAAAGTGCTGGGATTACCGGCATGAGCCACCACGCCTGGCTCCACCAATTTTAAAATATGAAATCAATCTAAATCTCTTTTTTTTTTTTGAGACAAAGTCTCACTCTTGTCCCCTAGGCTGGAGTGCGATGGTGCGATGTTGGCTCACTGCAACTTCCGTCTCCTGGGTTCAAGTGATTCTCCTGACTGGGCCCCCTGAGTAGCTGGGATTACAGGTGCTTGCCACCACACCGGGCTAATTTTTGTATTTTTAGTAGAGATGGGGTTTTACCATGTTGGCCAGGCTGGTCTTGAACTCCTGACCTGAGGTGATCCACCTGCCTTGGCCTCCCAAAGTGCTGGGATTACAGGTGTGAGCCACCGCGCCTGGCCAGAAAACAAAAACAATCTAAATCTCTAACAGAATGAGATTCTTTACGTCATTTTCAGCACATCCTTCTCTTGGAGGTTGCTTTTCAGTCTCTTGATTCTTTCTTTTGATGCAGAGATGTTTGTAAGTTTGATGTAGTCCCATTTGTATATTTTTGCTTTTCTTGCCTGTGTCTTTGGTGTCATATCTTAGAAATGACTGCGTAATTCAGTTTCACAAACCTTTTCTCCTACACTTTCTTCTAGGAGTTTTATCATGTTAGGTCTTATGTTGAGGCTTTTAATTCATTTTTCTTTTTTGTTTGTTTGTTTTTGTTTTTTGTTTTTTTTGGTTACCCAGGCTGGAGTACAGTGGTGCGATCTTGGCTCACTGCAGCCTCTGCCTCCTGGGTTCAAGTGATTTTCCTGCCTCAGCCTCCCGAGTAGCTGGGACTATAGGTGCCCGCCATTTCACCATGTTGCCCAGGCTGGTCTGGAACTCTTGACCTCAGGTGATCCTCCCGCCTCAGCCTCCCAAAGTGCTGGGATTACAGGCGTGAGCCACTGTGCCCAGCCTAAATATTTAAATTTAAATGGATAGAATTTTATTTGTAGTTTGACTATAACTATTTCATAGGGATTGAAGTTAAAGTTTTAAATATTTTTTTCATGTTTTTACCATTCTTTTATTGGCATTATATAACATAATGTTGACAAACTAAGTTAAATACAACTTATACACTTTACTGTCCCCAAGATGCTGAAATGCACATGAGGAAAAATGATAATGAAAAAGTCATAAAAAATATGTCATTGAGAGGCATGTTTTCTCTTTGTTAATTTACATTTGTGTATATATGTGTGCATGAATGTATGAATGAACTATCCTATGGCTTTTATAGACAAAACATCACCATTTCATAAATCAGTTCTGTATTTTTATTTTTTTATTTTATTTTATTTATTTATTTTTTTGAGACGGAGTCTTACTTTGTTTCCCAGGCTGGAGTGCAGTGGTGCGATCTCGGCTCACTGCAACCTGTACCTCCTGGTTCAAGTGATTCTCCTGCCTCAGCCTCCCGAGTACCTGAGATTACAGGTGTGCACCACCACGCCCAGCTAATTTTTGTATTTTTAGTAGAGACGGGGTTTCACCATGTTGGCCAGTATGATATCAATCTCTTGACCTCATGATCACCAGCCTTGGCCTCCCAACGTGCTGGGATTACAGACGTGAGCCACCACGCCCGGCCACACTTTTTAGATTCTGACCTTTCTTTCTTTAAAGACACCATGGACATTGTCATCTCTGAAGACAACACACTTCTTCCAGCTCCTCCAGATACTGAATATCACTTTGTGTGTCAAACATAATATCTAGCACTTCTATAGAGATAGCTGTGTGTTAACTGTTTATTTCTATGTTTCTTCCATTGTCTACAGAAAGAGAAATCCACACTTATTTAGAAGATATCATAAGCTCTTACAGAAGAGTATAATAAAATGCAATTAGGGAGACATACCTAATGTTCTTCCTAACATCCCTAAATGCCCCAAAATACCTTAGCATGGATCTGCCAGAACTCTCCCTTCAGTAAATCAATACAATTCTCTCTTTTTCTCATTTTATGTAAAGATGATAACTCTCCCCCATGTGCTTGGTAAAATGTGTTTTTCAGACACAGTTTGCCTGAAAATACCTTTCCATGGATTTCCCAGAACGTTCATTTAAACTAAATTGACTTATACCTCTCTTTTTGTCATTTTGTGTGAAGATAATAGCTCTCCCCATGACTTCTTGGTGAAATGTGTTTTTTCATATCAGGGAAGGTTGACATTCAGGGATGTGGCCATCGAATTCTCTCAGGAGGAGTGGAAATGCCTGGACTCTGCTCAGAGGGCTTTGTACAGGGACGTGATGTTGGAGAACTACAGGAACCTGGTCTCCCTGGGTGAGGATAATGCCCCTCCAGAAGCTGGGATCTGCTCTGCTGTATCTCTGCATGTTCCCTGTGTGCCTCTTGGGAGCCCCTGCATTGCTCAGTTAAGACTGAAGCTATGTTAATTCTCAGATGAAAAGCTTAATAGTGCAGCATCTGGACTTAATTATCCCATTTTCAAATGATCTACCTCCTTCAAGATATATCATTGGTGGTTCCAGAGCTTAAGTAGAAATAAACCCTATGGTAGACTTTAAAAATATCTACTTTGGGCCAGCGTGGTGACTCACGCCTGTAATCCCAGCACTTTGGGAGGCCAAGGCGGGTGGATCACCTGAGGTCAGGAGTTTGAGACTAGCCTGGCCAACATGGTGAAACCCCATCTCTAATAAAAATACAAAAAATTAGCCAGGCGTGGTGCCGAGCGCTTGTAATCCCAGCTACTTGGGAGGCCGAGGCAGGAGAATCACTTGAACCCGGGAGGCAGAGGTTGCAGTAAACCGAGATCGCGCCACTGCACTCCAGCCTGGGCAGCAAGAGCGAAACTCCATCTCAAAAAAAAAAAAAAAGAAAAGAAAAAGTAAAAAAATCCACTTTGCTATTTTCTACCCCTTTGCTTGTGATTCAGTACTTCCTAGAGGACAGTTCGATGTTCGTATCTTACCATGTTCCCTAAACATTTAGAAGGAGGCATTCAGTGGGTGAATTTGTGAAATATTTTTCTAGATCCATTTGTAATGTCCTCTTTCCTCCTCTAAACAAAGGGCTGGGATTCTGTAAAAGCCACAGCACATTACATTCCTTTCTTTTTCTAAGCAGGAATCTCTCTTTCTGAAATGAGTATTACCTCCATGTTGGGGCAAGGGAAAGAGCCCTGGACTGTGGAGAGTGAAGTGAAAATAACAAAAACATCAAATAGCTGGGAATGCATCAAAGGTGTGAACACAGGTAAGAGCTCAAATGGACAGAGAGGAAGCTGCACCATTAGTATTCAGGTAACTCCTTCCGAGTTGAAGAGTTCTGTGGAACAAAAAGGGTTTAAATCCTGTGAGCTCTCAATGGAAACCTTTCTTTGCCCTCATTTATCCCTCTGCTCTTCAGACGTGTAGTAGTTTCTCCTTTCACACTCCCATGGTGCTGCACCTGCAACAGTGACAAAGGCAAAGTCTTTATCATGATGGACAACACCCTGTCATGTGGCTTCTGTGACCTCTTTGGTTTCTTCACTCTGAGGGGCACAGGGAGGGTTGTGTCCAAGAGGTCTCCTGTGATCTCTCCTGTACCTGACTGCGTCTGATGCTCAGTTCTCTGTCTATACAGATCAGAGCTGAGGCCTCCATGGACCTGCCCCCTTGACCTATTCAGGTTTTGCCCCATTTCCTGTACTTGGGAGACCTAATCAGGTGACGGGAAAACATTGGCAGCTCCTCCTTTGCATCTGGGGCTCCGGAAACCTCATGGTGCTGTCTCCAGCCCTCTCTGTCTGTCGAAGTCTTTCAGCCTCAGTCATTTCTTCTGTTCTGCTTTTGCCACAGATTGCAATGTGCGCTACAGGGGAGTACACTGGGTTTTCTGAGATTGTTTACTCAGGTCTGGAATGGCACTAGACAGAGAGGTCCTCCTTTTTTTTTTTTTTTTTTTTTCGAGACAGAGTCTGGCTCTCTCGCCCAGGCTGTGATGCAGTGGTGAGATCTCAACTCACTGGAACCTCTGCCTCCCAGGTTCAAGTAATTCTCTTCCCTCAGCCTCCTGAGTAGCTGGAACTACAGGCACATGCCACCACACCTGGCTAATTTTTGTATTTTTTTTTTAATTATTATACTTTAAGTTTTGGTGTACATGTGCAGAACGTGCAGGTTTGTTACATAGGTATACATGTGCCATGGAGGTTTGCTGCACCTATCAACCCGTCATCTATATTAGGTATTTCTCCTAATGCTATCTCTCCCCTACCTCCCCATCCCCTAGACAGGCCCTGGTATGTGATGTTCCCCCTCCCTGTGTCCATGTGTTCTCATTGTTCAACTCCCACTTATGAGTGAGAACATGCAGTGTTTGGTTTTCTGTTGTGTTAGTTTGCTGAGAATGATGGTTTCCAGCTTCATCCATGTCCCTGCAAAGGACATGGACTTATCCTTTTTTATGGCTGCATAGTATTCCATGGTGTATATGTGCCATATTTTCATTATCCAGTCTATCATTGACGGGCATTTGGGTTGGTTCCAAGTCTTTGCTGTTGTGAATAGTGCCACATAAACATACGTGTGCATGTGTCTTTGTAGTAGAATGATTTATAATCCTTTGGGTATATACCCAGTAATGGGATTGCTGGGTCAAATGGTATTTCTAGTTCTACATCCTTGAGGAATCGCCACACTGTCTTCCACAATGGTTAAACTAATTTACACTCCCACCAACAGTGTAAAAGCATTCCTATTTCTCCACATCCTCTCCAGCATCTGTTGTTTCCTGACATTTTAATGATCAGCATTCTAACTGGCATGAGATGCTTTCTCATTGTGGTTTTGATTTGTGTTTCTCTAATGACCAGTGATGATGAGCTTTTTTTCATATGTTTCTTGGCCACATAAATGTCTTCTTTTGAGAAGTGTCTGTTCATATCCTTCGCATAGATGTTCATGAGGGATATTGGCCTGAAATTTTCTTTTTTTGTTGTGTGTCTGCCAGGTTTTGGTATCAGGATGATGCTGGCCTCATTAAAATGAATTAGGGAGGATTCCCTGTTTTTCTGTTTGGAATAGTTTCAGAAGGAATGGTACCAGCTCCTCTTTGTACCTCTGGTAGAATTCGGCTGTGAATCTGTCTGGTCCTGGACTTTTTTTGGTTGGTAGGCTATTAATTACCGCCTCAATTTCAGAACTTGTTATTGGTCTACTCAGGGATTCGACTTCTTCCTGGTTTAGTCTTGGGAGGGTGTATGTACCCAGGAATTTATCCATTTCATCTGGGATTTCTAGTTTATTTGTGTAGAGGTGTTTATAGTATTCTCTGATGGTAGTTTGTATTTCTGTGGGGTTGGTGGTGATATCCCCTATATAATTTTTATTGCATCTATTTGATTCTTCTCTCTTTTCTTCTGTATTAGTCTGGCTAGTGGTCTATATATTTTGTTGATCTTTTCAGAAAACAAGCTTCTGGATTCGTCTATTTTTTGATGGATTTTTCGTGTCTCTATCTCCTTCACTTCTGTGCTGATCTTAGTTACTTCTTGTCTTCTGCTAGCTTTTGAATTTATTTGCTCTTGCTTCTCTAGTTCTTTTAATTGTGATGTTAGGGTGTTGATTTTAGATCTTTCACGCTTTCTCTTGTGGGCAGTTAGTGCTATAAATTTCCCTCCACACACTGCTTTAAATGTGTCCCAGAGATTCTGGTATGTTGTGTCTTTGTTCTCATTGGTTTCAAAGACTGCCTTCATTTCATTATTTACCCAGTAGTCATTCAGGAGAAGGTTGTTCAGTTTCCATATAGTTGTGCAGTTTTGAATGAGTTTCTTAATCCTGAGTTCTAATTTGATTGCACTGTGGTCTGAGAGATGGTTTGTTATGATTTCTGTTCTTTTGCATTTGCTGAGAAATGTTTTACTTCCAATTATGTGGTCAATTTTAGAATAAGTGCGATGTGGTGCTGAGAAGAATGTATATTCTGTTGATTTGGGGTGGAGAGTTCTGTAGATGTCTATTAGGCCTGCTTGGTCCAGAGTTGAGTTCAAGTCCTGGATATCCTTGTTAGTTTTCTGTCTCATTGATCTGTTTAATATTGACAGTGGGGTGTTAAAGTCTCCCACTATTATTGTGTGGGAGTCTAAGTCTCTCACTATTATTGTGTGGGAGTCTAAGTCTCTTTGTAGGTCTCCAAGAACTTGCTTTATGAATGTGGGTGCTCCTCTATTGGGTGCATATATATTTAGTATAGTTAGCTCTTCTGGCTGCATTGATCCTTTAGTAATGCCCCTCTTTGTCTCTTTTGATCTTTGTTGGTTTAAAGTCTGTTTTATCAGAGACTAGGATTGCAACCCCTGCTTTTTTTGCTTTCCATTTGCTTGGGAGATATTCCTCCATCCCTTTATTTTGAGTATATGTGTGTCTTTGCACGTGAGATGGGTCTCCTGAATACAGCACACCGATGGGCCTTGACTCTTTATCCAATTGCCAGTCTGTGTCTTTTAATTGGGGCATTTAGCCCATTTACATTTAAGGTTAATATTGTTATGTGTGAATTTGATCCTGTCATTATGATGCTAGCTGGTTATTTTGCTCATTAGTTGATGCAGTTTCTTCATAGTGTCGATGGTCTTTACATTATGGTATGTTTTTGCAGTGGCTGGTACCAGTTGTTCCTTTCCATGTTTAGTGCTTCCTTCCTTATAAGGCAGGCCTGGTGGTGACAAAATATCTCAGCATTAGCTTGTCTGTAAAGGATTTGATTTCTCCTTCACTTACGAAGCTTAGTTTGGCTGGATATGAAACTCCAAGCTGAAAATTCTTTTCTTTAAGAATGTTGAATATTGGCCCCCACCCTCTTCTGGCTTGTAGAGTTTCTGCCAAGAGATCTGCTGTTAGTCTTAGGGCTTCCCTTTGTGGGTAACCTGACCTTTCTCTCTGGCTGCCGTTAACATTTTTTCCTTCATTTCAACCTTGGTCAATCTGACGATTATGTATCTTGGGGTTGCTCTCCTTGAGGAGTATCTTTGTGGTATTGTCTATATTTCCTGAATTTGAATGTTGGCCTGTCTTGCTAGGTTGGGTAAGTTCTCCTATAATAACATCCTGAAGGGTATTTTCCAACTTGGTTCCATTCTCCCCGTCAGTTTCAGGTACACCAATCAAATGTAGATTTGGTCTTTTCACACAGTCCCATATATCTTGGAGGCTTTGTTCATTTCTTTTCACTCTTTTTTCTCTAATCTTGTCTTCTCACTTTATTTCATTAAGTTGATCTTCAATCTCTGATATCCTTTCTTCTGCTTGATCAATTCAGTTATTGATACTTACGTATGCCTCACGGAGTTCTCGTGCTGCGTTTTTCAGCTCCATCAGGTCATTTATGTTCTTCTCTAAAGTGGTTATTCTAGTTAGCAATTCATTTAACCTTTTTTCAAGGTTCTTTTCTTCCTTGCATTGGGTTAGAACATGCTCCTTTAGCTCAGAGGAGTTTGTTATTACCCACCTTCTGAAGCCTACTTCTGTCAATTCGTCAAACTCATTCTCCTAGTTTTGTTCCCTTGCTGGCGAGGAGTTGTGATTCTTTGGAACAGAAGAGGCGTTCTGGTTCTTTTTGTGCTGGTTTCTCCCCATCTTTGTGGATTTATCTACCTTTGGTCTTTGATATTGGTGACCTTCAGATGGGGTTTCTGAGTGGATGTCCTTTTAGTTGATGTTGATACTATTCCTGTTTGTTAGTTTTCCTTCTAACAGTCAGGCCCCTCTGCTCCACATCTGCTGGAGTTTGCTGGGGGTCTACTCAAGACCCTATTTCCCTGGGTATCACCAGCAGAGGCTGCACAACAGCAAAGATTGCTGCCTGTTCCTTCCTCTGGAAGCTTCATCCCAGAGGGGCACCCGCCAGGTGCCAGCCAGAGCTCTCCTGTACGAGGTCTGTCGGCCCCCTACTGGGAGGTATCTCTCAGTGAGGATACATGGGGGGCCAAAGACCCACTTGAGGAGGCAGTCTGTCCTTTATCAGAGCTCAAACGCCGTGCTGGGAGATCCGCTGCTGTCTTCAGAGCTATCAGGCAGGGACGGTTAAGTCTGCTGAAGCTGCTCCCACAGCCGCCCCTTCCCCCAGGTGCTCTGTCCCAGGGAGATGGGGGTTTTATCTATAAGTCCCTGATTGGGGCTGCTGCCTTTTTTTCAGAGATGCCCAGCCTAGAGAGGAGGAATCTAGAGAGGCAGTCTGGCCGCAGTGGCCTTGCTGAGCTGTGGTGGGCTCTGCCCAGTTCAAACTTTCCGGCAGCTTTGTTTACATTGTGAGGGTAAAACCGCCTACTCAAGCCTCAGCAATGGCGGATGCCCCTCCCCCCACCAAGCTCAAGTGTCCCAGGTCGACCTCAGACTGCTGTGCTGGCAGTGAGAATTTCAAGTCCATGGATCTTAGCTTGGTGGGCTCCGTGGGGGTGGGACCCCCCAAGCCAGACCACTTGGCTCCCTGGCTTCAGCCCCCTTTCCAGGGGAGTGAACAGTTCCGTCTTACGGGTGTTCCAGGTGCCACTGGGGTATGAAAAAAAAACTCCTGCAGCTAGCTCGGTGTCTGCCTAAACGTCCACCCAGTTTTGTGCTTGAAACCCAGGGCCCTGGTGGCATAGGCACTGGAGGGAATCTCCTGATCTGCCAGTTGTGAAGACTGTGGGAAAAGCACAGTATCTGGGCCAGAGTGCACCGTTCCTCATGGCACAGTCCCTCACACCTTCCCTTGGCTAGGGAGGGAAATCCCCCAACCCCTTGCACTTCCCTGGTGAGGTGACGCCCCACCCTGCTTTGGCTTGCCCTCTGTAGGCTGCACCCACTATCCAACCAATTCCAGTGAGATGAAGTGGGTACCTCAGTTGGAAATGCAGAAATCACCTGCCTTCTGTGTCAATCTCGCTGGGAGCTGCAGGCCAGAGCTGTTCCTATTTGGCCATCTTGCCAGCAAATCCCTAATTTTTGTATTTTTAATGGAGATGGGGTTTCACCATGTTGGCCACCTGGTCTGGAACTCCTAACCTCAGGTGATCTGCCTGCCTTGGCCTCCCAAAGTGCTGGGATTACAGGCGTGAGCCACTGCACTCGGCCGATATATTTTTCAATATGAACTACTGATTTGCCAACTGTAGTTAATAGAAAACCTGTTTTTTAAATATCTTGTAGATGTCTCTCCTACACATATGATCAAGGAATTACCACCAAAAGAGAACAATAGCACAGGAAAAGTATTCCAAGCAGTGATGTTGGAAAGACATGAAATCCATGACATCAAAGATTTTTACTTCAGAGAAATGCAGCAAAATATTCATGACTTTGAGTGTCAGTGTCACAATGATGAAAGAAATTACAGAGAAATACCTGCAATTAAAATTAAAAACATCACTGGAAGAAGAGATCAAGGTGATGGAAGGAATGCAGGAAATAAGCCAGTTGAAAATCAGCTTGAACTAAGCTTTTGGTTGCATCTGGCTGAACTGCAGGGATTTCAAATTGAAAGGAAAATTTATGAATGTAATCAAATTGAGAAGTCTGTCACCCATGGGTCCTCAGTTTCATTAGTTCAAACAAATATTCCTCGTGTCAACACCAGCATTTCTAATATATATAGGAATGATTTTATGCATCCTTCATTACTCACACAAGACCAGAACGCATACATTAGGGAAAAACCTTACAAATGTAGTGATTGTGGCAAGGCCTTTAATCAGAGGTCCAACCTTACTACACATCAGAGAATCCATACTGGACAGAAACCACATAAATGTGACATATGTGGCAAAGGATTCAGGCGAATTGCAAACCTAGCAAGTCATCATAGAATTCATACTGGAGAGAAACCTTACAGATGTAATGAGTGTGGCAAGACCTTCAATCAGACGTTCAACCTTACTACACATCAGAGAATCCATACTGGACAGAAAACATATAAATGTGATATCTGTGGCAAAGGTTTCAGGCAAATTGGAAACCTAGCAAGTCATCATATAATTCATACTGGAGAGAAACCTTACAGATGTAACGAGTGTGGCAAGACCTTCAATAGGATGTTCCACCTTACTAGACATCAGAGAATCCATACTGGACAGAAACCATATAAATGTGATATATGTGGCAAAGGTTTCAGGCAAATTGCAAACCTAACAAGTCATCATAGAATTCATACGGGAGAGAAACCTTACAAATGTAGTGATTGTGGCAAGGCCTTTAATTACAGGTCCCACCTTACAAGACATCAGAGAATCCATACTGGGCAGAAACCGTATAAATGTGATATATGTGGCAAAGATTTCAGTCAAAATTCATACCGTGAAAATCATCAGAGAATTCACAGTAGAGAGAAATCTTACAGATGTAATGAGTGTGGCAAGACCTTTAATAAGGTGACCAACCTTACTACACATCAGAGAATCCATACTGGACAGAAACCGTATAAATGTGATATATGTGGCAAAGGTTTCAGGCAAATTGGAAACCTAGCAAGTCATCATATAATTCATACTGGAGAGAAACCTTACAGATGTAACGAGTGTGGCAAGACCTTTAATAGGATGTTCCACCTTACTAGACATCAGAGAATCCATACTGGACAGAAACCATATAAATGTGATATATGTGGCAAAGGTTTCAGACAAATTGCAAACCTAACAAGTCATCATAGAATTCATACGGGAGAGAAACCTTACAAATGTAGTGATTGTGGCAAGACCTTTAATTACAGGTCCCACCTTACAAGACATCAGAGAATCCATACTGGACAGAAACCGTATAAATGTGATATATGTGGCAAAGATTTCAGTCAAAATTCATACCGTGAAAATCATCAGAGAATTCACACTAGAGAGAAATCTTACAGATGTAATGAGTGTGGCAAGACCTTTAATAAGGTGACCAACCTTACTACACATCAGAGAATCCATACTGGACAGAAAACATATAAATGTGATATATGTGGCAAAGGTTTCAGGCAAATTGGAAACCTAGCAAGTCATCATATAATTCATACTGGAGAGAAACCTTACAGATGTAACGAGTGTGGCAAGACCTTCAATCAGACGTTCAACCTTACTACACATCAGAGAATCCATACTGGACAGAAAACATATAAATGTGATATATGTGGCAAAGGTTTCAGGCAAATTGGAAACCTAGCAAGTCATCATATAATTCATACTGGAGAGAAACCTTACAGATGTAACGAGTGTGGCAAGACCTTCAATAGGATGTTCCACCTTACTAGACATCAGAGAATCCATACTGGACAGAAACCATATAAATGTGATATATGTGGCAAAGGTTTCAGGCAAATTGCAAACCTAACAAGTCATCATAGAATTCATACGGGAGAGAAACCTTACAAATGTAGTGATTGTGGCAAGGCCTTTAATTACAGGTCCCACCTTACAAGACATCAGAGAATCCATACTGGACAGAAACTGTATAAATGTGATATATGTGGCAAAGATTTCAGTCAAAATTCATACCTTGAAAATCATCAGAGAATTCACACTAGAGAGAAATCTTACAGATGTAATGAGTGTGGCAAGACCTTTAATAAGATGACCAACCTTACTACACATCAGAGAATCCATACTGGACAGAAAACATATAAATGTGATATATGTGGCAAAGGTTTCAGGCAAATTGGAAACCTAGCAAGTCATCATATAATTCATACTGGAGAGAAACCTTACAGATGTAACGAGTGTGGCAAGACCTTCAATAGGATGTTCCACCTTACTAGACATCAGAGAATCCATACTGGACAGAAACCATATAAATGTGATATATGTGGCAAAGGTTTCAGGCAAATTGCAAACCTAACAAGTCATCATAGAATTCATACGGGAGAGAAACCTTACAAATGTAGTGATTGTGGCAAGACCTTTAATTACAGGTCCCACCTTACAAGACATCAGAGAATCCATACTGGACAGAAACCGTATAAATGTGATATATGTGGCAAAGGTTTCAGTCAAAATTCATACCTTGAAAATCATCAGAGAATTCACACTGGAGAGAAAACTTACAAGTGTAATTAGTGTGGCAAAGCCTTTAGCGTGTGCTCAAACCTAACTAAACATCAGGTCATCCATAATGGAGAGAGACCTTATAAATGTAATGAGTAGGACAAGGCTTTTTTTTCAGAGTTCAAAATTGTAAAACATCACAGGATTCATTCTGGAGAGAAACAAAACAAATGTAATGAATGTGGTAAGGCATTTATTCAAAATTCAAGTCTGGTGGACCATCAGAGAACTCACACTGGAGAGAAACCTTACAAGTGTAATGAGTGTGGTAAAACCTTTATTGGGCATTCAAGCCTAACTAACCATCAGGTAATTCATACTGGAGAGAAACCTTACAAATGTAATGAGTGTGGAAAGGCTTATATGAAGTGGTCCCACCTTAGACATCATGAGAGTATTCATACTGGAGAGAAACCATACAAATGTACCAAATGTGGCAAGGCCTTTAGACAATGGGCGGACATCAGGATTCACCAAAAAATCTATGCTGGAGAGAAACCTTACAAGTATGATGAGTGTGGAAAAACCTTTACCCAGGCCTCTCACCTCACTATACATCAGATCATCCATACTGGAGAGAAACCATATGAATATGATATATATGGCAAAGTCTTCAATCAAAATTCACATTTCAAAAGTTATCGTAGGATTTGTACTGGAGAGAAGCCTTACAAATGTGTGTGGCAAGGTCCTCAGTCAAAATTCACACCTTGTAAATCATCAGAGAATTCATACTGGAGAGAAATCCTACAGATGTCATGAATGTGGCAAAGCCTTTACTCGAGGCTCACGCTTCATTAATCATCAGATAGTTCATACTGGAGAGAACTTTCCAAATGTACTAAATGTAGCAAGGCTTTTAAGAATGGCCCTAAACTCAGGACTCACCAAATAGATCATACTTGTAAATGCAATGAATGTAGCAGTGTCTTAAAGTAGTGCTCGCTACTCATTAGATAAGAGTACCTAATATATCTTGGGGCAAAGGCACACAAATGCAGTGTCTGTGACAAGGACTTTATCTGAGGATCAAAAGTTGGGGAACAGAATAATTCGTACTGGGGAGAAATCTTAGAAATGCAATGAGCATGGGAAAAACTTTACCATGAGTTCAAGTACTACATGACATCAGAGAGTTCATATTGAAGAGAAACCATGTAAATATAAGGTATGTGGCAGAGGCTCTTTTCAGGTTTCACAGTGCACTGGACATCAGAGTATACATCTTTTGCCAGGCGTGGTGGCTCACACCTGTAATCCCAGCACTTTCGGGAGGCTG
Organism: Gorilla gorilla gorilla; assembly: GCF_029281585.2. NCBI lineage: Eukaryota > Metazoa > Chordata > Mammalia > Primates > Hominidae > Gorilla > Gorilla gorilla. The sequence goes on from NC_073244.2 coordinate 65,151,365, forward strand.
AGGTGGGTGGATCACCTGAGGTCAGGAGTTTGAAACCACCCTGGCCAACATGGCGAAACCCTGTCTCTATTAAAAATACAAAAATTAGCTGGGCGTGGTGGTAGGTGCCTGTAATCCCAGCTACTCAGGAGGCTGAGGCACGAGAATTGCTTGAACCTGGGAGATGGAGGTAGCAGTGAGCTGAGATCGTGCCACTGCACGCCAGCCTGGGCGACAGAGCAAGACTCCGTCTCAAAAAACAAAACAAAACAAAATGAAAAAACAGAGTATACATCTTTTAGAGAAATCAAAGTAACATGCATGCTAAAGCTTTTTTTTTTTTTTTTTTTTTTTTTTTGAGATGGAGTCTTGCACTGTCGCCCAGGTTGGAGTGCATTGGCCCAATCTTGGCTCACCACAACCTCCGCCTCCTGGATTCCAGCAATTCTGCCTCAGCCTCCCAAGTAGCTGGGACTACAGGTGTGTGCCACCACCCCCAGCTAACTTTTGTATTTTTAGTAGAGACAGGGTTTCACCATGTTAGCCAGGATGTTCTCAATCTCTTGACCTCATGATCCGCCCGCCTCCGCCTTCCAAAGTGCTGGGATTACAGGCGTGAGCCACTGTGCCCGGCCGACACTGGGCTTTTTGTGAGAGTGACAGATTACTAGGATCTCGTTATGTGGTAGAAGTAATGTAGGGGAAATGGCGATTATCTTTTTTTAAAAGCAATAGCTGTTGTATATCAATGATAAATGAAAAATTAGTTATTCTTGTAAATTGAAGAAAGAATGGTTATCATAGGGGGTAGTTCAAGTGAAAGAACCAGGGCTGGGTGTGGTGGCTCACATTCTGTAATCCCTGTACTTTGGGAGGCCAAGGCAGATGGATCTCTTGAGGCCAGGAGTTCGAGACCAGCCTGACCAACATGGCAAAACCGTGTCTCTACAAAAAATACAAAAATTAGCCGGACATCGTGGTGGATGCCTGTAATCTCAGATATTCGGGAGACCGAGGGGAGAATCACTCGAACCCAGGAGACGGAGGTTGCAGTGAGCTGAGATCGCACCACTGCTCACCAGCCTGGGCAACAGAGTGAGACTCTGCCTCAAACAAAAAGAAAACCAAACAAAAGAACCAGAATAGCATGTGCACGTGTACACAGACGTTTCACAACTGGCATTATGTTTTGCTACTGTTTTATTTACAATGTATCACAAGTTTTATGCTTTAATAAAATTTAATCATAACTTCTAATGAATCATGTTTCTTCTGCCACCACAGTTTTATCTCACCTCAGTTGGGTATTTCATTACAGATAGTAATAGTGCACCATTAGGCTCTCTAGGTTGAAGGAGTCTTGCAGGGGAACTTGAGGTTTGTGCTTTAACTGTGGCAACTGACATCCAGTATCCTCCCCTTAAATTTGTTCTCATCCAAAACTAATCCATCTATTTTTCTTTAATAAGTGATTTTTCAAGTTTGCACTTACTTTTTCCTTTACATTACACTTTAAGTAAGAGTCACTGTTATTAGTGCTTTATGTGTAATAACAACCTGTGAGATAAGTACTGATGTTATTCACATATCACAAACGAGGAAACGGAGGGCCAAGATGCTTTAAGGACTCATCCACATCCCTGTAAGTGGGTCAATCAGGATTCACGTTTGGCTGCAAAGATGAGTGATATAGTTTGGATCTGTGTCCCTGCCCAGATTTCCTGTCAAATTGTAATCCCCAGTGTTGGAGGTAGGGCGTGATGGGAGGTGATTGGATCATGAGGGCAGATTCCCCTGTGGTGCCGTTCTTGTGATGGTGAGTTCTCATGAGATCTGGTTGTGTAAAAGTGTGTGGCACCTCCCCTTCTCTCTCTTCCTCCTGCTCTGGTCATGTGAAGTGCCTGCTCCCACTTTGCCTTCTGCAATCATTATAAGTTTCCTGAGGCCTACTCAGAAGCTGAGCAGATGCCAGCATCATACTTCCTGTACAGCATGCAGAACTGTGAGCCAATTAAACCTCTTTTCTTCATAAATTACCCAATATCAGGTATTTACCCAATATCAGGTATTTCTTCATAGCAGTGCAAGAATGGACCAATACAATGAATGTGTTAACCATGGCGATCCACTAACATGGCTAGTTATTTTTCTTTTCTTTCTTTTTTTTTTTTTGAGATGGAGTTTCGCTCTTGTTGCCCAGGCTGGAGTGCAATGGTGCGACCTTGGCTCACTGCAACTTCTGCCTCCTGGGTTCAAGCAATTCTCCTGCCTCAGCCTCCCGAGCAGCTGGGATTACAGGTGTGCACCACCAACCCCGGCTAATTTTGTATTTTTAATAGAGACGAGGTTTCACCATGTTGGTCAGGCTGGTCTTGAACTTCTGACCTCAGATGATCCACCCGCCTCGGCCTCCCAAAGTGCTGGGATTACAGGCATGAGCCACCATGCCCAGCATGGCTAGTTATTTCTATCTTTCATGTACTTGACATCTTGACTTAATTTTGTTAGTATCTTTTGTCATAGTGGTTTATCTTCACACATAATTGTGACTGTAGTAAGTATTACATCTATATTTTTATTTCATGGGCCAAATTACTATAAATACATACTTAAATAAGATATAAATACACTGATTACCACATAATCCCAGAAGAAAGACTGTCCAAGATGAAATTGCATTTATTGACCCAAGAATGGTTCACTATTTATGATGGAGAGAGATTTTCCTCAAGCAAGGAACAAGATTCAAATGATACCAGCTGTTGAAATAATTGCACAATATTGTGAGCTAAGCTATAGAATCTGAAATGTAAGACATAAAACATTGGCCAGGCGTGGTGGCTCAAGCCTGTAATCCCAGCACTTTGGGAGGCCAAGGTGGGTGGATCACAAGGTCAGGAGATCGAGACCATCCTGGCTAACACGGTGAAACCCCCTCTCTACTAAAAATACAAAAAATTATCTGGGCATGGTGGCACATGCCTGTAGTCCCAGCTATTCACAAGGCCGAGGTGGGAGAATCACTTGAATCTGGGAGGCGGAGTTTGCAATAAGCCAAGATTGTGCCACTGCACTCCAGCCTGGGCAACAGCGTGAGACTCCATCTCAAAAAATAAATAAAAAAAAAAAAATTTTAGCGTACAGACTACATTATTGATTTTAGATAATATAATTATTTGTTCATTAATGGATGGCTACTAATAGCAACTTTATTATAATTAATGTAATAATTGAAATATACTCAAAAGATGTAAAATTGTACCTGGAAGATACAGAAATGTGTTCATTAAGTAAATTGATATAGTTAGATTTGTAGTGAGTACAGAGTTAACACTGGAATTTAAAAAACAGGTTTGTTGAGATCTAATTTATATCCATAAAATTGTTTCATTTTAAGTATATAATTCAATGACTTTTAATACACCTGCTATAAGTTGTGAAACCATCCCCACATTCAAATCTTAGAACATTTCTATCAGCTGCCCCTGAAAAGATTTTTTTTAACAAAAAAAAGAAAAATATCACATGATATAGTTGAATGTGTAAACTGCCGAAGTTATATTGGTATGAAAGCCACATTGGTGACATTAACGTTTTCTAAAATGTTTCTTTTGTGAACTCCGGAGGGAAGTTACTCTCACTGTAGTCACCAGACAATAGAGATGTCCTGTTTAAATGCAATTATTGTCTCCGTTTAGCACATGGTAAGGCCAGCATTGGAGAAAAGACGCATATTCTAGCCACGTTCACCCAGACACATAGTTTCTGTAATAATGAGATCACTGTATTCCATTTTTAACGTCATTGTATGCATAGAGGTTTTACAATAATTACTCTATTATCCTGAAAATAATATCAGGGACTCTTGTATGGCAGCTAAATCAGAGTTTAAAACCACAGAAAAGTTTAATCTCACATTGAACGCTACATAGATAAAATATCAATAGTCACCATCAGGGATGGGTGTGGGGGATAGGACCTCTAGTCTGTCTCCACAGACTCAGTCTGTATCTCAGAAATTATTTCTCCTACTTTTGTATCTTTGCCACAGGAATAGTTTCTACTCCAGAGGAATCTCCTTTTTCAGATGTGAGCACTCACAGAGACCCAGCATACTCCTGTTTCCCTTACATAAAGACTCTGCCTCACATTCTAAAATAGAAAATACTCATCTGATTTCTTCTTACTGCCAGGACTTTGGGCTTAGTATGATGTCCTAGTGTGTGTGGGGGGAGGAAGCCAGCCAGTCTCTGAGGTATGAGTTTGTCATTCTGAGATACCATCTTTTCATAGAACTACAATGGTCAATTCACCATGAGTGCATGCTTGGTGAGGTGACAATACTTCTGAAAAACTTTTCATTACCAATTATCAGAAACAACTTCAAGTTCCTCATGAACATCACCAGAGAGATATTTGGAGTGCTTTGTAGAGGCCGTTCTATTTCCAAGATCCGTGAAGACAGACTGTGGCTCTTATGGAGGAAGCAGAAAATGCTGAGGTCTGAACACCTGATGGACAGTAATGCTGAAAATCTTTGTATTTGCCTATTGGGTTTGTGGATCTGCTTCAGTGAAATGTTCTTAAATGTCTTTGCCTTTTTCTAATTCATTTTTAATAGACTTTTTAAACAGCGTTTTCGGTTTACAACAAAATTAAGTGGAAGGTAGAGATTTCCCATATACACTGTACCCCCACACAAGGACAGCCTCCCCCATTATTAACAACCCACCAGAGTGGTACATTTGTTACAATCAATGAACCTACATTGACGTATCATTATCACTCAAAGTTCATGTTTACATTAAGGTTCACTTTTGTGTTATATAGTCTGAGTCTGGACAAATGTATGATGACATGTATTCACCATCATGGTATCATATAAGGTACTTTTACTGTCCTCAAAATCCTCTGTGCTCCACCTAGATTGTCTTCCTTCTTTCAGTTCTATCACTTGTTTCACACGTTTTGCAGCTCTCTGTCCTATATTGTCAATTATTCCCAATTAATTATCACCCTCCTATGAAATTATACATCTCTGCCCTTTGATATCAGGCATGGCCCTTGACTTGAGACAACGCTTCAAGTCAAGGATTGAAATTCCTTGCCCAATTTATGATAGGCTTGGCTTTGTGAATTCCTTGGCCAATTTGGTGTGAGTAGAGATGACATGTTTAAATTTTTTTAAATTTTTTATTTTTTTTTCAATGAGGAACTGTCAATAAATTGGAGAAACTGTCAACTTATTTGTTGATTGTCCCTGTCAATTTTCTCTAATTAATTTATAATCATTTAGACTATTTTCAGCTCCTTAAAAAATTGTTTATCATGGGTATGTCCTTTGGTTGATATAAGCCACCTTCCTCAAGTAGCTCAATGTCATTCTTGTAGCTTTTTTCTTTATTCTTAGGCTTATTGCAGGAATGATATAAAATTCTTCTTTGCTCAGAGAAAATAACTAAAACTCCCTCAAAGGCAGTTGACTCACCAGAGATCTCGAATGACTTGGAAATCAGTAAAATGCAGATTCCCAGGCCGCATCAAGCCCAGCTGAATTCATTTGGACAGTGTTTTTGTTTTCAACAGTTTTACTGAGATGCAGTTGATACATAGTTATGCACCGCATAACAATATTTTGGTCAATAAAGGACTGCATATATAATGGTGGTCCCATTAGAATACTGTATTTTTACCATACCATTTCCATGTTTGGACATGTTTAGATACACAAATACCATGGTGTTACAATTGCCTGTGATAACATGCTGTCCCCATTTGTAGCCTAGGATCAACAGTCTATATGGTGAAACCCTGTCTCTACTAAAAATACAAAGATTAGTCGGGCATGGTGGTGTGTGCCTGTAGTCCCAGCTGCTCAGGAGGCTGAGGCAGGAGAATCGAACCACGGAAGTGGAGGTTGCAGTGAGCCCAGTCTATTGTAAATTATTGTAAAAAGTCTATATGGTTTAGCCTAGCTGTGTAGTAGGCGATCCCATGTAGCTTTGTGTAAGTACACCCTATGATGTTAGCACAATGATGAAATCAACAAATTTCTCAGCACACATCCTCATCATTAGGTGACCCATGACTGTGCTACAAAAGGCTGCACATATTGAGGGCGAGGTCAGCTTGGGGCCCCACTTGCTCAGGGGGCAGGCTCCACCCAGACAGCTGGCACCCCTCAGCTATGTGCATCCATCCATAGGCAGGGAAAACTCAAGAGTCATCTCTACTCCCTGCTGTGCGCAACCCTTTGAGTACCTGGTTCTGCCAAGAAAGCTACAAAATTGTGCGGCTCCAGGGCAGCAACTCGTGGATCATGCTCCCGAGGCCTGGTGAGAGAAACTTGCCTGTTTGAATTTAAATGGAAGCTAAAAGAGGCTTCATTTGCTTCTTCTAACCCTCTCTTTTCTCTGCTACTAATATGGTATGTCCTGATAGAGACTGAATTTTACCCTGAATCCCAGCGTCGCATTGTGGAACTAAGTGGTGAATAATAATAGTTCTGAGGAAGAAATAAACGTTTGTTCTTGCAAGCCTCTGAGAATTCAAAGATATTTGCTACCACTTTACAACTTCCAGAAAGCTGAAAGTACACTTTCAATGACCTGTTTTTTTATTTACTCACCTTAACCTTCCAAATCCACAGTTACAGATAGTAGCTCATTATCTCCACTAATTGTACGAACTTTGAAATCTGCATTTGAGAATTCTCTTCATATGATTACTTTCTTCCTTTCCATTTTGTATGTTTTACTTCCATTAGAATAACCATTTATTTTAGGCTGGGCGCAGTGGCTCACACCTGTGATCCCAGCGCTTTGGATTTGTGCTTTGGCGGGCAGATTACAAGGTCAGGAGTTCGAGACCAGCCTGGCTAACATGGTGAAACCCTGTGTCTATTAAAGATACAAAAAATTAGCTGGGCGTGGTGGCACGCGCCTATAATCCCAGCTACTCCGGAGGCTGGGGCAGAAGAATCGCTTGAAACCGGGAGGCAGAGGTTGCAGTGAGCCAAGATTGCACCATTGCACTCCAGCCTGGGTGACAGTGCGAGACTCCGTCTCAAAAAAAGAAAAAGAAACCATTTATTTTTAATTCATCTAGAAATATATTACCTTTTATTATGTGACCACCCTCAATGAACTATTTGTTCTCTCACTTATAACTTTACCCAATTGGTTTATTATCATCAGATATTTGTAAATATCTTCAAGAAACTTGCCGTCTTTCACCCTGCCTCCTTCACCTTACTAATCATCAGAATCAGATATGCTCAGTTACTGACTATGGTCCCCTTACAACCAGGAAGTTCACATTGATGACAAAACAAAAACAAAAAGAAAACCCCAAGCAAACAAATTAAAAAAAAACCTCTAGGCTTAGGGGCTTTGTGTTAAATGTGAGTTAAAATAAAATTGCCGACGTTCATCCAAGGGTGCTGTTTCCCAATGTGTCATACGGCAACAGAAAATGTCTTCCAACTGGGGTGTTTAGACCACTTCCTTTTAAAGTGACTATTATATGGTTAAACTATCTTGGTATTGGTTTTATGTTTTTGCCTTTGTTCTTTCTTCTCTTTTCTTTCGTTGCCTTTGGGTTTTGTTTTGTTTATGTAGACTGGAAGTCCATATTTTATTTCTCTAGTGACATATTTACAGTTCAATATAAATTAAAGGCCTGCTTGTATGCCAAATCCAGGTCCCTTGGGTGGTTCAGTCAAAGAGGTAAGACCTCCAGCTGGCTCACAAGAGAAGCGTCCACTCCTTGGCCCAGGTTCTGGGATTTTGCCAGCCTTGAGCTCATCAATAATTTCTTCAATATCCTTAGCTGTCAAATCCTCATAGTAATTGTCATTTATTTGAACCATTGGTGCGTTCACACAGGCCCCTAAACATTCCACTTCTATAAGAGTGAAAAGTTTGTCAGGTGTAGTCTCCCCAAGCTTTATTCCAAGCTTTTTTTGAATGGCCTCCAGTATGCTGTCAGAGTTTCGAAGCTTGCAGGGTGTAGTGGTGCAGACCTGAATGTGATACTTTCCAACTGGCTTTCGATTATACATTGTATAAAAAGTTGCTACTTCATATACTCTCATTGGAGGTACTTGTAAAACTTCTGCAACCTTGTTCATAGCAGAGATGGGCAACCACCCATTCTGCCTTTGGGCTAAATCCAGGACTGGAAGAACAGCTGCTGCTTTATGGCCTTCTGGATAGTTTTTTACAATTGCCTCTATCCTCTTATAGTTTTCTGGTGTGAAATCAAATGGAGTATCAGGGTTATTCTCAGGAGTATCTCTGTGCACAAATAAAGCTCCTCCAGCTCCATTTTGCATAGCCGTCTTATGCAAATTCCTTACATGTCTTCCGGTGGGGCTGCAGCGGCCTCCCTAAGAGGGCTAAGGCCGCAGTGTCCTTGCCGCCGCCTGCAGGCCCGTGCAGAGCCCAGGGCTCTCCTGCGCCCAAAACTAAGGGAGACACGGAGAGCAAGAGAAGGGCGGCGGCAGCGCCGGGCTCAGCTTGAGCCTCCTTACCCAGTGGGCGGTGAGGCCAGCCGCCCGGGCCCGGAGCGCCGCGGAGAAGGCCTTTGGGTTTTTAAGTGGCTCTTTCAATTCCTTTTTTGGCTTTAGTGTTAATGATAACCAAATTTTTAGCATTTGCTTTAGGGGGGTTATACTATACAGCTTATCACAGCCTACCTTCCAGTGATTCCATACAACTTCATGTAGAGCATCAGATCCTTACCCATGTATACTTTCATTTCACAACTGTTGGTATGTGTGCTGTCATTATCATACATCTAACTTTTAGATAACCTACAAGCTGCTCCAGGGCAGCAACTCATGGATCATGCTCCCGAGGCAGATTGTTATTTTCTAAACAGTTACATTTTAAAGAGATTTAAAAGGAAGAAATACATTTAAAAATCACCCATGTGGGGCCGGGTGCGTTGGCTCACGCCTGTAATCCCAGCACTTTGGGAGGCCGAGGCGGGCGGATCACGTGAGGTCAGGAGTTTGAGACCAGCCTGACCAACAAGGAGAAACCCTGTCTCTACTAAAAATACAAAATTAGCCGGGCATGCTGGCGCAGGCCTGTAATCCCAGCTACTCGGGAGGCTGAGGCAGGAGAATCGCTGGAACCCGGGAGGCGGAGGTTGCGGTGAGCCGAGATCGCACCGTTCCATTCCAGCCTGGGCAGCAAAAGCGAAACTCCGTCTCAAAAACAAAAAACGAAAAACAAAAACAAAAAACAAAAAACAAAAAAAATTACCCATGTGGTTACTATTTCTGGCACTCCTCATTCTTTTGTGTAGATCATGTGTTACGAAACACAAGTCAAATATGAATTACTGAGAGAGGAGGCAGGGCTTGGACTCCAGACCAGATTGAAAACTAGCTGAAACAGGGAAGAGGCAAAAGCACCTCTCCATAAGACACGCCCCCCATTGCTATGTCAGTTTACCACTGCCATCGCAACACCTGGAAGTGACCACCCCTTTCCACCGCAATGACCTGGAAGTGACCACACCCTTTCTAGAAATTTCTGAATAACCTGCCCCTTAGTTTGCATGTAATTAAAAGTGGGCATAAATATGACTGCAGACCTGCCTCTGAGCTGCTACTCTGGGCACACTCCTTTTGGGGTAGCCGTGCCCTGCAAGGAGCCGTTCATCTGCTGCTGCTGTTGCCGCCGCTCCAATAAAAGTTGCTACCCCACTTTGGGAGGCTGGGGCGGGTGGATCACCTGAGGTCAGGAGTTTGAGACCAGCCTGACCAACATGGTGAAGGCCCGCCCCCATCTCTACTAAATATGCAAAAATTAGCTGGGCCTGGTGGCACAAGCCTGTAATCCCAGCTACTCAAGAGGCCGAGGCAGGAGAATCGCCTGAACCTGGAAGGCGGAGGTTGCAGTGAGCTGAGGTAGCGCCATTGCACTCCAGGCTGGGCAACAAGAACAAAACTCCGTCTCGGGGAAAAAAAAAAAAAAAAAGTGCTACCCACTACCAGTTCACCCTTGAATTATTTCCTGAGCGAATCCCCAGTTTGGGGGCTCACCTGCCCTGCATCATCACCATCTGTTTTTAAATAATGTTTACTTGGAACATGGCCAAACCCACGTGTAGGTACTATTGATCCATTAAACGCAGAGTAGGGTATTTGCAACCGTATGGCCTGCAAAGAATAAAATACCACTTGGCCCTTTAAAGTTTGTCGATTTCTCATGTAGAGTCATATTCTCTTTTTTCTTTTGAGACCGAGTCTTGCTTTTGTCGCCCAGACTGGAGTGCAGTGGTGTGATCTCGGCTCACTGCAACCTCCATCTCCTGGGTTCAAGTGATTCTCCTGACTCAGCCTCCCGAGTAGCTGGGATTATGGGTGCTCACCAGAACGCCCGGCTAATTTTTGTATTTTTAGTAGACACGGGGTTTCACTATGTTGGCCAGGCTAGTCTCGAACTCCTGACCTCAGGTGATCCACCCGCCTCGGCCTCCCAAAGTGCTGGGATTGCAGGCGTGAGCCACCGCGCCTGGCTGAGAGTCATATTTTCATCACATATCTGAATTACAATAAAGTTGGGGCAATAAAGCATACAGTCAGTTTTGTAGTCCAGTGCAAGGGGGATACAAGGTTTCTCCTAACTGGAAAAGAATAACTGGTAGGTCTTTTCCCTTATACCAGGGAAAACATAGGAAATACGTGATTGTGTTGCTATTTGATTTGAAACTACAGTAATGGCTGGGCACAGTGACTCAGGCCTGTAATCCTGGCACTTTGGGAGGCTGAGGCGGGTGGATCACCTAAGGTCAGGAGTTCGAGACCAGCCCAACCAACATGGGGAAACCTCATTTCTACTAAAAATACAAAAAATTAGCCGGGCGTGGTGGTGCATGCCTGTAACCCCAGCTACTCAGAGAATTGCTTGAACCTGGGAGGCGGAGGTTGCGGTGAGCCGAGATCGCACCACTGCACTCCAGCATGGGCAACAAGAGCGAATGTTGGCTACCACAGGACATGCCATTCCTTACAAGACTTCTAAAAGCAAAGCCTAGACGGCTTTAGCAATACCCTCTATCTTGACAAACTGTTAGAGATCTAGGCCTGAAGGGCAAGGAAAGGACAATAAAGTCTGTCTTTCTATATCACTTGCTTCTCAATGATGCTCATCAAATTGCTATAAATCACTGTGTCATGTTTCCACTGCCAACTTTTTTAGATATTCACAATACATCCCCCAAACCCCAACCTATCCTGTGTCTTAGTCCATTTTTTGTGGCTGTAACAGAAAACCTGACCTGGGTAATTTATAGGTATGTATATAATTTATGTATGTGTATATATATAATTTATTTCTTCAAGCTCTGGAGGCTGGGAAGTCCAAGGCTGAGCGGCCACATGTGGTGAGGGCCTTCTTGCTGCATCATAACAGAAGTCATCACATGGTGAGAAGGAGGAAGCATGCCAGCTCAGCTCTCTTTTCCTCTTCTTATAAGGCTACTAATCCCAACATAGGGAGCCACCCCCATAACTTCATCTATCCCTAATTACCTCCCAAAGGCTCCCACCTCTAAATACCATCAACATATGGATTTGAGGATTCAATTTCCAACATGAACTTCTGGGGAATACATTCGAACATGGCACCCAGTCACCATTTCCTAAAAGAATAATACTGCAGGTACCCAAAATAACTGAACAAAGACATTAGGCACCATTTGCATTCCCTCTCAAAGTTTCTAAAACCATCTCCAGTTTTGAGGTCAATATGTCTCAGCTACTTTTCTATACTGCAATGTCCTTTGTCCACTTAACACTACCACCACTGCAATCTGGTGCTCAGAACTGTTTTCCAGAAGGCGTTTCCTGTATGGTTCTTGCTAAACTTTCCCAATGAGAAAAACCTGAATGGGCCAGGCGCAGTGGCTCACAACTGTAATCCCAGCACTATGGGAGGCTGAGGTGGGTGGATTGCTTGAGGTCAGGAGTTCAAAACCAGCCTGGGCAACATGGCGAAAACCTGTCTCTACCAAAAATACAAAAATTAGCCCGTCTCTTAACCCGGTCTCAAAATAAATAGATAATAAATTAAAAATAAAAAAAATTTAAAATGCTGTTAAAAAAAAAAAAAGGAAAACCTGAATGGAATAGGAAAGGCAGAAGTGAAGCACTAAGCCATTAATCTCAGATGAATACTGCACAGACCTCACCATCTCTAATCCCAATCAAGCAGCCAGAAGCAGTAACTTCTAAGACATCTCCACGAGCTCTGGTTTCTCACTGAAGCTGCCAGTGACTATTTTTCTTTGATATTCCTGCTGGAGTCTTCCACACCTTTCACTGCTCAAGCACCTCCAAAATTCTTTTTTTTTTTTTTTTTTTTTTGAGACGGAGTCTCACTCTGTGGCCCAGGCTGGAGTGCAGTGGCATGATCTCAGCTCACTGCAAGCTCCGCCTCCTGGGTTCACGCCATTCTCCTGCCTCGGCCTCCTGAGTAGCTGGGACTACAGGCCCCCTACTACCACGCCCCGATAATTTTTTGTATTTTTAGTAGAGACGGGGTTTCACCGTGTTAGCCAGGATGGTCTCGATCTCCTGACCTCGTGATCCACCCACCTCAGCCTCCCAAAGTGCTGGGATTACAGGCATGAGCCACCGCACCCAGCAAAAATTCTTAACTAATATAACTATTCTTACTCTTGAAATAATTGCATACGTTTTCCTAAACACAGACTAATACAATCATTCAGAATAAAGCTAATTCCATGTTTTCAAAGTTTATTCATCACAATCTGTATTACTGTATTGGTCCTGAGTCTCACTCTGTCACTCAGGCTGAGTGCAGTGTCAGTCATGGCTCACTGCAGCCTCAACCTCCCTGTCTCAAGCAATCCTTTCACCTCAACCTCCCGAGTAGCTGGGACTACAGGTGCATGCCATGACACCCAGCTAATTTTTTATTTTTTGTAGAGATGTGGTCTCACTATGTTGCCCAGGCCAGCCTCGAACTCCTGGACACAGGTGGTCCTCTCTCCTGAGCCTCCCAAAGTGCTGAGACTACAGGTATGAGCCATAAAACATTGCCAACTTTGCCGAAATCAAGAATGCTATCAAGAAAGTGGAAAAACAGTACACAGAAGTGGAAAAAGTATTGGCAAATCTCATAAGGGTGAAGTATTCAGAATATAAAATAACTCTTACAACTGAACCAAAAATACACAATCTAATTTTTAAAACATTAAAAGAAATGTTTGAGTAGACATTTCTCCAATGAAGATGCACATGGCTAATAAGCATATGAACACATGCTCAACGTTCATCATTAAGGAAATCCAACCACAATGAAATATCACTTGTAAGTGACGAGAAGGCTATATACCACTACTACTGCTAACCCAACAACTACAAATATCAATAATCGATAGGAAGTGCAGGAAATGGAACACCGGAACATTGCTGGTAGAAAAGTAAAATGGTGCAGCTGCCTTTGAAAACAGTTTGGCAAATCCACAAAAAGATAATCACTGATAATTACTATATGACCCAGAAATTCCATGTTTACAGACATACCCAAGAGAAGTGAAAACATGTATGTGCAAAAACATCTTGTAAAAAGTTGTTCATAGCAGCATTTTCCATAATAGCCTAATTTCTTTTTTTTTTTGAGACAGAGTCTCGCTCTGTCGCCCAGGCTGGAGTGCAGTGGCGTGATCTGGGCTCACTGCATGCTCCGCCTCCCGGGTTCATGCCATTCTCCTGCCTCAGCCTTCCGAGTAGCTGAGACTACAGGTGCCCGCCACCAAGCCAGCTAATTTTTTGTATTTTTAGTAGAGATGGGGTTTTACCGTGTTATCCAGGATGGCCTCAATCTCCTGACCTCGTGATCTGCCCGTCTCGGTCTCCCAAAGTGCTGGGATTACAGGCATCAGCCACTGCACCCGGCCCATAATAGCCTAATTTCAAACAGTAGAAAGAGTTCAAATCTCCATCAAATAATGAATGGACAGACAAACTGTAGAATATTATTCAGCAACAAAAAGTGATGAGGTACTAGGCTGGGTATGGTGGCTCACACCTGTAATCCCAGCACTTTGGGAGGCCTAGGCAGGCAGATCACTTGAGGTCAGGAGTTCGAGATCAGCCTGGCCAATATGGTGAAACCTTGTGTCTATTAAAAATACAAAAATTAGGTGGGCATGGTGGTGCATGCCTGTAGTCCCAGCTACTCAAGAGGCTGAGGCAAGAGAATTGCTTGAGCCTGCTAGATGGAGGTTGCAGTGAGCTGAGATTGCGCCACTGCACTCCAGACTAGGGCCCAGAGTTAGACTCTGTCTCAAAAAAAAAAAAAAAAAGTTATGAGGTACTAACAAATGTTAATTTTGGGTGGGTGGTATTTTTTATAATGACAGTTTGCCCAGGCTAGTCTCGAATTCCTGGGCTTAAGCGATCCGCCCATCTTGGCCTTCCAAAGTGTTAGAATTACAGACATGAGCCACTGTGCCTGGCCTAGAAATTGATTTTTTTTTGGACAGGGCCTTGCTCTGTCACCTAGGCTGGAGTGCAGTGGCATGATCCTAGTTCACTGTAACCTCCAACTCCTGAGCTCAAGGAATTCTGCTTCAGCCTCCTGAGTAGCTGGGACTATAGAAATGTGCCACCATGCCCAACTAACTTCTAAATTTGCAGACAGGGTCTTGACATATTGCCTATGCTAGTCTCAAACTCCTGGGCTCAAGCAATCTCCTCGCCTGGGCCTCTCAAAGTGCTGACATTACAGATGTCAGTCTCCCTGCCCAGCTGGCTAGCTGAAAATTTAAACCGCAGATGAGTATTCACTCCAGCCCCACCAGATAAACATCATAACACCCCAAGTCAATCATCTTTCACTGCCTTCTCTAGCCATTTTTGAACCAGCTTGGGAAGTCTACCCTGTTCTCTCCAGAAAGCCTTTTGTAATATAAACATTCTTATAATACTTTGATGTAGAGTACCACCAATCCTGAAATCTAAACCAAAACTTTGCACGGGGTTCCCTCCTGTTCCAGTGGAGTGGCGACAAGTGCAAATCAGTAAAAAAAAAAAATGTTTTGGGGGTAAATACATGAGGTTTCTAGTTTCTTTAAAAAAAAAAAATCCATTGCCTATGTTCATTATTAAGAGGAAACTCATGAACACTGATTTTTTTCAAATTATTTCGCGGAGTGCTCCAAGTACAAAAAAAGAAGTTGTGTTATTATTTCAGAAATTTCATTTACTAATAATTTTCATATGCTTACATTTGTTATTTTCCTCTTATGTAAAAGGCATGCAGAAATAAAGTTATGTAGAAAAAAAGGCATGTAGAAATATAACTGCACAGTGCATATTCATGAACAGGAAGACAGGTTTCAGGGGGTCTGATATTGTCCCACTATGGCATGGCATTTTCATTATAGCCGTAGAAGTCATCTAGGGCAGAGTGTGGAGAAAATATTTCAAGTGCAAATTATGAATATATATTTCTTAAATTGTATGCTGTTTGAACATAACATGGATAGAAATTGTTACAGATGACATTCAACCTTGAGAGTCTAATGATGTATTATAGTGTTTGATATTAAGTGTCCCAATGAGGTGGGATATGCTTGGGTTGACGGAAGGCACATGATTCATTCACGGTTACTAAAAATGATTATATTTTACTAATTAAGACATAAGAAGTATAATATACTCTAAATAAAATGGTATCAAATGCAATCTCAGGGGCCAAATGTGAATCCCCTATAAGAACACTACTCTGGTTCTTTTGATGGAACTGTCCTCTATGGTAACCATTCTCTCTTCAGTTTCCAAAAATAAGGCCTATGTTCAATAATCTGTGATATCCAACAGTAACTACCTTTCAAGAGAGGGTGACTATCATTCCCCCTCCATTTCTTTCTACCACATATGCAGTCTCTAGTAACCGACCATTTTACTTCCATGAAAATCTCTCAATGTCCCACCCTACTCTTCTTGTTTCATGGTCATCTTGTACTGTAACCAATCTCTCCTATAATCGACAAAGGTCCCCAGTCACATCAACAATTCTAAGGGGTCCTGACCACATAAAGCATATACGTTAGACAATAGTTTTTACCTCTCTTCTGGCACAAACCCCCATGCTCTTATAGTATATTGTATATTAGTGTTCTTGGCTGGGCACGGTGGCTCACGCCTGTAATCCCAGCACTTTGGAAGGCCAAGGCAGGTGGATCACCTGAGGTCAGGAGTTCAAGATCAGCCTGGCCAACATGGCGAAACTCTGTCTCTACTAAAAATACAAAAAAAAAAAAAAAAAAGAAAAAAAAAAAAACTAGCCAGGCATTATGGAGCATGCCTGTAATCCCAGCTACTCGTGAGGCTGAGGCAGGAGAATTGCTTGAACCCGGGAGACAGAGGTTGCAGTGAGCTGAGATCGTGCCACTGCACTCCAGCCTGGGCGACACAGCAAGACTCTGTCTCCAAAAAAAGAAAAAATTAGTGTTCTTGCTTTTTCCAGGCTTCAGTAATATAAAGAAGCCACACCTAAGGAAGTAGTCCCTTCCATCTTACATCCATTCCTTGAGACAATCATGATAAATGAAAAGCATGCCATGAAGATTTAACATCAACAGATTTCATACTTTTAAAAATATGAAATAACTGAATAAAAAATTTTTAACACTGAAGTTACATCTTTCCACAGATGTCCTTGCTCCTCTGACACACACCATGAGTTTGTGACTTTTTAAAATTGTCTGTGAATTTAACATCAATCACTTAATCTTCAAGAAGGAATAAAGACTTAGTTCCCTCTAGCCTGAATTTTTGTATGACAAAATGCTTGCATATAAGGATGAATTTCCACTGAGAAATTTAAAATAATTTACCACCTTCACTTGTAATGCTTCTCTCTAACATGAATGGTGTATCCTGAAGTCAGAACATTGCTTAAAGGACTTGCCACATTTGTATGGTTTCCATCCTGAATGTCTTCTGTTATAACCATAATAGGGTAAATATTTTTATAAAGCTGTTCACATTCATTATATTTGTAAGGCTTCTCTACAGTAAGAATTCTATGATGTTCCACAAGGCTTGAACTTTGGATAAGCCTTGCCATACATGTTATCTTTGTGTGGTTTATCTCAAAGATGTATATCCTGGTATCAAGTGAGACATAAGCCATAGCTAAAGGCTTTACCATATTTTCGTTTTATATGGTTTCTTTTCACAGTGGAGCCCCTGATGCTAAGTACAGCTTGAATACTTAATTTTTGTCTCATTATATTTGATATGTTTTTCTCTATTATAACTTTTTTGATGATCTCCAAGGTTTGAACTTTGGAATAAAGCATTACCATGTATATTATGTTTACAATGTTTCTTTTCAATGTGTATTTTCTGATGTCTAGTGAGGTTTGCAAATTGGGTAAAAGCTTTGCCACATTCAGTACATTTGTAAGGTTTCTCTCCAGTATGGATTTTCTTATGCTGAGTAAGATTTGAACGTTCAGTAAAGGCTTTGCCACATTCAGTACATTTGTAAGGTTTCTCTCCAGTATGAGTTCTCTGATGACCCCAAAGGTGTGAACGTTTGATAAAAGCTTTATCACATTTATTACATTTGTAAGGTTTTTCTCCAGTGTGAATTCTCTGATGTTCCACAAGACTTGAACTTTGGATAAAAGCCCTGCCACACACATTACATTTGTGTGGTTTCTCTCCAGGATGTATATTCTGATGCCTAGTGAGATGTGAGCACTGCTTAAAAGCTTTGCCACACTCATTACATATGTAAGGCTTCTCTCCAGTATGGATTCTCTTATGTTGGATAAGGCTTGAACGCTCAGCAAAGGCTTTGCCACATTCATTACATTTGTAAGGTTTCTCTCCAGTATGAATTCTTTCATGACCCCAAAGGTGTGAACGCTGGATAAATGCCTTACCACATTCATTACATTTGTAAGGTTTCTCTCCAGTATGCATCCTCTGATGACTTGCAAGATTTGAATTTTGACTACAGACCTTGCCACATATATTACATTGATATGGTTTCTCTCCTGTATGGACTCTCTGATGCCTAGTGAGGTTCGAACACTGGTTAAAGGCTTTGCCACACTCGTTACATTTGTAAGGTCTCTGTCCAGAGTGAATTCTCTGATGATTAGTGAGGTTCGAACTTTTGCTAAAAGCCTTTCCACAGTCATTACATTTGTATGATTTTTCCCTAATGTGTGTTCTCCCATACTGTGTATGTAACAAAGGGTATTTCAAAATCTTCCTATATTTATTACAAATGTTTTTGACACAAGGAGGAAGTGGTGAAACTGAGGAACTATTGATAGACTTCTCAACTGGATTACATTCATACATTTTCTCCCCAGTTTGAAATCTCTGTAGTTCAGCCAGCTGTGCCTGTAAGCTTAATCCAATTTTATTTTCAAAACACTTCACGTATTTGTTTCCGGCATATCTTATGTTATTTTTCAGTTTTAACAAATTCCTTATAAATGGCTTGTCATGGATGAAATACTGGTGTGCACTATCTCTTATAGAAACACTCTGCTTTAAAGAGAAATATATTGAGGATTTATTATGTTGTTGATCTTTTCTGTGAGTGAGATTTTTGTTACAGGTCAAAGGCATTCCTTTGTAATTTTTTGCATCATAGTCCCACAGGCTGTCAAACTTAGGCATATTTTCCCAGACTTCCTTGAGGTCAAAATTGTTGATGCCATGGCTTTCCTTTCTTTCTGATATCACCAGATGGTATAATTCCTCTTTATTATTTTCCTTTGGTGATAATCCCTTGCTTGTAAATCCAACAGAAATATCTGAAAGATATTAAAAAAACCACAGGCTTTCCATCAAATAGAGTTGCAAGGTAAATATTTTATTAAAATACATATTACAAGAAAACTAAGATTTACAATGAACAGAGTTATGAAGCTTCTCAACTGTCTTTAAACGTTTAACAACACAAAGGGACTAGCTGTCCTCAATAAAGTAACATAGTAACAAAACATGTAACAAATTATTTTAAGCACAGTTTAAAACACCCTATAGCTAAAACACTCATACTATGTAAATCCACATAAACCCTGAAAGAAGAGGTATTTTTCCACCACCACTCCAAGGAACACGTAAATTGGCATAGCTATATGGTAGTCTCATATTTGAAGATAAACAAATAGTAATGCATTATTTAGTACATAATTATTACACACAAATAAAAGGTAAGGCACAGCTCAAGCTTATCTAATAAAAAATATTTAAAAATGACAATTCATAATTGCAAACAAAACACTGAAAGGAAAAATTAGGAAGAATTTAATAAAATTTTGAATATTTACAAATTGCAAATGCGAGTACTTGTTATAAAACTACTTATACCCATGTAGAATGTGCATTTTGCAGCATTAACAATTTGTGCATGGTGGTTCTATTGCATAATATATACTGAAAAACCATCATCTGTAAATCATTATAAAAATAAATAAAACACTTTAGTAACCTGTGAAAATCTAACAGGCAAGTTAATGAACAACCACAATTACACAAAATTGTCAGTGAAATTCTAAAGAATTATTGCTTATGAACTACAGAAAAAAACAGAAGGGACACACAATAGGAAAAATTATATGTTGAGAATCACTAAATTCTGAAATATCAGCTTCAGGAAAATGCACATTATTATAAAGATGAAGAATTAGGAGGGGAGTCTGAAATAATTTCATGCCTGCAGTTATATGACAGCAGTATATAGAGAAACTCCCTGACCAGGAAATGTCATCTAGTTTTCCAGTTCTATGGCCAAAAAATACGTATAATGAAAGCTGTGTGCTTTAATATTTTATTATGTAGAGTCAGAGAAAATGTTGATATGAAAAAAAAATTACAAAAAAGAAAATATGTAAGATATAATGCAGGCAAAGGTCAATCTCATAAGAAACATGACAGACACTTGACATATCTTATTCATAAAGGTAACTTTTCGAAGCATACTAAATGCTATGCAAGTTACTAAGGTCTCTAACAGCACTAATTGATGTAAATCCTCTTGAGGTAAATTATTGCACCTTTTCATACCAAAACAAAGGGCTGAAGAGGTTTACATATCTATCCCTAACTCACAGAGAAAGCACATCTGAAAGCCAGAATCTGAACCTGTGTGTGCGGGCTAAGATGCCATGTTCACAGCATTAAGCACCACTGGCCACCCAGGGCAGCATGGATTATAAGTCACAGCAAATACGAGGAGTGTAGGAAGAAATGTTTCAAGGCAGATATGGGACCTGAGCTGTGTCACCTATAGTGTGACAGCACCACTGTTCTCAGATAGCATTTAAGTCACCTTCTCTTGCACAAGTTGTTTAGACAGTGACCAGATCATGTTGCTGTCCTGAGTAAGCTGTCCTGTGTATAAGCAGGAGTCATTCTTTACACAGTGTGTGCAATGAAGGGATGTTATTCTGTGCTAAAAAGAAATGAGCTGTCAAGCTATAAAAAGACATGGAAGAAATTTATTTTATTTATCTATTTTTTGAGATGGAGTCTCGCTCTGTCGCCCAGGCTGGAGTGCAGTGGCGTGGTCTCGGCTCATCACAACCTCTGCCTCCCAGGTTCACGCCATTCTCCTGCCTCAGCCTCCTGAGTAGCTGGAACTACAGGCGCCTGCCACCACGCCCGGCTTATTTTTTGTATTTTTAGTAGAGACGGGGTTTCACTGTGTTAGCCAGGATCGTCTTGACCTCCTGACCTCGTGATCCACCCGCCTCGGCCTCCCAAAGTGCTGGGATTACAGGCGTGAGACACCGCGCCCGGCCCTAGAAATTTAAATGCATATTATTAAGTGAAAGAAGCCAATCTGAAAAGGCCATATACTATATGGTTCCAACTATATGACATTCTGAAAAAGGCAAATCTATGGAGACAGTAAAGAGATCAGTGGTTGCCAGGTGCTGGGGGGAGGGAGAGATGAACCAACAGAGCACAGATTTTTTAGGGCAGTGTAATTATTCTGTAAGATACTATTAGGGAGGATATATGTCTATTATATATTTGCCCAAACCCAAAGCATATACATAAGAGTGAACCCCAACATCGACTCTGGACTTTGGGTGATAATGATGTGTCAATGTAGGTTTATCAATTGTAACAAATGTACAACTGTGATGGCGGATGGTGATAATGGGGGAAGACGCTGTGCACGTGTGGGGGCACAGAGTATACAGGAAATCTAGTACCTTCCATCAAGTTTGCTGTGAACATAAAATTGCTAAAAAATAAAAAGTCTATTTTTAAAAAGTATAAGCTAAGAGTTGATATAAAGTTACAGGAAACAGAAGTAAAAGGAATAACTAATACTATCCTTTAACAAAGTTTTGGAGGTTATGTATGTTTTGAGGAAACTAATACTCAGACATAAACACTCAAGGAAGAAATCTTCTGGTAAAATATATAAAACATCATGAAAGTATATGAAGCAGAAAAAAATATATATAATAAAACAATATTCATTCATCTCATGACCCCACACACTGTAGATATAAAACAAAAAACACTAAGAGTATCATGAAAACATGTAACTGCTGATTAAATAAATACAAGTTCATTTATACCAATGACATTGGCAAAATGAAAGTGTCAGTGGCTTAAACAAATTATACTGAACTTTAAAAATGTATGCCTAATTCAACTTTGTAAGCTCCCTCAATAAAGGCATAAAAATCATACTGAAGAAAAATGTACAACTGCACGTATGGGATGAATAATGTGGTATGAGCAACAGTTTGGTCAACATGTTCGCAGATATGAGGTTGAGAACTTGGAGAATGCTCTTCCTAGGAGAAACTCCTACACCGTGTACTGCTGGCTCCAAGGGGATGATCAGCATATATCTAACCAGCATTGTCACACTGCCCTTGGGAGACACTGGAAACTCCACAGAAACCAGAAGGTCAGAAGCACTTATCCTTCTGGCTGTCCTGATTCTCTCTCAGCATACTGGGACATGCAGGCTACTCTACTCAGTGGCTTCAAGAGGCACCTCTATGTAGCAGAATGATACTGTAACAGATTAATTAATGTTCTCTTTCAAGAATATTCTGTTACCAAGGAAACCTCTTCCATGGGAGAGTCCACCAAAAGTTGTCCATCGCCTATTGGTGGGTTATCACAGCAGAAAGAGAGGAAATTTCAACTCTAGGATTGTGTATTTTTCTTTTTCTTTTTTTTTTTCTGAGATGGAGTTTCGCTCTTGTTGCCCAGGCTGGAGTGCAATGGCATGATCTCGGCTCACCACAACCTCTGCCTCTCGGGTTCAAGCGATTCTCCTGTCTCAGCCTCCCGAGCAGCTGGTATTACAGGCATGCGCCAACACACCCGGCTAATTTTTGTATTTTTAGTAGAGACGGGGTTTTTCCATGTTAGTCAGGCTGGTCTCGAACTCCCGACCTCAGGTGATCCACCTGCCTCGGCCTCCCAAAGTGCTGGGATTATAGGCGTGAGGCACCATGCCCATCCGGAATGTGTATTTCAAAAGCAACTTTCAGAGGCAAATCTTAGAAGAATATGGAATCAGGAAGACTAAGGTCTCCCTAAGTTCCCGGACAGAGTAGAAAGCTAGAAAAGGGAGAGAAATAAAAGATATGGGAGTAAAATAAAAGGGTCGGATTTTGTAGGATTCTTAGGAAGAGGCAGTGTGCTCTGTCCACAGGCTGCAAGGTGAGAACCTAAAAGAATGAGATATATTCCCATTTTGGAATGGCAATCAAAAAGAGGATCTCTCTGTCAAGTCTTTATATTAATGCTGAGTAACAATCTCAAAAGCCTGCCCATTCCCCTTTAGACACGTGTGGCAAAAGCAGAACTGAAGGAATGGCCAAGGGGCTTGAACAAGTAGAGAGACCGACAGTCTTTGAAATTTCACGGAACCCCAGATACATTTTGGGGAGCCACTGTTTTCCCATTTTCCTGAAAAGTTCTTGCAAGTATAAGAAATAGGAATAGAAATTGAACAGGTTCTGGAGCCAGGGCTACAAAGGCCCCAGCTCTGATCTGTATAGACTGAAAACCACACATCAGATGAAATTATATACACAAAAAGAGAGTCCTTAAAAACAGCCATTTCGGTCCCTCTCAAAACCCAGAGACCAAAATGGTCAGAGGGGCCAAACAGAGTATTGTAGGTCATGATAGCACCTTTGCTTTTGTGTCTGTATGAGTTGGGGCATCACGGGAGAGTGGGAGTTCAACCTTTTACACATTTGAATAACAGTATGTTGGGGGACAGTGGACGGGGGTGTGGACTTTGCTTTGAGAGCTCATAAGAAATAAACTTTTGTTTTCCCACTGATCTTTCCCATTTGCAGAGTTTCCCAAACAATACTCAATGGAGTAGCTTACTCTGTGGCCATCTGAGCGCTTATTTGTGCTCACATTCCGACCTACCTGATTTTTCCCCTATTTTCACTTCACTTTCCATAGTCTAGGACTCTTTCCTATGCTCCAAAATGAACATAATATTCAGCTCAGGAAAGATTTCAACTTATAAAGAAAAAAAGGAACATGGTATGCTGTGCTTTTCCTGGATACATTCCCAGCCCTTTGTTCAGCTACGAAGAAAGGACGTTACACATGGGTCTGCAAAACTATTTCCCAAAACAATTTCATACATTAGTCAACAGACTGCCTTCTTCTGAATGCTTAGGGATTATTTTAAATATGCAGACTCTGAAAAAACTACTGAATCAAAGGCACAGGGATAAAACCATGATACCAGATACTTTAAAACGTTTTCCATAAGGTTTTGTAAGTACTGATATTCTGGAACCACCACTTGTCAAACCTGATTATGTGCAGAACTTCTGAAGAAAGGGGAAGTTTAAAGTCTATATGCTACATTATGAAGCCTTTCCACTCTCAATCAAAAAGTTTCAATCTCCCCTTTTAGAACAGGGATCGGATTCAGACAAGCATATCAGGGCCTCCCAAGAGACTCACAAGGAAAAATGTAAAGATGTACAAGGGTGGTTACCGTTTTCTGGAGGGATGTTATCCTCATCGAGAGAAAGCAGGTTCCTGTAGTTCTCCAACATCACGTCCCTGTACAAGGCCCTCTGGGCAGGGTCCAGGCACTCCCACTCCTCTTGAGAGAATTCTATGGCCACATCCTTGAATGTAAACAGTCCCTGAAATAAAAACACACTTCACCAAGTGGACACAGGAAAATTTCTTATTTTCACACAAAATGCAGAAAAGAGGTGTACATATTCACTGATTTATGTGAGTTAATGCAAGCAACTTATATATCCCTAATTTTATTTTTTTAAAACTGAGATGAAATTACATAACATAAAATTAGCTATTTTAGGCTGGGTGCAGTGGCTCACACCTGTAATTTCAGCACCTTGAGAGGCTGAGGTGGGAGGACTGCTTGAGCTCAGGAGTTTGAAACAGTCTGGACAACGAAGTGAGACTCCATCTCTACTAAAAAATTTAAAAAATTAGCTGGGCACAGTGGCATGGGCCTGTGGTCCCAGCTACTCAGAAGGCTGAGGTGGGAGGATCACTTGCACCTGGGAGGTGGAGACTGCAGTGGGCAGTGATCATGCCACTGCACCCCAGTCTGGGAGACAGAGCAAGACTTCACCTCAAAATAAAACAAATAAATTAGCCATTTTAAAGTACAATTCAGTGGCATTTAGTACATTCACAAAGTTATACACCACCACCTCTGTCTAGTTCAAAAACATTTTTATCAACTCCAAAAGAAATGCCGTGCCCATTAAGCAGTCACTCCACATGTGACTTTAACATGAAATAAGCTTAACCAAATAGGTAAGTGACTTGCATGCTGCAAACTATGAAATACTAATGAAGGAAATTAAAGCAGACAAAACAAATAAATGGAAAGATATTCTACGTTCAATAACTTAGAAAATTAATACTATGAAAACTCCATATTATCCAAAGCAATCTACAGTCAATGCAATCCCTATCAAAATCACAGTGACACTTTTTACAAAAATATAAGAAATAATCCTAAAATTCATATAGAACTATAAAGACCCAAAAGAGCCAAAGCAATTTTGAGCAAGAATATCAAAGCTGGAGTATCACACTTCCTGATTTCAAAGTATATTACAAAGGTATGGTAATCAAAACAGTATGGTACTGGCATAAAACAGACACACAAAACAAAAGGACTAGAATACAAAGCCCAGAAATAAACTCACACATATACAATCAACTGATATTTGACAAGTGTGTCAAGAATACATAATGGAGAAAAGATGCTGTCTTCAGTAAATAGTGCTGGGAAATCTGCACACCCAAATGCAAAAGAATGAAACTGGATGCTTATCTTATGCCACAAATAAAAATAAACTCAAAACTGACTAAAGACTCGAGGTAAATTTACTCAATTTACCTTGTGTCTTTAGTTTTACCTGAAATTGTAAAACTCCTAGAAGAAAACATAGGGAAAATGTTCTTGACATTATCTTGGCAATGATTTCTTGGATATAACACCAAAAGCGCAGGCAAGAAAAGGAAAAATAGACCAGTGGGACTACATCAAACCAAAACACTTGTGCATACCAAAAGAAACAACCAACAAAACAAAAAGGCAACTTATGGAATGGGAAAATATTTGCAAACTATATATCTGAAAAGGGGTTAATATCCAAAAAATATAAGTAACTCCTACAACTCAAGAGCCAAAAAAACTAATTACCCAATAAAAAATGGGCAAAAGAGCTGAACAGACATTTTTTCCAAAGAGAATATAAAAATGGCCATTAGGTACATGAAAAGGTGCTCAATATCACTAATCACCAGGAAAATGCAAATCAAAAACATAATATGATCTCACATCTATTAGGATGACCACTAAAGAAAAAAAAGGACAAGCAATGTCTAGGATGTGGAGAAAAGGGAACTGTTGTACAATGTTGGTCAGAGTATGAATTAGTGCAGCCACTATGGAAACAGTATGGAGGTTCCTCAAAAATTAAAAATAGGCTGGGTGCAGTGGCTCACACCTGTAATCCCAGCACTTTGGGAGGCCGAGGTGTGCAGATCATGAGATCAGAAGTTCAAGACCTGCCTGGCCAACATGGTGAAACCTCATCTCTATTAAAAACATAAAAATTAGCTGGACGTGGTGGTGGGCGCCTGTAATCCCAGCTACTCAGGAGGCTGAGGCAGGAGAATTGTTTGAACCGGGGAGGCAGCAGTTGCAGTGAGCCAAGATTGTGCCACTGCATTCCAGCCTGGGCAACAGAGGAAGACTCCATCTCAGGAAAAAATAAAAATAAAATGACCGGCTGGGCGCAGTGGCTCACGCCTGTAATCCCAGCACTTCGGGAGGCCAAGGTGGATGGATCACACGGTCATGAGATTGAGACCATCCTGGCTAACATGGTGAAACCCCGTCTCTACTAAAAACACAAAAAATTAGCCAGGCATGGTGGCGGGCACCTGTAGTCCTAGCTACCTGGGAGGCTGAGGCAGGAGAATGGCAGGAACCCGGGAGGCGGAGCTTGCAGTGAGCCAAGATCGCGCCACTGCACGGGTGACAGAGCGAGACTTCGTCTCAAAAAAAAAAAAAAAAAAAAAAAAAACGACCATGATCTAGTAATTCCACTTCTGGGTATATATCCAAAAGAATTAAAATCAGGATCTTGAAGAGAGATAGGTACTTCCGTATCTATTGCAGCTTTATTCTTAATAGCCAAGTCATGGCTAAATATCCATCAAGGAATGACTGAATAAAGAAAATGTACACACACACACACACACACATATACACGAATATTATTCAGCCTTAAAAAAGAAGGAAATCCTGCTATTTGCTATAGACTACCTGAATGAAAATGGAGTATGTTATGTAAGTGAAATAGGCCACACAGAGAACAAATACATGATTCCACTTATATGAGGAACTGAAAACAGTAAAACTCATAGAAACAGAGAGTAGAATGGTGGTTGCTAGGTGCTGAGTGGGGAAATGGTGAGGTAGTAATCAGTTTCAGTTACACAAGATGAAAAAGTCCTAGAAATCTCCTGAATAACACAGTGCTTATAGTTAATTCTGTATTGTATACTTAAAAATTTGTTAAGACGGTAGTTCTTAGGTTGTATTCTTATAAAAATATGAAATAATAAAGACGGCAAGAAAAAAACTTTCTGAGGCAATGGATATGTTTATGACAGATTGTAGTGGTGGTGTCAGAGGTATATACTGATCTCCAAACTCATCAAATTGTATACATTACATATGTATAGCTTTTTTATGTCAATCATACCTCAATAAGGAAGTTAAAATTCATTTAAAACTGAATTTTTCAGTTTTCCTTTTATTGATTTCCAATTTCACTCGATTGTGGTGTGAGAATAGTTTTGTAAGTTGTAGCTTTTTAAAATGTATTGAGACTTGTTCTGTGGCCTGACATGTGGTCCATCCTGGAGAATATGCTATGTGCACTTGACAAGAGTGCAGATTCTGTTTTTGCTGAGTGCAGTTTTCTTTCCGTGCTTGTTTGGTGTAGTTTACAGCAGCAGTGTCCAACCTTTTGGCTTCCCTGGGCCACACATAAAATACACTAACACTAATAACAGCTGATGACCTTTAAAAAAAAAAAAAATCACAAAAAAATCTCATGTTTTAAGAAAGTTTACAAATTTGTGTTGTGTCACATTCAAAGCCATCCTGAGCCACATGCAGTCTGTGGTCCATGGGTTAGATAATCTTGGTTTAAAGTGTTGCTCAAGCCCTTTATTTCCTTACTAATCTTCTCTCTGGCTGTTCTATCCATTATTAAACAGAGAGCATAGAATTCTCCAACTATTATAGTAGGACTGTATCTCCTTGTAATTTTTGTTCCAAAATATTTGGGGTTTTGATATTTGATCCATATTTTTTACAGCCGTTACATGTTCTTGATGGATTAACCCCAATATTTACTGTCCTTCAACATCTCTGGTATCAATTTTTGACTTAAAGTTTATTTGGTCTGCTATCTATACAGCTATCCAGCTAGGTTTAATATTTGCATGAAATACCCTTTTACATCCTTTTATTATACTTTCCAGCCTATTTGTGTTTAGCTCTAAAGGAAGTCTTTTATAAACATCATATAGTGAAATCATAGTTTTAAAAAATTATTCCTCCAATAAGTGCCTTTTAATGGAGAATTTAATCCACTTACATTTAAAGTAACTACTGATAAAAGAACCACTTTTACCATTTTGCTACTTGTTTTTTACATGCCTATCTTTTTTGTTTTGTAATTATTCCCTTACTTGCTTGTTTGTGTGTGTATATCATTTCGGTTCCCTTCTTTACATTTTTGTTATTTTCTTAACGGTTGCCCTGGGAATTAAAATTTCCATCAGAAGCTGATAATAATTAAGTTTCAATCGATGCTAAGTTGGCTTCAATTGCATAACAACTTCTGTTTCTATATAGCTCTGGCTGGTTCTCTTTATACTGTCAAAAATTACTTCTCTATGCATTTTATAGCCAGTAACAGATTTACAATTACTGTTTCATACATTTTTAAATCATACAGAAAAAAAGTTTTTAAAAAACCAGTAATATTGGCTTTTGTATTTATACCTACGTAGGTGTTTTACCTGTATTAATTTGTTTTTATGGCTTTAAGGTACTGCTGGTGTCCTTTTATTTCAGCCTAAAAGACTTTGCTTAACATTTCATGCAGGGTAAGTCCACTAATGCAAACTCCCTCAGCTCTTGTTTATCTGGGGATCTCAATTTCACTGTCAATTCTGAAGGATAATTTGCCTGTTACTGAATTCCTGCTGGATAGTTCTTTCATTTCAAACTTTGAATATGTCATTCCACTAATGTCTAGCCTCCATAGTTTCTGATGAGAATTCGGCTGTTAATCTTTTTGAGGATCACTGTACATGACAAATTATTTCTATGTTGCTACTATCATGATTCTCTTTTCCTTCCGCAGTTTGATTATGTGTCTTGCTGTGGATCTCTATAAGTTTATCATAATTAAAGTTCACTGAGTTTCCTAGGTATACAGATTCACGTTCTTTATATATTTGGGAGGTTTCAGTTCTTATTTCTTCAAATATTCTTTCTGCCTTTTGCTTTCTCCTTTTCTTGGAAAATTCTTATTAAGCATACATACATATGCTTCAGGGTGTCCCAAAGTTTTCTTACATTGTATTTTTCTTCCCTTTCTTCTGCTCAGATTAAATAATTTCAATTAACCTAAAGTTTAGGTTAGTTGATTCTGTATTCTGTCACTCTACTCTTGAAACTTTATAGTTGAAATTTTCACGTTATACTTTTCAGCTCCAAAACTTCTATTTCACTTCTTTTTAATAATTTCTATGTTTTTACTGATATTTGTTGAAACGCTGTTGTCCTACTTTCCTTTAGTTCTTTGTCCACCGTTTAGTTCAGCTCTCTAAGCATGGTTAAGATAGTTGATTTAAAGTATTTTTTAGTAAGTGTAATGTCTGAGCTTCCTCAGAAGCATCATTATTAAACCAGTAATCATGCTTCAAATTGCCCAACCTGGAGGAATCCTCACACAGCTGTAGTACAGTTGGCCTGCTCAGAGGCAGCCAATGCGGATTCTTTATAATGGAGAAAAACTGTAAACAACCAATGTGTCTTCAGTAAGAGAATGCTCCAATGAGAAAGTAAAAACTCAAGTTGACTCTGTTTACCAGCAAAAAAGCAAAACAAAGACATACAGTATACAAATATACAATTTTGCAAAACAGAATATCACAACAAAATATTCACTAAACATTTTCTAAAATTAAATTATGATTTTTACGATTTCTCTTCCATTGAAAAGAATGAACAGTAGTTCCTGATGGAGATAGTGAGTGATGGTGGACTGGACAACATAATGTTTTACTTTTTAGTCCCTAAGCATCACTGCATGACATTTTATCATAAAAAATATATATATCATGTGATGTTTACTACAAAAGAAATGTAGTATTTAACAAGTAGTGTAATCAGAATTTGGCTCCTGCCTCTCTGATGACAGAAAGTTCTGCTCACAGGTCTTGGCTATATTATAGCCATCTTTCAGCTATTATTTTTTAATTATTATTATTATTTTTTTAGATGGAGTTTTGCTCTTGTTGCCCAGGCTGGAGTGCAACGGCACGATCTTGGTTCACTGCAACCTCTGCCTCCCGGGTTCAAGCAATTCTCCTGCCTCAGCCTCTCGAGTAGCTGGGATTACAGGCACGTGCCACCATGCCCAGCTAATTTTGTATTTTTAGTAGAGACAGGATTTCACCATGTTGGTCAGGCTGGTGTCAAACTCCTGACCTCAGGTGATCCACCCGCCTCGGCCTCCCAAAGTGCTGGGATTACAGGTGTGAGCCACTGCACCCAGCCCCTTTTGGCTATTATTAAAAAGTCAAAAAAATAACAGATGCTGGTGAGGTTGTGGAGAAAAGGGAACACTTACACACTGTTGGTGGAAGTGTAAATTAGTTCAACCATCCTGGAAGACAGTGTGGTGATTCCTCAAAGATCGAAAAACAGAATTACCATTGCAACCCAGCAATCCCATTACGCGTGCACGAACATACACATACGTGCATATGTTCACTGTAGCACTAGTCACAATAGCGAAGACATGGAATCAACCTAAATGCCCACCAATGGTGGACTGAATAAAGAAAATGTGGTACACATACACCACGGAATACTATGTAGCCATAAAAAAGAGATCATGTCCTCTGCAGGAACATGGACAGAGCTTGAGCCCACTATCTCTAGCAAACTAACACAGGAACAGAAAACTAAATGCTGCATGTTCTCACAAGTGGGAGATAAATGATGAGAACACATGGACACACAGAAGGAAACAACACACACTGGAGCCTATCAAGGATGGAGGGTGGGAGGAGGGAGAGGATCAGGAAAAATAACTAATGGGTACGAGGTTTAATATCTGGATGATGAAATAATCTGGCCAACAAACTCCCATGACACAAGTTTAGCTATATAACAAACCTACCCCTGGACTAAAATTAAGAAAAATAATAAATTGTAGACATTTTTATCTAAACACCCACTGCATGAGAATTCCTAAATGAACAGGAAAGTCTTCATGAGATGGATGCACTGTGAAGAATTTAAAGAACCTCCTGCTGTTAAGACAACTATGTTGATTTAATATTTTAAAACCAATTATGAAAAAAGACTACCTTCTCCATCCCCAATGTCTACTTCTGAACTTCCCATTCTATTTCAAATTAATATTTTAGAGCCAGAAACACACTGATTCAATTGTTTAGCTACAAATGTATTATAAACTCAAGCTAAGCAAGTTTCCCCCATCAGTCTTCTTTTTCAAAGTTTTCCAGGTATTTGTGCACATTAATATATCACTTACATATGCAGCTTCTTTAATCCTGGTTTATAAAGAGCTGAAAGGGCATCCAAATGAAGTCTCTAAACAGTCACTACCACCCAACCTCACTGACACCATGGAGCCTGCCCCCCATACCCAATCCATGCCTAGGCATAAAACCCTTTCCAGAACAATCATCTAAACGGAGCCTTTTCCAAAGTTCCATGTTACTGGGTCACAGTGAGATGGAATCTATGTGGAGATGGAATTGAGGGAAAGCCCTGGGTATGAATATACACGTTAGTCAGGACACTTCAGAGTCAGATAAAATTAGCAAGTCCAAAATATGGCATTTCAAGAAGGAGAGAACAAAACAATGAACCAAGAATATAACTTTTACCTGAGAAAGAGCCATTCCCTCCTCTTCTTTCTTTCCTCTTCCTCTGAGTTTCTTTCTCAGGTAAGTCAGTCTGTATGTCAAAAATATGTTGTTTAATGCTTAAAATCAACACACCCCCTTCCTCTACCACACACACACAGGAAGAGGCTTGATATAGAAAAAAGATGGTCCTTAGCTTCCAATTGCAACAAGAGTGAAAATAAACTCATGAAAAAAATAAACTCCTAAACAGAGACTAAGAAGTGAGCTATTCCACCTATGTCTTCAAAAAGTTCTCCCTTCTTGCTGAAACACACACATTCTGCATCAATTGCATTGTCCTTTGTCCACCTGACACTCAGCCAAGAAAAACTGTTGTATCCAAGTTCATGGCCTCTCCCTGGGTAGCCAGCATCCAATGACTGTCAGTCAATGCAGGATATAAAAGCCTAAAATTGGAACAGGTGAAGAGCCACCATAGCTCCACAAATCCCTGCTGTAGCCATACTAAGTAGTTTAGACTTTTGTCCCACAGGCAGGGGGAAAGCATAAAAAGATTTAATGCCAGGAGATGACATAATAAAACTTATGACTTACTTCTGATGTAGAGATAGGGAGAAAGAATAAAAAGCTGAGAGAGAAGCAGCTCTCCTATCTCTAACCCTACGCCCCGACCCCTTTCCTAGTAGTTTCCATCATTTTTGGAGGTCTCAGAGTCATTTAAGACTAACTGTAACTGGGCACCCTCTCTCAAAAAATTGCCACATGCAGACACATGCTCAATCCTGAAAATCATTTCAGGGATCCCATCAGCTCAGATTCAGAATTTCTGGTATACCCATCATCTCCACATTACAGGTGGGCACACTGAGCCTCAGAGAGAGGAGATATTTCACCAAGTTACCTGGAAAAGGTCTGAGTTGAGTGAGCAGAACTCAGTTGTAAATGAATGTTGAAATGGTGGCCTGGATAGGGCAGTAGCAAAGGTTTGTCCTTATTTCCAGATCACCATTCACATTCCTGAGTAGAAACTTCTATTTCATGGGTTTAATTGATCCCAAGGATTTAATTCTTTTCCAGAAAAATATTCAAAAATATGAAATTACAAATAGCTATTACTCTTGGAAAGCATGAAAGGGGGTCAGCTGTGGAGATTAGTGCTGAGTAATCTCTTCATTATGAACAGATGGGCTCTTTTGGAACAAAATTCCACACCAATCCAGGCCATTCTTCAACATCTTGCAGAGAAAGGACAAAGGGGACCTGAAGGAACATCTACTTAGTGGGAGGCTTTTAGATGACATAAGGGAGTAAAGAAACTGAATACAGCTGAGCCTTGAGCAACACCAGTAGTGATAGGGGTGCTAATCCCCCCACCTCCAGTCAAAAATCCAGGTATAACTTTTGATTTCCCAAAAACTTAACTACTGATAACCCATTGTTGACCAGAAGTCTACTGAAAACATAAACAGTTGATTAACACATATTTTGTATGTTACATGTATTATATACTGTATTCTTATAAAAAAGTAAGCTAGAGAAAAGATAATGTGATTAAGAAAATCATAAAGAAGTGAAAATATATTTACCATTCATTAAGAAGAAGTGGATCATCACAGTTCTTCATCTTCCTTGCATCCTCCCCCAGGTCATATTGTGTGGGCTGCAGTGGAGAAGAGAAGAGGTTCATTTTGCTGTGTCAGGAGTGGCAGGGGTAGAAGAAAATCCCCTGTATAGTTGTACCTGCTTAGCTCAAACTGGTGTTGTTCAAGGTCAACTGTATTAAACTAACTGGATAAACCAGATTTTAAGTGGTAAAAGATGATCAACACCTTAGAGTGAAACACTGTGAAATCAAGTACCAGACATAAAAGAATAGTTCCAATATATGATAAAAAGTAGAAAGCATTGAGGCCACGCGCGGTGGCTCAC
Source organism: Gorilla gorilla gorilla (assembly GCF_029281585.2). Classification (NCBI taxonomy): domain Eukaryota; kingdom Metazoa; phylum Chordata; class Mammalia; order Primates; family Hominidae; genus Gorilla; species Gorilla gorilla. Next base: position 65,185,029 of record NC_073244.2, read on the forward strand.
GCCTGTAATCCCAGTGCTTTGAGAGGCGGAGACAGATCACCTGAGGTCAGGAGTTCGAGACCAGCCTGGCTAGCAAGGTGAAAATCCCGTCTCTGCTAAAAATACAAATTTGCCAGGCATGGTGGCGCATGCCTTTAATCCCAGCCACTCGGGAGGCTAAGGCAGGAGAATCGCTTGAACCCTGGAGGCGGAGGTTGCAGTGAGCCGAGATCAAGCCACTGCACTCCAGCCTGGGTGACAGAGTGAGACTCCGTCTCAAAAAATAAATAAATAAATAAAAGAAAGAAAAAGAAAGCATTTAAACCTCATAAGCTGAACAATACATTTAAGAGAAAATAATTTGAAAAATCTTTTTAAATCCAATAAATTATGGAATTACATTTAAGACAAGTTGAATACACGTCAAATTTAGAAAATGACACAAGCCACACCAAAAAAGGAGGGAATAATATTGTTAATGTCTGTTTGCAAAAGCAGCATACGGTGTCACAGTTTCTTCTCATTTCTTGACTCTCCTCAAGATCAGAGAAAGGGAAGAGGGTGAGCTGGAATTAACTGAGCTAAGTCAGTTAACCCTCTGGCTGAATAAGGGTTGCTTCTGATGTAATAATTAGAAAACGCAGAAGCCTCACACCCTAGTTTTGCAATTTTCATTCTCTTCTGCACAAACAATGAAACAAATTTTAAATTAATTATAGAGCCATACATCAGTACTTCACAACTTAATGTTCCATATTAAATCAATTCCACACTCACATGGATTTGGGTGCCCCCCCTTTCTCCACCATTATGTGATTTTTTTCCCCCCTCTCTATAAATGTCTCTCTTCCACCTTCTGTTTCTTTCCTTTTCTTTTTCCCATTTCGGCGTTTTCCTGTCCCTTTCTGCTCATTTGGCTTCCCTTCCTCTCCTTCTCTGACAGTGTTTGGCCCCATCCTGGTAGCATCCTTTTTTTCAGTCCCTGCTATTGTTTCTGATGGCTCTCTAATTTCGCGCATTTCTCCCTCTTTATCCTCCATTTCTGCTTCCCCTCTGTTCTCCCCGGAGGAGGGCGAAGGGTGTGTATCCACCCCGAGTGAGGGCTTTACCAGGGGGAGGGAAGAGGGAGTCACAGAAGAGTTTTAAGCAGAGAAACGACGCGGTGGGCGGTCGGTGTCCACAATGACCTAAAGCAAAAAGGTCGGGGCCAGTACCCACTTCAGAACGATTTTAATCCGAAATGGACGCAGATCTCTAGACCCTCTCGGAGCGACGGGACTGGGAACGTCTTAGGGCCACGCCGCGAGAGGAATGAGCAGGTTCGGGGTTTTAACCTACAGGGCGACCCCAAAACCCGACAGCAGAGCGTGGGAACCTGTGGCCCGCGAGGCGCAGGCTTGAACCCGAAAGACGGAGACTCACCCGAGAGCGCCAGTAGCCCCGCGAGATCCGCTTCCGGGTCGGCAGGAACCTGCGCGTACGCCAGTGCACTGGGGCGGCGCAAGGGGCAAGGGCAGGGGCAGGGCGCGGACAACTGTGGGGATGGGCGGGCAAATGGCGGGGATGGGCGGGCAAATGGCAGGGATGGGCGGGGACAATGGCGGGATGGGCGGGGACAATGGCGGGATGGGCGGGGACAATGGCGGGATGGGTGGGGCCTAGAGGTCGGACTGCCGGACCTCCCCTCGGCGCGTCCCAGCGACTTTTTTAGGTCTGTTTGTCCCCCAGCAGTACTCGATTCTTCACTTTTGGATTCCCTTGAATCTCTATGGTGTCCTTTGGAGCCTAGCTAAGTAAAAAATTAGAGACCTGTGGGCCCCTTATATTGGAATCGGAGCTTAAGTTGGGAAAGGTTTGCTTGAAAACGTTTCTGCGAGCGATGGAGGCGCGTCCTGCGATGAGGCGGGAGGAGCGCTGGGACCTGCTGGATGGGAGAGGGCGACGGTATAAGGAAGCGCTTGGATCCAGGAACTTCTGAAATCCGGACGATTAAAATTTTTATTTAATTAAGCGAAAGCTGGAGTTGTCTGCGTAGGTGATGGAAACTGGAATGAGATGCATTTTTGTGCCTGTGCGGAGTGTACAATTTTATATTGACTTTCACTGGAACGTAATTTTTATTTCTGCTCCCCAGTCACCCAGGAGGCAGAGATGCACCATGGGCTGAGTTCCAGAGAATTTATGGGGTCAGACCCTGGGCTGTGGGGGGTGGAAGGCTGAGGCTTGGCTTTAAAAGAACACAAAGTTCTGCTTGTATCCATCTAAATTTATTTTCCTTTCTTTATTATCCTAATGCACATTTCTTGAGATAAATTACAAATCCAAGTGCTGGATTTATTGGAGTTGGTATCTTGTGTTTTGCCTAAGTTATTAATTACTAATATACTATCGTTATTTTTTTTTATTATTATTTTGAGATGGAGTCTCTGTTTCCCAGGCTGGATTGTAATGGCGCGATCTCGGCTCACGGCAACCTGCGCCTCCTGGGTCAAGCGATTTTCCTGCCTCAGCCTCCCGAGTATCTGGGACTACAGGCGTGTGCCACCATGCCTGGCTAATTTTTGCATTTTTAGTAGAGGCGGGGTTTCACCATGTTAGCCAGGTTGGTCTGGGACCCCTGAGCTCATGTGATCCGCCCACCTGGGCCTCATGAAGTGCTGGGGTTCTAGGCGTGAGCCACCGCTCCTGGCCTTTAGTCTGTAAAGTCCTTATTCTCAGTTATTTGGAAGAGTATTTTTAACATAATATGTGCTTGGCAATTCTCCTGGCCAACTGAATTGATTTCTCTTGGGCCCAGAGAGGAAACTTATTGACTGAAGGCTCCCCAAGAGAAGATGAGCCCATATGGGGGTATCTGAGTAAACCAAGGTCTATCCACTGTCTCTTTGGGTCTCTGTTTTCGTAACTGGGAATTACATGTGATAACAGGTGAAGGGTGAAAAAAAATGAGAGTGCATTTTAGCATAAAAATACATATATGTTATTTACATATAAACATACACATATAAAAATTCCATTTATTTTACATATAAAAATACATATATGTATTTAAATTTTTTTTTTGAGACGGAGTCTCACCCGTACAGACGGGGTTTCACCGTATTAGCTACGATGGTCTCGATCTTTTAACCCTGTGATCCACCCATCTTGGCCTCCCAAAGTGCTGGGATTACAGGTGTGAGCCACAGCGCCCAGCCTTTCTCTTTTCAATGTATTAAATGCACAAGATTCCATACTTTCAAATTCCATTTTGCAGAATTATTATATTTTCATAGGTTTCCCAAATCAAATATTAATTCAAGTTTGTTAGTTGTTTTAAAATGATAAATATATAGTTACATAATCTTTAAAATGTTTCATTTGTTTTCTAGCCTAAAATGCTTTATCACCTTTTATGTTTCATGTCTCATATTTTAGTGCACAACCTACCTAATTTTGTACATTAATTTCCATGATCGGTGCCATAGTATTTTTAGTCTTTGCAGACAATGAAATGAGTGTTTCTGCTGGTATCTTAACATCTACTCACATTAAATACATTGGGTCATATGAAATTATTTAGTGCCTATTATAACTTATCAAGACCTATGAATATTCACTCATAAGTTATAGTGATATGTAGAATAAATACTTTGACAAAAATAGGAAATTATCAAACCAAATTTATAAAGTGAACATGACAAATATTTATACATATGTAGGTGTGCGTGTATGTATGTGTGTGTATATATGTATATATATGTGTATATAGATATATAAAGAACACAACTAGGCAACTATTATAGTATAGCATAGTAGTGAACACCAATGTTACTGCAACCAGGCTACTCACGTTCAAATCTTCACTCTTCTGGTATTTAAATGAGTCACCTAACCTCCTTGTGCTTAAACTCTTTTACAGTTGGTGAAAGGAGAATAATATGAATTCCTAACTCATGGAGTTGTGAATATTAAATGTTAGAATAGGTACAGCATTTATAAAAGTCACTCATACATTGTAGGTGCTGTAAAAAGAAATACACAAAACTTGGGAAATTTCTTAACAATATATCTCTATATATATTTCACTTTTAATATTCAGGGGGAAGAAATCGTCATAAGTGAAAGGTTATTTTCCATGAAAATGTGGCCCTCAACTCATGTTGCCATGCAGAACCTTCTGCTTACTGAATATTGAGTGCTGGAAAATGACAGAATGGCCTCTGTGGATCTGAAAATTGGAATAATCTTCCTATTTGTGGGCGGCAAGCCACCCAGGTGCCGAGGCAAGAGACCGAGGGCACGAGCTGTTCCAGTGTAATAAAATATATAAAACAACAAGAGTTATACTAGGTCTAGATCATAGACATGATTATATATGAATATCATTAATCATTAGTTTGTAGCAATTACTCTTTATTCCAATATTATAATAATCCTCGCTCTATAATCATAGCCTAGGAAAAACCAGGCCATACAGAGACAGGAGCTGAGGAGACATAGTGAAAAGTGACCAGAAGACAAGAGCGCGAGCCTTCTGTTATGCCCAGACAGGGCCACCAGAGGGCTCCTTGGTCTAGGGGTAACGCCAGCGTGTGGGAAGACGCCCGTTGCCAAGTGGACCGTGGTCTAGCGGTAGCATTAGTGTCAGGGAAAAACACCTGCTATTTAGCAGACCGGGAAAGGGAGTCTCCCTTTCCCTGGGGGAGTTTAGAGAAGACTCTACTCCTCCACCTCTTGTGGAGGGCCTGACTCAGGCCCACCTGCAGTTATCCAGAGGCCTGTCTCCCTGTGATGCTGTGCTTCAGTGGTCACACTCCTAGTCTGCCTTCATGTTCCATCTTGTACACCTGGCTCTGCCTTCTAGATAGCAGTAGCAAAATTAGCGAAAGTACTAAAAGTCTCTGATATGCAGAAATAATGGCGTAAGCTGTCTCTCTCTCTCTCCCTCTCTCTCTCTCTCTCTGCCTTGGCTGCCAGGCAGGGAAGGGCCCCCTGTCCAGTGGACAAGTGACCCACGTGACCTTACCTATCACTGGAGATGACTCACACTCTTTACCTTGCCCCTTTTGCTTTGTATCCAATAAATATCAGTGCAGCCTGGCATTCGGGGCCAATACCCGTCTCCGCGTCTTGGTGGTAGTGGTCCCCCGGACCCAGCTGTCTTTTCTTTTATCTCTTTGTCTTGTGTCTTTATTTCTACACTCTCTCGTCTCTGCACACGGGGAGAAACCCACCGACCCTGTGAGGCTGGACCCTACACTATTCCAGGTAGTTGTTGGAATCCTGGGGAATTTTTCACTTTTATATTATTATATGTTCCTTTACTTTAGGGGGTACAAGCCAAGATCCACAGATTTGATTCTCAGGCACCTGACTGTAGCTGACTCCTTGGTTATCCTCTCTAGGGGAATCCCAGAGACCATGGCAACTTTTGGGTTGAAACATTTTGACAACTATTTTGCATGCAAATTTCTTTTGTATGCACACAGGGTAGGCAGGGGTGTGTCCACTGGAAGCATCTGCCTCTTGAGTGTCTTCCAGGTGATCACCATCAACCCTAGGAACTCCAGGTGGGCAGAGATGAAAGTAAAAGCCCCAACATACATTGGCCTCTCCAATATCCTGTGCTGGGCCTTCCACATGCTGGTAAATGCCATTTTCCCTATATATACAACTGGCAAATGGAGCAACAACAACATCACAAAGAAAGGAGATTTGGGATATTGTTCCACTCCACTTAGTGATGAAGTCACAAAGTCAATGTATGGAGCATTGATATCCTTCCATGATGTTTTGTGTCTGGGGCTCATGCTCTGGGCCAGCAGCTCCATCGTTTTGGTCTTGTACAGCCACAAACAGCGGGTACAACACATCTGTAGGAAGAATCTCTACCCCATCTCTTCTCCTGAGAATAGAGCCATCCAAAACATCCTTGCATTGGTGAGCACCTTTGTATTATGTTACGCCCTTTCCTTCATCACCTATGTTTATTTAGCTCTCTTTGATAATTCCAGTTGGTGGCTAGTGAACATTGCTGCACTAATCACTGCCTGTTTTCCAACTATTAGCCCTTTTGTTCTCATGTGCCGTGACCCCAGCAGATCCAGGCTCTGCAGTATCTGCTGCAGAAGAAATAGACGATTCTTTCATGATTTCAGGAAAATGTGAATTGGCTGTCTTGGTTTATGTTCGGCCACTGATGCACTCAGACCTCAAGGGATCTTAAGAATGATTATCAGCCAATTTCACTGCAGAGAGAGGGGTGAATAAGACAGAGACTTATCCAATGTGAAATACTAAATAATAATAGCCATAGTAAATGAAATCTTATGTAATTAACATGTGAGTACTTATATAGTTGTATTTTTTATTAATGATTGCAGTGAAGAACTTCAGATTCCATAAAATAGTCCTGAAATAATGTATAGATACTGAAAACATCTTTAAATGTGTAATGTCCAATCTGAGATATTAAGTTTTCCTAAGATGTACTAGAGCTTGGAATTGTATAAATGGTCATAGCAGTTGCCTAAATGGGCATCGCATGTGGGTGGTTGTTATGGTTTGGGTATCTGACCTCTTGAAATCTCATTTTGAAATTATGCCTTACATCCCATAAAAAACTGTGGACATTTGAAATATGATAATGTTTATCAAGAAAGATTAGTATATTAAAATATTTCCAGGTAAACATTTGAAGAATGATCCATAAGAGACAAAAAGGAATATAGGGAGCTGTGTCAGCTCACTTTTACAAAGGGTGCAGATGGGGCCAAGCATGGTGGCTCACACCTGTAATCCCAGCACTTTGGGAGGCTGAGGTGGGTGGATCACCTGAGGTCAGGAGTTCAAGACCAGCCTGGCCAACATGGCAAAACCCTGTCTTTACTAAAATACAAAATTTAGCCTGGCATGATGGCGGGCACCTGTAAACCCAGCTACTTGCAAGGCTAAGGCAGGAGAATCACTTGAACCCAGGAGGCTGAGGTTGCAGTGAGCCAAGATCGTACCACTGCACCCCAGCCTGGGTGACAGAGTGAGACTCTCAAAAACAAACAAAGGGTGCACATAGGAGACAAGTAAATAGAGATTTGGCAGGTGGGAAAGAAATTGAATGGATTTTTGAGATATTCAAAAGGTAGATTGTTCTGGGTAAGCCTTGATAGAGCTGGCTATAGTGGCAAGAAGTAGGTTTCAGGATGGACTTTTTCATTTCCAACTTGAGACAAGTTTTTGGAATAAACTTCATCAGCCTTGGAGCAGCAGATAAATAACAGTTTGGAGCCAAAATACATGAATTTGTTTTGTTTAATGCAGAACTTTTTTTTTTTTTTTTTTTTGAGACAGAGTCTCCCTGTTACCCAGGCTGGAGTGTAGCGGCACGATCTCAGCTCACTGAGGCAGGCAACCTCTGCCACCTGGGTTCAAGTGATTCTCTTGCCTCAGCCTCCCGAATAGCTGGGATTATAGGTGCGCACCACCATGCCTGGCTAATTTTTGTATTTTTAGTAGAGACAGGGTTTCACCATGTTGGCCAGGCTGCTCTCAAACCCCTGACCTCAAGTGATCTGCCTGCCAAGGCCTCCCAAAGTGCTGGGATTACAGGTGTGAGCCACTGTGTCTGGCCTAATGCAGAGTTTTATATTGATTTTGAAGTCACCAAGAAAGCAAAACGAACACCTTCAAAAGAAATAAAAAGGATAAGGCCGGGCGCGGTGGCTCACACCTGTAATCCCAGCACTTTGGGAGGCCAAGCGGGTGGAGCACAAGGTCAGGAGATTGAGACCATCCTGGCTAACACGGTGAAACCCAGTCCCTACTAAAAATACAAAAAAATTAGCCAGGCATGGTGGCGGGCGCCTGTAGTCCCAGCTAGTGGGGAGGCTGAGACAGGAGAATGGCGTGAACCCGGGAGGCGGAGCTTGCAGTGAGTGGAGATCGTGCCACTGCACTCCAGCCTGGGTAACACAGCGAGACTCCCTCTCAAAAAATAAAAAATAAAAAGGATATTAATTCAAACATAGGAAATATTTTAATATGATCCTCTGTAAATTATAAATGGTTATAATTTTTTAAATTAAACATTTTATTTTAGAATAATTTTAGATCTGGAGAAAATTTGCAAGTATAACACAGAGAGTTCTGAAATATCCATCACCCAGTGTCCCTCATGTAAACATGTTGCCATGAAACATTTGTCAAGACTAGGAAACGAACGTTGGTTCATTCCTCTTAACTGACTTTATTTATATTTCACCAGTTTTAACACAGTCTTTTTTCTCTTTCAGGGTCCAGTCCAGGACATCACATTACGTTTAGTCATCTTGCCTCCCCAGCCTGTTTTGCTCTGTGTTTTTGTTTTTCATGATCTTGACAACTTTGAAGAGCATTGTTTTACTTTTAGAATGTCACTAAAATTGAATTTGTCTGTTGTTTTTCTCATGGATAGATGAGTTTTATGGGTTTTGGGGAAGAAGACCACACTTGTCACATCATATACTGTCAGAAGTCTAAGGAAATTTGGATGAGTTATCTCTGGTGATGTTAATCTTGATCAGTTAGTTAAGATAGTGTTTGTCAAGTTTCTTCACTATATGGTTACTGTGTTTTCCTTTCCACACTCTAATCTTTAGAAGGGAGTTTCTAAGCCTATCACACACACTTAAAGTGAGTATGTGTGTTTGTGTGGAAGGGGCATTGAATTAACCTTCACCTGCTGGGAGGTATCCACATAGATTATTTGCCATCCTTCTGTAAGGAAGATATGTCTTTTCTCCTTCATTTATTTGTTTGTTCAATTATTTATTCATATCAACATGAACTCATTGATATTTATATTTTGTTATATAATTCAATGCTAAGGAATTAATTTTGTTACTTAAGTTTTTGCAGCTTTGGTCACTGGGAGTTGTGGAATAATAAAAAATATATATCTGGTCTTCATCCTGGTTCCTGTTACAGAGCTTCAAAATCTTTTTTTTTTTTTGAGATGGAGTTTTGCTCTGTTGCCTGGGCTGGAGTGCCGTGGCGTGATCTCAGCTCACTGCAACCTCCACCTTCCGGGTTCAACCAATTCCTCTGCCTCAGCCTCCCAAGTAGCTGGGATTACAGGTGCACAGCACCACGCCTGGCTAATTTTTGTATTTTTAGTAGAGACGGGGTTTTGCCATGTTGGCCAGCCTGGTCTTAAACTCTGGACCTCTGGCGATCCACCTGCCATGGCCTCCCGAAGTGCTGGGATTACAGGTGTGAGCCACCGTGACTGGCCCAGAGCTTCATAATCTTTTTGAATTTCCTGAATGATGAATGCCTTTGTCATATTCACGAGGTGACTCATGGCACGGGTCCCTACATAGCTTTACAATGAGGACTGGTCACCAGAAAGACCAATTATGTAATTAGAAGTAAGAACTTTCAGCCACCAGACCACTGGAAAGGGAAGAGGCTAGAGATTGAGTTCAAGCTCATGGCCGTTGAATTAATCAACCATGCCTAGGTAATTAAACCCTGATAAAAAATTCAGACATGAAGGCTTGGGGGAGCTTTCTGGCATGGGACAAACCACATAATAGAAAATAAAATTGCACCAAAACAGAGATATAGATCAATGGAACAGAACAGAGCCCTCAGAAATAACGCCGCATATCTCCAACTATCTGATCTTTGACAAACCTGAGAAAAACAAGCAATGGGGAAAAGATTTCCTATTTAATAAATGGTGCTGGGAAAACTGGCTAGCCATATGTAGAAAGCTGAAACTGGATCCCTTCCTTACACCTTATACAAAAATCAATTCAAGATGGATTAAAGACTTAAACATTAGACCTAAAACCATACAAACCCTAGAAGAAAACCTAGGCATTACCATTCAGGACATAGGCGTGGGCAAGGACTTCATGTCCAAAACACCAAAAGCAATGGCAACAAAAGACAAAATTGACAAATGGGATCTAATTAAACTAAAGAGCTTCTGCACAGCAAAAGAAACTACCATCAGAGTGAACAGGCAACCTACAACATGGGAGAAAATTTTCACAACCTACTCATCTGACAAAGGGCTAATATCCAGAATCTACAATGAACTCAAACAAATTTACAAGAAAAAAACAAACAACCCCATCAAAAAGTGGGCGAAGGACATGAACAGACACTTCTCAAAAGAAGACATTTATGCAGCCAAAAAACACATGAAAAAATGCTCACCATCACTGGCCATCAGAGAAATGCAAATCAAAACCACAATGAGATACCATCTCACACCAGTTAGAATGGCAATCATTAAAAAGTCAGGAAACAACAGGTGCTGGAGAGGATGTGGAGAAATAGGAACAGTTTTACACTGTTGGTGGGACTGTAAACTAGTTCAACCATTGTGGAAGTCAGTGTGGCGATTCCTCAGGGATCTAGAACTAGAAATACCATTTGACCCAGCCATCCCATTACTGGGTATATACCCAAAGGACTATAAATCATGCGCTATAAAGACACATGCACATGTATGTTTATTGCGGCACTATTGACAATAGCAAAGACTTGGAACCAAGCCAAATGTCCATCAATGATAGACTGGATTAAGAAAATGAGGCACATATACACCATGGAATACTATGCAGCCATAAAAAATGATGAGTTCATGTCCTTTGTAGGGACATGGATGAAATTGGAAATCATCATTCTCAGTAAACTATCGCAAGAACAGAAAACCAAACACCGCATATTCTCACTCATAGGTGGGAATTGAACAATGAGATCACATGGACACAGGAAGGGGAACATCACACTCTGGGGACTCTTGTGGGGTGGGGGGAGGGGGGAGGGATAGCACTGGGAGATATACCTAATGCTAGATGACGAGTTAGTGGGTGCAGCACACCAGCATGGCACATGTATACATATGTAACTATCCTGCACAATGTGCACATGTACCCTAAAACTTAAAGTATAATAATAAATAAAAACAAAACAACAACAAAAAAAAGAAAATAAAATTGGAAAGTAAACTAATAAAGTCTTCAAAAAAGAGGTTATCACTCAAAGTCTTCTCTTCTAGCTATCTTGAAATATACATGACATTGTGATTTGCTATAGTCATCTCACTGTGTAGTAGAAACTATTCTTCTTGTCTAATTAACTTCGTACCAATTGATGAACATCTCCCAGCACCAGTCCCCTCACCCCTTCCCTCCCGGGCCTCTGGTAACCACTATTCTACCCTCTACTTCTATGAAATCAACTTTTTTAGATTTCACGTGAGTGAGATCATGCAGTGTTTGTCTTTCTATGTCTGGCTTATTTCCGGTAACATAATGTCCTCCAAGTTCATGCATGTTGCCACAAATGACAGGATTTTATTTTGTTTTATGGCTGAATGGTATTTCATTGTGTATATATACCACATTTCTTTATTTGTTCATCTTTGTATGAGCATTTAGGTTGATTTCATATCTGGACTATTGTGAATAGTGCTGCAATAAACATGGGAGTGTAGATATCTCTTTGACATACTGATTTCATTTCCTTTGCACATATATCCAGTAAGAAGATTGCTGGATTACATGGTAGCTCTATTTTTAATTTTTTGAAGAATCTCCAAACTGCTTTCCATAATGGCTTCACTAATTTGCATTCCCAACACTACAAACAAATGATAAATGTTTAAAGCAATTAACATGGTAATTACCACCATATGATTATTATACAATGTATACATGTATTGAAACATCACATAATACCCCATAAATATGTACTATTATTATGTGTCAATTACAAATTAAAAATTAGTGAAAAAAGGGGTTACCAAATGTCTAATAAACGAAGAAAATATGCTCATTTGCCTTAGTATTCAGGGAAATACACATAAAACCGCTAACTAGTACTCAAATACACTAACCAGAAGGCTAAAATGAAAATGACAGAATATACCAAGGGTTGACCATGACGTGGATAAGCTGATGATCTCACACTGCTGAGGGTTGTCAAAATTGGTGTAAACCTGTTGGAAAACTATTTGTCAGTGTCTGAAACAGCTTAACAGACACAAAATTATGTTAAGTAGAACTTAACAATTCTACTACTGTATATATATATCTCTCTCTCAAATAAATTCATACCTGTGTCACCAAACCACAAGATCTATATATATATATATCTCAAATAAATTCATACATGTGTCACCAAAACACAAGTTCTAGAATTTATATACCAGCATTATTCATAATATCCCCAAACTGAAAACTACTCACATGTACATCGAGAATGGAATGATTAAGTTAATAGATATTTACACAATGGAATTCTATGCAGCAATGCTAGTGAATGATCCACAACCACCTACAAAAATACAGACATATTCACAAACAACATATACAATACAAGATACCAGATACAGAATAGGTTATTTTGTATGATTCCACTTACAGGAAGTGCAAAACAGATTAAAGTGATCGATGCTATGAGATGTCTGAATAGTGCTGAATCCTTGGGAGTCATGACAGGAAGGAGTGCATGGGGACACCTTGGGTTCCAGGAATAGCCTGTTTTTTCATCTAGAAGATGCACAGGAGATGCGTTGAGGTTTTAAAATTTCATAGAGCTGTGCACATTTACACAGCTGGGAGATGGTACATAGGTTACAATGTAGAGAACTGGGAGATGGTAAATAGGTTAGTGTTTTAATGTGCCAATATTGCCAAGGTGAAAGTTAAAGGACTTACATAACTTCATGATTACTTTATAGAAGTAATTTCAAAATGTAAAACGAAGATAGTGAGTACAAAACCTTCAAAACAAAAGTGCAAAATGTAGAATTGCTTTAAAAATGTTTTAAGAACACAGAAGTTAAAATAGAAAGAATAAGAAAATAGGGAAAGTGTAAAGAACACAGAATAAATTGGTAAACATAATCCTGAATATATCCATTATTACATTAAACTGAAACAGACAAATAATTTTTGTTATAGTAACATTGTTTGACTATAATTAATGGAATATTTTAGACAGATACATAAAACATTACGAAAAATATACAATAATGAAAAATACATTCTATGTAATTTTAACCAATTAAACAACTAGCATGGCTATGTAAATATCACATGAAATAGACTTTATAGTTGGTTTAACTTGTCACTATTATAATTAATATTTTTCTACATTTCTTAATGTAAACATTTCTAATATTCCTTGGTAGATAGCAAACATAATGCCACTTACTATAAACATACACACAGGTATATTCCGTCTTGCTTTGTGGTCTAATGTGCAGTACATAATCCTAAGTGCCTCATACAAGTTAAAAATGTTTCCTTATTTTCGTTCATGAAGTTCAATACGTTAAGTCAAACGAATTCTTTTGTTTGTTGAACTGTTGAATCTTTAATACTTTGCATCAGCTTCATAATGAAAATAAAGACGCAGTATGTTAGATTGTTTCTTATAATTGGGGCATAAGCATTTTGCTCCTTTGGAAGTCTACCTGTCATAATCTCTACACGAACAGAGTGGATTCATACTTTCTCCCTCGATATAGCCATTTCTCTGCTATTTCAAGTAAATTTGAAGGAAATAAATGTCTGTGCTCACTTGCTCACCTTAGAGGTAGGAAAACGCAAGCCCCAAATCTCTTTCTTTCCAACATGGCCAACTGGCATCTTCACATGATAAAGAAAAAGAGTCTACCATCTACTGATCTAGATCCTCAAATCTATGCAGTCTCACAGAGTGTGTGTGGTTTTCTGTTGTTGTTATTGCTGTTGTTTGTTTGTTTGCTTTGAGGCCGGGTCTCACTCCCTTAGCCCAGGCTGGAGTGCAGTGGCGCGATCTCGGCTCACTGCAAGCTCTACTTCCTGGGCTTCAAGTGATTCTCCCATCTCAGCCTCCCAAGTACCTGGGTCTACAGGCATGTGCTACCATGCCTAGGTAATTTTTTTTTCATATTTTTAGTAGAGATGAGGTTCCGACATGTTGCCCAGGATGGTCTTGAACTGCTGGGCTCAAGCCATCCTCCTGCCTTGGCCTCCCAGAGTGCTGGGACTACAGGCATGAGCCAGCACGCCCAGTCAGCATCTGCTTTTTAGTAGTCAGCACTCACATGATGTTTTTTATTTTGGCATAAATATATTTTTTTGTCTCACTCTTGATCAGTGTAACCATTTCTACATGAAAATGATTTAAATATACTGATTTCCCTCCATATAGTTATATTTTAAATTACTATTATCTGTCTGAGGATGTAACGTACAGATTTTATAACTTGGGACCCAAATCTGGAATTAACCAAAACCTCGCCTCCACGCAACCTCATTACTTCAGGAGAACATTTTTTTCTTCACTTTCCTGAATGGTCATATCACACACTGCTACTTGCCCATGTAACTTTTTCAACAGTCTCACGCTTACTTAATTTCTGCATAGATTTATTATATCAGATTGAAGGTTGCACACTCAAAGAGATCCCCATCATTGCCAGATTGATTCAGGACCTAATTTTTTTAATTGCATAGACCTTTAATGACTCTACTGCAGGCCTTAATAAAACTTTGATAATATGAATATTTACATAATAATTTCATCATATTTCATTTACAATTGTTCTTACTAGCTATTGTTTATCATTGCGGTGGAAGTTCACCCTGTCTTGTTCATCACCTTCTCATACTTGGGAGAGGTTCATAATTAAGATTACATTGCTGCACAGAAGAGTAAGTCATCAACTGAACCATGAGCAAATATATACAATGTACATGTTTATGATGAGGTTAGGAGATCTTGTCATCTTTTCCAGGCAAAACAAAACGTGTATACACTGGGGTCACAGCTCATGAGAACAAAGGGGCTGTGAGTTGGGAAACATACACTCATCAAGGCTGAAGTGTTCACCAGTAAACTATTGGGATTATCCAAGAGAGCCATCGAACTTGGAAAAGGCAGGAGAGAGTGTAAGAAGACACAAAGGTGCTCACCAGGATGAGGATGCTCTGCGTAGCTCTGTTCTCTGGGGAGGCTCTGGGGGAGAGACTGCTCCTATCAATGTGCTAGACCCGCTGCTTGTGCCTGTGCAGGATGCAAACCGTGGAGCTGCTGGCCCAGAGCATGAACCCCAGACACAACACATCAGGGAATGATAACAACATTGCACGCAGTGTCTGTGCGATTTTGTTGTTGCTCCCCTAGAACAGTATCCCAAATCCTTGTTCACTGTGATGTTTGTGTAGTTCCATTTGCCAGTCACATACGTGGGAAAGATGATGTTTACCAACATGCACACGACCCAGCACAGGAAAACAGAAAAGCCAACATGCTTGGGGGCTTTCTCTTTAAGTTTTGCCCACCTGGATTTCCTGGAGCTGACCGTGATCACCTGGAAGACACTCAAGAGGCAGGTGGTGCCAATGGACACTCCCCTGCCCACTCTATGGAGATAGAAAACAAGTTTGCACCCAATAGCATTAAGAAAATATCTAACCCCAAAAGCTGCCATTGTCTGGGGGACTCCTTTACAGAGGAGAGCTAAGAAGTTGGCTACAACCAGGTGCTTAACAATCAAATCTGTGGACCTTAACCTGCACCCAGTGCAGTAAAGGGAGAGATAATGGAGAGGAAGAGAGAAGCTCCCCAGGACTCCCACCACGGTCTGTGATAAGAAGATCATTCCCACTGCCACATACTGGGAGGCCATTCTGCCACTGATGTCTGTCACTGATGTTTGTCTTCAGGGCTGGGAGGTCCTGCATGGAAATAGGAGGCATGAGCTACGTTTATAGTGTCACCTGCAACCCAGCATTCTCCACCTCCCATTGCTCTGCCCTTAGAAATACTTAAAGTCGCTCTTCTGTTAAGAGGCTTTTGAGAGTTGAATGCGTCACCTTTAAAGAGCACTTCCAATGTGGGAATCACTGCTGTGCACATCATACGTGCGGCAACTTCTTTCTTCACAAAGCTATGAGGCAGGCATTACTATTACTTTCATTGTAAATATGAGAAGGACATAGACACAGAGAGGTGAATTGGCTGGCGACATTTCCAACCTACTTACAGGCAAAGTGCAAACTTGAACCTGCCTAGTTTTATTGCAAAGACAGTGCATTTAGCCATTATAGTTTACTAACAAAGCTACATAGCTGTGTTCTTTGAATAAGACACACACACACACACACATACACACACCCCTTTGTTTTTATTCCTTGTCATTATATTTTAGTCTTGTAGTAGGTTACTGTATGTTGTAATGATTTTACATTATGTGTAAAAATGTATTCTATTTGTCAATATCCAAATAAATAAAGGTTTAGAGATCTTAAAAAATGGAGATGCAGGGATTACAGTTTGATACTGTAGAAACCTGCACCATGACAAGTTGGATTTAATGACTGCAAGCACGGATCAATATTAGAATGGAAAGAGAGTCAAAAACATTGTGAGCATTTGCTTTTGTGCCAAGGACAAAGGCGTAAAGGCACCTACCACAATCATGTCTTACCCAAAACAATAGGACATGAAACACCAATATGGGATAGTGTAAGGTAATAACCAAATTCTTACATATCTTAGATGACATATCTAGATCTATTAATAACTGAGTTAAATAAATTATTATCCTTAGGACAATATTTGCATAATTAAATTAAAGTGTGACAAACATGAAAATTGGAAACTCTAGTGGGTGTATATTATATATACTTGATAAACGGAAATTAGAGAGTTTGGGTGATGTTAGAATCTATTTGAAGCAGAGAACACATCAGAGGACACATTTGAGTCTGATAGCTGCTCTCTTTAGCTCGTTATTATAAAGTTACCTTTTCCTTAAATGCTGCCTCCTTAACATCAAGAGGAAAGACAGTCTCAACCATAATCAACAGACTATGGCAGTTTTCAGTAGAGACACAATTAATGCTCCCATTAAGCCCTGCACACTCTCAGAATTAGAGAAAACATTTTCGTTCCAGCAACTACTAATTAGATACACTGTTTCTGTAAGGAATTACATGACTCCTGTAGAGTCAGCCTACTCATTACAAGCGTGGTGATATTATAGTCACGTCCTCAGCAATCCTGAAATTTTAGTCTATGATTCCTGTTGGGTAGGCGGAACAGCAGATTGATTTTAGTACCACAGTCCTTAAGAATGCAACCAGGTTTCCCTATCACGACAGATTGATTTAAGAACGTTAATCCTTAAGAACGTAGTCAGCTTTCACTATTATTTGGTGAAACATCAACAATGTGGGTCAGGGTGGATTCTCCTAAATCACATCAGGACCCCCCGGGGATTGGCGTGGGGCTAGGACGCCATTTCGGTTTGCTGGCTCAGCTCATGCCTCCGAACTATTCCTCTTTTTTCTGTGACTTGGGAACTAGACCAGTTTTCAATCTAGAACAATTTCTTATTATAATAGGATAACTTACCCTGGCTCCTGGGAGGCACCCTTCCCTACAGACTGAAACAGAAACTTTCTCCCCAGCTCCATCTTGCTGCTAGGACGGTGGGCTCAGTGCGAAGGTTGCCACAGCCAGGATCGTGTGGGAGGGAAGCAGCCAGACCCTGAGATACGGGTTTGCGGTTCTGTGACCTCACCTCCCCTCAGAACTGCAATTATCTTTTCACCTGCAGTGGCAACGACAGTGCAGCCTTGGGGAGCTGAGAACGTTTCAGAACAACTTTTCTTCCCAATTGCTAATCACCAAAAGCAATGACAAGTTTCTGGCCAGCATCTCTTCAGAGACTATGAGGAGTGTTTGGGAGAGGCTCTTTCATCTCCATCCCCTGGAGAGACACAGTCTTACATGGAGGGAGCAGGAAACGCTGAGTTCTGACCTGTGGCACACTCACAGTGAGGGACGAGTGTCCCAGGATACTCTGCTTTGCTGGGAGGTTCTGCCCCAAAGCGAGCTCTTTCCTAATCTTCACGCCACTCAGCTGCAGCATCATTAGGTTATGTGCAGAGACGTGAACCCAGACAGAGTGCCTGAGAAAGATTTTCAAAGGGATACAAGTAAAAGGACAAACAGGATGCCAACGGCTCAATGCCAATTAATTTGGAATCTAGATGATGTGGATCAGGTGGCTAAAAAGTCACTCTTTGATCAATCCTGGGAAGCAAGTACTGCTTACTAGATTCAAGAACACTGGATGGTTGCCACGGTCCTCTACATGTGTGTGTGTGTGTGTGTTTCTGAATGTTCAGTAATGATCACTGATTGCTCTTGTAATAAATTAAGAAATATAAAATGTGAATTCAAGTTTATCTTTTGGTTTTTCCTACAAACAAATGTTCACTTTATTCAGGCCCTCCATTCAATGCATCTCAGTTTCCACGTCAGGGATTAGTGCCATAAGGTGAACAACCCCTACCGTACACACAGACGTATATTCACACATAGATGTACACACACAGGTGCAAACACATGCATACGTGCACCGCAGCACAAATCAAAGGAACATCACATACATATACACAACTGGACACTCACCCTCACATACATATTCCACCACAGGCTCACACCCACCCACACACCCACCACAAACCCACACTCATATTCAAATACACTCACTATGCCCAGCGCTCACACAGACTCACACAGTCCCACTGACCTTTAAACACCACACTCGCAGAGTCAGCACACGCATTTGTATCTTGATACCAGGTTCCTATCTGGAGAGTAGTGGCGGTCATGCCTTTACTGTGATTCAGCCTTTATACTTCTTCCCACTTTGCACCACTCATGATGATGACGTCACCATGTGCGATGTATAAAATGATGTGCACGTTGCTACTTTGGTCCAAGGCATTAAGTAGAAAAGTTGGAGTACTGGGGTCGATATTGCATGGGTGTGTGATAGAGGGTCTGAAATTGTGTGGGTGTGTGACAGAGTGTGACATTGCACAAGTTTGTGACGTAGGGTAAATCTGGGGGCTCATGGAAAGGATGCTATTGAGGCAGAGCACCTGTAAATGTAGATTGACAGTGAACAGGAGACAGAGCACAGAGGCTTAAAAGGGACAAGGAGGTTAATTTCCAGACAGTGGAAGATGCCGTAGGTTTTAAGGGTGCACAGGGGAAAAGCGTGCAAGGAGCTAAACATATGGGGGATACTAGGTGCTGTGGGGACAAGGGGTGCCAGGGTCATGGAATGAAAGGAGATGATGGGGAGGTAGAGATAATGAGGGAAAGTGGGTAAACAGCAGGAGAGGGTTCAAGACACCGGCGACTTAATGTCAATGGAAGGTTAAAGAAAATGAGGGGAAGGGAAGTAACAGGTGGGGTGCACAGATCCTGGGAGTGGTCAGTGACCCAAAGTGGAGACGGGGATGGGAATGGTGGAAGGAACTACGTATATGTCGTAGGCCTGGGAGGAAAATGAGAGCAGGGTGATGAGAGGAACTGGAAGGGTCATGGGGATGAGCAGCCAATGGGTTTGGGGAAGAAGGCAGGGACTGGAGAGTTCTGGGAGAAGGGTTGGAGGGCTGGGGAAGCTGAGGACGTCGGGAGGTTGATTGCTGGGACATTTGAAGGAGAAGGGCATGGAGATTATGGAATATGGGCTGAGATCATTGGAATGTGGATTGATTTAGGGCTTAGGAGAAGGAGGACATGGAAGGTGGAGAGTGTGGGGGCAGTGGGAGGTGGGGAGGGCTTGCCTGACTTCCCCACAATGGATGATACAGAGGTGCTGGAGGCATGGAGGCCAAGAAGGGCACGAGATAGCGGTGGGGTCCAATGTAGAAGTCTAAAGCTGTCAGGAGGATGGGGGAGCGGATTGATGTGGAGGCCCGGGTGATGACTAAGGGTCATAATGGCGGTGAGAGGGAGGCCACAGGGGAGATGAAGGAGGAGGGAGGAACCACATGGAGATTGGGGTCGCGGAAGGCACTGGGGAAGATTGGAGGTCACTAATTCATTCTCCATTCATCATCTCTCTCATTTACAGTGGACTCACAACTGAGTCATGGATAGACTCTAGTTTCAGTTCATGAAGAGCAAATTATGATTCTGTAAAACACCCCCGAGAATGCTTAAAAGTTAACATGCAGTAGAGGGCCACAGGGAGCATCTGGGATGTGCAACATGCCACAGCATTTTCTCTTCTCCTTCAGGACACTAGGTACAGAATGTGACTGCAGTGGGTCCGGCAGCAGAGGCTGTTTCCTGGCACCTGGTGCTCAGTGATAGAAGGAGGTGTCAGAAGGCCCCTTCCTGGCTCTGTGGATGTCTTGAGTTTATTTTGTGTCCCAAATTCAAAAATATGAGCTTCTTTTATTTATTGTGGTATTTCCAAAATATAACACATGCATATTAATAGCATATATTAATATGCCATTAAAATATAGCATATTAAGAAAATAAAATACAGAATTCAACATTTGAGCACTCTTTCCTTTTGCTTTTCTGTCACTGGAAACCATCACAAGAGGTAAAGAGTGGTAATCATTTTGTTGATACATTGAGAATATTTTTTCAATAATATTTTATCATCAAAAAATGCATTGGCTGGTTCTCCAATCCCTGGTGTTATCGTGTGGTTACGTTAAGTTCCACATAGGCAAAAGAGACTTTGTGGATGTAATTAACAATCAGCTGAAATGAACCCGGGAGATTATCCTGGATGATCCAGGCGAGTCTAATGTAATCAGCTGAGCTCTTAAAGCAGACAAAGAAGTTAGAGACACCGCCAAAGAGGAAGTCATGGCTTGGAGGGAAGAGGGGGATTTCACAGGCTGTTGCTGGCTCTGAAGACGATAGGCAGGTGGAAATCATGAGAAGAAAAGGGGATTTGTCAGCCACCTAAATGATCGTAGAAGCAGATTCTCCCCTGTGGAAGCAGATTCTCTCCCGAGCTTGGAGAGAAAAGCCCAGGCAGCTGACCCCGAGATTCAGACCTTGTAAGACCCTGAGTGGAGGACACAGCCAAGCACTGTGGGCTTCTGACCTACGGGGAAAAAATAAATGGGTGCTGTTGTAAGGCGCTGACTTTGTGTAATGGCGGAGTCATGGGAAACTGATAAGTACATGATCCAATTTAATGACAAATTGTTTAAACAGTTAAATAAAATGAGCTATAAATACCCCAGCAAAGATACAAGGCTGATCCCAGGCATAACAATTGTTACCAGTTTGAGATGTATCCTCTTTTATATATTGATAGCTCTATAAATACATCTCTCTCTATATATAGAGAGATACATGTATGAAGATCTTATATATAGACAGATATAGATCTATATCTTCATATCTATATCTAAATGTAGAGTTACAGAGACATAGATCTATAGAGATAGACATAGATACAAATATAGACAAATCTCTATGTAGACACACATATATGTTTGCATAGATGGACATATACATAGGTCTATTTGTATATATACATACACATATACATTATAAGGCATTTTGTCTTCCTTCAAAATTCATATAAATATATGTTCATGTTGGAGTCACTGTTCGTGTTGCTTCACCCAGTCAGTGATGAGTGTGGAAGATGTTTCTATACCTCCTTCTCGGAAACACTGCATCCTATTTCCTGGCGCGTATGAATGAAGCATGTCACTGAATCGCTCCTATTTACCCCTGTACAGAGTCGCATGTGCTTGTCTGTTTGCTGCTGTGAAACGCTGCAGGGAGTGTAGGTGGCTGAAAAAACAATACTTTTATCCTGTAATTGATAATGCTGAACGTGAGATTTTATTTTTGCATGGGGTCAGACAGTCTGTAGTATATGATTGTGGGAGGAAGAAGTGGGTAAAGAAATCAATAATATTTTATCATTGAAAAGAATGCGTGAATATGCACTATTACTATTTGTCAATTTAAAAATAAATTAATTAAATATAAACAGTAGGCACCCCAAAACTTTTTGAATCTATTACACATTTGCAATAAAAAGAATGCAGTATGATTGGAAACATCGTTTTCTAAGAAAAAAACTATTTTTTCCGTCATCGAAAGTACTCAAGCTAAGATTTTATTTTTGCATGGGGTCAAAAGGTACATAGTACATGCTTGAGGGTGGAAGAATTGGGTACAGAAGTCAGCTACAGGTAGTTTTTTGTTTTAAAAGGGTATGTGACTTTTTAAAACGTAAACTTAATTGACAAATAACAACTGTACATATTTACGGAGTACATTGTCATGCTTTGATATATGTATATGTTGTGGAATGATAAAGTCAATCAGTTTTATACCCATTATTGACATAGCTATCACTTTTTTGGCAAGAACATTTGAAATTCACTCTCTTAGTAATTGTGTATATTTACAGTATTCATTATTATGAACTACGGTCATCATCCGGTGCCATAGATCTTAAAAAATTATTCCTCCTTTCTCACTGTGCATGAATTTTTAAGACAAATGCAGTGGAGGTCAAAGGATTAATGCAAGCAAAGATGTTTCAGGGAAGAAGTTTTAGCAGTTCTGCTTCATAAAAATGGTAATTTAACCTGTTTCAGTTTTCTGGACAATATGAGCATTTGGATTTTTTGAAAGCAAGTGAATTTCTTATTGATGGCAAAACAAAACAAAACCACGATGTTTTCAGAGAGGGAACACAGCAATTGACCCAGGACAGGACATTTACCTGAGAACACGCCTTTCCTACCTCCTAATCCTTCTCTTGCTCTTCCTCATTCCCAGAGCTTCTTCCTCAGATGAGATTATCTTGGGAAATCCCATGTGAATTTTGAAAATATGCCTTTTTAACTTCGTTTTCTCTTCCCCACACCACCACTGCACCCACGGGCAGAAGGAACTTGAAATGTAGAAAGGGCAACCTCTCCCTCTGTCCTTTGTCACAGGAGAGGTTCAGGAAGCCTGTGGGTGACAAACCCACCTGAATAGGCCAGATAGACCCCACACCCTGATATCTCTGTGAGAATTCTTGGGAACACTCCTTTATCAGGCCCTTCCTTGCATTGCTGTAAAGAAATACCTGAGGATCGGTCATATTAAAGAAAAGAGAATGAACACGCTCATGGTTCTGCAGGCTGTACGGAAAATATTGCAGCATCTTTCTCTAGGGAGGCCTCAGGAAGCTTTTACTCATGGTGGAAGGCAAAGAGGGATTAGACATTTCACATGGCAAAAGCAGGGACAAGAGAGTGAGGAGGCAGCTGCTGGACACTGTTAAGTGACCAGATCTCATGAGAACTCACTCACTCTGGAAAGGACACAACCACAGGGGAGGAGGCTAAACCATTCATGAGAAAACTGCCCCCACGATCCAATCATCTCCCACCAGGCCCCAGGTCTAACACTGGGGATGACATTTCAATAGGAGATTTGGGCGGGGACACACATCCAAACTATATCAACTCCCATCTCGTCTCTGCAGAGAGGCAAGTCTTCACTCCAGCCCTAATCCCCAAATGCTGCCCAGACCTCAGGATCTTTAAATCCTGGTGAGTTGCTGAGCTCCTGTCCACACCCTGGAGCTGTGCCTGCCTTCCTGTTCCCATCAGAGCCACTGACTCTTTCCAGGAGCTGTCCCTGGAACTGAGAGTTGGCTTCTTGCAGTTCTCCCCATCTGAGGTGGGCTTTAAAAAATTCCATGGATACATGGAGAGTTTGGGTGACCCATCCCCCATAGCCGCACCACATACTCTAGTCCATTCCTGGACTCTCAGTGAGCCAGACTGTTCTTAGACCTCACTCATCCTTGGTCCCACAAAGGCCAGAATCTCCAGTCCTGGTTTCCACTGAGCTCCCTGCCATGGGAGACTGAGCTGCTCATCCCCTTTCGAGATACAGAATGAAACAGCCTGGGCTTATGTATGAAAATTTTAAACATGCAGAAAATAGTGTATGTTGTTCAAAATATATAGTTCTAGGTTAAGTTAAACAAATTATGGGACGGGCAAACAGCAAATTATATTATTTGTTTCGGATGTACACATGTGTGATAAAATGAAAGTGCTAGCAACAGAATAACTAAGACATGGAGAAAGAGGGAGAGGTAATTAGATCAGATGTGATTACATCATGATTAGGTTAGCCAGGGGGAGTGACTGTGGGGCTCTGGGGCAGTATAAATGCCAGCAGGAGAATGGATCTTCCCCTCAGTGTTCTTTGCTCTCTTCATCGCAGAAGCCCCACTGTGAGGAGTAGAGTCTGCAGAGGGTCCACTTACCTGAGCGACTGCTAGAGGGAAGGAAGACAACAGGTTGGTACATTACAATTTTGGGACTCGGTTTATTCCAACAGGAGAAATAGAAGAGTGAGAAAACTCTGTAGTCGGTGGTGTTAGATGTCGAGGTAAAGATTACTTAATTGCTTAATAGTGTTTCTTAAGACAGAGCCTGATTCAAAAAACGTTTCAGAAATTGTAATGATCGAAAAAATATATATTAAGAAAAACAAAAAGAAGAAAAACAAAAAACAAAACGAAAAAAATTAAAAACAAAATTTTAATGATCGTATATATAAAGATCAACGTTTGCAAGGAATGCTCACCCAGCACCCTGAATTGTGTGGGTGCTGGATGAGCAGTTATGGAGACCTGGTGCCTTTGACGGAGGGCTTTTAAATAAGAGATTTATTCACTTATCTTTTGTATCGTTATACTCATTGACGTTTGCTAGGAGCTGGTAAAAATTCAGGGCCCTGAGCCTCTATACCTAGATTAAGCCAAGCAAGACTTAGGCTGTGAGCACCCAGTCTGTAATGGTGGTATAAAGAATGGTTCTACTTAAATACGTAGTTAAAAATGTTTCTTTACCTCTCAATTTTGGCGATTTGGATTTTGAAGAGGAAAGCACACTTTATTCTAGATTTTCGAATGTGTTTGTCCCCAGTGTAGCATTCCCTGATCTTTTTTTTTTTTTTTAATTTTCATGGCGGTATTGTCTTCTCTTTTTCCTATTATGATCTATGCAGATAAATTTTATTATCTTTCTATGGGTACCCATGGTAATGTACCCTACTACTGCTTTCAAATAAAGAACACGTTTTCCTGTTGTATTCTATTTATTTATCTGCTCCAACTTATTGTTTGATTTGCCATTTCCATCTTTTCATTTTTGCAATCTCATGTTTTTCTGTCTCTAAGCTGTCTCCATGGACCTGAGCACTTCCCCTAAATTTTATCTTTTTTCAATCATGTTGTGGCAAAAAAAAGAGGCCCGACTGAGACCCCAGGAGAGGGTTCTTTGTTCTCACACAGGAAGGAATCCCAGGCGAGTTGCAGAGAACAGTGAGAAGAGAGAGTTTACTGAAAGCTACTACATTACAGAGTAGGGCGACCTCAGAATGTGACCGGAAAATGCACCATCTTTTTCTTCCTTTTAAGTTGTTCTGATATAGAGTCTTTTCCATGTGAAGATTTAACTAAGCTGTGTCTACATGTGGTGGGCTGATAGCATGACAATGTTTAGTATTCTGTTGATTTAAAGAAAACTCTCCTTGACATTCCAGTCTGTAGCTTAGGAAAGCATAGCTATCATTATGTTGAAGGCATCTATTGCTTTGGATATTGGGCATCTGGACATTTTGCTTTCATAGGAGTCTGTCTTGCAAGCATTGCTAAGCTGCTTCCTCAGCCACAAACATCTTAGAACCAGGGTGGTGACTGGCCAGGACTGTGCCTCGCTAGTTTTAAGAAGGAGTTGATTTCTAAATGGTGTTGCCCTCACTCTTCTATGTTCCTGTTTCCCTAGCACTGTGGTCATTTAGTCAAAGACATTTCCCCTGAACCCAGGTTTTGCTTTGCTCATCAGTTTGGACATGAAAGGGCTTTACCTGTATTTTCTTCCCACTTTCTGATTTCCACTTGAATATCTTGTTTGATCTTAAGGATTTTGACTGCAGAAATTTCAGAGACTGTGCTTCATAGTTTAAAACATTCTCATAATTTATAAAATGTAGGTATATCTAATTTTGACAAACAGGGACTACAGATTGATAAGATATCCAGTTTTCTAATATATTAAATTTTCTTTGAGGCCAATTCCACGATCAATTTTTCCGGATGTTTGATGGTATACTGTGAGGGTCTCTAGAGGAGAGACCTGCATTGCATACATATCAAACACGCTAAGTCCAGTGAACAATTCTTTTAATGGATCACCTGCTTTTCTCATTCACATTGGTGTCATGTCACTGGCAGAGGAAGGATGTGTCCCTGTAGTTTGAATGACAGGATGTGTGAGTTTACTCCTAGGGACACGGTGGGCACAGCAGAGAGATGGGTCTGACTGCATCCTGCACCTGGGAGAGTCCAGGGATAGGAAGGAATCAGTGTCTCATTTTCTACCCTCCACAGGGAAAGAGAATCCCTCGGGCAGGACCAGCAGTGATGGACCCCAACACTCTCTCCATGGAACAGGGGAAGCAGTTCTTAAAGCTGTGCGGGATCCCACAAAGAGATGTGAGTACGGGAGCTGCGGGGTCACCTGGGAGGCAGGTGGAGTGGGGGGAGTCCAAGTCTAGGGGGAAGGCTGAAGCAGGCTCCCCGTCCATGACTGGCTCATATTCAGAGTTTCACACCCTCCATACACGGGCACTGACCCATTAAAATTGATACGTAATTCCTCAAAGGGACATGGGAAAATGCCACCGCCACTGCCCCTTAGTTCCCACCTGGGAACAGCAGCACTTCCCAATACCCTGGGCTGTCGCTCTTGGTTCCATTTGAAGGCATCCTCATAGCTTAGCTCCCGCACATGAGTGAGAACATAAGGTGTTTGGTTTTGCATTCCTGACTTATTCACAGAGAATAATAGTCTCCAATCCCATCCAGGTTGCTGTGAAGGCCATTAGTTTCTTCCTTTTTATGGCTGAGTAGTATTCCATCGTGTGTGTGTATATATATAACAGTTCCTTTATCCACCGGTTGATTGATGGGCATTTGGGCTGGTTCCACATTTTTGCAATTGCGAATTGTGCTGCTGTAAACATGTGTGTACAAGTATCTTTTTCACATAATGACTTCTTTAAAAAAAAGAAAAGAAAAAAAAAAAAACACCGAAATGTGAGCCTGCCCAGCATTCCCTTTAAAATCTCAGGAAGATGGGAGTTCCTCCTCTCCTCTGCCAAGGCTTCCTCCTGCCTGCAGAACTCAGGTTGCCTCTCCATTCTCCTTTCTCTGCATTAGATTGACTTGATGACAGAGAAATGGGTTGTTCTCGCCTCTGTGGAGGTTCTTCTGCGATTTCCTCTGAAGCCAGGAGAGGATCCGACCGCCCGCTGTGTCTCGAATAAAAAATGCCAACCTTCAGCAGACTGGCCCCCCACAATTTCACAGAGACGTGGATACCAAGAGGAGCGGTAAGACAAGTATTAGGGAATAAGCTAGGGACAGCCTGGGGGACTCCCCAAGCACTGTTTTCCTGTTGTATTCCTGTTGTGGGCTCAAGGTTTCTGCTGAACACGCCTGGAGGCTTCCGTCTTGCGTGTCCCCCCATGACACGGGCAGTGATGTGTGCGATGCCTGGCGTGAACATGCACATACGTGTCAGTGTCGCAGGATCCTCAGAGGGCTGGTCCTCGCTTGGCTTTGTGCCTGCCTCTGTGTGAAGAGTGGTGTGTGGTCACAGGGGTCTCACGTGAAACGTCACGAGTGTCCATAGGTTGAATATGAAAACTTCGCAAAGCTTTGAGCTTCTGGTTGGTTTTCTGAGTCAGAAGCTATTCTATGAAAATAGTAGGTTTTCTGGAACTAGCTGGAAAAATATCAATAGTTGTTGGCTGTTCATCTCTTGGCTTTGACAAGTATTGTCAGAGGGTTTCAGCTCTGAGGCACTGACTGCACACAAACTGAGAGCCCAGAAATCTTTTATGCAAGGCTGCAAATCTCACTTTGCCCTCTAGAAATCAAGCAGCCTTTGGTTTATAAAATCTGTGTCCTGTTCTGGGAGTAGGTCAGGCTGGAAGAGAGTCACAAAATAGCACAACTGGGACCTGGGTTCAGAGAGGACCAAGTTACAGTGGGCATGACTCAGTGGCCAGTGCATCCCTCCATCCCTACTTGGGTAAATAGGGGTAGGAGGGACTTTTGTCTGGTGTCTGTGTAATGTTTTCTCTTTTTCTTATGACTAGGAAATCCAACCATCATTTAATGAAGAAGACTGATCAGAAGTTCAAGGACCTGCCACAGATGGCCGGTCATTCCGTCCATCGTCAGGCTCAGAGGCCCCCCAGAGCCAAAAACCCACAGGAGCAGCAGAGGAGACCCATGGGGCGGATGACTCCCCCAGCAGAGCAGGAGGAATCCAGGGTCAGTGGGGGCTTGAAAATGTTGGTAACCTATGGACACCAGAGAGTGGGCTTGAACATGGGACCCGTGATTATGACTTAGGAGTTCCCACTCGTCTCAGTCTGACCACATCGGTCAGCCTCCTGTCTTGGCAGATTGGCCCATTCGGAGTCTCTGAGGAGCAGCCTCATTCTCTGTCCAGTGTCATGTCCAGCCTGGTGTTTGCCGAGTCCTCAACACTGGTTCATTATCTTCACTCTCAGACACAAGCGTCCTTCCTCCTGGGATCCCTGTTAAACGGGCTCTGGGGAGGACGATAATATCTTGAATTTCCTGGCAACCAACAGCCCATGGGCGTATGTCCCCCTTCTAAAATAATCCATCTCCAAAACCCAGGCCTTGTGTGAACCTTGCAGGTGCCTGTGATTGCTGTTGACTCACTGCTCTCTGTCCTCCTTCACCTGCAGGTGAAATGCAAGAACTGCGGGGCCTTTGGGCACTCAGCCAGGAGCAAGACCTGCCCCATTAAGAGGTGGAGTGGGGCCCTTCCTCTGCAGGCCCTGGGCTCACACAAGGAGAAGGAGAACCTGAAACCAGCAAAGGCCCAGCTACCCCAGGCTCCACGGCCCTTTACGACGAATGACAGAGAAAAGGAGCAAAGTCCAAGGTAAGGATTTTGCAGGGTCAAGGAAGATCCGCGAGGTCGGCGCCTCAGGAGCTGGTGTATCCCCTAGTCTTTCTGTGCAGCCTTCTCTAAGCACACAAGGAAAGCTCCAAATGGAGGTGGACGGAGGCCCCTGCCTTCCAGGGTCCGCACTCCGAGCTTATTCCAGCGCTGAGAGTCTCTAGAGGGCAGGGGCTGTGGGAGACCCGGGGATGTTACCCGAGGCAGGCAGAGCAGTACCAGGGCCTGAATGAACTTAGGGAACCTGGGGCCATGGCGTGGGTGGGGGGTGGGGGGCGGAGCTCCCTGGAAGTGGGGCTGCCTCTGAGATGAGAGAAGGGGCCATCTTGGCAGAGTTCACAGAGGTCTGAATGCCTCCCTCACCCAAAGCAAGGGCTAGGGCTGGGTTCCGGGAGGGTGCTTGGTTCCCAGTCACTGGTGTGAGCTAGAGGATCAGGCAGGTCCAGACAGTGAACGTGATTTCTTCTGCAGTCCCCAGCAGCAGCAGAGCGAAGCTCCGAAGCAGACATTTCCCAGAACTCCCCAAGAGAAAACGCAGGAAGCCTGGAAGGAGCCAGCAGAAGACTGTTTGTTCCTGAGGGTGCGTATTCCCCCGGCCCCTGCTCTGTTTCTCCTCTGGGTCCCCTGATTCCTTCACTTCTGTGCCCCTCATGGGTGGGGGTCATTTTTAGACCTAGGCTGCCCTGCAGGAGAACTGCGCTACCCGAGGACTTCGCATACTCCAGTTTCCAGCTTCTTTTTCTTCTTCTCTTTTTTTTTTGAGATGGAGTCTCGCTCTGTCGCCCAGGCTGGAGTGCAGTGACGCGATCTCGGCTCACTGCAAGCTCCGCCTCCCGGGTTCTCGCCATTCTCCTGCCTCAGTCTCCCGAGTAGCTGGGACCACAGGCACCCGCCACCACGCCCGGCTAATTTTTTGTATTTTTAGTAGAGACGGTGTTTCACCGTGTTAGCCAGGATGGTCTCGATCTCCTGACCTCGTGATCCGTCCGCCTCGGCCTCCCAAAGTGCTGGGATTACAGGCGTGAGCCACCACGACCGGCCTCAGGTTCTTTATTTGAAAGTTGGTTTCTGTACCTTTATTTGCAAGTTGGCCAGCAAATGCTGCTGGGCGCATTTCAGTGCCCGTGGGGAGTGACTGATCAGATGCCTTCGGGATACTGGCTGCAGATAAGGCGTCTCCTTCATTTTTGTACATGATCTTACATCTGCTTTCAAAAGGAGCTGTGCCATCTCCAGTCTCCACATTGTGTGGGGAATTGATATTCCCTTGATATTAACAATAGAGAACATAAAGAGTTTTAATTTTCATATGTGATAGTCACAGCAAACAGAATGTTAGGTTATCTTTCCCCAACACTATTCCTGAAGTGACAATTCTGCATATTTCAGTGACCATGTGTACATCCTTTTCTGTGACGTTTAATTTCCTATGTCCTGTCTCCTTTGTAGGGTCTTCCCTATATTTGATCCTGATTTAGACGCAATCCCAGTGCCTGTTATTCTCCTCTGTTTCTCATGTCAGCCTGTCCATTTTCCTCTGTCCTAGCTTGCTTCTCATTTTCACACAGTGTCTGTTGTGATGTGGTTTTGCATGTGAGTTCCCTACTTCAGAGTTTGGAAATTCTGCTGCTGAGCTGTCTCATGTGGGATGTTTTCTCCCGTAGCATCCTACCATGCCACTGCCTGTCCACACCACCAAGAAGAGATCTGTCCTGGGCCCTGCGTCCACAGGTCCACTGCCTGTCAACAAACCCGAGATGAGATTACTCTGCCCTTCGGGTCACAACGATGGACCTCAACTAAGCACCTGTGGACCCACCAAGGGACATGGCGGGGACGTTACTGCCTCCCTGCTCCCTGTTCTGCAGAGCTCCCACCAGACCCCCACTCTCAGTGCCAGGCTGCCAGCCAACAGGCCTGACATGTCCTCCCACGGTGCTCTCCAGCCTGCCATGCAGGTGCTTGCCCTGGGTCCTGGCCTTAAATCCCAGGCAGAAATCAAACATCCCGACACAGATGCAAAGCCCAGACCACAGCAAGTCAGACAACAGTGTGGCCAGGACTCCAGAACCCAGGCACCAGACAAGGATCCTGCCCCCGTGCCCACCCAGACTTTCCAGAACCCCGCAAAGAAAGCAAGATTCAGCTCCTTCCAGACCCCTGCACTGAGAACTCAGCTCCCGGATGTGGGCGCTGTGCAGACACTCCAGCCTCCCCACACTGCAACTGGACTTGGATCCAAACAGGCACCCGAGGCGACCACAGAGACAGCAGCCACCAAGACAGCAACCCTGCAGCCTAGAGTCAACCTCCAGCCCGCACCCAGCTCACCTGTCCTGGGCCCAGCCCAGGGCTGCCCCATCCTCCAACCTGGACCACCCATTCATGTTCCAGGGAGGCCCGGCAGTGTCACCTTTATGAGAGGGGACGAGGGACAGAAGAGCCCCAGGTTCAGAACGCCTCCCACATCCCGTCCTCCTGAAAACTCTGCTTCCGCTCAGAGCCCTCGCTTCTCAAGGCAGCCTGAGGGGCGGGGTCCCCAGGTCTCAACGAGTGTCCTCTTTGAGGACCTTCTGGTCACTTCCTCCTCTGAGGACAGTGACAGTGACTGAGGCCCCCAAGGCAAGAAGACCCAGCTTCAAGCCCGTGCGACTTGGAAGAGGCTGAAAGGCTGAGAAGGGGAGAGGCAGGAAGCAGCCCTGTGCGGGGTCAGCCCTTCCCTGGCAGTGGTGTCTGTTCAAACGTGGATGCCAGATACTATCGGGGATCAATGAACCTTGCCTATTTACATTATGTAAATTTAACCTGTATTAAAATGGGGCTGTTGAAAGTGTCCTATAGATTTCTTTTTCAATTACATATAATTATATGAGAAACTGAGTCAACATAAGCAAACAATGCTCCACTAGTGTCAATAGAAAGCTCTGAAACTCATCTGAGGGAGGGAGCAAACCACTGAAATTTGAGTAATTCTGGGCAAAGGGCCCTTCGATGGTAGTGGAAAACATCAGTGTCTCCTGACTCAAGAATATTTGACTGTGAAGGACAGTTGTAGTGAGAAACACTTAGCCTTGGAAAATGGGAAATTTTTTTTGCCTTGCAAGAATTTTTTTAAAAATCAGTGAATTCAAATATTTAAGAAACTTTTTCATAGCCTATAGTTTTTTTTATTAGTCCATTCAAATATGTAATAAACTGTTCTTCATACCCTCTACATTTTTCCGGGATATAAAACAAGGGAAATACTCCATTTATTTTATGAAGCTACCTAGACTCTGATTTCCACTGTGGTAGAGAGGGCATCTCAGCTAGCGCATGTGTAAAGTTGAGGTACCAATATTCTCAATGTTGGAGCTATTCAGTGGAT
This sequence comes from Gorilla gorilla gorilla, assembly GCF_029281585.2. NCBI lineage: Eukaryota > Metazoa > Chordata > Mammalia > Primates > Hominidae > Gorilla > Gorilla gorilla. Next base: position 65,217,231 of record NC_073244.2, read on the forward strand.
TCAATAAGTTATGCAAAGCACGTCATGAATGGCACATGGTAAATTATATCTTACTATTATTATTATCATACCACAAGTAAACAATAGAGTAACTTGAAGTTTTTAAACGAATTTCATTTATAAGGATGTATTCTACTAGCCTTGGAACTTTTGTTATTAAATGTCATTGTAAAATTCTGTTTGGTTAATTTCTTTCCATATGAATAAAATTCTTTGAACTATGACACATCTTACTGGTGTTTTGAGTTTTCCTTTTCACCTCAGGCCAATTTCTTTTTTTTTTTTTTAATTTTTTATTGATCATTCTTGGGTGTTTCTCGCAGAAGGGGATTTGGCAGGGTCACAGGACAATAGTGGAGGGAAGGTCAGCAGATAAACAAGTGAACAAAGTTCTCTGGTTTTCCTAGGCAGAGGACCCTGCGGCCTTCCGCAGTGTTTGTGTCCCTGGGTACTTGAGATTAGGGAGTGGTGATGACTCTTAACGAGCATGCTGCCTTCAAGCATCTGTTTAACAAAGCACATCTTGCACCGCCCTTAATCCATTCAACCCTGAGTGGATACAGCACATGTTTCAGAGAGCACAGGGTTGGGGGTAAGGTCACAGATTAACAGGCTCCCAAGGCAGAAGAATTTTTCTTAGTACAGAACAAAATGAAAAGTCTCCCCATGTCTACCTCTTTCTACACAGACACGGCAACCATCCGATTTCTCAATCTTTTCCCCACCTTTCCCCCCTTTCTATTCCACAAAACCGCCATTGTCATCATGGCCCGCTCTCAATGAGCTGTTGGGTACACCTCCCAGACGGGGCGGTGGCCGGGCAGAGGGGCTCCTCACTTCCCAGTAGGGGCGGCCGGGCAGAGACGCTCCTCACTTCCCAGATGGGATGGCGGCCAGGAAGAGGCGCTCCTCACTTTCCAGACTGGGCAGCCAGGCAGAGGGGCTCCTCACATCCCAGACGATGGGCGGCCAGGCGGAGACGCTCCTCACTTCCCAGACGGGGTGGCGGCCGGGCAGAGGCTGCAATCTCCGTACTTTGGGAGGCCAAGGCAGGCGGCTGGGAGGTGGAGGTTGTAGCAAGCCGAGATCACGCCACTGCACTCCAGCCTGGGCACCATTGAGCGCTGAGTGAACGAGACTCCGTCTGCAATCCTGGCACCTCGGGAGGCCGAGGCTGGCAGATCACTCGCGGTTAGGAGTTGGAGACCAGTCCAGCCAACACAGCAAAACCCCGTCTCCACCAAAAAAATACGAAAACCAGTCAGGCGGGGCGGCGCGCGCCTGCAATCGCAGGCACTCGGCAGGCTGAGGCAGGAGAATCAGGCAGGGAGGTTGCAGTGAGCTGAGATGGCAGCAGTACCGTCCAGCTTCCGCTCGGCATGAGAGGGGGAGGGGGAGGGGGAGGGAGAAGGAGAGGGAGAGGGAGAGGGAGAGGGGCCAATTTCTTTACATTTCAATCATCGTGTTTCATTTACTTGAGCAAAGAGGACTGGGTGCCCAGAGTGTCACCTGCAGACCTGTAGCTTCTGAGAAACACAGACCCTCAGGCACAGCCCCACCCCCACCTGCTCAATCAGTATCTGCAGTTGAATAACAACCCCAGGTGTTTCCCATGTGGGTTAAAGTGGGAGAAGCACGAACACAGACTGACTCCCAACTTGGTTGCACGTCGGAATCTCCTGGTGAGCTTCCCCCGCTGGCTGGGTCCCACTCTTGGAGAGAGTCATGTTCTAAGTCCTGTGTGAGGCTGGATATGGGGATGGGTGGACCCTTTGTGGTTAAGTCAAACATGGGTCAAGGTTAGGAAACACTGGAGGGAGAGGGCGAAGACAATGCTTCCCTAACCCGCCTCCTGAGGAAACTCTCCTGAATTCAGAAAGATCAGAAGGCTCTGAGGGTGGGATTTCAGTCTCAGGAGAGCATCCCTGTCTCCCTAGGACCTGGTCCCTAAAAAGCAGTGGATGGAATTGTCCAGGCTGCTTCGTGGATGGGGCCAGAAGCCATGAAATATAAAGAGTGATCTGGAGACTCAGGTTGAACTCCTCTGGCGTGCTTTAGTGGGGGTGATTTTTTAAAATGTGTTATATGAGAGTCATTTCTTCAACGTTGGGCAACCGATTTGCTGTACAAAGGGTTTCCCGGATACAGAAGTTACACTCCAGCACATTGTGTTTAGTACACTCTGGTTTGTCTATGAGCTCGGTGCTGATCTGAACTGAAGAAACTGCACTGTTTTGTTTGTTTGTTTGTTTGTTTGTTTTTGAGGAGTCTCGCTCTGTCGCCCAGGCTGGAGTGCAATGGCGTGATCTCATCTCAGTGCAACCTCTGCTTCCTGAGTTCAAGCAATTCTCTTGCCTCAGCCTCCCAAGTAGCTGGGACTACAGGCGTACGCCACCATGCTCGGCTCATTTTTCTTTTGTATTTTTAGTAGAGATGGGGTTTCACCATATTGGCCAGGCTGGTCACGAACTCCTGACCTTAAGCAATCCGCCCGCCTTAGCCTCCCAAAGTGCTGAGATTACAGGCGTGAGCCACCGCACCCAGCCACAATATTTTTTTTTAGATGTTCTTCAAACAAATGACTTCCTGCAATTTGGGAGATGATTTTTTTAGAACAGTTTTATTGAGACATCATTGATGAACAAAACTGCCTATACGGAAGAAGAAGAACTTGATGTTTTCATAGGGTATATTGTGGAATGATTACTATATTCCAGTTCATTAACATACCTATCACCTCCACATAGTTACCATCTTCGTGTGGGGGGTGAGAAGATGAAATTTAAGATCTATTCTCTTAGAAAATTTCACACATAACAATATAGTATTTTTAAACAGTCATTCCTAAACTGTACATTAGATCTCCAGCAATTATTAATCTTGCATACATTACTCTTTGTATCCTTTGACCAACTTTCTCCCATTTCTCTCCCCTACTGCCCCTGGCAACCACCATCCCACTCTCTGATTCTATGAGTGCGACTATTTTGCATTCTACACATAAGTAAGATCATTCAGTATTTCTCTTTTTAAAAAATAAATTTTACTGAATGGAGGTTCCCCAAACAGGAAAACACTTACGTTAAAACAATTCAATTATTGATTCCTTGGCTAATAACTAGATTGAACTACTGATCTGACTTGGAGCTGAAGTGCCCTGGAAAACATATTTTAAAAATTGTCACTCTTTTCTTCCCTTGTAGGGTGCTTTAAATTAAGATTTTAAAATGTTGAATATTACAGGTCAAATGCAATTTTATATAACCACACTGAAGTGGCAGACAGTGCTAAGGTGAAGAGCTAAGGATTTGCATAGTAAAATAGGAACAAGGCAGTTATAATTTAATTTTTAAAACTCTCATTTAAATTTGCAGTGCTTTAAACGAGTATTACTTATTCGTTTACATCAACTTTGTTGGTTACTACTTAGTAATCAACAGAGTTTAGGAGACCATAAAAATACTCTTTCTGTTAGAAAATACAACAAAAATATAATTGTTAACAGTTTGACTTTCAAACTATTCTCTGTAGTAACTCACATCTGCAATACATCTGTTTTGAGAATCTTGAAATGTGAACCCTGAGGGTTCTATGAAGCATTTTTGAACTTCCAGTTTTACCCATTTTTGACTGTTTTTAATTGTATTTAAACAACTCTTCTTTTTTATTTTATTTATTTTTTTAGACAAGGTCTCACTCTGTTACCCAGGCTGGAGTGCAGTGTTGTAATCTCAGCTCACTGCAGCCTTCACCTCCCCGGCTCACGGGATCCTCCCATCTCAGCCTCTCCAGTTGCTGGGACCACCGACATGCGCTACCACACCTGGCTAATTTTTTTGTTTTGTTTTGTATTTTTAGTAGAGACAGGGGTTTCACTATGTTACTCAGGTTGGTCTTGAACTCCTGAGCTCAAGTGATCTGCCCAACTCAGCCTCTCAAAGTGCTGGGATTATAGGTGTGAGCCACCAAGCCTGGCCTAAACAATTATTCTTCGCGTTTAAAAATTCATTCACGCAAGTACATGTTTATAATTTTAAAAGAAAATGGACAGAATCCTAAAACACAGACATCTAAATTTAACATGTATCTTTCCACCAGTATGGAACAGTTCATTCCTTTTCCACACAAAATCAGTTATATGATTGGTGCATTAACTCCAATCTCCATGTTTATACAGAATGCTCCATTTGTTAAACCTCTCTGAAAAGAATAAAAAATTCAGATGATTAATTCACTTACACTTAGAAACTAAGTCAGTATACCACAAACATATATTGTGATCAGTTATAATACAATATTTCTTGGCCTAGGGTTTCAATTAAACAACAGAAAACAATGAATAAATACTACAGCTAATACCCTGAAAAAATGCAAAAATTCAAAGTTTAGCTTGCCAAATAAAGCACTTCCTTTTGCTTTTTTTTTTTTTTTTTTTTTTTGAGACGGAGTCTCACTCTTGTCAAGTGCAGTGGTGCAAACTCGGCTCACTGCAACCTCCGCCTCCGGGGTTCAAGCGATTCTTCTGCTACAGCCTCCCAAGTAGCTGGGACTACAGGCACGTGTCACCACTCCCAGCTAATTTTTGTATTTTTAGCAGAGATGGGGTTTCACCATGTTGGCCAGGATGATCCCACCTCGGCCTCCCAAAGTGCTGGGATTACAAGTGTGAGCCACCACGCCTGGCTTGCATTTTTTTTTTTCTACTTGGCAGCAAATGCTGATGGAATTCAGTGCTGACTACTTAAAGTTGGTTCACATCACACATTTAAGCAGAGTAATAAGAACATAGCACACCCACTGTAGAGTTACATTAAGACATAAAAACTCTTTGCTTGAAATCAATGACTGCGTTGCACATGGGACATCTGTCAACTGCTTCAGCACATTGTTTACAAGTGACCAGATGTCCGCAAGGAATAAAGACAACAGCGATATGTCTGTCCATGCAGATTTTACAAAGCTTCTCCTCTTGCAGATGCCTTAGCGGCTCTTCAGGGCTGATTTCTCTCTGCAATGAAGTCTGATTCGATTCATTTTCTGTAGTGTCTTTCTGAGCGCTCACTAGATCTGCAACAAGAACCTCAAGCGTTTTATAGTTGCTCCCAGATGTTTGAATTTTTTCCTCCATTATTTTCTTAATGTCCTTGAAATCAAATCCCATTCGTATAGCTTCTTGTAGCATAGGATTAGGGAAGATGGTATCACTGATTCTTTTAGTTAGTGATGGTGTTTTCTTGGTAGTTTGTACCAGAGCTCCCTCAAGTGAACGGGTTAAATGAATGTTGTTTATATATTCATGTCCCTTCTCTTCTAGCAGATATTTGCAACCTGGATACCATTTAGCATGTTGCTCCCAAGGATCTTCCTTGGGCTTCCAGTTGGCTAGCCCTCCTCCACAGTGAAAGCACTGTATTTTATCCTCTTGACCTATAGCATAAAATCCAGCTCTTGCAAGCTGCTCTTTGTTAACGGAGTACATCCATGTCCCAAAAGTAATGAGCCAGGCTTCATAACCCGTCATGGATGGATTCCTTGGAGAACTTGTTGAATTTGAGAAATTCCTATCAGAACTCGCAACATCAGATTCACCTCGAATATTAACGCTGTGGCCCAAAATAAAGAAGCAATCAGGAAAATGTCTTCTGTGTTCTGACCAGGCACGATCACCAGGTTCCCAGTTTTTCAGTTTTCTGCCACAACAGAAGCACTGCACTTGGTCATCAGTGCCTGTGTAGTACAGCCCAGCACTGGCCAGCTCTCTCGGGGTCAAGTGGGCAGAGGCTGGCCAGTTGTGAAACGACTGTAATCTAGCTTCTTCACTATGCATGGCGGGGCTCCTTGGGTGTATGGAGTCTGATCTATCCACCACCTGTTCAGCTCTCAAAAGCCGGTCTGCACGAGTCTCAGACGGCCTGTCTAAAGCACAACGCTTTTCCTCTCCCAGACGGTTTTCAGCTTGGTATTGACTATTTGGGACACCAGGATTTGCAGGTTTCGTGGCACTGTTTTCAAAATAAAAGCTGCGGATAAACCTGCAGTTCGGCGCTGCTTTCTTGTGTCTGTCAACTCCTGAGCCTCCACGTTGCCACCTGTCTACCGCTTCAGGGCAGCTAAGGCCCCTCAGGGCGTCTCCTCCATCGCGCCGGTGCCCAGGCAGGCCCACCACCTGCAAAGCCAGCAAACGTTTTTGATCTATTAATCTCTTCTACTAATTCTTCATCCTCATTGATGTCTGCAGACACATACGTTTTAGATCCTTCGAAACTGTTCAGAGTTATCTTCTCTTGAATATAGGACTTGTCCACCGTCTCGCGCCAGGATAGCGGCTCCAACCGCCCAGGCGATCGGCCTTGTCCCAACGGGAGGGTCCCGCGGAGGGACGGTCCGAGCCCCCTACCATTGGAAATGCCAACCCTGCCCTAAGCCGGGCCCAGCCACCCAGGCTGACGACCCACGATTAGCACCGCGCCCTCTGGGGAGCCGCCAAGGTGCAGCCACTTCCCAGAGCTCCGAAGGGTCAGCAAGAAAAGAGGAAGCCACGAACGCTTCCAGCCTCCAGCTGGAAACCACGCGGTGGAGCGGGCGCTTGCGCAGTGAGCACCTCGTGCCCCACGCCCGTGTCTCGTTCTTTTTTGTGCTTATTTCACTTTGCATAATTTTAGCATAATATCGTCCAGCTCCATCTACGTTGTTGCAACTGGCATTTTTTTTAAAGGCTGAGTATTAGTACACTGTGTTTTATACACATGCACACACACACGTGTGTAGGTTGCATGGCACTATATGTATATATAGTGTGTGTGTTGTATGTGTATCTCACAAAGTCTTTATCCATTTATCTGTTCAAGCACATTGAGGTTATTTCCGTATCTTGGTTATTCTGTATAATGCTCCAATAAACATGGGAATTCAAGATATATTTTGGGGATTGTGTTTTAAATTCCTTTGGAAATTTTATATATATGTGTGTGTATAAATATATATTTTTTCATATAAATATAATTATATAAATTATAAAATTATATAAATTATACCAAATATTATAAAATATATTTTTATAAATATATATTAAATAAATATATATATATTATATATACATATATTTTGGGGGGGTGCAGAGTCTTGCTCTGTCACCCAGGCTGGAGTGCAGTGGCGTGATCTTGGCTCACTGCAACCTCCACCTCCCGGGTTCAAGGAATTCTCCTGCCTCAGCCTCACCAGTAGCTGGGATTACAGGTGCCTGCACCACTCCCAGCTAATTTTTGTATTTTGGGTAGAGATGGGGTTTCTCCATGCTGGCCAGGCTGGTCTCGAACTCCTGACCTCAAGTGATCTGCCCGCCTCGGCCTCCCAAAGTGCTGGGATTACAGGTGTGAACCACCGCCCCCTGCCTCCTTTGGATATTTACCCAGACATGTGATTGTTGGATGAAATGGCAGTTCTATTTTTATGTTTTTTGAGATACCTCCATAGTAATTTCCACAATGGCTATACCAGTTTACATTCCCATCAACAATGTGTAAGGATTTCCCACATCCTCACTGACACTTATCTTTGTCTTTTTGATAATAGCCATCCTATCAAGTGTGAAGTGGTAGCTCATTACAGTTTTATTTTACATTTCCTGATGATTAGAGATGCTGTCTCTTTTTCATGTCTGTTGACCTACTCTCCTGAATAGCTGGGATTACAGGCATGCGCCACCACGTCTGGCTAATTTTGTATTTTCATTAGAGATGGGGTTTTTCCATGTTGGTCAGGCTGGTGTCGAACTCTCGACCTCAGGTGATCCACCTGCCTTGGCTTCCCAAAGTCCTGGGATTACAGGCATGAGCCACTGCATCCGGCCTATTTTCATATTCTAAAGGGATTATTTTGTTTTATTTTATTTTATTTGTAAAATGAATAAGCAGGAGAATCACTTGAACCTCTTCTTGTGAGACGTGTCTATTTAGGTCCTTCGCCCATTTTAGGACGAGTTATTCATGTTTTTGGTATCAAGTTGTATGAGTTCCTTATATATTTTGGATATGTGTGTGTGTGTGTGTGCGCGCGTATATGTGTGTGCATACATATAGATAGATAATATTTTTTTCAGTTGTATTGCCTTTCTTTTTCTTATTGATTTGAGTACACTATATATGCTGGAAACAAGTAATTCCTTGGTTTTTGTTCTATCTTTCTTATTTTTTTATTAATATCAGCTCTTAAATTTTTTATAAACTGAATTGTCATTTCTCCTTTTATACTTCACATTAATGCTTTTCGGGCTGTGTGAGAAATCATTTTGTTCGCCTTTGATCTATTCTATAAATTTCATTACTCATCTTTACAATTTAAATCAGATATCCATTCAGAATTAAGTTGTTGCATTGCACTAACAATTGATACTATGTTCAGTTAAGCCTCATGACTTTTACTGGATGGAAACCATAATGTTTCATTATGGTTTCTACTCTTTCTCTCTTCACCACTGGAGCTCACATTTCTGTAAAGCCTTGTGGTCATTCTCTCCCTTCTTCCTGCCTACTGGACATGTTAGCAATCCCACAGCACTACAAAACAAAGCTTTGTGTCCAGAATCTTTAATGGGCCTTTTTTCTCAAAGTATCAATTATTTTCATATATATATATATATATATATATTTTTTTTTTTTTGAGACAAAGTTTTGCTCTTGTTGCCCAGGCTGGAGTGCAATGGTGTGGTCTCGGCTCACCACAACCTCCCCCCGACCGCCCCCGAGGTTCAAGTGATTCTCCTGCTTATTCATTTTACAAATAAAATAAAATAAAACAAAATAATCCCACCTACTCTCCTGAATAGCTGGGATTACAGGCATGCGCCACCACGCCTGGCTAATTTTGTATTTTCAGTAGAGATGGGGTTTTTCCATGTTGGTCAGGCTGGTGTCAAACTCTCGACCTCAGGTGATCCACCTGCCTTGGCTTCCCAAAGTCCTGGGATTACAGGCATGAGCCACTGCATCCGGCCTATTTTCATATTCTAAAGGGAGAAGTCCACTGTGTTTAGAGATATTTTCCCCATGCATTCCTTATGTTTCCTACGTCTTTTATCAGCTTCTGCTCCAGACTCTCTAAAGATTTTGTGTAAAAAATAGCCTTGAAAGATGGTGGTACTGTCTTCATAGGCGTTACAAGATAGATAAATTATTTGAACAATATAACAAAGATAATGCCTTCCACTGAGGCAAAAGTTAGGAAGATTTTCTTGCGATCCACTTTAAAATAGTGGGGGCAGGGTGTGGTGGCTCACGGCTATAATCCCAGCACTTTGGAAGGCTGAGGTGTGCGGATGACTTGAGGCCAGGCGTTTGAGACCAGCCTGGCCAATATGGTGAAATCCTATCTCTACCAAAAATACAAAATTAGCTGGGTGTGATGGCCCTGACCTGGAATCCCAACTACTTGGGAGGCTGAGGCAGGAGAATCCCTTGAGCCTGGGAGGCGAAGGCTGTAGTGAATTGAAGTGGCACCACTGTACTCCAGCCTGGGCGATAGAGCGAGACTCTGTCGCAAAAAATAAATAAAATAAAATAATGGACCGGGCATGGTGGCTCGTGCCTGTAATCCCAGCACTTTGGGAGGCAGAGGCGGGCAGATCACGAGGTCAGGAGATCAAGACCACCCTGGCTAATGCAGTGAAACCCCGTCTCTAGTGATAAGCAGAAAAGAGGGTTGAGGAAGGGACTTTACTGGCCCAGCCAGAAACAAACTAAGAACCCAGGACTCTATTCTCTCCCTTGGACACCCTACACCAATCCCTGATGTCACATAATGCAATTTAGTGTAATCCGCGGTGACATTGATTGTTGGTGTTTAATCCAAGTGATAATGAAAACTTGACTTGTAATGTGCTTAAGGACTTTAGCTCCAAAATTAATCTACTGTTCAGTCCACCCTAGGAGAATTATAGACTCAATTTTCAGAATTATTAAGAGTGCACTACAAGACCACCGTGCTTCTCAAAGAGATAGGAGAGGTCAAGAGGAATCACCTAATCCTGTGCAGAAAGGGTGTCTCCAAATGGCAGTTGCTGGAATACGAATGTTTTCTCTCATCCTTAGTGCATGAATGCTTAGTGGAAACTGATTGTCTCCTCCTGAAAACATCCATAGTCTCTTCATACTGACAGATTGTTTTCCATCTTCTAGTTAAAGAATCAGCATTTAAGGAAGTGGTAACAGTACAAACTGGGTTTCAGAGAGCAGCCCTTGGGCACAAAAGTTTCTAATGATGTATTCTCTGGTTTAAGCATAGTCTCATATGAATCCCACAGTGTACTGCTGGAAATGAAAGCTGGGAGTCGCAAAGAAAATGAGTACTTGAACAAAAGATTTCTCAGCAAGGCAATTTTGCTTCTGCAGAAGGGTGCTGCCTATAAGCCTGATTGTTATGAAAGCACCCCAAACAAAGGAAAGCAGGGATTCTTATTCCTAACGCATTTGGCCCCTACTGCTGTGTCCTATCTCTGTTGGCTGGAGCTGGACTGCACAATCTAGACTGATACTGATTGGCTAAAAACTTAAAACTTTACTAAACAGGTAAAGGCACAATGGGGAACAAAGAAAGGGATGGGGTTGGTTGTGGGAAACTAGGAAAACAATAACATTTCCAAATAAGGAAAGAAGCCTGGGCTGCAAGCTGGGACATGCCTGGGCATGTCTGGGCCTGTCCAGACAGGCCAGGAAACATATGGGTTAGGCCTCTTGGTTTACAGTACAGGGATATAGGATTACTTATTTCTTTACTGTGTTTACCAACTGCCCGGGGCACAACAAAGAGTTATTAGTAGGGTAAAAGATTTGTTAATAGTATGAAACATAAAGGAAACTTGAAAGAAGCTTTTAAGTGGGACTATCATTCTTAGAACTTAATATTCTTAACAAAAAGGGAAGTTTTGAAGAGGAACTTTTAATTTCCACAGTACAATTTTGATTTGTAAAATACACAAAATTTAACACGTTAAAGATTCCATTTGTACAAGAGGCTTCCACTTAATATGTTTCAGAAATCATGCTTTATTGCTATTACTTTTACTTGTATCAATTATGAATATAGAGATAAGTATATAATTTGAAATTACTAACATTAGGTTTCTACCTTGTATGATTTTATCACATATTGGTGTTTCATTTCCCATAGTTTAGAGCAAGACATAGTGTTCAGTGATTTCAGTGATAGGTTCCAATTTATTTCTGGCATAAAAGCAAAATCTTATGTCTGCTGCCATCTCAAGATAGAGGCAATTGTGCATTCTTTAAATATGATTTGTCATGGAGCAGTTCCTAGAGAATTATAAGGTCATTCTGCATCTACGTTATGTTAAGACATCTCAATTTTATTTGAAGTTTGTATTGGCATATTCTATAAATCTTTATCCATGAATGTAAACTTGTTACAAAGTTACAAAATAAAATAACACCAATCTACAATAAGAGGACAGGACTTAAAATGACTCTATATACATCTGCATTACTTGAAGAAGACAGTTAAATTCTCCCTTGCATAGAGTTTAACTCCACCACTCTTTACCAACCCTGCCAAGGTCAAGCCCCCTCTTTGCTCTAAAATTTTGGATTTTGACAAATCAGTAGTTTTATCCATCTACGTGTTCCTTAGCTTTCCAGTGAAAGTAATAGTCCTGCCTGTTCTGTGATCTGCCTGCCTTGGCCTCCCAAAGTGCTGGGATTACAGGCGTGAGCCACTGCGCCCGGCCCGAGTGTACCTTTTTGAGTCATTTTCCCTGTATAGCCCTCATGTTTTTGACATCATTTGTCCACTCCTGTTCCAAAGCACCCTTTCAAGGATTGTTGTATGAGAAATCATTCTAAGAGATGTTGACACTGTCATCATTGGGGGTAAAAGACAGACATGACCATGTAACAAAGATTCTGCCTCCTGCTTGAAGGCCCTACATATTTCATGACAGTCTTGATGATGGTGGGATGCTGACAGAAAAATGATTTTCTGGAAAAGGAAAGGACGGGTTGAGGGATAAGAGAAGGCACGTGGTCATGGAGTAAATGTGTTCATCAAGCTGGAAACAAGGAGGAGTAGGAAGCCTCCCTGCTCTTCCACGCTAGTGAAGCTCATGTAAGGGAAGAAGGATTTAAACAAGCAACTGAATGTGCTTTGCTTACTATTCATTCTTTTCCTGGCAGAACAGTGAAGATTCAAGGGTAACTTGAAAGCATTCTAGCTTCCGTATTTGAGCCTTAAGCAGCCAGCAGGCAGGTGGCACTGGGAGGGTCGAGCTTTGCTGCTGCCTTCCCTACGAGCGCAGACACTCTCCTGCTCTGCACCCCAGTTTCTTCCTCTGTCCCTATCCTGACTTCGTCAACATTAAAGAAGAAACTAAATATTCTTGGAATTTGTTGTAAGTGGGGAAGTCAAACTTCTACAGCTCTGCTGGATATGCATGCCCCTGTTTCCATTCTGGCCTCTGTGGTGCAATGCAGGGAGGGTGGGCTAGGTGCGGGGGAGGCTGAAAGTCCCCGGGGATAAGCATGGGTCATGGGTGCAAGCGTGGGCAGAAAAAGAAAGGCTCCGTATCTGGCCCTCCCTGGTTGCTGAAAGTACAAGCAGAAGAAGGAAGCTTCGCAGAAGTTAGGGTGAAGAAACGAAAGATGAAACCTCCCTCTACCCTGGCAGGCCCCATGCTCACCCCATCTACACCCCCGCATTTCCCACAGGCTGCCTGGGATCCTGTGGTGCAGCCTGCTAGACTGTAATTTCTCTATCAGGGAAACTGTCTGTACAGCAAATTGGGTGGCCGGAGTTGAAGAGATGGCTCTCACGTAACGTATATTTAAAAATTACCTTACTAAAGCACGCTGGAGGAGTTCACCCTGAGCTTCCAGATCACTCTTTATATTTCATGGCTTCCGCCCCCATCCACGAAGCAGCCTGGACAATTCCATCCACTGCTTTTTAGGGACCAGGTCCTAGAGAGACAGGGACGATCTCCTGAGACTGAAATCCCACCCTCAGAGCCTTCTGATCTTTCTGGATTCAGGAGAGTTTCCTCCCAGGGCGAAAACGGGAGGAGGCGGGTTAGGGAAGCATTGTCTTCGCCCTCTCCCTCCAGTGTTTCCTAACCTTGACCCATGTTTGACTTAACCACAAAGGGTCCACCCATCCCCATATCCAGCCTCACACAGGACTTAGAACATGACTCTCTCTAAGGGTGGGACCCAGCCAGCGGGGGAAGCTCACCAGGAGATTCCGACGTGTGACCAAGTTGAGAGTCAGTCTATGTTCGTGTTTCTCCCACTTTAACCCACATGGGAAACACCTGGGGTTGCTATTCAACTGCAGATACTGATTGAGCAGGTGGGGGTGGGGCTGTGCCTGAGGCTCTGTGTTTCTCAGAAGCTACAGGTCTGCGGGTGACACTCTGGGCACCCAGTCCTCTTTGCCCAAGTAAATGAAACACGATGATTGAAATGTAAAGAAATTGGCCTGAGGTGAAAAGGAAAACTCAAAACACCTGTAAGACGTGTCATAGTTCAGAGAATTTTATTCATATGGAAAGAAATTAACCAAGCAGAATTTTACAATGACTTTTAATAACAAAAGTTCCAAGGCTAATAGAGTACATCATTATAAATGAAATTCATTCACAAACTTGAATTTACTCTATTGTTTACTTGTGGTATGATAATAATAATAGTAAAATATATTTTACCATGTGCCATTCACGACGTGCTTTGCATAACTTATTGAATCCACTGAATAACTCCAACATTGAGAATATTGGTACCTCAACTTTACACATGCGCTAGTTGAGATGCCCTCTCTACCACAGTGGAAATCAGAGTCCAGGTAGCTTCATAAAATAAATGGAGTATTTCCCTTGTTTGATGTCCTGGAAAAATGTATACCGTATAAAAAAGAACAGTTTCTTAAATGTTTGAATTCACTGATTTAAAAAAAACACATTCTTCCAAGAAAAAAAAAAATTCCCCATTTTTCCAAGGCTAACCGTTTCTCATGACAACTCTCCTTCACAGTCAAATATTCTTGAGTCAGAAGATACTGACGTTTTCCACTACCATTGAAGGGCCCTTTGCCCAGAATTACTCAAATTTCAGTGGTTTGCTCCCTCCCTCAGATGAGTTTCAGAGCTTTCTATTGACACTAGTGGAGCATTGTTTGCTTATGTTGACTCAGTTTCTCATATAATTATATGTAATTGAAAAAGAAATCTATAGGACACTTTCAACAGCCCCATTTTAATACAGGTTAAATTTACATAATGTAAATAGGCAGGGTTCATTGATCCCCGATAGTATCTGGGGTCCACGTTTGAACAGACACCACTGCCAGGGAAGGGCTGACCCCGCACAGGGCTGCTTCCTGCCTCTCCCCTTCTCAGCCTTTCAGCCACTTCCAAGTCGCATGGGCTTGAAGCTGGGTCTTCTTGCCTTGGGGGCCTCAGTCACTGTCACTGTCCTCAGAGGAGGAAGTGACCAGAAGGTCCTCAAAGAGGACACTCGTTGAGACCTGGGGACCCCGCCCCTCAGGCTGCCTTGAGAAGCGAGGGCTCTGAGCGGAAGCAGAGTTTTCAGGAGGACGGGATGTGGGAGGCGTTCTGAACCTGGGGCTCTTCTGTCCCTCGTCCCCTCTCATAAAGGTGACACTGCCGGGCCTCCCTGGAACATGAATGGGTGGTCCAGGCTGGAGGATGGGGCAGCCCTGGGCTGGGCCCAGGACAGGTGAGCTGGGTGCGGGCTGGAGGTTGACTCTGGGCTGCAGGGTTGCTGTCTTGGTGGCTGCTGTCTCTGTGGTCGCCTCGGGTGTCTGTTTGGATCCAAGTCCAGTTGCAGTGTGGGGAGGCTGGAGTGTCTGCACAGCGCCCACATCCGGGAGCTGAGTTCTCAGTGCAGGGGTCTGGAAGGAGCTGAATCTTGCTTTCTTTGCGGGGTTCTGGAAAGTCTGGGTGGGCACGGGGGCAGGCTCCTTGTCTGGTGCCTGGGTTCTGGAGTCCTGGCCACACTGTTGTCTGACTTGCTGTGGTCTGGGCTTTGCATCTGTGTCGGGATGTTTGATTTCTGCCTGGGATTTAAGGCCAGGACCCAGGGCAAGCACCTGCATGGCAGGCTGGAGAGCACCGTGGGAGGACATGTCAGGCCTGTTGGCTGGCAGCCTGGCACTGAGAGTGGGGGTCTGGTGGGAGCTCTGCAGAACAGGGAGCAGGGAGGCAGTAACGTCCCCGCCATGTCCCTTGGTGGGTCCACAGGTGCTTAGTTGAGGTCAATCGTTGTGACCCGAAGGGCAGAGTAATCTCATCTCGGGTTTGTTGACAGGCAGTGGACCTGTGGACGCAGGGCCCAGGACAGATCTCTTCTTGGTGGTGTGGACAGGCAGTGGCATGGTAGGATGCTACGGGAGAAAACATCCCACATGAGACAGCTCAGCAGCAGAATTTCCAAACTCTGAAGCAGGGAACTCACATGCAAAACCACATCACAACAGACACTGTGTGAAAATGAGAAGCAAGCTAGGACAGAGGAAAATGGACACGCTGACATGAGAAACAGAGGAGAATAACAGGCACTGGGATTGCATCTAAATCAGGATCAAATATAGGGAAGACCCTACAAAGGAGACAGGACATAGGAAATTAAACGTCACAGAAAAGGATGTACACATGGTCACTGAAATATGCAGAATTGTCACTTCAGGAATAGTGTTGGGGAAAGATAACCTAACATTCTGTTTGCTGTGACTATCACATATGAAAATTAAAACTCTTTATGTTCTCTATTGTTAATATCAAGGGAATACCAATTCCCCACACAATGTGGAGACTGGAGATGGCACAGCTCCTTTTGAAAGCAGATGTAAGATCATGTACAAAAATGAAGGAGCCAATCTGCAGCCAGTATCCCGAAGGCATCTGATCAGTCACTCCCCACGGGCACTGAAATGCGCCCAGCAGCATTTGCTGGCCAACTTGCAAATAAAGGTACAGAAACCAACTTTCAAATAAAGAACCTGAGGCCGGTCGTGGTGGCTCACGCCTGTAATCCCAGCACTTTGGGAGGCCGAGGCGGACGGATCACGAGGTCAGGAGATCGAGACCATCCTGGCTAACACGGTGAAACACCGTCTCTACTAAAAATACAAAAAATTAGCCGGGCGTGGTGGCGGGCGCCTGTGGTCCCAGCTACTCGGGAGGCTGAGGCAGGAGAATGGCGAGAACCCGGGAGGCGGAGCTTGCAGTGAGCCGAGATCGCGTCACTGCACTCCAGCCTGGGCGACAGAGCGAGACTCCATCTCAAAAAAAAAAGAGAAGAAGAAAAAGAAGCTGGAAACTGGAGTATGCGAAGTCCTCGGGTAGCGCAGTTCTCCTGCAGGGCAGCCTAGGTCTAAAAATGACCCCCACCCATGAAGGGCACAGAAGTGAAGGAATCAGGGGACCCAGAGGAGAAACAGAGCAGGGGCCGGGGGAATACGCACCCTCAGGAACAAACAGTCTTCTGCTGGCTCCTTCCAGGCTTCCTGCGTTTTCTCTTGGGGAGTTCTGGGAAATGTCTGCTTCGGAGCTTCGCTCTGCTGCTGCTGGGGACTGCAGAAGAAATCATGTTCACTGTCTGGACCTGCCTGATCCTCTAGCTCACACCAGTGACTGGGAACCAAGCACCCTCCCGGAACCCAGCCCTAGCCCTTGCTTTGGGTGAGGGAGGCATTCAGACCTCTGTGAACTCTGCCAAGATGGCCCCTTCTCTCATCTCAGAGGCAGCCCCACTTCCAGGAAGCTCCGCCCCCCACCCCCCACCCACGCCATGGCCCCAGGTTCCCTAAGTTCATTCAGGCCCTGGTACTGCTCTGCCTGCCTCGGGTAACATCCCCGGGTCTCCCACAGCCCCTGCCCTCTAGAGACTCTCAGCGCTGGAATAAGCTCCAGTACGGACCCTGGAAGGCAGGGGCCTCCGTCCACCTCCATTTGGAGCTTTCCTTGTGTGCTTAGAGAAGGCTGCACAGAAAGACTAGGGGATACACCAGCTCCTGAGGCGCCCACCTCGCGGATCTTCCTTGACCCTGCAAAATCCTTACCTTGGACTTCGCTCCTTTTCTCTGTCATTCGTCGTAAAGGGCCCTGGAGCCTGGGGTAGCTGGGCCTTTGCTGGTTTCAGGTTCTCCTTCTCCTTGTGTGAGCCCAGGGCCTGCAGAGGAAGGGCCCCACTCCACCTCTAAATGGGGCAGGTCTTGCTCCTGGCTGAGTGCCCAAAGGCCCCGCAGTTCTTGCATTTCACCTGCAGGTGGAGGAGGACAGAGAGCAGTGAGTCAACAGCAATCACAGGCACCTGCAAGGTTCACACAAGGCCTGGGTTTTGGAGATGGATTACTTTAGAAGGGGGACATACGCCCATGGGCTGTTGGTTGCCAGGAAATTCAAGATATTATCGTCCTCCCCAGAGCCCGTTTAACAGGGATCCCAGGAGGAAGGACGCGTGTGTCTGAGAGTGAAGATAATGAACCAGTGTTGAGGACTCGGCAAACACCAGGCTGGACATGACACTGGACAGAGAATGAGGCTGCTCCTCAGACTCCGAATGGGCCAATCTGCTAGGGAGGAGAGCACAGACCTGTCAGCCTGAGTCCAGTGGGAACACCTAAGTCATAATCATGGTTCCCATGTTCAAGCCCACTCTCTGGGGCCCATGCAGACACCTTGGTTACCAACATTTTCAAGCCCCCACTGACCCTGGATTCCTCCTTCTCGGCTGGAGGAGTCGTCTGCCCCATGGGTCTCCTCTGCTGCTCCTGTGGGTTCTTGGCTCCGGGGGCCCCTGAGCCTGATGATGGATGGAATGACCAGACATCTGTGGCAGGTCCTTGAGCTTCTGATCAGTCTTCTTCATTAAATGGTTGTTGGATTTCCTAGTCGTAAGAAAAAGAGAAAACATTACACAGACACCAGACGAAAGTCCCTCCTACCCTTGTTTACCCAAGTTGGGATGGAGGGATGCACTGGCCACTGAGTCACGCCCCCTGTAACTTGGTCCTCTCTGAACCCAGGTCCCAGTTGTGCTATTTTGTGACTCTCTCCCACCCTGACCTACTCCCAGAACAGGACACAGATTTTATAAACCAAAGGCTGCTTGATTTCTAGAGGGCGAAGTGAGATTTGCAGCCTTGCATAAAAGTTTTCTGGGCTCTCAGTTTGTGTGCAGTCAGT
Source organism: Gorilla gorilla gorilla (assembly GCF_029281585.2). NCBI lineage: Eukaryota > Metazoa > Chordata > Mammalia > Primates > Hominidae > Gorilla > Gorilla gorilla. Next base: position 65,235,439 of record NC_073244.2, read on the forward strand.
GCCTCAGAGCTGAAACCCTCTGACAATATTTATCAAAGCCAAGAGATGAACAGCCAACAACTATTGATATTTTTCCAGCTAGTTCCAGAAAACCCACTATTTTCATAGAATAGCTTCTCACTCAGAAAACCAACCAGAAGCTCAAAGCTTTGCAAAGTTTTCATATTCAACCTATGGACACTCGTGACGTTTCACATGAGACCCCTGTGACCACACGCCACTCTTCACACAGAGGCAGGTACAAAGCCAAGCGAGGACCAGCCCTCTGAGGATCCTGCGACGCTGACACGTATGTGCATGTTCACGCCAGGCATCGCACACATCACTGCCCATGTCATGGGGGGACACGCAAGACGGAAGCCTCCAGGCGTGTTCAGCAGAAACCTCAAGCCCACACTGTGCTTCGGAGTCCCCCATGCCGTCCCTACCTTACTCCCTAATACTTATCTTACCTCTCCTGAGGTATCAAGGTCTCTGTGAAATTGTGGGGGGCTGGTCCACTGAAGCCTGGCATTTTTTATTCGAGACACAGCGGGCGGTCGGATCCTCTCCTGGCTTCAGAGGAAATCGCAGAAGAACCTCCACAGAGGCGAGAACAACCCATTTCTCTGTCATCAAGTCAATCTAATGCAGAGAAAGGAGAATGGAGAGGCAACCTGAGTTCTGCAGGCAGGAGGAAGCCTTGGCAGAGGAGAGGAGGAACTCCCATCTTCCTGAGATTTTAAAGGGAATGCTGGGCAGGCTCACATTTCAGTGTTTTTTTTTTTCTTTTTTTTTAAAGAAGTCATTATATGAAAAAGATACTTGCACACATATGTTTACAGCAGCACAATTCGAAATTGCAAAAATGTGGAACCAGCCCAAATGCCCATTAATCAACGAGTGGATAAAGGGACTATGGTGTGTGTGTGTGTGTGTCTATCTATCTATCTATCTATCTATCTATCTATCTATCTATCTATCTATCTATCTGATGGAATACTACTCAGCCATAAAAGGAAGAAATTAATGGCCTTTGCAGCAACCTGGATGGGACTGGAGACTATTATTCTAAATGAAGTAAGTCACGAATGCAAAAGCAAACTCCTTATGTTCTCACTCATGTGCGGGAGCTAAGCTATGAGGATGCAAAGGCAATCTCACAGTTCTTTACTCCAGAGCTGGTGAGGAGTTTGCTGATGACCTTCAAATGGAACCAAGAGTGACAGCCCAGGGTATTGGGAAGTGCTGCTGTTCCCAGGTGGGAACTAAGGGGCGGTGGCGGTGGCATTTTCCCATTTCCCTGTGAGGAATTACGTATCGATTTTAATGGGTCAGTGCCCGTGTATGGAGGGTGTGAAACTCTGAATATGAGCCGTTCACGGACGGGGAGCCTGCTTCAGCCTTCCCCCAGGCTTGGACTCCACCCATTCCACCTGCCTCCCAGGTGACCCCCGCAGCTCCCGTACTCACATCTCTTTGTGGGATCCCGCACTGCTTTAAGAACTGCTTCCCCTGTTCCATGGAGAGAGTGTTGGGGTCCATCACTGCTGGTCCTGCCTGAGGGATTCTCTTTCCCTGTGGAGAGTAGAAAATGAGACGCTGATTCCTTCCTATCCCTGGACTCTCCCAGGTGCAGGATGCAGTCAGCCCCATCTCTCTGCTGTGCCCACCGTGTCCCTAGGAGTAAACTCACACATCCTGTCATTCAAACTACACGGACGCATCCTTCCTCTGCCAGTGACATGACACCAATGTGAATGAGAAAAGCAGGTGATCCATTAAAAGAATTGTTCACTGGACTTAGTGTGTTTGATATGTATGCAGTGCAGGTCCCTCCTCTAGGGACCCTCATAGTATACCATCAAACATCCGGAAACATTGATCGTGGAATTGGCCTCAAAGAAAATTCAATATATTAGAAAACTGGATATTTTAACCATCTGTACACCCTCCTTGTCAAAACTAGATATACCTACATTTTATAAGTTCTTTCTAATATTAAGGATGTTTTAAACTATGAAGCACATTCCTTGAACTTTCTGAAATCAAACTCCTTGAGATCAAACAAGATATTCAAGGGAAACCATCAAGTGCTAAGAAAATACAAAATAAAGCACTTTTATGTCCAAACTGATGAGCAGTGCAAAACGTGGGTTCAGGGGAAATGTCTTTGGCTAAATGACCACAGTGCTAGGGAAACAGGAGCATAGGAGAGTGAGGGCGACCCCATTTAGAAATCAACTCCATCTGAAAACTAGTGAGGCACAGTCCTGGCCAGTCACCACCCTGGTCCTAAGACGTTTGTGGCTGAGGAAGCAGCTTAGCAATGCCTGGATGGACAGACTCCTATGAAAGCAAAATGTCCAGATGCTCCATATCCAAAGCAATAGATACCTTCAAGATAATGATAGCTATGCTTTCCTGAGCTACACACTAGAATGTCAAGGAGAGTTTTCTTTAAATCAACAGAATACTAAACATTGTCATGCTGTCAGCCCACCACATGTAGACACAGCTTAGCTGAATCTTCGCATGGACAAAACCCCTATATCAGAAAAACTTAAAGACAGTGCATTCTTCCGGTTGCGTTCTGAGGTCACCCTATTCTGTAATATAGTAGCTGTCAATAAATTCTCTTCACACTACTCTCTGCAATTTGCCTGGAATTCCTTCCCGCATGAGATCCAAGAACCCTCCCTCAGGGTCTGGATCTGGCCTCTTTTTTTCCACAACAACATGATTGAAAAAAGATAAAATTTGGGGGAAGCACTCAGGCCTATGGAGACAGCTTACAGACAGAACAATGAAAGATTGCAAAAGAAATAAAAAGATGGAAATGGTAAATCAAACAATAAATTGGAGCTAATGAAAAAATAAATAGAATACAGCAGGAAAACGTGCTCTTTATTTGAGAGCAGTAGTAGGATACATTACCATGGGTTACCACAGAAAGATAATAAAATTTATCTTAATAGATCATATCAAGGAAAAGAAAAGGCAATAATGCCATGAAAATAGAAAAAAAAATGATCAAGGAATGCTATCTGGAGCAAACGCACTTGAGAAATCTAGAATAAAGTGCGCGTTCCTCTTCAAAATCAAAATTGAGAAGTGAAGAAGCATTTTTAACTACATATTTAAGTAGGATCATTCTTTACACCACCATTATAGACTAGGCACTCACAGCTTAAGTCTTGCTTGCCTTAATCTTTGGGTAGAGGCTCAGGGCCCTGAATTTATAGTAGCTCCTAGCAAAGGTCAATGAGTATACTGGAATAAAAGATAAGTGAAGAAATCTCTTATCTAATAGCTTCTTCATCAAAGGCACCAGGTCTCCATAACTGATCATCCAGCGCCCACACAATTCAGGGTGCTGGGTGAACATTCTTTGCAAATGTTGACCTTTATGTAATCATTAGGATTTCTGAAATATTTTTTGAATCTGGCTATGTCCTAAGAAATACTGTTAAATGGCTGGGCGCAGTGGCTCACGCCTGTAATCCCAGCCACTCCGGAGGCTGAGGCGTGAGAATCACTTGAACCGGGAAGGCAGAGGTTGCAGTGAGCCGAGATTGTGCCACTGCACTCCAGCCTGGGTGACAGAGCGAGACTCTATCTCAAAAAAAAAAAAAAAAAAAAAAAGGAAAAAAGAAATACTGTTAAACAATTAAGTATTCTTTACCTCAACATCTAAAACCACACGCTGAAGAGTTTTCCCACTATTCTATTTCTCCCATTGGGATAAATGAACGCCCAAAATAGTAATGGACTAACCTGTTCTTCTTGCCTACCAGCAGCAACTCAGGTAAGTGGACCCAGTGCAAACTTCACTCCTTACGCTGGGGCTTCCACGGTGAAGGAAACAGCTCACTGAGGGGAAGGTCCCTTCTCCTGCTGGCATTTATACTGCTCCAGAGCCCCGCAGCCACTCCCCCTGGCTAACCTAATCGCGATGTGATCTAATTACCTCTCCCTCTCTTGATTTATTTGGTGATCCTGTTCCTAGCACATTTGTTTTATCACAGATGTATACATCTAAAACAAATAATTTGCTGTACGCCCATCTCATAAAATTTTAAAGTTTAACATAGAAGCATATGGTTTGAACAACACAAACTACTTTCTGCATGTTTCAAATATTGAGGCATACATCAACAGCCTGGCTGCCTCATTCTGCGTTTTGCACCGAGGTGGACAGCTCAGTCTCCCCATGGCAGGGAGCTCAGTGGCAATGTGTACTGGAGATTCTGGCCGTTGTGGGGCCAAAGATAAGTGAGGTCTAAGAACAGCCTGGTTCACTATGTGTCGGGGAAGAGACGAGGCTGTGCTGTATGGCCGTAGGGGATGGGTCACCCAAAGTCTCAGACGGGGAGAACTGTAACAAGCCAACAGCTCAGTTTCAGCGACAGCTCCTGGAAAGAGTCAGTGGCTCTTGCTTTTTATCCCTGACGGGAACAGGAAGGCAAGGAGGCCTCCAGGGTGTGGACAGGAGCTCAGTGACTGAGTGGGATTAAGAGATCCTGAGGTCTAGATAGCACCTGGTTATTGAGGGTGGAGTGTAGACTCACCTCTCTGCTAGATGAGGGGGCTGAGTCAGGACGTGGGAGTTGATATAGTTTGGATGTGTGTCCCCTAATCTCCTGTTGAACTGTCATCCCCAGTGTTAGACCTGGGGCCTGGTGGGAGATGATTGGATCGTGGGGGCAGTTTTCTCATGAATGGTTTAGCCTCCTCCCCTGTGGTTGTGTCCTTTCCAGAGTGAGTGAGTTCTCATGAGATCTGGTCACTTAACAGTGTCCAGCAGCTGCCTCCTCACTCTCTTGTCCCTGCTTTTGCCATGTGAAATGCCTAATCCCTCTTTGCCTTCCACCATGAGTAAAAGCTTCCTGAGGCCTCTCAGAAGCAAAAGCTGCCATGCTTCCCGTGCAGCCTGCCGAACTGTGAGCCAGTTAATCCTCTTTTCTTTATAAATGACCCAGCCTCAGGTATTTCTTTATAGCAATGCAAGAACAGGCTGGTACAGGAGTGGTCCCAAGAATTCTCACAGCGATATCAGGATGTGGGGTCCCTCTATCCCATTCAGGTGGGTTTCTCACCTACATGAAGCAGAACTGCTGAAACTTGTTTCCTGATACATTTTTATTTGCATTAATAATTTACCTCCCCCACATTTATACTAAAAATCCACATGCAATGATTCAGTTAGACGGGAGGAATAATTATTTGAGATATGGTATAGCATTGTGACTATGGTTAACAATAAGGTATATTATTAACATGCAAAATTAGAAAGAGAGTGAATTTCAATTGTCCTCACCAAAAAAGTATGTCAGGAATTGAGATATTAATTTGATTGACTTAAAATTTCCACAGCATATACATCTATCAAATTAGTGCAATACACCCCATAAATATATACAATTATTATTTATCAATTAAATTTGTTTTTTAAATTCACACACAAATGGAAATGGAAAAATGGCCAGTAGCTGATTTCGGCACCCAATTCGTTCACCCCCAATCATACACTACATACTGTGTGACCCTATGCAAAAATAAAATCTCACGTCTAGCACTATCAATTACGGGAAAAAGTATTTTTTTAAACAAAGATGTTTCCAATTACAGTGAATTGTTTTTTATTGCAAATATTTCATAGATTCAAAAAGGATTTTAAGGCGTCTCTTATTAAGTATATTTAATTTACTTTTAATTGACAAATAGTTCTTACGCATACTCACGGGTACGTGGCGTCCTTAGGATAGGTTTAATGCGTGGTGATTAGATTAGGGTGATTAACATGTCCATCATCTCAAGCCTGCGTCATGTCTCTGTGTTGGGGACTTTCCCTCTCCTCCCTCTAGCTACTGGAAACCCTGCGTTATTGGTAACGATAGCCATCCTGCAGTGCCATGGAGCACAACACGGTGGGTTCCTAGGCGCGCTCCCCAGCCTGGGCCCTCTGGAGGCGTCTCCCGGCAGTACTGAGCCACGTGGCGTGGACTGCACGGGGTCGGTGACTTCAAAAGCCCCACTTAGATCCTCTGCACTTACCCCCTGCAGAGCACCGACAGCCCTGCTCTGGAAGCGCGGGTCTGCTTAGATGTCCTAAGCAACTTCTTGCACCAGGCGCTGCCAATGAGGAGGTCGGTGGATTTCTAACCAAGTCCCATTTCACCGAGAGCGCAGTCCCGCGGGGACCAGGAGGTTCCTTCCCGCTCCGGGAGAGGGCGCTCCTGCCCGGCGTTTGTAGCCGCGGCTTCCTGGCTGCTTCCCAGCGTGGATTTGCACCCGGTCGATTTCCTGCGGGTGGGCGGTGCATGACCCTGGTTGGACGCCCTGTTTACCCCTCTTCTCCTTGGCCTGGAACTCCCAGAGTTGGAGGCAGTGCAGCCACGGCTGCGAACTCAACACCAGCACATTCTTAGAACTGGAAAACCCTTTCTTTACCTCTGATGTTCATGCCTGAGTGTTTAAAAAATACTTACAAGTTTTATTCCAGGTGGCGGGCTCACTTGAAAAGCAAAGATAGATGTAGATAATCTTTTGTGATTTTATGCATTCGTATGTGAAACGCATTTAGAATGATATCCAGTATGCAGTAAATGTTAAAAATTTTTGTCTCTTTCACTCCAGTTTGAAACCGTTATTATTATTTTTTTTTAATTTCTTGACTCCAAAGTCATGCATTGAATATTTCCTCAGCACTTCAGCTCCTGGGGCTGGAGAAACACATTGGAAAATGAGTGAGTGTGCTTTCAGCGATATCCACATTTCTAGAACAGCATTTATTTTTGCATATGCATGTAGGACACAGATACACAGGGCGGTTTTGGGGCGGGACCTCGTGCGGTGCAGGCGCTGTGGGAAGCGTTGCCCTAACGGCTGGTCTCCAGGGCTGCAGGTCTGGGCCTGTGTCTGGCACCCACGTGCGGGTGTGCGCTAGAAGCGCTGTTAAAGACAGAACTCATCCTGTTAGCTGTCCCTCTCATCCCCGCCCCTGCAACCTGAGTTTCCCAGATTCCTCACGTCCCGCAATGTCCGAGTTGATGCGCTGAAAGAGCAAAGAGATCAAAAAAAGAAAGGTGGGAGAACCGCGCCACACATTGGTTGGGATATTAGGTTTTACAGCCGTTGGCGAAGGCAATTTAGCAATTATCCAACCATAGAAGCAACGTGCAATCGGCCGGGCACGGTGGCTCACGCCTGTAATCCCAGCACTTTGGGAGGCCGGAGTGGGCGGATCACGAGGTCAGGAGTTCGAGACCAGCCTGGCCAACATGGTGAAACCCCATGTCTACTAAAAACACAAAAATGACCGGTTGCGGTGGCTCTCGCCCGTAATCCCAACACTTTGGGAGGCCAAGGCAGGCGGATCAGGAGGTAAGGAATTCAAGACCAGCATGACCAACATGGTGAAACCCCGTCTCTACTAAAAAATACAAAAATTAGTCAGGCGTGGTGGTGCGCATCTGTAATCCCAGCTACTCAGGAGGCTGAGGCAGAAGAATCGCTTGAACCCAGGAGGCGGAGGTTGCAGTGAGCAGAGGTCGCCCCATTATACTCCAGCCTGGGCGACAGAGCGAGACTCTGTCTCAAAAACAAAAACAAACAAAAAAAATACACACAAAAATTAGCCGGGCATGGTGGTGGGCGCCTGTAGTCCCTGCTACTCAGGAGGCTGAGGCGGGAGAATCACTTGAACCTGGGAGGCAGAGGTTGCAATGAGCCGAGATTGTGCCACTGCACTCCAGCCTGAGCGACAGAGCAAGACTCCGTCTAAAAAAAAAAAAAAGAAAGAAAAGAAAGAAAGAAAGAAACAACGTGCAATCACGGTGGAGCAACAATACACGTGTCAGAACCACCCAATAATCTGCATGTTCGCACATCAGTGTGTTCAGCCACCTACACTCCCTGCAGCGTTTCACAGCAGGAGACAGACAAGCACTTGCGACTCTGTACAGGGGTAAACAGGAGCGATTCAGTGACATGCTTCATTCATACGCACCAGGAAATAGGATGCAGTGTTTCCAAGAAGGAGGTATAGAAACATCTTCCACACTCTTCACTGACTGGGTGAAGCAACACGAACAATGACTCCAACATGAACATATTTATATGAATTTTGAAGGAAGACAAAATGCCTTAATCATGTATATGTGTATGTATATATACAAATAGACCTATGTCTATATGTCCATCTATGCAAACATATATGTGTGTCTACATAGAGATTTGTCTATATTTGTATCTATGTCTATCTCTATAGATCTATGTCTCTGTAACTCTACATTTAGATATAGATATGAAGATATAGATCTATATCTGTCTATATATAAGATCTTTGTACATGTATCTATATAGAGAGATGTATTTATTTATACAGAGATATCAATATATAAAGGAGGATACACCTCAAACTGGTAACAATTGTTATGCCTGGGATCAGCCTTGTATCTTTGCTGGGGTATTTATAGCTCACTTTATTTAACTGTTTAAACATTTTATCATTAAATTGGATCCTGTACATATCTGTTTCCCATGACTCCACCATTACACAACGTCAGCGCCTTACAACAGCACCCATTTATTTTCTCCCCGTAGGTCAGAAGCCCACAGTGCTTGGCTGTGTCCTCCACTCAGGGTCTCACAAGGACCGAATCCCGGGGTCAGCTGCCTGGGCTTTTCTCTCCAAGCTCGGGGGAGAATCTGCTTCCACGATCATTTAGGCGGCTGACAAATCTCCTTTTCTTCTCATGATTTCCACCTGCCTATCCTCTTCACAGCCAGCAGCAGCCTGCGAAATCCCCCTCTTCCCTCTAAGCCATGACTTCCTCTTCTGCGGTGTCTCTAACTTCTTTGTCTGCTTTAAGGGCTCACTTGATTACGTTAGACTCCTGGATCATCCAGGATAATCTCCCGAGTTCATTTCAGCTGATTGTTAATTACATCCACAAAGTCTCTTTTGCCTACGTGGAACTTAACATAACCACACGATAACATCAGGGATTGGAGAACCAACCAATGCATTTTTTTATGGTAAAATATTATTGAAAAAATATTCTCAAAGTATCAGCAAAATGATTACCACTCTTTATCTCTTGTGACGGTTTCTGGCAAGAGAAAAGCAAGGGGAAAGAATACTAGAATGTTGAATTCTGTGTTTTATTTTCTTAATAAAGCATGTGCTATATTTTGGAAATACCACAGTAAGTAAAAGGAGCTCATTCTTTCGAACTTGGGACACAAAATAAACTCCTTTCATTCCATGACCCTGGCACCCCTTGTCCCCACAGCATCTAGTATCCCCCATATGCTTAGCTCCTTGCACGCTTTTCCCCTGTGCACCCTTAAAACCTGCAGCGTACTCTACTGTCTGAAAATTAACCTCCTTGTGCCTTTAAGCCTCTGTGCTCTGTCTCCTGTTCACTATCAGTTCCCTGCATTTACAGGCACTCTGTCTCAACGGCATCCTTTCCATGAGCCCCCAGATTTACCCTATGTCACAAACCCGTGCAATGTCACACTCTCTGTCACACACTCATGCAATGTCAGACCCTCTGTCACACACCCAGGCAATGTCGACCCCAATACTCCAGCTTTTCTACTTAATGCCTTGGGCCAAATTAGCAACGTGCACATTATTTTAGGCATTGCACATGGCGACGTCATCATCATGAGTGGTGCAAAGTGGGAAGAATTATAAAGGCTGAATCACAATAAAGGCATGACCGCCACTATTCTCCAGATAGGAACCTGGTGTCAAGATACAAATACGTGTGCTGACTCTGCGAGTGTGGTGTTTAAAGGTCAGTGGGACTGTGTGAGTCTGTGTGAGTGCAGGGCATAGTGAGTGTGTTTGAATATGAGTGTGGGTTTGTGGTGGGTGTGTGGGTGGGTGTGAGCCTGTGGTGGAATGTGTATGTGAGGGTGAGTGTCCAGTTGTGTATATGTATGTGATGTTCCTTTGATTTGTGCTGCTGTGCATGTATGTATGTGTTTGCACCTGTGTGTGTACATCTGTATGTGAATATATGTGTGTGTGTGTATTATACTGATTGTTAATCTTATGGCTCTAATCCCTGATGTGGAAATTGAGAAGCACTGAATGCCAGACAAGAATAAAATTGACTTTTCTTTGTAGGAAAAAAGAAAGCATTAGTTTGAGCTCATATTTCATATTTCTTATTTTATTACAAAAGCAACCAGTGATCATTGCTGAAAACTTAGCAAAAACCAAGTGCAGAGGACCGTGGCAACCATCCAATGCTCTTGAATCAAGTAAGCAGCATTTGCTTCCCTGGATTGATCAAGAAGTGACTTTTTAGCCACCTGATCCACATCATCTAGATTCCAAATTAATTGGCATTGAGCCATTGGCATCCTGTTTGTCCTTTTACTTGTATCCCTTTGAAAATCCTTCTCAGGCACTCTGTCTGGGTTCACGTCTCTGCACATAATCTAATGATGCTGCAGCTGAGTGGCGTGAAGATTAGGAAAGAGCTCGCCTTGGGGCAGAACCTCCCAGCAAAGCGGAGCATCCAGGGACACTCGTCCCTCACTGTGAGTGTGTCACAGGTCAGAACTCAGGGTTTCCTGCTCCCTCCATGTAAGACTGTGTCTCTCCAGGGGATGGAGATGAAAGAGCCTCTCCCAAACACTCCTCATAGTCTCTGAAGAGATGCTGGCCAGAAACTTGTCATTGCTTTTGGTGATTAGCAATTGGGAAGAAAAGTTGTTCTGAAACGTTCTCAGCTCCCCAAGGCTGCACTGTCGTTGCCACTGCAGGTGAAAAGATAATTGCAGTTCTGAGGGGGAGGTGAGGTCACAGAACCACAAACCCGTATCTCAGGGTCTGGCTGCTTCCCTCCCACACGATCCTGGCTGTGGCAACCTTCGCACTGAGCCCACCGTCCTAGCAGCAAGATGGAGCTGGGGAGAAAGTTTCTGTTTCAGTCTGTAGGGAAGGGTGCCTCCCAGGAGCCAGGGTAAGTTATCCTATTATAATAAGAAATTGTTCTAGATTGAAAACTGGTCTAGTTCCCAAGTCACAGAAAAAAGAGGAATAGTTCGGAGGCATGAGCTGAGCCAGCAAACTGAAATGGCGTCCTAGCCCCACGCCAATCCCCGGGGGGTCCTGATGTGATTTAGGAGAATCCACCCTGACCCACATTGTTGATGTTTCACCAAATAATAGTGAAAGCTGACTACGTTCTTAAGGATTAACGTTCTTAAATCAATCTGTCGTGATAGGGAAACCTGGTTGCATTCTTAAGGACTGTGGTACTAAAATCAATCTGCTGTTCCGCCTACCCAACAGGAATCATAGACTAAAATTTCAGGATTGCTGAGGATGTGACTATAATGTCACCACGCTTGTAATGAATAGATTGACTCTACAGGAGTCATGTAATTCCTTACAGAAACAGTGTATCTAATTAGTAGTTGCTGGAATGAAAATGTTTTCTCTAATTCTGAGAGTGTGCAGGGCTTAATGGGAGCATTAATTGTGTCTCTACTGAAAACTGCCATAGTCTGTTGATTATGGTTGAGACTGTCTTTTCTCTTGATGTTAAGGAGGCAGCATTTAAGGAAAAGGTAACTTTATAATAACAAGCTAAAGAGAGCAGCTATCAGACCCAAATGTGTCCTCTGATGTGTTCTCTGCTTCAAATAGATTCTAACATCACCCAAACTCTCTAATTTCCGTTTATCAAGTATATATAATATACACCCACTAGAGTTTCCAATTTTCATGTTTGTCACACTTTAATTATGCAAATATTGTCCTAAGGATAATAATTTCTTTAACTCAGTTACTAATGGCTCTAGATATGTCATCTAAGATTTGTAAGAATTTGGTTATTACCTTACACTATTTTATCCCATATTGGTGTTTCACATCCTATTGTTTTGGGTAAGACATGATTATGGTAGGTGCCTTTATGCCTTTGTCCTTGGCACAAAAGCAAATGCTCACAATGTTTTTTACTCTCTTTTCATTCTAATATTGATCCGTGCTTGCAGTCATTAAATCCAATTTGTTATGGCACAGGTTTCTATACTATTAAACTGTAATTCATTCATCTACGTTTTTTAAGATCTCTAAGCCTTTATTTATTCAGATATTGACAAATAGAATAAATTTTTGCACATGATATAAAATCATTACAATATACAGTAACCTACTACAAGACTAAAATATAATGACAAGGAATAAAAACAAAGGTCTGTGTATGTGTGTGTCTTATTCAAAGAACACAGCTATGTAGCTTTGTTAGTAAACTATAATGGCTAAATGCACTCTCTGTGCAAAAATACAAGGCAGGTTCAAGTTCGTGCTTGCCTGTAAGTAGGGTGGAAATGTCACTAGCCACTTCACCTCTCTGTGTGTATGTCCTTCTCATATTTACAATGGAAGTAATAGTAATGCCTGCCTCATAGCTTTGTGAAAAAAGAAGTTGCCGCACATATGATCTGCACAGCACCGATTCCCACATTGGAAGTGCTCTTTAAATATTACGCATTCAACTCTCAAAAGCCTCTTAATAGAAGAGCGACTTTAAGTATTTCTAAGGGTAGAGCAATGGGAGGTGGAGAATGCTGGGTTGCAGGTGACACTATAAACGTAGCTCATGCCTCCTATTTCCATGCAGGACCTCCCAGCCCTGAAGACAAACATCAGTGACAGACATCAGTGGCAGAATGGCCTCCCGGTATGTGGCAGTGGGAATGATCTTCTTATCACAGACCGTGGTGGGAGTCCTGGGGAGCTTCTCTCTTCCTCTCCATTATCTCTCCCTTTACTGCACTGGGTGCAGGTTAAGGTCCACAGATTTGATTGTTAAGCACCTGATTGTAGCCAACTTCTTAGCTCTCCTCTGTAAAGGAGTCCCCCAGACAATGGCAGCTTTTGGGGTTAGATATTTTCTCAGTGCTATTGGGTGCAAACTTGTTTTCTATCTCCATAGAGTGGGCAGGGGAGTGTCCATTGGCACCACCTGCCTCTTGAGTGTCTTCCAGGTGATCACGGTCAGCTCCAGGAAATCCAGGTGGGCAAAACTCAAAGAGAAAGCCCCCAAGCATGTTGGCTTTTCTGTTCTCCCGTGCTGGATCGTGTGCATGTTGGTAAACATCATCTTTCCCACGTATGTGACTGGCAAACGGAACTACACAAACATCACAGTGAACAAGGATTTGGGATACTGTTCTGGGGGAGGCAACAACAAAATCGCACAGACACTGCGTGCAATGTTGTTATCATTCCCTGATGTGTTGTGTCTGGGGCTCATGCTCTGGGCCAGAAGCTCCATGGTTTGCATCCTGCACAGGCACAAGCAGCGGGTCCAGCACATTGATAGGAGCAATCTCTCCCCCAGAGCCTCCCCAGAGAACAGAGCTACGCAGAGCATCCTCATCCTGGTGAGCACCTTTGTGTCTTCTTACACTCTCTCCTGCCTTTTCCAAGTTCGATGGCTCTCTTGGATAATCCCAATAGTTTACTGGTGAACACTTCAGCCTTAATGAGTGTATGCTTCCCAACTCTCAGCCCCTTTGTTCTCATGAGCTGTGACCCCAGGGTATACAGGCTTTGCTTTGCTTGGAAAAGATGACAAGATCCCCTAAACTGATCATAAACATGTAAAAACATGTAAGTTGTATATATTTGCTCATTGTTTAATTGATGATTCCCTCTTCCCTGCAGTAATGTACACATGATTATGAACCTGTCACAATTATGAGAAGGTGATGAACAAGACAGGGTGAACTTCCATCCCAATGGTAAACAATATCTAGTAAGAACAATTATAAATGAAACGATGAAATTATTATGTAAATACTCATATTATTAAAGCTTTATTAATACCTGCAGTAGAGTCATTAGAGGTCTATGCAATTTAAATTAGGTCATGAATCATGATGAAATTATTATGTAAATACTCATTATTACAGTTTTATTAATGTCTGCAGTGGAGTCATTAGACGTCTATGCAATTGAAAAAAATTAGGTCCTGAATCAAACTGGAAATTATGGGGATCTTTTTGAGTGTGCAACCTTCAGTCTGATATAATAAATCTATGCAGAAATGAAGTAAGCATGAGATTGCTGAAGAAAGTTACATGGGGAAGTAGCAATGTGTGAGGTGATCATTCAAGAAACTGAAGAAGGAAATGTTCTCGGGTAGTGATGACGTAGCATGGAGATAAGGTTTTGGTCGATACCAGAACTGGGGGCCAAGTTATAAAATCAGACAGATAGTAGTCATTTAAAATATGATTATATGGAAGGAAATTAGTATAGCATATTTAAATCACTTACATGTATAAACAGTTAGACTGATTGACAGTAAGACAAAGGAGAGTACAAAAAATATATTTATGCCAAAATAAAAACATCAGGTGAGTGCTGTCTGTTAAAAAACCAATGCTGGCTGGGTGCAGTGGCTCATGCCTGTAGTCCCAGGACTGTCGGAGGCCAAGGCAGAAGGATGGCTCGAGCTCAGGAGTTTGAGACTAGCCTGGGCAATATGTAGGAACCTCGTCTCTACTGAAAATACAAAAAAAAAAAAAAAAAAAAAATTAGCCAGGCGTGTTAGCACACGCCTGTAGTCCCAGGCACTTGGGAGGCTGAGATGAGAAGATCACTTGAGCCCAGGAAGTGGAGGCTGCAGTGAGCTGTGATCACACCACTGCACTCCAGCCTGGGCTAAGGGAGTGATACCCTGTCTCACAAAAAAAAGAAAAAAAAAGCAGATATTCAGGATCTAAATCAGTAGAGGGTAGTTTTTTTTTTCTTTATCATGTGACGATGCCAATTGATCATGTTAGAAAGAAAGAGATTTTGGGGTGGGTGTCCTCATATCCCTAAGGTGAGCAAGCAAGCACAACCACTCATTTTATTAAAATTTACTTGAAATAACAGAGCACTAAACAAACAAAAGAATTAAGAATGAAATATCTTATAAATACAAGCATTTATTTTAAATAGATGACAACTTATCTAAGATCACAAAAAAGAATAGAAACAAAGAAAAACTGAAAAACATCTTTACACTTGAATTTTATCCCAGCCACTTTTGACTTACGTGCTCTCCATCTATATATTTTTGTATTGCCTAACTCTTAACAGGTTGCTGTAGGTATTACTGTTTTTGATAGACTTGGCCTTTGGGTTTCATGCTAGAGTTATGAGTGGACTGCAAGCCACAATTACAGTATTAGAGTATTCTGGGCTTCCTTTTATACTTCATTTTACCAGTGAGTGTTGTGCCTTCAATTTTTGTGTGTGTGCCAATTGGTGTTTAGTTCATGTTGAATAACTCCTTGTAGCATTTCTTGTCCGCTGGATCTGACGGTGATGAATGCTGTCAACTTTTGTTTGTCTGGGAAAGACAGTTTCCTTTTCCTATTTGAAGGGTAGCTTTGCTGTATAATATTTTTGGATGGCAGCTTTTTTTTTCTTTCAGCACTTTGAAAATGTTGCCCCACTTCCTCTTGGTCTGTACAGTTTTTGTTGAAAAGTCTGTTGTGAGACAATTTGGAGCGCCCTTGAGTGTTATTTGCCTCTTTTCTCTCGCAGGATACTTCTTACATAAGTAAGAATAGTGACTGGTCTGCAGTAATCTCAGATTTAAAAACCTCTTGATTCTAGGAAACCAAATCAAGGCAGATTTCAGACTTTGTCTGCAGTACCCAAAAACAATTTAAATATAATATCACAGTCAAAACCTTGGTAATATAATCAATGTTTTAAATTCTATCCTGTTACAAAGAAAGCAGATTCTTATTGAACTTATGCAAACAACTCTATTGCCATAAAATAAAAATACACATGAAGAGCTTCAAATTTTAGGCAGATCAAATAGGGATCACATTTCCACCTCTGTTCATAAAAGTATATATTACCAAATTGCTGTAAACTTTAGGTAGCTTAAGAGAGAACATTTTCTGAAATCTGGAAAACAAATCTTTTAGGTTAAATAACCAAAACTGTATCCAAAAAGTCATTAAAATATGATCTTCATAAGTTATTCAGTCTCCTGTAATTATTTTTTGTTGTATTTGATCTCAATTAGCAGTTTCATGAAGCCGTTAGTTCCCTTATTAGAGTTCCGAAAATTTTTACTCAGTCCATCGCTTTTAAGGTTATCAGAAACCTGTCTTCAGGAGTATTTGTCAGAGTCTTCTCCATGAATCCGATTGCAAATGCCATTAGAGAAGAATTAAAACAGTGGATGGCAAAGACTTAGACTAGCTACAATGAAGAATCTAGGCTGGGCACGGTGGCTCATGCCTGTAATCCCAGAACTTTGGGAGGCCGAGGCGGGCGGATCACCTGAGCTCGGGAGTGGGACACCAGCCTGACCAACATGGAGAAACCCCCTCTCTACTAAAAATACAAAATTAGCCGAGTGTGCTGGCACATGCCTGTAATCGCAGCTACTCGGGAGGCTGAGGCAGGAGAATCACGTGAACACGGGAGGCAGAGGTTGCCGTGAGCCGAGATAGCGCCATTGCACTCCAGCCTAGGCAACGCAAGCGAAACTCTGTCTCAAAAAAAAAAAGAATCTAATGATATTTAGCCATCGATGAGGAAGTTTAGTTATTTCTATTTCATGCATCATGGATTCACTAGAATCATGAATTATAAGTTGACGCCAAGACCACTAGACTTCTATAAATTTTACATAATTTTTGGAACACTCACATCAATAATAAATTATTCACTTAACCAGCGTGACCATTAAAATATTTAACAAATAAATACAGAAAATTACATGGATGTTAAATTTTTAAAAATACCCTTAACTTTATTTAAAGCTCAACATTGCTGAGTAATTAAAGCATAATGACGATAACAGGAAGTGCACAGGAGATCATCTTGATGAAACACAACATGTTTGTTCTCTAGGCCAGTTACCAAAAGGTAAAGAAAAACTTCCTGCAATGTGATTGCTTCTCCCTATGGGAAGCCTGTTCAGATAACCTGGAATTTGAACCTGAAGAAAAGGTACTTAAATTCAATTAGATACTGGAAGAGTGTCTGTCCAAAGTTATAAGCATACACCCTATTACAGAATAAGTAAACAAAACAACTAGTACCTTGGGCAGGGGAGCATGTGGCTTTTGGAAAAAGTAAAATTATGTGAAATTTGCTGGTTACATGGAAAAAACTCAGACACATTAAGAAAAACCAAGAACATAGAATCAAGTTACACTGGAGGAAGATAAATATTTTCAGTGTCAGGTCAATAGCAGAGTCAGAACTGAAAAAAAAAAAAAAGGCTGTAGAAGCAGATGAAAAGTTGAGAGAGAGAGTTATTTATTTCAACCAAGCAAAAAGTTGTACCCCCTCAAGAAGAAAAGGAGGAAGAGCTGAAGGCAATGATGCATGAGATGCAGCAAAAGTTGTATTTCTGAAATATGAATCTGAAAAGCTTCAAAATCCCTCTATTTTGAGAAATGAAATTACTATTTAAACGGAGAAGATCACATTTTAAATCTGGAATTAAGTAGATTAAATGTAAACTGTAAAACAGGAAAAAACCTTGCAATTCAGACGATGGTTGAAAATGGATAGAAACAGATTTCAGAACTAAAAATCAAATCCTATTGTAATTTTTATTAAGAGCAGGTCAACATTTCAAGAAAACCCCGTTGCTCCACACATAATAGACCAGATTCTGAATTACATCAGTGCACCCCTGACATCAATGCTCAATTCTTAGGAAAACTTATAAACAATTTCCTCTCAATGCCAGCCAACCCCATCACACAAAAATTCTTTCCCAAGACCCATCCTTCAGAAACCCTCCACGTTGCTGGGCGCAGTGGCTCACACCTGTAATCCCAAGACTTTGGGAGGCTGAGGTGTGTGGATCACTTGAGGTCAGGAGTTTGAGACCAGACTGGCCAACATGGTGAAACCCTGTCTCTTACCAAAACCTCAAAAATTACCCAGGCGTGGTGGCACACGCCTGTAATCCCAGCTACTTGGAAGGCCAAGGCACAAGAATTGCTTGAATCCAGGAGGCGGAGGCTGCAGTGAGCCAAGATTGCGCCACTGCACTCCAACCTGGGTGACAGAGTGATACTCCATCTCAAAAAAAAAAAAAAAAGAAGAAGAAGAAGAAAGAAAGAAAGAAAGAAACCCTCCATGTCTTGCTCAGACTTTCCATTATTTTTAAAAACCCCAGACTTTTTCGTACCTTTCTCCTTTTTTATACTGGAACAACCAATCACTCTATTCTGGCACAAAAATTGACTTTCTGTTTTCTGTTATAATTGAGACCACACAAGATACTTTCTCAGACAAAAATACTTTTAGTGTACATTTTGTATTCATAATTACATGTACTAATTAGAACTTTTAATTCTTAGGAACACTAAATTTTAATAAAAACAGTAATTTTGAGCTGCTAAATATTAACATTTTATGAATGTATTTCATAATAGCTGGAAAATATTGTAGGAAACAATTTTTAATGTGGAACTGACATGTAATTGATTGACCTATTTTTCCTGACAACTTACTTGATCTTAGTGCTTCTCTCCCTCTTTAACCCAATAGTGCTTGTTCATCTATTTTGGCAGAAAAATATATATGAATAACATATAGACAGGAAAAAGTACAAACACAAAGACAAACAAAAACAAAGACTTTATAGTTTTTAAAAATTTATTTTGTTCTTACATTATATTTGTACATATTTATGGGATATGTGTGAAATGCTGTTACGTGCATAGATTGTGTAATGATCAAATTGGAATATTTAGAGTATCCATCACCTGAGTATTTATCATTTCTATGGGTTGGGAACATTTCAAGTCTTCTCTAGCTATTTTGAAATATACAATAGAGTGTTGTTAACTATAGCCACTATACTCTGCTATGAAACCTTAGAACTTATTCCTTCTATCTAACGGTGTGGTTGTTCCCATTAACCAACCTCTCTTCATCCCCCACTCCCACACACACCCTTTCCAGTCTCATGTCTATCATTCCACTCTCTACCTCCTTGTGAACAACTTTTTTAGCTCCCACATATGAGTGAGAACATGGGATATTTGTCTTTCTGTCTGGCTTATTTCAATGAACAGAATGACCTCCAGTTCCATTCTCTCTTTGTCTCAAAGAGACAAAGTTTCTTTGTAATACGTCATATGTCATATATGGCATATGACAGTTTGACTATCATATGCTATATAGATGATCTTTGTGGCTTATACCTATATGGAAATCTCTAAGCCTCCTGTATTTCAATGTCTAATTCTCTTGCTAGACTTGGAAAGTTTTCAGCTATTATTTTGTTAGTGTTTTTATGCCTTTGGCCTTCTCATTTTCTAGAATACTCAAAATTTGAAATACTTAGTCGCTTTATGGTGTCCTCTATGTCACATAGGTTTTGTTCATTCTTGTTTTTTTTTTCTTTCTCTCTCTCTCTCTTATCTGGGTTATTTCAAAAGACTTCTGCTTGGTCTAGTCTATTGCTGTGCCTCTCAAGTGTATTTTTTATTTTGTGTATTGAATTCTTCAGTTCCAGAACTTTGCTTTAGTTCTTTTTTATAAAATCTATCTCTTTGATGAATTTCTCATTCACATTTTGAACTGTTTTTCTGATTTCTTTTTGTTGTTTATCTGCATTCTCTTTTACCTCAGTGAAATTTCTTAATATCATAATTTTGAAATCTTTTTCTGGCATTTCATGAATTTATTTTTATTGGAATTTGCTGTTGGAGAATTATTCTGATCCTTTGTCAAATTGCCTTGGTTGTTCACGTTTCTGGTGTCTTTATGTAGATATCCATGCAGCTGGTGTAACGATCACTCCTTTCAATTTTTCATTGACTTTCGTAGAGGAAGACTTTTTCCTGAAGATGTTTCTATGATGATAATTGGGAAGGATACTTTAGCTTTGCACAGACCATGGTGAGGCTTTCCTAGGAATAAGAACGGCAGCTGGGCCAGCCTTAGGCCTCTGTGGTAGCAGCAGCGAGCCATGCATGCTTTCCTTGGGCCCTTAAGAGGCATATGCAGGCACCAACGTTAGTGAGTCCAGGTGGACCAATTCTCAGGCCTTCAGGCAGCTTGCTCAGATGCCGGCAGTGGCAGTGGTAAGCCAGATGGGTAAGTAGAACTTTGAGCTTCCAAGCAGCTGTAAAATCAGTAACCTAAGATTGCACCTTATGGAACTGGGAAAAGAAGACCAAACTAAACTCATAGCTAGCAGAAGGATGGAAATAATAAATATTAAAAGACAGATAAATAGACAACAGAAAAACAGTAGAGGAAAACAATGAAATAAAAATGTCATTCTTTAAAAGATCAGCTAAACATTAATAAATCTCTAGCTAGACTGACTAAAAAATAAAAAATAAGAGAAACATGCAGATAACCCAAATCAGAAATGAAAATGGGAACATTCTACTTACTTTTAAAGATTATTAAGAATAAAGATAAATTCAGCAATTGAAGTAGAAAGTGGTTAAAAAGATCATAAAAGAATATTATGAACAATTGTACAACAAGTTAGATAACCTGGATTAAATGAATAAATTTCTAGAAACACAACTAGCAAACGTGACTCAGAAGAAATACTAATTCTGAATAGACCTATTCTACTATGATCTGTTTCTACTCACAGCACTCCTGATACCAAGTGTGTAGGGGTTTTTCCCACTAACAACAAACTCTCCAACTCTCCAGACACCAACTGCTTGTCCAATTATTCAGTTCAATTTGACATGACCTGCAATTAGGGCAGCTCCATAGGTTAAGGATTCAGTTCCACAAGACTGCCCTGCACATCAGACACCAATCACAAGTCCAGACCACCCATACTTCTGATTAACTGGCTATAAATCAAGGTGCCGTGAAATCCTATAATTTTATGTTGCCTTAGCATCCATTCTAAATACAAGCTATATTTTCCCATACCAGTAGTAGGGCTTAGTCACCCTTGACCCAGTTTCCAGCTCTCTGCCTCCTCACAGTTCCTCAGTGTGGTCAATCCAGACATTTGCTTTATATAATTGCCTGCTGGTCACCACCCCTCTACAGAGGAGCTACATACACCTACTTGCCTCACCCACTGACCCCTCCCCCAACAACTTCTGCACTGGGCATGGACTGTGCAGGTATGCCACAGTGACCACCTCTTGGTCACCGCATGACCCCATAGAACTCATGCTGCCTTGCTTTAAATCCACCAGTTGGCCTAGGCGCCGTGGCTCATGCCTGTAATCCTTCCACTTTGGGAGGCTGAGGTGGGTGGATCACCTGAGGTCAGGAGTTTGAGGCCAGCCTGGCCAACATGGTGAAACCCCGTCTCTACTAAAAATACAAAAATTAGCCGGGCGTGGTGGCACGCACTTGTATTCCCAGCTACTCAGGAGGCTGAGGCAGGAGAATCGCTTGAACCTGTGAGGCGGAGGTTGCAGTGAGCCGAGATCGTGCCATTGCACTCCAGCCTGGGCGACAAGAACAAAACTTCGTCTCAAATAAATAAATAATAAATCCACCAATTAGAATTCCCCTCCAAAATCTGCTTGGGTAATTTCCCAGTCCCTAGTTAAGGCTTTAGGGCCACAAATCCTCTCTCTGTGTCACTCCCCACCCACTGGTTGCACATGCATGTCTTGAATGGCTTCCCACTTCCCACTGGCCCTGCAATGTGTGCTGCTGTCTTCTCTCGGATCTGTAAGTAATAGATGGCTTCTGATGTTTCATACGTATGATTGTGCTGCCTTCTCTGTGTCTTACCTGGCCAACACACTCGAACCTCACTTTTTTCATGGTTAGAGCTTTCCTAGAGAGTGGTTATCAAGAGTTATCTTGTCTGACATCAATCAGACAAGAGCCACAAGGGCATCTGCCAGTATAAACAAGTTTCCTGTTAGCGGAACACCTGGCCACAGGTCACACACTTAGGCATTAGGCAGTCTGCCAGGATAAAGCAGTATCCCACGAAACGCACACTGTAAACATCCACAGTCATCTTCCCTAGAGCCCCATCAGGGCAGGCCTAGAATTTAAGCCACTTTTCAGAGAGAGATCTGAAGACCAAATTAGAAAGAATTTTTACAACATGAGTGTTCTCACAACTCCCTCCTTGGGTTCAATAATTTGCTAGAATGGCTCACACATCTCAGGGAAAACAGTATACTTATTACCAGTTTATGTTGAAGGATATTATAAAGCAGGGGTCCCCAGCCCCCAGGCTGTGGACCGGTACCAGTCTATGGCCTGTTAGGAACTGGGCTGCACAACAGGAGGTGAGCAGCGGGGGAGTGAGCATTACCACCTGAGCACTGCCTTCAGGTGAGTGGCAACATGAGATTCTCATAGAAGCATTAACCCTATTGTGAACTGCACATGCGGGGGATCTAGGTTGCCCATTCCTTAGGAGAATCTAATGCCTGATGATCTGAGGTGGAACAGTTTCATCCTGAAACCATCCCCCTTCTGCCATCCATGGAAAAACTGTCTTCCATGAAACCAGTCCCTGGAGCCAGAATGATTGGGGACCACTTTTATAAAGCATACAAATTTATAGCCAGATGAAGAAGTACGTAGGGTGGGGTCCAAAAGGGTCAGAAGTGCAGGACCTTCTGTTCCATGGAGTTGGATTGCACCACCCTCCTTGCAAATAGGTGCATTCATCAACCCAGAGGCTCCCTGAACCTTGTTTCAGGTTTCCATGAAGGTTCCCTTATGTAGGCATGACTGACTAAGTCACTGGCCATTGGTGATTAACTCAAACTTTTTTGGCCCTTCTTCCTTCCCTGGAGAGGAAAAAGGGGCGTACAGCTGAAAGTTCCAACCCTTTAATCACATGGTTGGTTCCTCTGGCAAGGGGCCCACCAAGCGTCATCTCAACAAAAACTCAGGTATGGTTGAGGCTTAATATAATAACAAAAGACTTACTCCTATCACTCAAGAAGTTTCAACGGTTTTACAGTCTCTCTGCCAGGAACCTGGGACCTAGATCAAACATATATTTTTTATTTTATATCACAATCTATAACAAGAAAAGAGAGGGAATAATTTTAGAACTACTCACAAAGAAAAGGGCAGGACCAGATATCTTCCTTGATGATGTCTATCAAACATTTAAAGAAGAGTTAACACCAATCTTTCCCCAACTCTCCCAAAAAGTAGAAGGGGGGAACATTTCTTAATTTATCCTATGAAGCCAGCATTACCTTTTTTATCAAAGCCAGACAATGAAATAACAAGAAAGGCAAACCACGGGCCAATAGCCCTCATGCATACAGGTGCAAAAATCCTCAGCAGCATACAAGCAAATCCTATGCAGTAGCTTACCAAAAGGATTATACACCATGAACAAGTGAGATTTATCCCAGGAAAACAGGAATGCTTCAACATATGAAAATGAATTATAATGCACCGCATTAATAAGATGAAGCAAACCACATGGTCATTTCGGTTGATGCAGAAAAAGCATTTTACAATATTTTACAGCCTTTCATGATTAAAAAACACGCAACAAACTGGGAATATAAGAGACTTCTTCAACATGATAAAGAGCACTTATGAAAAACCCACACCTAGCATTATACTCAAGGGTGAAAGACTGAAAACTTACCCCCTAAGATCACAAGACAAGCCCAATTTTGACAGTTCTATTCAACACTGTATTAGAAATTCTAGCCAAAGAAATTAGACAAGAAAAAAATTTCAAATTTGAAAAAAGATGAAATCTATCTTTATTAGCAGATGGATATAGAAAATCCTAAAGAATCCACACACAACAAACTATTAAAGCTAAAGAATAAATTCAGCAAAGTTGCTGATACAAGATGGGCACACAAAAATCAGTTGTATTTCTGTGCTAGCAATGAACAATCTAAAGAGGAAATTAAGAAAACAACTTTATAATAGCATAAAAATTATAAAGTACATAATAATAAACAACCAAGAAAATTGCAAGACTTATACATAGAAAACTACAAAACATTGCCTTGACCTCCCTCAGTTACCTTGTGATTCTGTGTGTTGTGTTGCGACAAATGGGGAGGTGACAGAGAGAGGCCAATATGGTGTAACCATGTAACCAGCACTGACATTTCCTCAAGAATATTCCCCCAAAGATAAGCCTTTGAACTGCATAGTTGCTGTGGGTGGTGTCTGCACATTCTTTATTGGGATAATGTGTGCTCCTAAGCCAGGGACCCCAATACCCCTCTTTAGTTGCGCCCAGAGACCCATCCCTAGGAAACCCTCCTCCAGTGAAAACTATCAGTTTCCTGAGTCTTAGCCCCTCACTCTTTACCTTCTGGACTCACACAATCCTGGAAGCTCCATGGGGTCCAATTCACTCTTGAGAGCCCATAATGATTCCCCCATTCTGCTATGAAATCCCACAGCACATTGCAAGCCCTAATAACATATCTATTCATGTTGTAATAACACACATAAATTGACCCATGGACCCAATGATCCAGGAGCCCATATTTCCACTTATAACACCCTCTCCCAAAGTCATACACCTCTGTAATATCCTAATCAAAGAGATATTCCTATGATGGTAAAGTACTTTGAAAGTAATTTAGAAATTATAAAGAAAAATCGAATGAATTCAGGATCCAAGTTAAATTTGTGAATATAGGAATGGAATATAGGCTGCTGGGGAATAGCAATTTCTGGTGGGGAATTGAGACCGCAACACACCACAGTTGTTACCAGTGGAGGGTGTCCAGGTTCTTGGTGTCTTGAACAAAGAATTGGACAAAATGCATAAATTAAGGAAGGAATAAATAGATTTATTGAAAATGAAAGTACACACCACAGTGTGGGAGCTGGCCCAAGCATAGGGTCTCAAGGGCCCTGTTACAGAATTTTCAGGAGTTAAATACCATCTAGAGGATTCCAGTGGTTACTTGGTGTATGCCCTATGTAAATAAAAAGGATGAAGTAAAGTTACAAAGTCATTTACTCGGTGTACGCCCTATGGAGGGGCTATTTCCTGTCACAGCTGAAGTGTGAAGTGGCCTTATGTTCCATGCCTCCAGACCCTATTTGCCTGCCTCACAGCTAACGTATGTGATTCGGGACAGAAGAAACTCATGGTGTCACAGGACAGGAGTCTGTCATCTCCCGAGACCCAGGGGACTCCTGAAGACAACGACCTCGTGTGAAGGGGAGTTCTAGGGAGAGGCAGATGCTGACCCAGGGAGGACTTCAGGATAGGGACTTTCAGGGAAGCAGTAAGGCCTGCAGAATCCTAGGCCCAGGAAGAAGATGCAGCATTCAGGGCTGCACTTGAGAGGCCTAAAACGGTGAGGGAGGCAGAGCTCAAGAGCTTGACTCCATCTCCTGAGTCAGGGATTTATAGGGCATAAGGCAGGGGAGGGAAGACAGTGAAGGGATTGAAGTAGGAAAATGACTCAGCAGTGTGAAGAGGCTTAATTCTCCCTGTTGAAAACGAGATGCCCTACCGTCCTTTTTCTTAGAACATTTACTTTAGAAAACTTGTAAGTACTTCTCTCTTAGACATGCATTTGAATGCCTCTGAAAACTGGGTCGTTCTTTTGCCAGCTTTATGACCCAGTGATGTCTTTCTAAAGAACCTGGGAAACTTCTCTTTGAAATGTAAACATTAAGGAAAATAGCACCCCATCTCCTAGTTTCTGTGGGAGTGTAGGAGCCTCGCATCAGGCTCTTGGAGCCTTAATCCAAGCTGCAAAACGACTTCTTGTCATAAAGTATATGAAGTTTGTGTTTCCTCTGGATAAAGCCAATTAGCGATAACAGATGGTCACCCCAACTACCAGGTGAATCCAGGATGATCTATGTGTGACCAATGGGGCAGTCAAGTCCTCTTACTTGAGAACTAGCTATTATTTGCCTTGAAGACAAGTATGTTCTACTTGGCTACATAAAAGTGCGAGATTTCTTTGCGTCTTTGCAATGGCTTAGCGGCTTGCCTGTGACGCACATCACATTTGGGTTTAATGCTTTTTCAAACTATTTTCTTTCTCTACCATCTTTGTAGAGAGGTTTTCTACACTGGGAAAGGATTTTGTTTTTAATTGTGTCTCTCCAACAGCAGGCAGTGTCTACAGAGCTTCGAGGCACAAAGGTCGTTTCAAGGACCTAGCCTGAGGACGACTTTAAGGGGATACAGATGCGCAGGGGAGCAACTGGATTCCCAGCGTCTCATAATGACGCCGGGACTCTCAAGAGGAATGGGTGTGCAGATTTTAAAGTCTAGAGGAGCCCGGACATCGGTGCGGAACACTGTAGAATAGGAGTGCAAGTTTGAAAGAGGAAGACGGAAACCCTTCTCACTGACGCGTGACCTCTCCATCCGCTTCCGGGTCTGCGGGCAATCCCTCTCATGGCAGGGCGGGGTCGCAGCGTCCCGGACCAGCGCCTAGACCCTGGCTGCTCTCGCAATGGAGAGGGCTGGATCCGAGCTGGGAGCCGAGATAGGGGCGGGTCTGGGAAAGGGGCGGAGCCTGGCCTTCCCTAGTTTCGCCCCGCCCCAGGGAGTTTCCCGGTCTGTGGGTTATTTTTCTGCCCGACTACTTGATGGTCCTCATTTGCAGCCATTTGAATCTCTGTGATGTCTTCCTTTTTCTACATAGACACAGTAACAGTCTGATCTCTCTTTCCACCACAATCTTACAAGTGTAATAAATGTGGCAAATTTTTCAGACATCGTTCATACGTTGCAGTTCATCAGTGAACTCAAACTGGAGAGAAACCTTACAAATGTCATGACTGTGGCAAGGTCTTCAGTCAAGCTCCATCCTATGCAAAACATAGGAGAATTCATACAGGAGAGAAACCTCACAAGTGTGATAATTATGGCAAAGCGTTTACTTCACGTTCACACCTCATTAGACATCAGAGAATCCATACTGGACAGAAATCTTACAAATGTCGTAAAGGTGGCAAGGTCTTCAGTCTGTGGGCACTCCATGCAGAACATCAGAAAATTCTTTTTTTTTTTTTCTTTTTTTTTTGAGACGGAGTCTCGCTCTGTTGCCCAGGCTGGAGTGCAGTGGCACGATCTCAACTCACTGGAACCTCCGCCTCCTGCATTCAAGCAATTCTCCTGCCTCAGTCTCCTGAGTAGCTGGGATTAGTGGTGTGTGCCAACACACCACGCTAATTTTTGTATTTTTATTTATTTTTATTTTGTATTTTATTTTATTTTTGTCTTCAGATGGAGTCTCGCTCTTGTCACCCAGGCTGGAGTACAGTGGTGTGATGTCACTGCAACCTTTGCTTCCTAGGTTCAAGCAATTGTCCTGCCTCAGCCTCCTGAGTAAGCTGGGATTACAGGTGCCTGCCGCCATGCCTGGCTAATTTTTGTATTTTTAGTAGAAAGGGGGTTTCTCCATGTTGGTCAGGCTGGTCTAGAACTCCTGACCCCAGCTGATCCACCCGCCTCAGCCTCCCAAAGTGGAAGGATTACAGGCATGAGCCACTGCGACTGACTTTTTTTTTTTTTTTTTTTTTTTGAGCCTGTTTTGCAGCGTTTACAAATATCAGGGTTTTCCCACGAGATCATGAAGATTTTCACATAAGAGATTTCTGGCCATTTCTGTTGGTGTTGGCAGTAAAGGTCAAGCAGGAATATGTAATAACATTCAAGCTCCCCACCTTTGGCCACATTCCTACATTTATAGTTCCTATCTTGACCAAACTCAGCTACTTGGGAGGCTGAGGCAGGAGAATCGCTGGAACCCAGAAGGTGGAGGTTGCAGTGAGCTGAGATTGCACCATTGCACTCCAGCCTGGGCAAAAAAAAAAAAAAAAAAAGAAAAGAAAAGAAACTTAGTCTAAAAAAAAAGTCATGCCTCTTCTCCTCCTCTTTCCGTCATCGTGGTATGTGCTTGACTCCGCTTCTCGCCATGTCTTCTCACAAGACTTTCAGGATTAAGCGAGTCCTGGCCAAGAAAAGCAAAATTGTCCCATTTCCCAGTGGACTTGCATGAAAACTGGTAATAAGGTCACAATCATGTTACCATATCAAGCTGAAAGTGTCACCACTACCTGGAGAGTTGGACATGTTTTATTGGGAATATATTTTTTAATCTCTGAATCTGTTATGAATGCATTGGTTGGCTGGGTTCAGTAATAAATATGTAAACATTTCATTTCAAAAAAAATGTCAAATGAAGTAATTCAATAGAGTACCTTGATCTTTGTTTTGTTTTTTTGAGCTGGAGACTCCACTGTGTTCAGTGGATCACACCTGTGGTCCCCGCACCTTGGGAGGCTGAGGTGGGAGGATTGCTTGAGACCGAGTCTCCTGGGAATCTTCTCGTCTCTTCTAACCCAGTTTATGACAGACCCTTGGACTTTACTTTGTTATCTACCTGTGACCCGGAAGCCCCCCAATTCCAGTTATTCCACCTTTCCAGACCGAACCAATATATATCTTACATGTTTTGATTGATGTATTATGTCTCCCTGAAATGTGTAAAACCAAACTGCAGCCTGAACACCTTGGGCACACGTCATCAGGACCTCCTGAGGCTGTGTCTTGGGGGCATTTTTAACCTTGGCAAAATAGATTTCTAAATTGAGTGAGACCCAGTAGATACTTTTGGTTCATGAGCTCATGAACACAGAAAAAATCAAGAGAAAAAAATTAAGGGAGAATAGGAAAAAAACTAGATGTAATGGAAAGCACAAAGTCAGGTCCAAAATCTGAACTCTTTCATATGTACTCAACATAAGGAAATGCTCTTCAACTTTGTGTGAAAGATAGATTACGAACATTTGATTAAAATAAAAACCCATTCTATGTGATTTTAGCCAATTTAACCCTGCAAATAATGATCAATTATATACATACATAAAACTTCCTAATATTTCACTTAGTGTTGCTATTTCTATGTTCTTGGGGCAGAAGCTCAGCCTGTCAGATACATTACAAGACAGTGGTGTCTCCATAATTGTGCTCAGGACTCTGTGTTGCATAAGTGGACAAACTGTTAAGCAGGAACCTAGGAGAGCTAGGGTGTCAAAGTTCAAGCCCATTAAAACTAGCAAGACGTAGGCCAGGCGCGGTGGCTCACGCCTATAATCCCAGCACTTTGGGAGGCCGAGGCGGGTGGATCACGAGGTCAGGGGTTCGAGACCAGCCTGATCAATATGGTGAAACCCCGTCTCTACTAAAAATACAAAAAAAATAGTTGGGCATGGTGGCGGGCGCCTATAGTCCCAGCTACTCAGGAGGCTGAGGCAGGAGAATTGCTTGAACCCGGGAGGCGGAGGTTGCAGTGAGCCGAGATCGCGCCACTGCACTCCAGCCTGGGCGACAGAGCAAGACTCTGTCTCAAAAAAAAAAAAAATAAAAAAACCCACTAGCAAGATGTATTCCTTACTGCTCACTCATGAGTCACGGTTATAAGATGTTTACGGTTAAGGAAAGCAGCTTATTGATACCTGCAAGGACAAACTCCTACAGAAAGACAATGTCCAGAAGACCCAATATCTCATGACAGCGTATTCTTTTAAGATAGCAGGCTGGGGTTGAACTCCTGACCTCCAGTGATCCGCCCGCCTCGGCCTTCCAAAGTGGTGGGATTACAGGCGTGAGCCACCGCACCTGGCCTGAAGTGGTATTTTTTAGAAACCACGTAATCCTTTTTTCAGCTTAATAACCCATAGATGTATTTCTGAAGGACTTGGGGTCTCTCTTTGAAAGGCAAAGAACAAGGGAGACAGTACCTGTATCTCGGTAGGAAATTAACTATTTCAAACATCAAATAATTCCAATGTAAATGTATGGATCTTTAAATAATTCTGAGCCTTGAAAGGAATGTGGTCATGCAAGCTGAGTCCAGTGGTATGCAGGCGCAACTTCTAAGAGTTTTCCTGGCCAGACGCGGTGGCTAACGCCTGTAATCCCAACACTTCGGGAGGCCAAAGCAGGTGGATCACTTGACGTCAGGAGTTCGAATCCAGCCTGGCCAACGTGGTGAAACCCAGTCTCTACTAAAAATACAAAACAATTAGCCAGGCTTGGTGGCGCGCGTCTGTAATCCCAGCTAGTTGGGAGGCTGAGGCAAGAGAACTACTTTAACCCGGGAGGTGAAGGTTGCAGTGAGCCGAGATCTCGCCACTGCACTCCAGCCTGGGTGACAGAGAAATACTCTGTCTCAAAAAAGAAAAGAAAAGAAAAGAAAAATGTAAATATAAAAATGAAAGTAATAGATCTCTTCCACAAATGTGCTGGGACAACTAACTGGATATCCACGTGAAAATGAATAATGTTGGATCCCTATCTCACAAAATCAAAAATTTTATTTAAAGAAATTTTAAAAAAGGAGAGAGAGAGAGACGAGGAAGGGAGCGCTGCCGGAGGAGGTGTTACTTTGTCGCCCAGGCTAACTTGGACCCCCCGGCTCAGCGATCCTCCTGCCACTGCTTCCTGAGTAGCTGGGACCTCAGGCTTTTCGCCCCGCGCCCGCATCTCTGCTGTGTTTAAGCAGCAGATGGTGACCTCACTCCTCCCTGGCCTGAGCACTCCGTCCCGCATCCCAGGGGGAGGCCCTAGGGAAGTCTCTGAAGCTGAGGACAGGGTGGACTCTCCTTTCCCAGTGAATGGAGAATAGGAAGGGAGAGGATTTCTATTCTGTTCTGTGGGCCGTCAGCATGAAATCGTATGTTCCGCCCAGGCAGGGCTTTGCATTTCACATTCTAGTTTGCATCCCCGTTTCAGACAATTCCAGGGCTTTTGAATCATGCCTCAGCCTTCCTGTCCGGTCTCGCCTCCAAAGCTCGAAAACAAGAGGCGCTGGGAGCGAAGTTGAGAGACGAACCGGTCCCGCCCCGGCCCCGCCTTCTGCCAATTCTAAAGGGGAAGGTCTCTCCGCCTCGCGCCCCGCCCCTACCTCGCTCAGGCCCCGCCCACCTCCTCGCGGGTCCCTCCCAGGCCTGGCTTCTGTCCTGCGCGCGCAGATTCGCGCAAACCCGGAAGCGGATCGCATGGAGTGATGGTCCCACCGCAGCGGTGAGTTTTGCTCTGTGTTGTGTTAAGTCTGCGCTTCCCAAGTCCCCGGCGCTTCTGTACCTGGGACGTGGGGTCCACATAGACCTGGAAATTCTCACCCGTCTTCCTTCACCTAGAGCAAATTTAGACGTCCTCGTGAGAGTCCAGGGGTCGCTTCCTTTTGGGTTTAAAGTCGCCCTGAGGATGGTCCCTTCCCGGGTCTTTCTGCTATAGGGCAATGTATACACTTCCCATCGCGTAGTTTCCCTGCTCAAAACCTTTTTCTGACTCCTCCCGACCCGCACTTTTTAAAGTCCTTACCGCGAGGCGGATTCCCGCCCTTGGCGCCTCCCAGTCTTGTCTTAAGGCGCCGTCGCCCCCCACCTCTCTCCTCGTTCCAGGCCCTTATGCTCCCCAGGTCTCCCCACCGCAGTCACCGCTTACCCTGAGCCCGCGTTGGGGAGGTGCCCGGGGCTGTCCTATGACACCGGGTGTTCTTGCCTGCCCTGCACCAGCCCCTGGAAAATGCGCTCCTCCGGGATGCAGGCGTCTTACTCCAAAGCCCTCCTGTGATTGTGTTGGCCAAAGGGATCAGGAGACTGAGAGAGAGAGCAGTAGAAAACCTGAGACAGAGAAAAGAAGAATGAGAAAGACAATAACAGATGGCAAAGTAGAGGATGGGTGAGGGATTTGCCAAGAGAGAGCAAAAATGAAAAACAAAACAAAACAAAACAAAAAACAGCAGGAGGAGCAGATCCCAGGGAAAAAGAAAAGAAAACAAGAGCTAGAGAGAGAAGGGGAGAATGAGAGATATGTACAGAATTAGGGAGGGAAGCACAGTAATGAAGAAAGAGGGGCTGGGCGCAGTGGCTCATGCCTGTAATCCCAGCACTTTAGGAGACTGAGGCAGAGGGATTGCTTGAGTCCAGGAGTTCAAGACCGGCCTGGGCAAAATAGTGAGACCCACCCCCATCTCTGTCAAAAAAAAAAAAAAAAAATTTAACCGGGCGTGATGGTGCACACCTGTAATCCCAGCTGCTCTGGAGGCTGAGGCAGGAGGATCACTTGAGCCCAGGAGGTCCAGGCTGCAGTGAGCAGAGATCATGCCACTGCACTCCAGCCTGGACAACAGAGCAGAGCCTGTCTCAAAAGATTAAAAGGGGTTGGGGACTTTGGGTTCAGATGAGTGGGTGAGTTCATTGGATATGATTAGTTGTGACATGTTGACTTCTGTGTATATAATCTAATAACTTAAAACTTGTTTAAATTATACAGATGAGATTGAGAATTTTAAAATTCGTATCTATAAGACACATACATTCTGTAAATCTTGGCATTAGAGGTCAGCTTCCGCTTGGAATCACTATTCAGCCAGAGGGTAGTGACTTAATTCAATTGTGAGAGCCTCTCTTCCCTCTTCCCATGGTGAGGTAGGAAATGGGGCAGTGAAGTGGGAGAAAAAAATCACTTTCTGTTATTATGTAATAATTTTAATTTAATTAATTAATTTATATTTTGAGACAGGGTCTGGCACTGTCACCCAGGCTGGGGTGCAGTGGTGTGATCTCCTCTAACTGCAGCCTCGACCTCCTAGGCTCAAGCGATCCTCCTACCTCAGCCTCCTGAGTAGCTGGGACCACAGGCGTGAGCCACCAAGTCCGGCTAGGTTTTGTATTTTTTTTTTGTAGAAATGGGGTTTCACTGTTTCCCAGGCTGGTCTCAATTCTGGCCTCAAAGGATCGTTCTGCCTTGGCCTCCCAAATTACTGGGATTACAGGTGGAATTACAGAGAGGAGCCACCGTGCCTGGCCTACATAGTCGTTTTTTGTTTTTTGTTTTTGTTTTTGTTTTTGTTTTTGTTTTTTGAAATGGAATCTCACTCTTGTCCAGGGTGGATGGAGTGCAATGGCACAATCTCAGCTCACTGCAATTTCCGCTTCCCAGGTTCAGACTGATTCTACTGCCTCAGCCTCCTGAGTAGCTGGGATTACAGGCATGAGCCACTGCATCCAGCTAATTTTGTGTTTTTAGTAGAGATGGGGTTTCTCCATGTTGGTCAGGCTGGTCTCAAACTCCCAACCTCAGATGATCCACCCGCCTTGGCCCCCCAAATGCTGGGATTACAGGCATGAGCCACCACGCCCGGCCCATAGTACTTTTTAAAAGGGACATCAGGGCGTGGTGGCTCATGCCTGTAATCCCAGCACTTTGGGAGGCGGAGGCGGGTGGATCACAAGGATCACAAGGTCAGGAGTTCAAGACCAGCCTGACCAACATGGTGAAATCCCATTGCTCCTAAAAATTCAAAAATTAGTTGGGCATGGTGGCATGCACCTCTAATTCCAGCTACTTAGGAGGCTGAGGCAGGAGAATCACTTGAACCCAGGAGGCAGAGGTTGCAGTGAGCCAAGATTGCGCCACTGCATTCCATCCTGGGCGAGAGTGAGACTCCATCTCAAAAAAAAAAAAAAAAAAGGAACATCAAAGCTGGGCGTGGTGGCTCATGCCTGTAATCCCAGCACTTTGGGAGCCAATCACCTAAGGTCAGTAGTTTGAGACCATTCTGGCCAACATGGTGAAACCCCGTGTCTAGTAAAAATACTAAAAAAGTAAGCTGGGCGTGGTGGCGTGCATCTGTAGTTCCAGCTGCTCGGGAGGCTGAGGCATGAGAATCACATGAACTTGGGAGGGAGAGGTTGCAGTGAACCGAAATGGTACCACTGCACTGCAGCCTGGGGGGCAGAGCGAGGCTTCATCTCAAAAAAACAAAGAAACACCACCACCAAAAAATGAAAGCAAAAGGGACATCAAAAGTGCTTTTGTTCTCGTTGTGTAACATATTTTCTTTTTTTTCTTTCTGGTTCCTCTTCCTTCCTTTCTTTCTTTTTTATTTTTTTTGCAGTTTTACTTTGAGATAAATCTTAGTTTTAAATTTTTCTTTTTTAATGCATAATCACTTCTGAAAGATGCATTTGCAGCATCCTATAACCAGCTCACATCATTCAGTTATTTTCCCGTTGACATCTGAATTTGTTCGATTTTTTAAAAAACAATTTCCAAATAGTTTCTGTTTGAAATTAGTTGCGTCCGGTTCAGATCGAGGTCTGCATGCTTTCTAGTCTTTATTATTTATTGGAAACCTTTGACATCAAAACGTAGTTTAACCAGTTAGCCTGTTTTTCCGTTTTCTTTCCTTATGTCATTGTTAAAATCTTGAGCTGTGAGCTATTAAGTGCATGTTTCCCTCAAGGCCTTCTGGTCCATGTGGACAAATGTTGAAAGCCCAACTCCTCACTGTGGCTCCACAGCCCTGTGTCCAGGGCCCCTGCCAGTGTGCCACCTCCTCCTGGGAGCTTGCCCTCATCGCATGACTGTCTCTGCCCCAGTCATATTTGCTTTTCTCTTTTCCCAAACACTAAAACCCTTCCTGTCTCAGGTTGCTGTCCCTGCTCTTACCCTGTGTCCCTAAATGATCACGGCCCTGTGCCTTTCTTCTCCTTCAGGTCTAGGCTCAGAGATGTCTCCCGTGCCCTCCCACCCCCATCTGGAGTTCCCTATGCCCGTCAGTCTCTATCACGTTACTCAGATTTTATTATCTCTGCATCAGTCACATCAGAAACACTCTTTTTATTTTATTTTATTTTTTTTAGGCAGAGTCTCACTCTGTCGTCCAGGCTGTGAGTGTAGTCTCGTGACCTTCTCTCCCTGCAACCTCTGTCTTCTAGGTTCAGGCAATTCTTCTGCCTCACCCTTGCAAGCAGCTGAAATTAAATGTGTGTGCCACCACAGCCGGCTAATTTTTGTATTTTAATTTTAATTTAATTTTACTTTTGAGTTTCAATCTGTCTCCCAGGCTGGAGTGCAGTGGCGTAATCATGGTTCACTGCAACCTCCTCCTCCCGGGTTAAAGTGATTCTTCTGCCTCAGCCTCCTGAGTAGCTGGGATTACAGAGTCGCACCAAGCCCAGCTACTTTTTGTATTTTTAGTAGAGATGGAGTTTCACCATCTTGGTCAGGCTGGTCTCGAACTCCAGACCTCAAGTAATCCACCTGCCTTGGCCTCCCAGAATGCTAGGGTTACAGGCATGAGCCACCGCGCCCGCCCCAATTTTTGTATTTTTAGTAGAGACAGGGTTTCACCTTGTTGGCCAGGCTTATCTCAAGCTCATGACCTCAGGTGATCCGTCTGCCTAGGCCTACCCGTGTGCTGGAATTACAGGCAAGAGCCACAGTGCTCGCCCAGAGATGCCTTTCTGCATGGATTATTTTGAGTGTTTTGTGTCTCCCTTCTTTGGAGGATGCACAGTTCTCATCTTGGCCACAGGACAACTGCAGCACCTACTCTGGGGTTGTGGTTCAGATGCTGAGGCGTCCTCAGGGAAGACTCAGGGCCTGGGGCAAGTGCAAGGATGGTCCCATATTTCTTCTGGAAATTTCAACTCTAATTGATCTGAAATTCCTGTGGCTATTTATTTCAGTCAAAATAAGAGGAGAAGGCCTCACTAGGGTCAGAAAAGCCTTACAGACCAGACCCTGTGTCCTCAGGCAGTGCCGAGGCATCCCCATTTTTGTCATCTGTGTCACTGCCTCACTCCAGCTCCCGGGTCTCCGTGCTCTGCACATCACCAGGACCCAGTTTGGCCATTATGGGCAGGGGCTTTGCCACCAGTAGGTGATGCGCTCAGAGTGAAGGGTCCTGGATTCCCTTCAGGAAGGGTGGGGAGAAGGTCAGGGACCTGAGGGGCATGAAGGACACACTCCTACACAACTAGTTCTGTTCTGGAGGAGCTGGAGGCTCCATGACTTCAGGAAAGATTCTTCCAAGGATCAGAGTGCAAACAGCACAGTGAACTGCAGCCCGAGGGCCACCTCCTCCTGCCAGGCCAGTGGCGATGACACTCTACTGGCTTTTCCTTGCCTGTCACAACACGTGAGCACGCGCACACACACACACACACACACACACACACTCCCACACACACAGTCACAAGGCAGCTGGGGAGTCGAAGGTCAAGATGCTATAATGTAAATGTGTGGCCGTGTGTGGTGGCTCACGCCTGTAGTCCTACAGCTTTGGGAGGCTAAGGCAGGCAGATGATGAAGTCAGGAGTTCGAGACCAGCCTGGCCAACATAGTGAAATCCCATCTCTACTAAAAAAAAAAAGAAAGAAAAAAAAATGAGCCAGGCATGGTGGTGCACATCTGCAATCCCAGCTACTCGGGAAACTGAAGCAGGACAATGGCTTGAACCCGGGATGCAGAGGTTGCAGTGAGCCAAGATCGCGCCATTGCACTACAGCATGGTGACAGAGCAAGACTCCATCTCTAAATAAATAAATAAATGTGCTATAATGTAAATGTGGAGCACAGATATTTTTTCCACAGAGAGGGGCCACTGGTTCCTGGGAAGGGAGTTTGAGGGTTATAGCCCTGGTCATGGCCAGAAGACTTAGGAACTGGAGGAAGGAAACGCTGTATTTATCCTCACAGGATGCCCCTGTGAACAGATGGGCTGATCTATTGGAGTGACATTTAGAAAAAGGGGTTTTTCTCTCCACCCAGCACACACCGTCACCCACCCTATGCACAGTCCTCCCTTTCCCATTGTCTTCTCTAGAATGTCAAGTTGATGCTTCCCCAGGTGGGCGTCTGAGGGAGGGGAGTGGTTTCTCTGCCTGTCCTTGATCCCCTCCCTCAAGTCTTCCACCTTCCTGTCCACTGTTCTGTTCTGACGCTCATTGCCTGCAATTCTATCAGTTTGCACCATCCCAAGACCCAACTAAGACCCAAGGATTTGAGTCTGGGAATATTTAAGCCAATGTCATTGCCAAGTCAGAAGTCTTAGACCCCAGGAATTTTTCTTCATTGAGAGTCTGGGCACCAGGAAGCCTCTCCTCTTTCTGCAGAGTTTAGGTCAACCAGGACCCTGGCACACATGAGACCCCAGAGGGGACGTACTAGTATCACTCAGTCATTCTCATTCATTCACTCATTCAGTAGCTATGGAGCTATAGTATATGCCAGGGGACACAAATAGAGGTGCTGTCTGTGCCAGGGATCAAAATGTTAAACCAACAGACTATCCTTCCCTGCTTTATCCAGGTTATTTTTCATTTTTTATTTATTTGAGGTGGAGTCTCACTCTGACACCAGGCTGAAGTGCAGTGGTGCAATCTTGGCTCACTGCAACCTCCACCCTCTGGGTTCAAACGATTCTCGTGCGTCAGCCTCCCAAGTAGCTGGGGCTACAGGCACACGCCACCATGCCTGGCTAATTATTTGTTTATTTATTTTGAGACAGAGTTTTGCTCTTGTGTCCCAGGCTGGAGTGCAGTGCCGTGATCTCGGCTCACTGCAACCTCTGCCTCTGGAGTTTTAAGCGATTCTCATGCCTCAGCCTCCTGAGCAGCAGCGATTACAGGCGTGTGCTACCATGCCCAGCTAATTTTTGTATTTTTGGTAGAGACAGGGTTTCACCATGTTGGTCAGGCTGGTGTTGAACTCCTGACCTCGTGATATGCCTGCCTCAGCCTCCCAAAGTGTTGGGATTACAGGCATGAGTCACTGCACCTGGCCTCATTTTTGTATTTTTAGTAGAGATGGGGTTTCACCATGTTGGCCAGGCTGGTTTCGAACTTCTGACGTCAAGTGATCTGTCCGCTTTGGCCTCCCAACGTGCTGGGATTGCAGGTGTGAGCCACTGTGCCCAGCCTCATCTCGTGGCTTTAAACTTTACCCCCATGGCCCCATGGCCACTGCAGACCTCTCCCCTGAACGCTACAGTCCTGTGTCCAGTTGACTCCTTAACTCTCTGCTGGGAGGATGAACAGGCATCTCCACCTTCATGTGTCCGAAGGTGACTTCCCGAACTTCCGTAAACGCATTCCCCCATGCTCCTGCCCTTCTCAGATGAGGGTGACCTTGTGCCTCCTAGGATATCGCTAAAATCTCAGCATGCTTTTAAAATGTAAAGGATAATTACATATTTGGAAGGGTTTTAATTTGTAATATAAAGAAAAAATTACATGTTTACTCACAATGGGTGAAGAAATTCCTCATTTTAAAAATTCTTTGGAGGTGTGGGAGAAAAATGTTAGAAGACCTCGTCCCTGCCTGATCTGCCCTCCCAGGACCTCTCTGACCTCATCTCCTGCCTGTGTCCTCCTCCCTCCCTCTGCTCCAGCCATGCAGGCGTCTTTCCTGTTCCTGGGCCGAGGTTGCTCCTGCCTCAAGGCGTTCATGTGGGCTGACCCTCTGCTGGAACTCGCTGGCCCCTCAGCTGCAGGTGCAAACACCCCTCCTTCCCCAGGTCTCTGTTCTGATATCACTTTCTCAGTGGGGACTTCTGTGACCCACCTCCCATTTCACACTCCAGCTACACCCTCACCCCCGCCTCTGGTCCATATTGGCTGCTCTGCATGCTTCTTTTTGTTTTTTTCACCTTCCACTGCCTGTAGGAGTTTATCGTCCCTGGTACAGTGGGCAGCAGAGGGGACCATATTTCCTCAGGGTGAGGTCTCCTTTGTATGTTTCATTGTGTTAACGGAGGGGGTGTGTTGATTCTGAGCAATAAACAACATATTTTTAACATTCAGGATTGACTTCTAAAGACTCTTGGTACGTGAGGAAGAAACCCAGAAGAGGAAAGCAAAGGAGTCAGGGATGGCTCTTTCTCAGGTGAGATGATATGTTGGGTGGATTGTTCTGTCTCCTTCCTCTCAGAAATCCTGGGCCTTGGAGTTTGGAATCTTCTCTGAGTCTGAAGCATCCTGCCTGACAGGTTTGCTCTCACTCACCCATGCCTTCCCTCCGTCCCTCTCATCTCGCTTAGATTCCATCTCTTGTGACACAGTGACATCAACTTGGGAAGAGGCTGCACTGGGCATGGTCCTGGGAAGGGCTCACACCCAGACATGGATGGAGATGGGATGAGGGCCCCATGGTGTCAGTGCTGTTGGGCAGCAGGGATTGTTCAGGGGCCACATCTGGATGCACTGTCAGCTCTCTGTGGACCAGGATTAGAGCAGCTGCCACTGGAAGTCATGTATTCATGTGCACAAAGTAGGTGGTAAATTCTAGAAAAGGAGACCAATAAGGGGAAATGTTTTCTGCCTGATTTTATGCTACATTTTTAGGTAATGGAGTGAGTTACTGTGTTTCTGACTCCAAATATCTTACTAATTAGAATGGAAAGTTCATACACAGACATGAATGATAGAAGATGTTTTATTCCATCTTTATTTTAAGAATAGGAAATCAACCTGAATAATAGCAGGAGATTCATTCAACCATTCGTAGCACATTAAGCTCGTGGAGACTGTGGGGTTACTGTGGAGAGGCTTGTGAAACAGGTGTTTTCAGGAAAAATGGTTACAATTTTTCTCAAATATGGGAGCAGTACTTCATTTTTATCCTAGAGGATGGTGCCATATTCTCATTCCACCTATTATTATTTTTATATTATTATTATTATATTTTAAATATACAAAGTCTTGCTCTGTTGCCCAGGCTGAAGTGCAGTGGCATGATCTTGGCTCACGGCAACCTCCACCTCCCGGGTTCAAGAGATTCTCCTGCCTCAGCCTCCCAAGTATCTGGGATTATAGGCACGCACCACCACACCCAGATAATTTAGTTGCATTTTTATCAGTGACGGGCTATCACCATGTTGGCCAGGCTGGTCTCAAACTTCTGACCTAAGGTGATCTGCCTGCCTCAGCCTCCCAGAGTGCTGGGATTACAGGCACGAGCCGTGCCCAGCCCCACCAATTATTATTAAATATATATTTTTATATGTAAACATCACATGATATATATATTTGTTTTCTGGTAAAACTCCAAGGAAAGCTGCAGCTTGGACCCATTACCATAAAGCATCTCTTTTCCCTGTCACGTCCTCCACCCTCCTTCCAGCCTCACTGTGGAGCCGCTACCGTCAGTTCTGTGCCATGGGTCAGAGCAAGTCTCGCGCGTCTGTATTTCTGCATCGTTATGAGACTGTAGAAAAAATTCTGCGGTAAATTTAAAAAATATATATTTATGGTTTTACTTTAGGTTTGGGGCTCCATGTTCAGGTTTGTTACATAGGTAAACTAGGGTCATCGGGGTTTGTTGTACAGATTATTTCATCACTCTGGTATTAATCCCCGTATCCAATAGTTATTTATTTATTTATTTATTTATTTGAGACTGAGTTTTGCTCTTGTTGCCCACGCTGGAGTATAATGGCATGATCTCGGCTCACTGCAACCACTGCCTCCCAGGTTCAGGCGATTCTCCTGCCTCAGCCTCCCGAGTAGGTGACATTACAGGTGCCTGCCACCACTCCTGGCTAGTTTTTGTATTCTTACTAGAGACAGGGTTTCACCATGTTGGCCAGGCTGGTCTTGAACTCCTGACCTCAGGTTTTCCACCCACCTTGGCCTCCCAAAGTGCTGGGATTACAAGCGTGATCCACCGCGCCCAGCCCCCAATAGTTATTTTTTTCTAGTCTTCTCCTTCCTCCCACCCTCCACCCTCAAGTAGACCCCAATGTCTGTTGTTTTCTTCTTTGTGTCCCAGTAAATATTTTACTTTGATATTTGATCCTACTGGTTGTGAAAATTTACATGTTGTCATGTTAGTTAACATGGCTAGCTTGCCCTTTGACATCTGCATTGGAAATTGACTGGATGACATGTGTGTTCTTTGCAATTTTTCCCTATATAAAGAGTGCCATAGTGGCTGCTTCTGTGCACACCTGCGTTACTACAGATATCTGAAGATTCCTCCAGGTCAGACAGTTGAAAGGGTGATTGCTTCTTCTAGGATAGGGCATTCCCTGTTTTCTTAGATCTGACAAGATTCCCCCCTGCCCCCACCTGCCAATGTATCCTCTTCTACCAAGATGTGATTCTTCTTAAGTTAAACAAAACTTGCCACTTTTTATATTTTTAAAACCTTTCTATATATGCACACCCATATACACAAGTATATACACACATATGCATATACACACATATATACACACATGTATATACTTTGAACATCTTTTATTTTTTGAATATCTGGGGGAAATGACAATCCTTTGTATTAACATCTAGTTTTTTGTGAGTCTGTGTAGGGTTTATTATTTTGTGGACATATGTATATATAAAATGGATTTTCATACTTTGAGTAATCTAGTTTTCATGTATTTTCTTTTATTTTGAGACTGGATCTCACTGTATTGCCAAGGCTGGAGTACAGTAGCGCGATCTTAGTTCACTGCAACCTCCACCCTCAGGCTCAAACGATCCTTCTACCTCAGGCTCCCAAGTAGCTGCAACCACAGGTGCGTGCCACCATGCCCGGCTAATTTTTTTTTTTTTTTTTGAGATGGAGTCTCTGTTACCCAGGCTGGAGTGCAATGGTGAGATTTAGGATCACTGCAACCTCTGCCTCCTGGGATCAAGCAATTCTGCGACAGCCTCCTGGGTAACTGGGATAACAGGCATGTGCCACTGTGCCAGGCTGGATTTTAGTTTCTGATCCTGATCTTTCACTGCGGACGTTGTCATCTCTGAAGACATCACTCATACCCTGTCTCATCTAGATACTGAATGTCACTTGCATTGTCAATAAAAGTTTCTGGGCCAGGCACGGTGGATCACGCCTGTAATCCTAGCACTTTGAGAGGCTGAGGCAGGCAGATCATGAAGTCAGGAGTTTGAGACCAACCTGGCCAATATGGTGAAACCCCGTTTCTACTAAAAATACAAAAATTAGCTAAGAATAGTGGTGCGTGCCAGGAATCCCAGCTACTCAGGAGACTGAGGCAGGAGAATCACTTGATCCTGGGAGGTGGAGGTTGCAGTGAACTGAGATGGCACCTTTGCATTCCAGCCTGGGTGACAGAGCGAGACTCTGTCTCAAAAAGAAAAAAAAAGTTTCTAACATTTCTATAACGAGAACCCTACATTGATTTTTATTTTATTTTATTTTATTTTATTTTTGTTATTTTATGTTACGTTTTATGTTATGTTATGTTATGTTATGTTATGTTATTTTGGGATGGAGTTTCACTCTTGTTGCCCAGGCTGGAGTGTAATGGCGCAATCTCAGCTCACCACAACCTCCGCCTCCCTGCTTCAAGCAATTCTCCTTCCTCAGCCTCCCAGGTAGCTGGGATTACAGGCATGCGCCACAACGCCTGGATGATTTTTGTATTTTTTCTTTTTTAGTAGAAACGGGATTTCTCCATGTTGGTCAGGCAAGTCTTGAACTCCCGACTTCAGGTGATCTGCCTGCCTCAGCCTCCCAAAATGCTGAAATTATAAGCATGAGGCACTGTGCCCGGCTCCTGCATTGATTTCTTCTGTGTGTATTTTTAGTATTATCCACAAACATCAGAAATTCATACTGAGAGGGTATTGTGACCTCTTCAAAAGGTATAATAAGGCCGGGTGTGGTGGCTCATGCCTGTAATCTCAGCACTTTGTGAGGCCGAGGCAGGTGGATCACGAGGTCAGGAGTTCGAGATGAGCCTGACCAACATGGTGAAACTCCGTCTCTACTAAAAATAGAAAAATTAGCCAGGTGTGGTGGCACCAGCCTGTAATTCCAGCTACTCATGAGGCTGAGGCAAGAGAATTGCTTGAACCTGGGAGGCAGAGGTTGCTGTGAGCCGAGATCGTGCCACTGCACTCCAGCCTGGGTGACAGAGCGAGACTCCGTCTCAAAAAGAAAAAAAAAAAAAGAAGTGTAATAAAACACAACTCAGAAGACATCATGTGGTGAAAAATCCCTTACTTGGATTTGTCAGAACATTCACTACAATTAAATCCATGCTTTCCCCTCTCTCCTCTTCTCATTTTCTGTAAAGATAAGAACTCCTCCCATAACCATTTCCTTAAAATGTGTTTTCATTTCAGGGTCTATTGACATTCAGGGATGTGGCCATAGAATTCTCTCAGGAAGAGTGGAAGTGCCTGGACCCTGCTCAGAGGACTCTATACAGGGACGTGATGCTGGAGAATTATAGGAACCTAGTCTCCCTGGGTGAGGATAACTTCCTTCCAGAAATGGGGATGTGCCCTTGCGTATCTTTGTATTTTCTCTTGTTTTTAGATACAATGTCTTGCTCTTCCACCCAGGGTGGAGTGAAATGGTGTGATCATGGCTCACTGCAATCTTGAATTCCTGGGCTCATGTGATTGTCCCACCTCAGCCTCCCCCAGTAGCTGGTACAGGTGCATGCCACTATGCCGGGCTACTTTTTTAGTGTTTTTTTCTTTTTTTTTTTTTTTGTAGTTGTTGTTTTTGTTTTTGTTTACAGACAAGGTCTTCCTGTGTTGTTGAAGCTGGTCTTGGTCTCCTGGGCTCAAGAGATCCTCCTTGGCCTCCTGAGTAGCTGGGATTACAGGCGCCAACCCCCATACCTAATTATTGGTTTTTATTTTTTAAATTGTAGCATATGTGTGTCCTTAGGGCTTATATGAGTTTTCTTTGGACAACATGTAGTTGGTTCCTGTTGATTGAGCCAGTCTTTGCCTTCTGAGTGCAGAGTTAAATATTTACATTTGAAGTATTACTGATGGAGAAGACCTTACCGTTGTGATTTTGTTTCATATTATCTGTATCTCTTGTAGGTTTTTTTGGTTATTCATTTCTCATTTATTACTTTTTATTACTTTTTGTGTTTAATTGCTTTTCTGTGTAGACATGCTTTGACTCCCTTCTTACTGACTTTTGTTTATGATGGAGTCTCACTCTGTCGCCAAGGCAGCAGTGCCGTGTGTGATCTTGGCTCACCACAGCGGGCTTCGCCTCTCGTGCTCAAAAAATTCTCGTGCCCCAGTGGCTCATGCCTGTAATCCCAGCACTTTGGGAGGCCGAGGCAGGCAAATCACCTGAGGTCAGGAGTTCAAAACCAGCCTGGCTAGCATAGCGAAATTCTGTCTCTACTAAAAATACAAAAATTAGCCAGACACGATGGTGGGTGCCTGTAATCTCAGTTACTCAGGAGGCTGATGCAGGAGAGTTGCTTGAACCTGGGAGGCGGAGGTTGCAGTGAACCAAGATCATGCCACTGCACTAGAGTCTGAGAGACAGAGCGACACTCTGTCTCAAAAAAATATTTTCATCACCTGCGAAAACTATTCTTTCTCCACTAGAACTCTTTGTTCTTTATGTTAGAATTATTTCTGTGTGTGTTGCATTTTCAATATCACGTACAGTGTTTTCTCATGCTGTTTTCCTCTAAATAATAGGAAAGTTGTGTTATGAAGAAAAGGTACACTTATACAAGTTTCTGTGTCTATCCTTTTATTTGCTTATTTATTTATTTATTTATTTATTTGACGAAGTTTTCTTCTGTCGCCCAGGCTGGAGTGCAATGGCACAATCTCAGGTCACTGCAACCTCCGACTTCTGGGTTTAAGTGATTCTCCTGCCTCAGTTTTCCGAGTAGCTGGGATTACAGGCATGTGCCACCATGCCTGGCTAATTTTGTATTTTTAGTAGAGACAGGGTTTCTCCTTGTTGGTCAGACTGGTCTCGAACTTCTGCCCTCAGGTGGTGATCCACCTGCCTCGGCCTCTTAAAGTGCTGGGATTACAGGTGTGAACCGCCGCACCCAGCCTATCTGTCTTTTTATTTACCTTTACTGGAGAACTTTTTGTATATTTGTGGGTTGGAGTTACTCTTTAGACTTCTTTCATTTCTTTCTTTCTTTTTTTTTTTTTTTTTTTTGAGAAGCAGTCTGTCTGTTGCCCAGGCTGGAGTGCAGTGGCGTAATCT
This sequence comes from Gorilla gorilla gorilla, assembly GCF_029281585.2. Taxonomy (NCBI): domain Eukaryota; kingdom Metazoa; phylum Chordata; class Mammalia; order Primates; family Hominidae; genus Gorilla; species Gorilla gorilla. Next base: position 65,280,159 of record NC_073244.2, read on the forward strand.
TGGCTAACTCCAACCTCTGCCTCCCAGGTTCAAGTGATTCTCCTGCCTCAGTCTCCCAAGCAGCTGGGACTACAGGCACGTGCCACCACACCTGGCTGTTTTTTTTTTTTTTTCTGTAGAGGTGGGGTTTCACTGTGTTAGCCAGAAAGGTGCTGAAAGGATGGTGCTGATCTCCTGATCTTGTGATCCTCCTCCCTCAGCCTCCCAAAGTGCTGAGATTACAGGCATGAACCACCGTGCCCAGCCAGCCTCAAAGTTTTAAAAACATGTTATTGTTATTAGATTGGCTTCAAGTATTGCAATAGTACAGTCTCTAAACTCCCTTTGTTTAATAAGATTTGTCAGCCTTCGGTGATGTTGATGATGAGATGCTCCTGTTCCTGTCTCAGTCATTTCACTGTCCTCTCAGAAATAGCTTAGACTGGCCAGCCGAGGTGGCTCACACCTCTAATCCCAGCAGTTTGGGAGGCAGAGGTGAGTGGATCACTTGAAGTCAGGAGTTTGAAACCAGTCTGGCCAACATGGTGAAACATCAAATCTACTAAATACAAAAAATTGGCCAAGTGACCCCACAGACTCACGCCTGTAATCCCAGTTCTTTGGGATGCTGAGACGGGCGGATCATCTGAGTTAAGGAGTTTGAGGCCACCCTGGCCAACATGGTGAAACCCCGTCTCCACTAAAAATACGAAAATTAGCTGGGCATGGTGGCGGGCACCTGTTATCCCAAGTACTCGGGAGGCTGAGGCAGGAGAATCACTTGAACCTGGGAGGTGGAGGTTGCAGTGAGCCGACATTGTGCCACTTCACTCCATCGCGGGTGACAGAGTGAGACTCCGGGCTGAGGTGGGAGAATCTCTTCAGGCAGGAGAATCATGCCACTACACTCCAGCCTGGGTGATAGAGCGTGACTCAATCTCAAAAACAAACAAAAAAGGTAGTAGCTTAAACTGGGAGGCTTACGGCACAGACATTTATTTCTCATGAGTTTGGAAAGTGGGAAATCCAAGAGCAAGGTGCCAGCCAAATTGGTTCCTGGTGAGAGCATTCTTCATGGGTTAGCCCAGCCATCTTCCTGCTGTGTCCTGACATGGGGGAAAGAGGAACAGGAAACAAGCTCTTTAATATCTGTTTTTATAAAAGCACTAGTCCTAGTCATGAGTAGTCAACACCTTCCATGACCAAATTCTCTCAAAGGCCCCATCTGCAGGAACATCCTATTGGAGAATAAGAACTTTGAACCTGGCTTTTGGCCAATAAGAACATTCAGACCAGGGAGCCTGCATCATCTTGTTAATGTTTTTATTGTGCAATTTGTTAAATACAATGTTATCTCTGATCTCAGTTTATACATTTTCCCAGTACACATTCTGTGTTTTATATTAGTGCATAGTGAACTAGATAACTAAGGCCAATGCATATGTATGGAATTGCTGTATTGTCTGGCTGTTTCATAAATGTAGTTGTGATATCGTAGTTGCACCTTCTGACATTGTTAGTCAATTCTTTTTTTTTTTTTGAGACGGAGTCTCACCCTGTCACCCAGGCTGGAGTGCAGTGATGCCATCTCGTCTCACTACAGCCTCTGCCTCCTGGGTTCAAATGATTCTCCTGCCTCAGCCTCCCGAGTAGTTGGGATTACAGGCTCCCGCCACCATGCCCAACTAATTTTTTTTGTATTTTTAGTAGAGTTAGGGTTTCACCATATTGGCCAGGCTGCTCTTGAACTCCTGACCTCGTATCCACCTGCCTCGGACTCCCAAAGTGCTGGGATTACAGGCATGAGCCACAGCACCCAGCCGTTAGTCACTTCTTATTCCTTATAATGCTGTGTATTTTTTTGACCTCATACATCGGAAGGTAATGATCTTAACATGTATTTCAGTTCTTATATTGTATGCTGCTGGTAAGTAGAAATTGTGGCTTTTTTTCTGTTTTTTGTTTTTGTTTTTGTTTGGAGACAGAGTGGCGCGATCTCGGCTCACTGCAAGCTCCACCTCCTGGGTTGATGCCATTCTCCTGCCTCAGCCTCCTGAGTAGCTGGGACTACTGCCACCCGCCACACACCCGGCTAATTTTTTTTTTTTTATTTTTAGTAGAGATGGGGTTTCACCTTGTTAGCTAGGATGGTCTCGATCTCCTGACCTCATGATCTGCCCGCCTCAGCCTCCCAAAGTGTTGGGATTACAGGCGTGAACCACCGTGCCCGGCTGTGGCTTTTTTCTTAGTAGGAAATTGTTTAGAATTCTGCAGGCTGTATAAATGTATTTATTATTTGCTTGCTGATTTTATGGGTTATGTTATTTTACTAATTAATTTTTATGATTTTACATAAGGCTTTTTGGTATGTGGTATGCAATATAATTGACACAGTCCACTCATTAATGTCACAAAGTGCTGCCCGGCACTATGGCTCACACCTATAATCCCAGGAGTTTGGGAGGCTCAGGCGGCTAAATTGCTGGAGTCCAAAGTTCGAGGCCAGCCTGTCCAACATGGTGAAACCCCATCTCTACTAAAAATACAAAAATTGGCCAAGCATGGTGATGCATGCCTTTAATCCCAGCTACTCAGGAGGCTGAGGCAGGAGAATGGCTTGGACCCAGCAGGCGGAGGTTACAGTGAGACAAGATTGGGCCATTGCACTCCAGCCTGTTGTGACGGAGCGAGACTTCATCTCAAAAATATAAAAATACAAACAATTTCTTAAAATGTCACAACTTGCCTTTTCTGCATGAATATAAGTAATTTTATAACAGTTATTCAGAAAAATATTGTATTAACTTTTTAATTTTTTTTTCGAGATGGACTCTCACTTTGTCACCCAGGCTGAAGTACAGTGGTGCAATCTCAGCTCACTGCAACCTCTGCCTCTTGGGCTCAAGCAATTCTAGTGCCTCAGCCTCCTGAGTAGCTGGGACTACAGGCATGGGCCACCATGCCTTGCTTAATTTTGTAATGTTTTCTTATCTTCTCAGTGCTATGATTGTTTGACGATACAGAATTTCCATTGATTTTGGTTATCCTTACATGAGCTTGTTGTGGATTATTTACCAATATAGTATATTGTGTGGTCTTTTAGCATTTATTTGTATATAGCAAATATGCTGTAAATATGAAGAATATATGCTTTTCTCCTCATTGATGTGACAGTGATATGTTTTTTGCAAAGTCTTATACACTTTAGGGTCACAGTGGAAAAATACTCCTTACTTTAGGCTTATATACATTTGTGCGCTGTCAGCGTTTTGACATGATATTGGAAATAGGCTTCCATAGAAATGATTTCAAGTACATGTAATCGCCCTTTATTTATTGAAGAATCTTACCCTTTTGCGTTCCTAAACTTTCAAGATAATGTTTGGGAAGTTTAAAATAAGTATTGTTTTTAGTGTCACATTTACACATTTCAGTTTTATTTACCATCTGTACTTAAGTGGAAACCTATTGGTGTTTATATTTTCTAGATATCTCTTCCAAATGCATGATGAAGGAGGTCTCATCAACAGCACAAGGCAATACAGAAGTGATCCACACAGGGACATTGCAGAGACATGAACATCATCACATTGGAGATTTTTGCTTCCAGGAAATGGAGAAAGATATTCATGATTTTGAGTTTCAGTGGAAAGAAGATGAAAGAAATAGCCATGAAGCACCCATGACAGAAATCAAACAGTTGACGGGTAGTACAAACCGACACGATCAAAGGCATGCTGGAAACAAGCCTATTAAAGATCAGCTTGGATCAAGCTTTCATTCGCATCTGCCTGAACTCCACATGTTTCAGACCGAAGGGAAAATTGGTAATCAAGTTGAGAAGTCTATCAACAATGCTTCCTCGGTTTCAACATCCCAAAGAATTTCTTGTAGGCCTAAAACCCACATTTCTAATAACTATGGGAATAATTTCCTGAATTCTTCATTACTCACACAAAAGCAGGAAGTACACATGAGAGAAAAATCTTTCCAATGTAATGAGAGTGGCAAAGCCTTTAATTATAGCTCAGTCTTAAGGAAACATCAGATAATCCATTTAAGAGCGAAACAATATAAATGTGATGTGTGTGGCAAGGTCTTTAATCAAAAGCGATACCTTACATGTCATCGTAGATGTCACACTGGCAAGAAACCTTACAAGTGTAATGATTGTGGCAAGACCTTCAGTCAGGAGTTAACCCTTACATGCCATCATAGACTTCATACTGGAGAGAAACATTACAAGTGCAGTGAGTGTGGCAAGACCTTCAGTCGAAATTCAGCCCTTGTAATTCATAAGGCAATTCATACTGGAGAGAAATCTTACAAGTGTAATGAATGTGGCAAGACCTTCAGTCAAACATCATACCTTGTATACCATCGTAGACTTCATACTGGAGAGAAACCTTACAAATGTGAAGAATGTGACAAAGCTTTCAGTTTCAAATCAAACCTTGAAAGACATAGGAAAATTCATACTGGAGAGAAACCTTACAAGTGTAATGAATGCAGCAGGACCTTTAGTCGGAAGTCATCCCTTACACGCCATCGTAGACTTCATACTGGAGAGAAACCTTATAAGTGTAATGATTGTGGCAAGACCTTCAGTCAGATGTCATCCCTTGTATACCATCGTAGACTTCATACTGGAGAGAAACCTTACAAATGTGAAGAATGTGGTGAAGCTTTCAGTTTCAAATCGAACCTTGAAAGACATAGGAGAATTCATACTGGAGAGAAACCTTACAAGTGTAATGAATGTGGCAAGACCTTCAGTCAGACATCATCCCTTGTATACCATCGTAGACTTCATACTGGAGAGAAACCTTACAAATGTGAAGAGTGTGATGAAGCTTTCAGTTTCAAATCAAACCTTGAAAGACATAGGATAATTCATACTGGAGAGAAACTTTACAAGTGTAATGAATGTGGCAAGACCTTTAGTCGGAAGTCATCCCTTACACGCCATCGTAGACTTCATACTGGAGAGAAACCTTACCAGTGTAATGAGTGTGGCAAAGCCTTTCGTGGGCAGTCAGCACTTATTTACCATCAAGCAATCCACGGTATAGGGAAACTTTACAAATGTAATGATTGTCACCAAGTCTTTAGTAATGCTACAACCATTGCAAATCATTGGAGAATCCATAATGAAGAGAGATCGTACAAGTGTAATAGATGTGGCAAATTTTTCAGACATCGTTCATACCTTGCAGTTCATTGGCGAACTCATAGCGGAGAGAAACCTTACAAATGTGAAGAATGTGATGAAGCTTTCAGTTTCAAATCAAACCTTCAAAGACATAGGAGAATTCATACTGGAGAGAAACCTTACAGGTGTAATGAATGTGGCAAGACCTTTAGTCGGAAGTCATACCTTACATGCCATCGTAGACTTCATACTGGAGAGAAACCTTACAAGTGTAATGAGTGTGGCAAGACCTTCGGTCGAAATTCAGCCCTTATAATTCACAAGGCAATTCATACTGGAGAGAAACCTTACAAGTGTAATGAGTGTGGCAAGGCCTTCAGTCAGAAGTCATCCCTTACATGCCATCATAGACTTCATACTGGAGAGAAACCTTACAAATGTGAAGAATGTGACAAAGTTTTCAGTCGCAAATCAAGCCTTGAAAAACACAGGAGAATTCATACTGGAGAGAAACCATACAAATGTAAGGTTTGTGACAAAGCTTTTGGGCGTGATTCACACCTGGCACAACATACTAGAATTCACACTGGAGAGAAACCTTACAAGTGTAATGAATGTGGCAAGAACTTCCGTCACAATTCAGCCCTTGTAATTCATAAGGCAATTCATAGTGGAGAGAAACCTTACAAGTGTAATGAGTGTGGCAAGACCTTCCGTCACAATTCAGCCCTTGAAATTCATAAGGCAATTCATACTGGAGAAAAACCTTACAAGTGTAGTGAATGTGGCAAGGTTTTTAATCGAAAAGCAAACCTTTCACGTCATCATAGACTTCATACTGGAGAGAAACCTTACAAGTGTAATAAATGTGGTAAGGTTTTTAATCAACAAGCACACCTTGCATGTCATCATAGAATTCATACTGGAGAGAAACCTTACAAGTGTAATGAGTGTGGCAAAACCTTCCGTCACAATTCAGTCCTTGTAATTCATAAGACAATTCATACTGGAGAGAAACCTTACAAGTGTAATGAATGTGGCAAGGTTTTTAATCGAAAAGCAAAACTTGCACGTCATCATAGAATTCATACTGGAAAGAAACATTAGAAATGTGAAGAATGTGACAAAGTTTACAGTTGTAAATCAAGTCTTGAAAGACAGGAGAATTCATACTGGAGAGAAAGCTTACAAATGTAAGCGTTTGTGACAAGAATCTTGGGCGTGATTCACACCTGGCCCAACAAACTAGAAGTCACACTGGAGAGAAACCTTACAAGTGTACTGAGTGTGGCAAAGCCTTTAGTGGGCAGTCAGCACTTATTCACCATCAGGCAATCCATGGTATAGGGAAACTTTACTAATGTAATGATTATCACAAAATCTTCAGTAACACTACAACCATTTCGATCATTGGAGAATCCATAATGAAGAGAGATTTTGAAAGTGTAATAAATGTGGCAGATTTTTCAGACATTGTTCATACCTTGCAGTTCATCGGTGAACTCATGCTGGAGAGAAACCTTACAAATGTCATGATTGTGGCAAGGTCTTCAGTCTAGCTTCATCTTATGCAAAACAGGAGAATTCATACAGGAGACAAACTTCACAAGTCTGATGATTGCAGCAACGCCTTTACTTCACGTTCACACCTAATTAGACATCAGAGAATCCATACTGGACAGAAATCTTACAAATGTCATCAGTGTGGCAAGGTCTTCAGTCTGAGATCACCCCTTGAGGAACATCAGAAAATTCATTTTTGAGATGACTGTTCCAAATGCAATGAGTATGGCAAACCATCAAGCATTAATTGGCATTAGAGTCAATTCAGCATTGACTTGAGTTTGAATTGACTTAACATTGAGTTCAAGCATTAATTGACATTAGTGTTTATGTTAAGAAGATTGGGCCAGGCGGGGTGGCTCACGCCTGTAATCCCAGCACTTTGGGAGGCCAAGACCAATAGATCACTTGAGGTCAGGAGTTTGAGACCAGACTGGCCAACAGACATGAGTCACTTTTCCCACCCTGTATTTTGTTTCTTTAATAAAAAACTGTTGCGGGTTTTTATGGGTATGTGTTGAATCTAAATCACATTTGTTTGTATAATCATTCAACAATATTAAGACTTCCAATCCATCAATATGGGTTGTATGTCTATTTAGTTTTTTTGATCAATGTAGATTTCAAGGTACAAGCTTCTCACCTCCTTAATTCAGTTTATTTGTAAGTATTAAGTTTCATAGCAAATTGAAGTGTGTTCATAAGTTTCTTTAAACATTATTTATTGTTAATGTAAGGAAATTCAACTAATTTTGGGTGCTGATTTTGTATTCTGCAGATACACTGAGTGGGTTTATTAGTATCAGTAAAATCTTGGTTGATTCTTTGTGATTTTCTTTCTTTCTTTTTTTTTTTTGAGACAGTCTCGCTCTGTTACCCAGGCTCTTTTCTTTTTTTTTTTTTTGAGAAGGAGTCTCACTCTTGTCACTTGGACTGGAGTACAATGGCACGATCTTGGCTCATTGCAACCTCTGCCTTTCGGGTTCAAGTGATTCTCCTGCCTCAGCCTACCGACTAGCTGAGATTACAGGTACCTGCCACCATGTCCGTATAATTTTTTTGTATTTTCAGTAGAGACGGGGTTTCACCATGTTGACCAGGTTTTTCTTGAACTCCTGACTTCAGGTGATCCGCCCCCGTCAGCTTCCCAAAGTGCTGGGATTACGGGTGTGAGCCACCGCACCCAGCCAGTGATTTTCTATATGGAATGTCATATCATCTACAAAGAAATAATTTTTTTTTTTTTTGAGACAATGTCTCTCTCTGTCGCCAGGCTAGAGTGCCGTGGAATGATCTTTGCTCACCGCAACCTCTATCTCCCACGTCCAAGCAATTCTCCTGTCTCAGCCTCCTGAGTAGCTGGGACTACAGGCACATGTCGCCACACCTGGCTAATTTATTTATTTTTTTTATTTTAGTAAAGATGGGGTTTCACCATGTTGGCCCAGATGGTGGGCCAACATGGTGAGAACCTTGAAGAGAACTTGAAAGAATCTATGTTAGATCTCCTAACCTCATTATCCTCCTACTTCGGGCTTGCAAATTGCTGGGATTATGGGTGTGAGCCATGAGCCCAGCCGCAACAAATATAATATTACTTCTGTCTTTCTGATTTGGATGAGTTTTATTTCTTTTGCTATTTAATTGCTCTGCCTAGGACAGCCAGTATTTATTGAATATCAGGGGTGAGAGCATTCTTGCATCATGTGATATCCTACAGGAAAACCATTCCATTTTCCTTCATTGGTTATTTCAGCTGTGGTCATTTCATGGATGATTTTTATATTTTTGAGGTAAAACTCTACCTATATTGTTTAGGATTTTTACGAAAAATGAATATTGAGTTCTGTGAAATGCTTTTTCTCTGTCTATTGAGATAATGTGTTTTTTATCTGTCATTCTGTGCAAGTGTGTATCCCATTGATTTGAGTATGTTGAATCATCCTTGCATCCTATGAATAGGTAGCACTTGGATATTTTCAATCCCTTTTTATATTCTCTGGAATACAGTTTGCTAGTATAAGGGTCTTCAAGAAGTTCATGGAAAAATACATATTATGAAAAATTTGTGCGTAAATTTCACACTTTTTGTACCAAAATAAACCAGTATAAACTCGTTATAACGTCTGAACAGGCTCTAGTTTGAGGCACTCAGAAGGATAAGATGTCAGTTTGAAAAGAACCTCTATCACAGCAATACAAATTCTGTTAAAATTAAAACAAGAAGAAACATCAAATTTGTTTTCCCTTGACATTTACGCTATCGCTAGACCTTGGTCCGCCTGGCAACGGGCATCTTCCCAGACTCTGGCATCACCGCTAGACCAAGGAGCCCTCTGGTGGCCCTGTCTGGGCATAACAGAAGGCTCGCACTCTTGTCTTCTGGTCACACCTCACTATGTCCCCTCAGCTCCTATCTCTGTATGGCCTGGTTTTTCCTAGATTATGATTATAGAGCGAGGATTATTATAATGTTGGAATAAAGAGTAATTGCTACAAACTAATGATTAATAATATTCATATATAATCATGTCTATGATCTAGATCTGGTATAACTATTTTTATATTTTATTATACTGGAACAGCTCGTGTCCTTGGTCTCTTGCCTCAGCGCCTGGGTGGCTTGCCGCCCACAGATGTCACATGGAAACAGGCAAAAAATATTGTACAACATTGTACCCAGTGTCAAGTCCTACACCTGCCCACTCAAGAGGCAGGAGTTAATCCCAGAGGTCTGTGTCCTAATGCCTTATGGCAAATGGATGTCACACATGTACCTTCATTTGGAAGATTATCATGTGTCCATATAACAGTTGATACTTATTCACATTTCATATGGGCAACCTGTCAAACAGGAGAAAGTACTTCCCATGTTAAAAAACAATTATTATCTTGTTTTGCTGTAATGGGAGTTCCAGAAAAAATTAAAACTGACAATGGACCAGGATACTATAGTAAAGCTTTCCAAAAATTCTTAAATCAGTAGAAAATTACACACACCACAGGAATTCCCTATAATTCCCAAGGACAGGCCATAGTTAAAAAAAACTAATAGAACACTCAAAACTCAATTAGTTAAAGAGAAGGGGGAGACAGTAAGAAGTGTACCACTCCTCAGATGCAACTTAGTCTAGCACTCTATACTTTAAATGTTTTAAACATTTATAGAAATCAGACTACTACCTCTGCAGAACAACATCTTACTGGTAAAAAGAACAGCCCCCATGAAGGAAAACTGATTTGATAAAAAGAAAACAAAAATAAGACATGAGAAATAGGGAAGGTGGTAACGTGGGGGAGAGGTTTTGCTTGGGTTTCACCAGGAGAAAATCAGCTTCCTGTTTAGATACCCACTAAACATTGGAAGTTCTACAATGAACCCACCAGAGATGCAAAGAAAAGCCCCTCCACGGAGATGGAAACACCACAATCGAACACCATCGATTCACAAGATGAACAAAATGGTGATGTCAGAAGAACAGATGAAGCTGCCATCCACCAACAAAGCGGAGCCGCCGACTTGGGCACAATTAAAGAAGCTGACATAGTTACCGAAAAAAAGCCTAGAGAACACAAAGGTGATACAAACTCCAGAGAACATGCTGCTTGCAGCTTTGATGATTGTATCAACGGTGGTAAGTCTCCCCAAGCCTACAGAAGCAGCTGCAGCTAATTATACTTACTGGGCCTATGTGTCTTTCCTGCCCTTAATTTGGGCAGTCACATGGATGGATAATCCTATTGAAGTATATGTTAATAATAGTGTATGGGTACCTGGCCCCACAGATGATCGTTGCCCTGCCAAACCTGAGGAAGAAGGAATGATGATAAATATTTCCACTGTGTATCGTTATCCTCCTATTTGCCTAGGGAGAGCACCAGGATGTTTAATGCCTGCAATCCAAAATTGGTTGGTAGAAGTACCTGCTGTCGGAACCACCAGTAGATTTACTTATCACATGGTAAGTAGAATGTCACTCAGGCCACAGGTAAATTATTTACAGGACTTTTCTTATCAATGATCATTAAAATTTAGGCCTAAACGAAAGCCTTGCCCCAAGGTAATTCCCAAAGGATCAAAAGGCACAGAAGTTTTAGTTTGGGAAGAATGTGTGGCCGATAGTGCGGTGATATTACAAAACAATGAATTCGGAACTATTATAGATTGGACATGTCGAGGTCAATTCTACCACAATTGCACAGGACAAACTCAATCGTGTCCCAGTGCACAAGTGAGTCCAGCTGTTAACAGTGACTTAACAGAAAGTTTAGACAAACAGCACAAAAATTAGTCTTTCTACCCTTTGGAATGGGGAGAAAAAGGAATCTCTACTCCAAGACTAAAAATAATAAGTCCTGTTTCTGGTCCTGAACATCCACAATTAGGGATGCTTACTATGGCCTCTGTGGCAGGAGTTTCATTGTACTCTTCTGCTCAGATAGTAAACTTTTTAAATTATTGGCAAAAGAATTCTACAAGACTGTGGAATTCACAATCTGGTATTGACCAAAAATTGGCAAATCAAATTAATGATCTTAGACACAATGTTGTTTGGATGGGAGATAGGCTCACGAGCTTGGAACATCATTTCTGGTTACACTGTGACTGGAATATGTCACATTTTTGTATTACACCCTATGCCTATACTGAGTCTGAGCATCATTGGGACATGGTTAGATGCCATCTACAAGGAAGAGAAGATAATCTTACTTTAGACATTTCAAAATTAAAAGAAAAATTTTTGAGGCATCAAAAACCCATTTAAATTTGGTGCCAGGAACTGAGGCAATCGCGAAAGCTGCTGATGGCCTCGCAAATCTTAACCCGGTCACTTGGGTTAAAACCATCGGAAGTTCCACTATTGTAAATTTCATATTAATCCTTGTGTTCCTGTTCTGTCTGTTGTTGGTCTGCAGGTGTACCCAGCAGCTCCGAAGAGACAGCGACCATTGAGAATGGGTGATGACGACGATGGTGGTTTTGTCAAAAAGAAGGGGGAAATGTAGGGAAAAGAAAGAGAGATCAGACTGTTACTGTGTCTATGTAGAAAAGGAAGACATAAGAAACTCCATTTTGATCTGTATTAAGAAAAATTGTTCTGCTTTGAGATGCTGTTAATCTGTAACTTTAACCCCAACCCTGTGCTCACAGAAACATGTGCTGTATTGAATCAAGGTTTAATGGATTTAGGGCTGTGCAGGGTGTGCCTTGTTAACAATATGTTTGCAGGCAGTATGCCCGGTAAAAGTCATCACCATTCTCCATTCTCTGTTAACCAGGGACACAATGCACTGCAGAAAGCCACAGGGACCTCTACCCTAGAAAGCCTGGGTATTGTCCAAGTTTCCCCCCACTGAGACAGCCTGAGATATGGCCTCGTGGGAAAGGAAAGACCTTACATCCCCCAACCTGACACCCATGAAGGGTCTGTGCTGAGGAGGAGTAGTGAAAGAGGGAGGCCTCTTTGCAGTCAAGATAAGAGGAAGGCTACTGTCTCCTGCTCATTTCTGGGAATGGAATGCCTCGGTGTAAAGCCGACCATTCATTCTATTCTGAGATAGGAGAAAACCGCCCTGTGGCTGGAGGTGAGATATGCTGGCAGCAATACTTCTCTGTGACTCTTTGCTACACTGAGATGTTTGTGTGAAGAGAAACATAAATCTAGCCTACGTGCACATCCAGGCACAGTACCTTTCCTTGAACTTATTCATGATACAGATTCCTTTGCTCACATTTCCCTGCTGACCTTCTCGCCACCATCACCCTGTTGCCCTGCCACACTCCCCTCACAAAGATAGTAAAAATAGTGATCAATAAATACTGAGGGAACTCAGAGACCAGCGCCGGTGCAGGTACTTGCACACTGAGCTCTGGTTGTCTGGGCCCACTGCTGTCTCTCTATACTTTGTCTCTGTGTCTTATTTCTTTTCTCAGTTTCTCATCTCCACCTGATGAGAAATACCCGCAGGTGTGGAGGGGCAGGCCCCCTTCAGGCTGAGGCAGGGGAGTCACTTGAACCCAGGAAGCAGAAGCTTGCAGTGAGTCGAGATCCCACCACTGCACTGCAGCCTGGACGACAGAGAAATACTCTGTCTCAAAACAAAAGAAAAGAAATAAGTAAATACATAAAAGAAAGTAACAGATCTCTTCCACAAATGTGGAATGGACAATTAACTGGATATCCACATGGAAAAGAACAATGTTGGATCCCTATCTCACACAATCAACCTCTTATTTTAAAACTTAAAAAAAAACAACGAAAAATAGAGAAAGAGAGAAACGAGGAAGGGAGCCCTGCGGGAGGGGGTGTTACTTTGTCGCCCAGGCTGGCCTGGACCCCCAGGTTCAGCGATCCTCCCGCCGCTGCTTCCTGAGTAGCTGGGACCTCAGGCTCCCGCGCCCGCGTCCGCATCCTTGCTGCATTTATCTGGCAGGTGGTGACCTCACTCCTCCCTGGCCTGAGCACCCCGTCCAGCATCCCAGGCGGTGGCTTTAGGGAAGTCTCTGCAGCTGAGCAAAGGGTGGACTCTCCCTCCGGAGTGAATGGAGAATAGAAAGGGAGAGGATTTCTATTCTATTCTCTGGGCCGTCAGCATGAAATTGTAAGTTCTGCCCAAGCAGGGCTTTGCATTTCACATTCTACTTTGCATCCGCGTTTCAGACAATTCCAGGGCTTTTGAATCATGGCTCGGCCTTCCTGGCCATCTCGCCTCCAAAACCCAAAAACAGGCGGTGGGAGGGAGGCTGAGAGACTCACAGACCCCGCCCCAGCCCCGCCCCGCCCTCTGCCGGTACTAAAGGGCAAGGTCTCTCCGCCTCTACCCCTACCTGGCCCAGGCCCCGCCCACCTCCTCGCAGGTCCCGCCCAGGCCTGGCTTCTGTCCTTCCCCGCTCAGGCGCGCGCAAACCCGGAAGCAGATCGCGTGGAGTGAAGGTTCCACAGCAGCGCGTGAGTTTCGCTCCATCTTGTATGAAGTCTGCTCTTCCCAGGTCCCCGGCGCTTCTGTCCCTGGGACGTGGGGTCCCTACAGACCTGGAAATTCTCGCCCGTCTTCCTTCGCCCAGAGCAAATTGAGACGTCCCCGTGAGAGCCCGGGGGTCACTTCCTTTTGGGTTTAAGGTCCCCCTGAGGCTGGTCCCGTTCCGGATCTTTCTGCTATAGGGCAATGTATACACTTTCTATCGCGTAGTTTTCCTGCTCTAAACCTTTTTCTGACTCCTCCCGCCCCGCGCTTTTTAAAGTCTTTACCCGAGAGGTGAATTCCCGCCCTGGGCGCCTCCCAGCCTCGCCCTCGTCGGCCCCTAGAGCGCAGCGTCGCAGCCCCGGTCCCAGGGAGCCGAGTTCTCTGCCTGTCCTGGGATCCTACAAACCCCACCCTTGTCTTAAGGCGCCGTCGCCCCCCACGTCCCTCCTCGTGCCGGGCCGTGCTGCTCCCCAGGTCTCCCAGCCGCAGTCACAGCTTGCCCTGAGCCTGCGTTAGGGGGGTGCCCGGGGCCTGTTCTGTGACACGGGGTGTTCTTGCCTCCTTAGCTCCAGCCCCTGGAAAATGGGCTCTTCCGGGATGCAGGCGTCTTACTCCAAACTCTCCTGTGATTGTGTGGGCCAAAGGGATCAGGAGACAGACAGCAGTAGAAAACCTGAGACAGAGAAAAGAAGAATGAGAAAGACCCATAACGGATGGCAAAGTAGAGGATGGGTGAGGGATTTGCCAAGAGACAGCAAAAGTGAAAGAAAAAAAAAAGCAGGAGGAGAAAAGCAACTGGAGAAATGTAGAGAAAAGCTAGATGTACAGAGAGAGGAAGGACAGCAAGGTAGGGAGAGGGACAGCAAAGAGGGAGGCTCATCAGAGTGAGGGAGAGGAGGAGGGATTTGGAGCCAGGGCAGACAGAGCAGAGTGGTGCTGGTGGCAAGGAGAACAGAGGGAGAAGCACAGCAGGGAGGACACCTGGGGATCTAGGCTGCCAGAGAGTGGGGACAAGGGGTATAACAGGGAAGAGAGAATTTAACGGGAAGAGCAAGGAGGCACAGAGATGGTGTTGCAGGAAACTGAGGACTAGAGAGACTGATATGGGGGAGACAGGAGGATGTTTATTTAAGGTACGCACCGGCTCGGTGGATTTACATCTAAAAAGCTGAGCACCGGCTCAGCGGATTTACATCTAAAAAGCTGAGCATTTCAACAAACACAGAGTGGGTTTTTTTGCTTTCAGAGGCAGAGTAGAAGCAGTTAATCATACAATAGGTCACGTAATCTATAGCATAGCGTAACTTGTGTCCTTCCATAGCTGGTGGCCTTGTAGCTGCATTGAAAGAAAAACAAGAACACCTAAATACACACATTTGTCCTTTTTTTTTTCTTCACCCTTGTTCTGGAGGTGGGGGTGTCAGGAGCCCATTCCTTTGGCTTCAACTTCTCAAACAGCGTCTCATAACTGTTCTTGAAGTGGGCTTGCTAGGCAGAGAAAAACTTCCTCTTTTCTTTTTAACCCTTGCTTTGCCTGTTACTATTCTTGGAGTGAGTGAATACATTTTTTTTTAATTTCTGCTTCAGTTTCTTCCCTTAGATGCTTTTTATAATCAAGATTTTAATAGAAAGCATCACTATTACTGGATTCTTCATGAAAGAGCAGGTTTTCTTCTTTAGGCACAGGCTGATATTTATACAGAGCTATTAGCTGAGTGGTAGTCTGCCTGGTTACAATTGCTTCTATAGTTGATTGAATGTTCTTAACAAGGAGAGGTAAGAGGCAAGGGAGTATTAAACCAATTCTTAGTATTTCTAGAACCACTCCTATTAAGGTTTTGAATCTACTGAAGGAGGAAAACCAGCGTCTAAAGAGGGACTCGGGAGTCTACTTTGTCTAAGTCTGGACTGGAACATGGGATAATTTTTTCATTCTTGCAGTTATTTCTATAACAGCCTTCCTATTGTCATTGATTTCTAGGCAGCAATTAGTTAGATTAAACTTTCTACATACTCCTCCTTCCTAGGCTAGGAGGTAGTCTAAAGCTAATCTATTTTGGTAGATGGCATTTCTCATTTTCATGGCTTACTGGGCCAGTTTCATTAGTGATGATTTCAAGTACTGCTTGCAAATTTATGATGTGGTTAAGCGTGTAAATCGGGGTGCGATACCTTTATGACTTATCTCGTGCCCAGGTAGCTGGCCTAGAGTACAGAATTAGTCTTTCAGGGGGCCAGTCTGTATCTTTCTAATCTTCTATTTTTATGTCTTTTCTTATGTCTATATTTCTTTTCTTTTTTCTTTAATTTTGTTGTAGACAGGATACCTTAAAATTCCTCCTTGTTGCAATGGGAGTAAGAAGAAAGATGGTCTGATTGTTTTAAGTACACAAGCCCTTGTCCATTTGGCTGGCAACTGTCAGTAGGCCTGTGGCACTCAGTTCTAATAGAGACCAGAGGGTGCTTGCCAGGTATTTGGAGGTTCAAGCTGATACTAGGTGTGGTTTAGAGAAGAGAAACGGGATAATGGGTTTGGATGAGGTGATCTGGAGTCATCTTTGCCTTGCCACAAAGTTTTCTTTAGTGTTTTATTATAATATTGCTGTCTTAAACAAGTTAATTCTTCTAGTGAGTATGTAAAAGCTTTTCCTTAGTGAGCAACCCAGTATCTCCTGATAATAGAAGTTTTTAAGAGCTAGGGGCTTGAAATTGTGGGCATCGGTTTGGGGGAAGAGTCAGTTAGAATTAAATTATCTTGTGGCATTAACGCTTTTGCTTCTTAAGGCCAGTGGTCTCCTATGTTAGTCCTTCTACAAACGTAACATGAGGAAATGCTTATGCTGCTAGCAATGTTTTCAGCTAGCCAAGCAAACAGGTTTTTAGCTAAAGGAGGAGGCTCTGGTAACTTCTGGTCTACCTGCTTATAGAATAATTTAAAGATTTGGAATTGTTGCTGGGCCAGAAGGGTCGGGGTTCCTTTTTTGATAACATATAGGTAGGTTGCTGGGTAGGTGTGTGTGGAGACATGTATGGGGTAACCTGCAGTCCACACGGGTAAGTCTGGCTTTAGAATGGTGAAATTTACAGGATGACAGATTTTTGTTTCACAATCTGGTTTTACCGGCATTTTGGTAAGCATGATTGTCCTTTGTTGTGTGCTGGGGTGCCACGATATGCAATACTGAGAATCTTTTTCTGGGGTCTCAGAGGGACAAGGTGGCATGCATACGTATCTTAGTCATTTCTATAGTATCTTTTTATAGGTAGGTTACCACAGACAGATGAGTCTAGGTCTGCTGATGACAGGCATCAAAATACAGAGAAATAGGCCCTCGGTAAAAGGGAAGGACCTTGGTTTGGTTTAAAAGGGAACTTTTTTTTGACCTCACGTGAATTTTAAACTATTCACCAGGTGAAAACTTGGAGTTATAAGATACATAAGGTTGGTTATTTTCTCGGTCACAAATTGAGTAGATTGTCTATGTACAAGTTCTTTTTTTTTTTTGAGCTGGAGTTTCACCCTTGTTGCCCAGGCTGGAGTGCAATGGCACGATCTTGGCCCACCGCAACCTCCACCTCCCAGGTTCAAGTGATCCTCCTGCCTCAGCCTCTCAGGCACCCACCACCATGCCCAGCTAATTTTTTGTATTTTTAGTAGAGACGGGTTTCACCATGTTGGCCAGGTTGGTCTCAAACTCCTGAACTCAGGTGATCCACCCGCCTCAACCTCCTAAAGTACTGTGATTATAAGCATGATCTATTGCTCCCGGCCACCCATGTGTTCTTGATGGAAACAATTTGCTTATGTCTTAGTTCTACAGCTGACCTTCTTTTCACTGTTTTTAAGGTCAATAGCTGTGGGTTCGCACTTCTGCATTTTATAAATGTTACTGTGATTTTCTTGTAAGGAAGAATTAAATGTCGGGAACCAAAGGCAACAGAACCTTGCAAAAGAAGTTTCTTTAGCCCAGATATGTGAAAGATACCTTTCTAATTTTCAAGGATAGGGGTGATAAAGACCAACACTTCCATAAGCTCTTCCAGGCCCCCATGTAATAATTCAGGTAGCTGGGTGCGGTGGCTCACGCCTGTAATCCTAGCACTTTGGGAGGCTGAGGCGGGCAGATCAGGAGGTCAGGAGATCGAGATTATCCTGGCTAACTTGGTGAAACCCCTTCTCTACTAAAAATACAAAAAATTAGCCAGATGTTGTGGTGGATGCCTGTAGTCCCAGCTACTCGAAAGGCTGAGGCAGGAGAATGGTGTGAACATGGGAAGCGGAGTTTGCACCGAGTTCCTGCCACTGCTCTCCAGCCTGGGAGACAGAGCAAGACTCCATGTCAAAAAAAAAAAAAAAGAACAGGCACACCTTCTCACTCATCTCAGACCTTCTCAGGGTAACTTGGTGAAAATTTCCCCACTCTGACCCCAGTGAGCCTTCCTGCAACTTGGAGATGAGGGGCTAGACCAGAAAACCTTAACCCAAGTGACCCTGGCCCCTTAAATGGTTGGCAAAATAGAGTACATGTCTGGGTGTGGCTTTTCTTCTGGGAGAGGGGAGTGCCCAGTTGTAATTAGAATTTTAAATGGGATGCAGTACCCCAAAAATGAAAAAAAATAATAAAATGCAGAAGAATGGAAGAAACAGAGTTGCAGACTCAGACACAGAGACTATCTTCGGGGCCTTTCTCTGTATGAGGACATCACAGCGAAATCTAAAGCAGTCATGTCAGTCCCTGGCAGGGAACCCTCCACCGGCTTCCTGTGTTCCCCAGGACAAAAGCCCAACTCCTCACTGTGGCTCCACAGCCCTGTGACCAGGGCCCCTGCCAGTGTCCAGCCTCCTCCTGGGAGCTTGCCCTCATCTCATGACTCCCTTTGCCCCAGTCACATTTGCTTTTCGCTTTTCCCAAACATCAGAACCTTTCCTGTCTCAAGTCGTTGTCCCTGCTCTTAACCTATGTCCCTAAATAATCATGGCCCTGTCCCTTTCCTCTGCGTTCAGGTCTAGGCTCAGAGCTGTCTCCCATGCCCTCCACCCCATCTGAAGTTCCCTCTGCCCATCAGTCTCTATCACATTACTCAGGTTTTATTATCTCTGCATCAATCATATCAGAAACGCTTTTTGTTTTTTTTTTTTTAGACAGAGTCTCACTCTGTCGCACAGGCTGTGAGTGCAGTCTCATGATCTTGGCTCACTGCAACCTACGTCTCCTGGGCTCAAGCGATTCTTGTGTCTCAGCCTCCCAATTAGCTGAGATTACAGGTGTGTGCCACCACACTCAGCTAATTATTGTATTTTTATTTTTAGTTTAGTTTTGAGTCTCATTCTGTCACCCAGGCTGGAGTGCAGTGACATGATCTCGGCTCACTGCAACCACCACCTCCAGGGTTCAAGCGATTGTCCTGCCTCAGTCTCCCGAGTAACTGGGATTACAGACACCTACCAAGCCCAGTTACTTTTTGTATTTTTAATAGAGACAGGGTTTCACCATGTTGACCATGCTGGTCTCAAACTTCTGACCTCAAGTAATCCGCGCGCCTCGGCCTTCCAGAGTGCTAGTATTACAGGCGTGAGCCACTGTGACTGGCTCAATTTTTGTATTTTTAGTAAAGGCAGGGTTTCACTATATTGGCCAGGCTGGTCTCGAACTCCTGAGCTCAAGTGATTCTCCCACCTCAACCTCCTAAGTAGCTGGGAGCACAGACACACAGACATGCACCACTATGCCTGGCTAAGTTTTTGTATTTTTGGTAGAGATGGGGTTTCACCATGTTGCCTAGGCTGGTCTCAAACTCCTGAGCTCAAGCGATCTACCCCTCTCAGCCTCCCACAGTGCTGGGATGACAGCTGTGAGCCACTGCACCCAGCCTCTGTATGAAGTTTGGTCAGGTCTGGGTCGGTGCCCTGAAGAGCTCATTCCAGCCCAGCTCCCCACTGCTGCAGCGTGTGTGTAGGCTTCCCCAGGAGGGGAGTGGGAGTTTTCCTGTAGTTTATTGTACCTGGTGTGGAGGGCAGTAGAGGGGACTGTATTTCATCAGGGTGAGGTCTCCTTTGTATGTGTCATTGTGTTACAGGGAGGGTGTGTGTTGATTCTGAGCAATAAACAACATATTTTTATCACTCAGGATTGACATCTAAAGACTCTTGGTACGTGAGGAAGAAACCCGGAAAAGGAAAGCAAAGGAGTCAGGGATGGCTCTTCCTCAGGTGAGATGATATTCTCAGTGGATTGTTCTGTCTCCTTCCTTTCAGAAATGCTGACCTTGGAGTTGGGAATCTTCTGAGTCTGAAGCATCCTGCCTGACAGGTTTGCTCACCCTCACCCATGCCTTCCCTCAGTCCCTCTCATCTCACTTAGATTTTATCTCTTGTGACTCAGTGACATGAAGTTGGGAAGAGGCTGCACTGGGCATCCTCCTGGGAAGGGCTCACACCCAGACATAGATGGAGACGGGGTGAGGGTCCCGTGGTGTCAGTGCTGTTGGGCAGCAGGGTTTGTTCAGGGGCCACATCTGGATGCACTGTCAGCTCTCTGTGGACCAGGATTAGAGCAGCTGCCACTGGAAGTCATGCATTAATGTGCACAAAGTACGTGGTAAATTCCAGAAAAGGAGACCAATATTGGGAAATCCTTTCTCCCTGATTTTATACTACATTTTTAGGTAATTGAATGAGTTGCTGTGTTTCTGACTCCAAAATCTTAGTAATTAGAATGGAAAGTTCATACACAGACATGAATGATACAAGATGTTTGATTCCATCATTATTTTAAGAATATGAAATCAACCTAAATAATAGCAGGAGATTCATTAATCCATTTGCAGCATATTAAGCTCATGGAGACCGTGGGGTTACTGTGGAGAGGCTTGTGAAACAGGTGTTTTCGGTAAAAATAGTTATAACTTTTCTCACTTATGAGAGCAGTACTTCATTTTTATCCTAGAGGATGGAGCCATATTCTCATTCCACCTGTTACAATTATTATTATTATGATATTCTGATAATATTATTATATTTTAAATATCAGAAGTCTTTCTCTGTCACCCAGGCTGAAGTGCAGTGGCATGATCTTGGCTCATGGCAACCTCCACCTCCCAGGTTCAAGCGATTCTCCTGCTTCAGCCTCCCCAGTAGCTGAGATTATAGGCATGCACCACCATGCCAAGCTAATTTTGTTGTATTTTTATTAGTGATGGGTTATCACCATGTTGGCCAGTCTGGTCTCAAACTCTTAACCTCAGGTGATCTGCCTGCCTCAGCCTCCAGGAGTGCTGAGATTACAGGCATGAGTCACCATGCCCAGCCCCATCAATTATTATTAAATATATATTTTTATATTTAAACATCACATGATGAATATATTTGTTTTGTGGTAAAACTCCAAGCAAAGCTGCAGCTTATACCCTTTGCCATAAAGCATCTTCTTTTCTCTGTCATGTCCTCCACCCTCCTTCCAGCCTCACTGGGGAGCCGCTACTGTCAGTTCTGTGTCAGGTGTCAGGTGTGGTACTCATGTATTTCTGTATCGTTATGAGACTTCGGAAAAATTCTGCAGTAAATTACAAAATTTTTTTTTTACAAAAATTAACCAGGCATGGTGGTGCATGCCTGTAATCCCAGCTACTCAGGAGGCTGAGGCAAGAGAATCACTTGAACCTGGGAGGCGGAGGTTGCAGTGAGATGAGATTGTGCCACTGCACTCCAGCCTGGGCACAGAGAAAGACTTCGTCTCAAAAAAAAAAAATTGTTTTTATATTTATGTTTTTACTTTAGGTTTGGGGCTGCATGTGCAGGTTTGTTACATAGGTAAACTAGGGTCATCAGGGTTTGTTGTACAAATTATTTCATCACTCTGGTATTAAGCCCAACTGCAACCTCTGCATCCCGAGCTCAAGCGATTCTCCTGCCTCAGCCTCCTGGGTAGCTGAAATTACTGGGGCCTGCTACCACACCTGGCTAATTTTTGTATTTTTAGTAGAGATAGGGTTTCACCATGTTAGCCAGGCTGATCTTGAACTTCTGACCTAAGATGATCCACACACCTCGGCCTCCCAAACAGCTGGGATTACAGGTGTGAGCCTCCTTGCCCAGCCCCCAATAGTTATTTTTTCTGCTCCTCTCCTTCCTCCCACCCTCCACTCTCAAGCAGACCTCAGTGTGTGTTGTTTTCTTCTTTGTGTTCCAGGAAATATTTTACTTTGATATTTGATCCTGCTAGTTGTGAATTTACATGTTGTCACGTTAGTAAACATGGCTAGCTTGCTCTTCGACATCTGCATTGGAAATTAGCTGAATGACAACATGTGGGTCCTTTGTGATTTTTCCCTGTATAAAGAGTGCCATAGTGGCTGCCTCTGCACATGCCTGCATTACTACAGGTATCTGAAGCTTCCTCCAGGTCAGGCAGTTGAAAGGGTGATTGCTTCTTCTAGGATGGCGCATTTCCTGTTTTCTTAGATCTGACAAGATTCCCCTCTGCCTCCAACTGCCATGGTATCCTTTTCCAGCAAGATGAGATTCCTCTTCAGTTAAACAAAACTTGCTATTTTATATTTTTACAACCTGTATATATATATACATACACACACATATACATATACATACATATAGACACACACAAATGTATATTATTTTGAACAACTTTTACATTTTGAAAATCTGGGAAAAATGACAACCCTTTGTATTAACATCTAGTTTTTTGTGAGTCTGTATAGGTTTCATTATTTTGTTGACAAATATATCTATATAATGGATTTTCATACTTTGAGTAATCTAGTTTTCATGTATTTTCTTTTATTTTGAGACTGGGTCTCACTGTGTTGCTGAGGCTGGAGCACAGTGGTGTGATCTTAGCTCACTGTAATCTCCACCCTCAGGCTCAAACCATCCTCCTACCTCAGGCTCCCAAGTAGCTGGAACCACAGGTGCCTGCCACCATGCCCAGCTAATTTTTTTTTTTTTTGAGGTGGAGTCTCTGTTGCCCTGGCTGGATTGGTGCAATTTTGGATCATTGCAACCTCTGCCTACTGGGATCAAGCAGTTCTGCATCACCCTCCCGGGTAGCTGGGATAACAGGCATGCGCCACCGTGCCTGGGTGGATTTTAGTTTCTGATCTTTCATTGTGGACGTTGTAATCTCTGAAGACATCACTCATACTCTGTCTCATCTAGATACTGAATGTCACTTAGTGTATCAACAAAAGTTTCTGGGCCAGGCAGGGCCCAGAATTGGGCCTGCATTTCCAGCACTTTGAGAGACTGTATCAGGCAGATCATGAGGTCAGGAGTCTGAGACAAACCTGGCCAGTATGGTGAAACTCCGTTTCTACTAAAAATACAAAAATTAAATTGGTGTGGTGGCATGCGCCTGTAATTTCAACTACTCAGGAGGCTAAGGCAGGAGAATTGCTTGATCCTGGGAGGTGGAGGTTGCAGTGAGCGGAGACTATGCCATTGCACTCCAGCCTGAGTGACAGAGTGAGACTCTGTCTCAAAAAAATAAAAGTATAACAAAACACAACTGGGAAGACAAAATGCAGTGAAAAACCCCTTACTCGGATTTGTCAGAACATTCACTGCAATTAAATCCATGCTTTCCCCTCTCTCCTCTTCTCATTTTCTGTAAAGATAAGAACTCCTCCCATAACCATTTGGTTAAAATGTGTTTTCATTTCAGGGTCTATTGACATTCAGGGATGTGGCCATAGAATTCTCTCAGGAGGAGTGGAAATGCCTGGACCCTGCTCAGAGGACTCTATACAGGGACGTGATGTTGGAGAATTATAGGAACCTGGTCTCCCTGGGTGAGGATAACTTCCCTCCAGAAGTGGGGATGTGTCCTTTCATATCTTTGTATGTTCTCTTTTTTTAGATAGAGTGTCTCTCTCTCTGTCCCCAAGGGTGGAGTGCAATGGTGTGATCATGGCTCACTGCAATCTTGAATTCCTGGGCTCAAGTGATTGTCCCACCTCAGCCTCCCCCTGTAGTGGTACAGGTGCATGCGACCATGTTGGGATACTTTTTTAGTTTCTTTTTTTAGAGACAGGTTCTTGCTGTGTGGTTGAAGTTGGTCTTGATCTCCTGGGCTCAAGACATCCTCCTCGGCCTCCCAAGAAGCTGGGATTACAGGCGCCAACCCCCGTACCTAACTATTGGCTTTTGTTTTTAAACTTTTTGCATATGTGTGTCTTTTGTCCTTAGGGCTAATATGAGTCTTCTGTGGACAACAAGTAGTTGGTTCCTGTTGATTGAATCAGTCTTTGCCTTCTGAGTGCAGAGTTAAATATTTGCATTTGAAATATTACTGATGCAGAAGACCTTACCATTGCTTTTTTGTTAGATATTATCTGTATTTCTTGATTTTTTTTTTTTTGTTATTTTGTTCTTATTTTGTTTTTTCAGGTTTTTTTTTGTTCTTCATTCTCCATTTCCTACTTATTGTGTTTAATTGCTTTTTTGTGTAGACACGCTTTGACTCCTTTCTTCTTTACTTTTGTTTGTTTGTTTGTTTATGATGGAGTCTCACTCTGTGGCCAAGGCTACAGTGCAGTGGGGTGATCTTGGCTCACCGCAGACGGCTCCGCATCTTGGGCTCAAACAATTCTTGTGCCCCAGTGGCTTATGCCTGTAATCCCAGCACTTTGGAAGGCCAGGGGTGGGCAAATCACCTGAGGTCAGGAGTTCAAAACCAGCCTGTCTAACGTGGTGAAACTCCGTCTCTCCTAAAAATACAAAAATTAGCCAGACACGGTCGTGGGTGCCTGTAATCCCTGCTACTCAAGAGGCTAACGCAGGAGAGTCACTTGAACCCTGGAGGCGGAGGTTGTGGTGAGCTGAGATTGTGCCATGCACTCCAGCCTGGGCAACACAGTGAGACTCTGTCTCAAAGAAAAAAAGATTCCACAACCTGCAAAAGCTTCTCTTTCTCCACCAGAACTTTATTTATGTTGGAATTATTTCTGTATATGCTGCATTTTCATTAACATATATGTACAGCGTTTTTTCATGCTTTTTTCTTCTAAATAATAGGAAAAAAAGTTGAATTATGAAGGGACACGTATACCAGTTTCTGTATCTGTCCTTTTATTTGCCTATTTATTTATTAATGAGACAAAGTTTTGTTCTTGTCACCCATGCTAGAGTGCAATGGCACAATCTCGGGTCACTGCAACCTCCAACTCCTGGGTTCAAGCGATTTTCCTGCCTCAGTTTCCCGAGTAGCTGGGATTATAGGCATATGCTACCATGCCTGGCTAATTTTGTATTTTAATAGACACGGGATTTCTCCTTTTTGGTCAGGCTGTTCTTGAACTCCCACCCTCAGGTGATCTGCCAACCTCGGCCTCCTAATCTGCTGGAATTACAGGTTTGAACCACTGTGCCTGGCCTATCTGTCTTTTTATTTACCTTTACTGGAGAATTTTATATATATCTGTGGGTTGGAGTTACTCTTTAGGCTTCTTTCATTTCTTTCTTTTTTTTTTTTTTGAGATGGAGTCTCGGTCTGTCACTCAGGCTGGAGTGCAGTGGCACAATCTTGGCTAACTGCAACCTCTGCCTCCCAGGTTCAAGCGATTCTCCTGCCTCAGTTTCCCAAGTAGCTGGGACTACAGGCATGTGCCACCACACCCGGCTAATTTTTTGTATTTTTGTTTTTTGTAGAGACGGGGTTTCACTGTGTTAGCGAGGATGGTCTCGATCTCCTGACCTTGTGATCCTCCTCCCTCAGCCTCCCAAAGTGCTGGGATTACAGGTGTGAACCACCTCACTCAGCCGGCCTCAAAGTTTTTAAAACATGTTATTGCTATTAGATGGCTTCAAGTATTGCAAGATTTATAGTACAGGCCCTAAACTTCCTTTGTTTAATTAGATTTGTCAGCCTTCAGTGATGTTGATCATGAGATGCTCCCTTTCATGTCTCAGTCATTTCACTGTCATGTCAGAAATAGCTTAGACTGGCCAGCTGAGGTGGGTCATGCCTTAATCCCAGCAGTTTGGGATGCCGAGGTGGGCAGATCTCTTGAAGTCAGGAGTTTGAGACCAGTCTGGCCAACATGGTGAAACCTCGAATCTACTAAATACAAGAAATTGGCCAGGTGTAGTGGCTCAAGCCTGTAATCCCAGCACTTTGGGAGGCCGAGAGGGGCGGATCACCTGAGTTCAGGAATTTGAGACCAGCCTGGCCAACATGGTGAAACTCTGTCTCTACTAAAAATACAAGAATTAGCTGGGCGTGGTGGCACATGGCTGTTATCCCAAGTACTCGAGAGGCTGAGGAAGGAGAATGACTTGAACCCAGGAGGTGGAGGTTGTAGTGAGCCAAGGTTGCACCACTGCACTCCAGTCTGGGCACCAAAGTGAGACTACAGGCTGAGGCGGGAGAATCTCTTGAGGCAGGAGAATCATGCCACTACACTCCAATGTGGGTGACAGAGTGTGACTCGGTCTCAAACACAAACAAAAAAAGAAATAGCTTAAACTGGGAGGCTTCAGACACAGAAATTTATTTCTCATGAGTTTGGAAAGTGGGAAATCCAAGAGCAAGGTGCCAGCCAAATTGGTTCCTGCTGAGAGCATTCTTCATGGTTTAGCCAGCCATCTTCCTGCCGTGTCCTGACATGGGGGAAAGAGGAACAGGAAAGTAGCTCTTTAATATCTCTTTTTATGAAAGCACAAGCCCTATTCACGAGTAGTCAACACCCGTGACCAAATTGTCTCAAAGGCCCCATCTGCAGTAACATCCTATTGGAGAAAAAGAACTCTGAACATGGCATTTGGCCAATAAGAACATTCAGACCAGGGAGCCTGCATCATATTTTTTATGTTTTTATTGTTTCATTTGTTTTATACAATGTTTTCTCTGATCTCAGTTTATAAGTTTTCCCAGTACACATTCTATGTTTTATATTTTATGCATAGTGAACTAGATACATAGGGCAATGTATATATATATATAGAATTGCTGTATTGCCTGGCTGTTTCATAAATGTAGTTGTGACATCATAATTGCACCCTCCGGCACTATTAGTGAATTCTTTTTTTTTTCTTTGAGACGAAGTCTCACCCTGTCACTCAGGCTAGAGTGCAGTGGTGGGACCTTGGCTCACTACAACCTCTACCTCCTGGGTTCAAACGATTCTCTTACCTCAGCCTTCTGAGTAGCTGAGATTACAGGCACCCGCCACCACACCCAGCTAATTTTTTTGTATTTTTAGTAGAGTTACGGTTTCACCACGTTGGCCAGGCTATTCTTGAACTCCTGACCTCATGGTCTTCCCACCTCGGCCTCCCAAAGTGCCGGAATTGCAGGCATGAGCCACTGCACCCGGCTGTTAGTGAATTCTTATTCATTATAATGCTGCATATTTTTTTGACCTCATACATCAGAAGGTAGTGATCTTAACATGTATTTCAGTTCTTATATTGTGTGCTGGTGGTAAGTAGAAGTTGTGCTTTTTTCTTAACAGGGAATTGTTTAGAATTCTGCAGTTTGTATAAATGTACTTATGATTTGCTTGCTGGTTTTATGGGTTACAGTATTTTACCAGTTCATTTCTATGATTTTACATAAAGCTTTTTGGTATGTGGTATGCAATATAACTGACACAGTTTACTAGTTAATGTCACAAAGTGCCACCGGGTGCTGTGGCTCACGCCTGCAATCCCAGGACTTTGGGAGGCTGAGGCGGGTGGATCACTTGAGGTCAAAAGTTCAAGGCCAGCCTGGCCAATATGATGAAACCCTATCTCTACTAAAAATACAAAAATTAGCCAAGCATGCTGGCATGTGCCTGTAATCCCATGTACTCAGGAGGCTGAGGCAGGAGAATGGCTTGAACCCAAAAGGTGGAGGTTGCAGTG
The DNA here is from genome assembly GCF_029281585.2 of Gorilla gorilla gorilla. Lineage (NCBI taxonomy): Eukaryota > Metazoa > Chordata > Mammalia > Primates > Hominidae > Gorilla > Gorilla gorilla. The sequence goes on from NC_073244.2 coordinate 65,307,683, forward strand.
AGCCGAGATCAGGCCATTGCCCTCCAGCCTGTTGTGACACAGTGAAACATTGTCTCAAAAATACAAAAATAAAAAAAAATTTTTTAAATGTTACAATATGCCTTTTCTGCATGGATATAGGTAATTTTATGACAGTTATTCAGAAAAAAAAATTTTTTTTTTTTTTTGAGATGGAGTCTCACTTTCTCATCCAGGCTGAAGTACAGTGGTGCGATCTCGACTCATGCAACCTCTGCCTCTTGGGTTCAAGCAATTCTTGTACCTCACCCTTGCGAGTAGCTGGGAGTACAGACGTGCGCCACCATGCCTTGCTAAATTTTGTAATCTTTTCTTATCTTGTCAGTGCTATGATTATTTAACAATACAGAATTTCCATTGATTTTGGTTATCCTTACATGAGCTTGCTGTGGATTATTTACCAGTATAGTATATTGTGTGGTCCTTTAGTATTTATTTGTATACAGTAAATATGCTGTAAATATGAAGAATATATACTTTTCATTGATGTGACAGTGATATGTCTTTTGCAAACTGTTAGACACTTTAGGGTCACAGTGGAAAAATACTCCTTACTTTAGGCTTACACATGTTTGTGCCTTTCAGTGTTTTGTCATGATATTGGAAATAAGCTTCCATAATAATAATTTGAAGCACATGTAATCGCCCTTTATTTATTAAAGAATCTTACGATTTTGTGTTCCTAAACTTTGAAGATCATGTTTGGGAAGTTTAAAATCAGTATTGTCTTTTGTGTACCTATTAGTGTTTATATTTTGTAGGTATCTCTTCCAAATGCACAATGAAGGAGTTCTCATCAACAGCACAAGGCAATACAGAAGTGATCCACACAGGGACATTGCAAAGACATGAAAGTCATCACACTGGAGATTTTTCCTTCCAGGAAATTGAGAAAGAAATTCATAACTTTGAGTTTCAGTGGCAAGAAGATGAAAGAAATGGCCATGAAGCACCCATGACAAAAATCAAAAAATTGATGGGTAGTACAGAGCAATATGATCAAAGGCATGCTGGAAACAATCCTATTAAAGATCAGCTTGGATCAAGCTTTCATTCACATCTGTCTGAACTCCACATATTTCAGCCCAAAGGGAAAATTAATAATCAAGTTGTGAAGTCTATCAACAATGCTTCCTCGGTTTCAACAGGCCAAAGAATTTCTTGTAGGCCCAAAACCCATATATCTAATAACTATGGGAATAATTTCCTGAATTCTTCATTACTCACACAAAGACAGGAAGTATGCATGAGAGAAAAATCTTTCCAATGTATTGAGAGTGGCAACGCCTTTAATTATAGCTCACTCTTAAGGAAACATCAGATTATTCATCTAGGAGAGAAACGATATAAATGTGATGTATGTGACAAGGTCTTTATTCGGAAGCGATACCTTGCACGCCATCATAGATGTCACACTGGTGAGAAACCTTACAAGTGTAATGAGTGTGGCAAGTCCTTCAGTCAGATGTCATCCCTTACATATCATCATCGACTTCATACTGGAGAGAAACCTTACAAATGTGAAGAATGTGACAAAGCTTTCAGACACAATTCAGCCCTTCAAAGACATAGGAGAATTCATACTGGAGAGAAACCACACAAGTGTAATGAGTGTGGCAAGACCTTTAGTCAGAAGTCATACCTTGCATGCCATCGTAGCATTCATACTGGAAAGAAACCTTACGAATGTGAAGAATGTGACAAAGCTTTCAGTTTCAAATCAAACCTTGAAAGTCATAGGATAACTCATACTGGAGAGAAACCATACAAGTGTAATGATTGTGGCAAGACCTTCAGTCATATGTCAACCCTTACATGCCATCGTAGACTTCATACTGGAGAGAAACCTTACAAGTGTGAAGAATGTGATGAAGCTTTCCGTTTCAAATCAAGTCTTGAAAGACATAGGAGAATTCATAATGGAGAGAAACTGTACAAATGTAATGAGTGTGGCAAGACCTTCAGTCAGGAGTTATCCCTTACATGCCATCATAGACTTCATACTGAAGAGAAAACTTACAAATGTAACGATTGTGGCAAGACCTTCAATCAGGAGTTAACCCTCACATGCCATTGTAGACTTCATAGTGGAGAGAAACCTTGCAAGTGTGAAGAATGTGACAAGGCTTGCAGTTTCAAATAAAATCTTGAAATATGTCAGAAAATTCATACTGGAGAGAAATGTTACAAGTGTAATGATTGTGGCAAGATCTTCAGTCATATGTCATCCATTGTATACCATCATAAATTTCATAGTGGAGAGAAACCTTACAAATGTGAAGAATGTGATGAAGCTTTCAGTTTCAAACCAAACCTTGAAAGACATAGGAGAATTCACACTGGTGAGAAACCTTACAGGTGTAATAGGTGTGGCAAGACCTTCAGTCATACGTCATCCCTTACATGCCATCATAGACTTCATACTGGAGAGAAACCTTACAAATGTGAAGAATGTGATGAAACTTTCAGATACAAATCAAACCTTGAAAGACATAGGAGAATTCATAGTGGAGAGAAACCGTACAAGTGTAATGAGTGTGGCAAGACCTTCAGTCAGAAGTCATGCCTTACACGCCATCATAGACTTCATACTGGAAATAAATCTTAGAAGTGTAATGAGTGTGGCAAGACCTTCAGTAAGGAGTTAACACATGCCATCATAGACGTCATACTGGAGAGAAACCTTAGAAGTGCAATGAGTGTGGCAAAACCTTTCATAGGCAGTCAGCGCTTATTTACCATCAAGCAATCCATGGCAGAGGGAAACTTTACAAATGTAATGATTGTCACCACGTCTTCAGTAATACTACAACTATTGCAAATCATTGGAGAATCCATAATAAAGAGAGATCTTACAAGTGTGATAAATGTGGCAAATTTTTCAGACATCGTTCATACCTTGCAGTTCATGGGCGAACTCATGCTGGAGAGAAACCTTACAAATGTGAAGAATGTGATAAAGCTTTCAGATTCAAATCAAACCTTGAAAATCATAGGAGAATTCATACTAGAGAGAAACCTTACAAGTGTAATGAGTGTGGCAGGATGTTTAGTCAAAATTTAGCCCTTGTAATTCATAAGGCAATTCATACTGGAGAGGAACCTTACAAGTGTAATGAATGTGGCAAGGTTTTTAATCGCAAAGCAAAGCTTGCACATCATCATAGACTTCATACTGGAGAGAACGCTTACAAGTGTAATAAATGTGGCAAGGTTTTTAATCAACAAGCACACCTTGCACGCCATCATAGAACTCATACTGGAGAGAAACATTACAAGTGTAATGAGTGTGGCAAGACCTACTCTCACAATTCAGTCCTTGTAATTCATAAGACAATTCACACTGGGGAGAAACCTTACAAGTGTAATGAGTGTGGCAAAACCTTCCGTCACAATTCAGTCCTTGTAATTCATAAAACAATTCATACTGGAGAGAAACCTTACAAGTGTAATGAATGTGGCGAGGTTTTCAATCAACAAGCACACCTTGCACGTCATCATAGAAGTCATACTGGAGAGAAACCTTAGAAATGTGAAGAATGTGACAAAGTTTACAGTCGCAAATCAAGCCTCGAAAGACAGGAGAATTCATACTGGAGAGAAACCATAAAAATGTAAGAGTTTTTGACGGGGCTTTCGGACGTGATTCACACCTGGCACAACATCCTGGAGTTCACACTGGAGAGAAACCTTACCAGTGTAATGAGTGTGTCAAAGCCTTTAGTGGGCAGTCAACACTTATTCACCATCAGGCAATCCATAGTGTAGGGAAACTTTACTAACGTAATGATTCTCACAACGTCTTCAGTAATGCTACAACCATTGTAAATCAGTGGAGAAGCCATAATGAAGAGAGATCTTACAAATGTAATAATTGTGGCAAATTTTTCAGACATCGTTCATACATTGCAGTTCATTGGCGAACTCATGCTGGAGAGAAACCTTACAATGTCATGATTGTGGCAAGGTCTTCAGTCAAGCTTCATCCTATGCAAAACATAGGAGAATTCATACAGGAGAGAAACCTCACAAGTGGGATGATCGTGGCAAAGCCTTTACTTCACATTCTCACCTCATTAGACATCAGAGAATCCATACTGGACAGAAATCTTACAAATGTCATCAGTGTGGCAAGGTCTTTAGTCCGACTTCACTCCTTGCAGAATATCAGAAAATTCATTTTTCAGGTAATTGTTCCCAATGCAATGAATATAGCAAACCTTCAAGCACTGATTGACATTAGAGTCAGTTCAGCATTGACTTGAGTGAGTTGACTTAACGTTGACTTCAAGCATTACTTGACATTAAAGTGTTTATGTTAAGAGGACTGGGCTGTGTGGCATGGCTCACGCCTGTAATCCCAGCACTTTGGTAGGCCAAGGTGGGTAAATCACTTGAGGTCAGGAGTTTGAGATCAGCCTGGACAACAGACCTGATCCACTTTTCCCAGCCTGTTTTTTGTTTCTTTGACAAAAACTGATAGGGATTTTTATGGGTATCGTATTGAATCTAAATTACATTGGGTTATATAATCATTTAACATATTAATTTTTCCAAACCATCAATATGGGTTGTGTCTCTATATATGTTTTTAATCATTTTGATCAATTTTTGTTGATTTCAAGGTACAAACGTCTCACCTTTTTACGTTTATTCCTAAGTATTTCTTATTTTAAGTTCTCCAGCAAATGGAAGTGTGTTAAAATTTTCTTTTAAAATTGTTTATTATTAAAGTATGGAAATTCAACTAATTTTTGGTGCTGATACTGTATTGTGCAAATCCACTGAATATGTTTGTTAGTTCCAGTACTATTTTGGTTGAGTCTGTGATTTTCTACACAGAAGGTCATGTCGTCTACAAACAAATGTAATTTTACTTCTTTCTTTCTGATTTGGATGAGTTTGATTTCTTTTGCTATTTATTTATTTATTTTTTATTTTTTTATTTTTTTATTGATCATTCTTGGGTGTTTCTCGCAGAGGGGGATTTGGCAGGGTCATAGGACAGTAGTGGAGGGAAGGTCAGCAGACAAACAAGTGAGCAAAGGTCTCTGGTTTTCCTAGGCAGAGTGTTTGTGTCCCTGGGTACTTGAGATTAGGGAGTGGTGATGACTCTTAACGAGCATGCTGCCTTCAAGCATCTGTTTAACAAAGCACATCTTGCACCGCCCTTAATCCATTTAACCCTGAGTGGACACAGCACATGTTTCAGAGAGCACAGGGTTGGGGGTAAGGTCATAGATCAACAGGATCCCAAGGCAGAAGAATTTTTCTTAGTACAGAACAAAATGAAAAGTCTCCCATATCTACTTCTTTCTACACAGACACAGCAACCTTCCGATTTCTCAATCTTTTCCCCACCTTGCCCCCTTTTCTATTCCACAAAACCGCCATTGTCATCATGGCCCGTTCTCAATGAGCTGTTGGGTACACCTCCTAGACGGGGTGGTGGCCGGGCAGAGGGGCTCCTCACTTCCCAGTGGGGGCGGCCGGGCAGAGGCGCCCCTCACCTCCCGGACGGGGCGGCTGGCCGGGTGGGGGGCTGACCCCCCCCACCTCCCTCCCAGACAGGGCAGCTGGCCAGGCGGGGGGCTGACCCCCCACCTCCCTCCCAGATGGGGCGGCTGGCCGGGTGGGGGGCTGACCCCCCACCTCCCTCCCGGACGGGGCGGCTGGCCGGGTGGGGTCTGACCCCCCCACCTCCCTCCCGGACGGGGCGGCTGGCCGGGCAGAGGGGCTCCTCACTTCCCAGTAGGGGCGGCCGGGCAGAGGCGCCCCTCACCTCCCGGACGGGGGGGCTGGCCGGGCGGGGGGCTGACCCCCCCACCTCCCTCCCGGATGGGGCGGCTGGCCGGGCAGAGGGGCTCCTCACTTCCCAGTAGGGGCGGCCGGGCAGAGGCGCCCCTCACCTCCCGGACGGGGCGGCTGGCCGGGCGGGGGGCTGACCCCCCCACCTCCCTCCCGGACAGGGCGGCTGGCCGGGCAGGGGGCTGACCCCCCACCTCCCTCCCGGACGGGGCGGCTGGCCGGGTGGGGGGCTGACCCCCCCACCTCCCTCCCGGACGGGGCGGCTGGCCGGGCAGAGGGGCTCCTCACTTCCCAGTAGGGGCGGCCGGGCAGAGGTGCCCCTCACCTCCCGGACGGGGCGGCTGGCCGGGCGGGGGGCTGACCCCCCCACCTCCCTCCCAGACGGGGCGGCTGGCCGGGCGGGGGGGCTGACCCCCCACCTCCCTCCCGGACGGGGCGGCTGGCCGGGCGGGGGGGCTGACCCCCCCACCTCCCTCCCGGACGGGGCGGCTGGCCGGGTGGGGGGCTGACTCCCCCCACCTCCCTCCCGGACGGGGCGGCTGGCCGGGTGGGGGGCTGACCCCCCCACCTCCCTCCCGGACGGGGCGGCTGGCTGGGCGGGGGGGCTGACTCCCCCACCTCCCTCCCGGACGGGGTGGCTGGCCGGGCAGAGGGGCTCCTCACTTCCCAGTAGGGGCGGCCGGGCAGAGGCGCCCCTCACCTCCCGGACGGGGAGGCTGGCCGGGTGGGGGGCTGACCCCCCCACCTCCCTCCCGGACGGGGCAGCTGGCCTGGCGGGGGCTGACCCCCACCTCCCTCCCAGACGGGGTGGCTGCCGGGCAGAGACGCTCCTCACTTCCCAGATGGGGTGGCAGCTGGGCGGAGGGGCTCCTCACTTCTCAGACGGGGCGGCCGGGCAGAGACGCTCTTCACCTCCCAGATGGGGTTGCGGCCGGGCAGAGGCGCTCCCCACATCTCAGACGATGGGCGGGCGGGCAGAGATGCTCCTCACTTCCTAGATGGGATGGCGGCCGGGAAGAGGCACTCCTCACTTCCCAGGTGGGATGGCGGCCGGGCAGAGACGCTCCTCACTTTCTTGACTGGGCAGCCAGGCAGAGGGGCTCCTCACATCCCAGACGATGGGCGGCCAGGCAGAGACGCTCCTCACTTTCTTGACTGGGCAGCCAGGCAGAGGGGCTCCTCACATCCCAGACGATGGGCGGCCAGGCAGAGATGCTCCTCACTTCCCAGACGGGGTGGCAGCCGGGCAGAGGCTGCAATCTCCGTACTTTGGGGGGCCAAGGCAGGCGGCTGGGAGGTGGAGGTTGTAGCGAGCCGAGATCACGCCACTGCACTCCAGCCTGGGCGCCATTGAGCACTGAGTTAACGAGACTCCGTCTGCAATCCTGGCACCTCGGGAGGTGGAGGCTGGGGGATCACTCGCGGTTAGGAGCTGGAGACCAGCCCGGCCAACACAGCGAAACCCCGTCTCCACCAAAAAAATTCGAAAACCAGTCAGGTGTGGCAGTGCGCGCCTGCAATCGCAGGCACTCGGCAGGCTGAGGCAGGAGAATCAGGCAGGGAGGTTGCAGTGAGCCGAGATGGCACCAGCGCAGTCCAGCTTTGGCTCGGCATGAGAGGGAGACCGTGGAAAGGGGAGAGGGAGAGGGAGATGGAGAGGGAGAGGGAGAGGGAGCTTCTTTTGCTATTTAATTGCTCTGGCTAGGACAGGCAGTATTGATTGAATAGAAGGGGTGACACTTACATCATGTGAGATCGTACAGGAAAGCATTCCATTTTCCCTGCTTGGTTATTTACTCATTTGTCATTTCATGGATGTTCTTTCTATTGTTGAGGTAAATTTCCTTTTCTATTTTGTTTCGGATTTCTATGATGACTGGATTTTGAATTTTGTGGAACGCTTTTTCTCCATCTACTAAGGTGATGTGGTTTTAATCTTTCATTCTGTTCTAGTGGTATATAACATTGATTTGCTTGAATATGTTGAACCATCCTTGCATCCCAGAAATAACTGGCACTTGAATATCTACATTTTTTAAATATCCTCTTGAATACAGTTTTCTAGGACAAGGGATCTTCAAGAAGTTCTGGAAAAATACATATTATGAGAAAATTGTGCATGAATTTCACAATTTTTGCACCAAAATAAACTAGTGCTAGTCTGTTATAACATGTCTGAACAGGCTCTAGTTTGATGCCCTCAAAAGGATAAGACATGAGTATGAAAAGAGACTCCATCAAAGCAATATAAATTCTGATGAAATTCAAACAAGAAGAAACATTAAATTTATGATGAGACCAGATGCAGTGGCTCAGGCCTGTAATCCCAGCATTTTCAGAGGCTGAGACAGGTGGGCCACATGAGCCCAGGTATTCAAGACCAGCCTGGGAAACGTGGGGAAATCCCCTTTTCTACAAAAAATACAAAAATTAGCTGGGCATGGTGGCACATGCCTGCCGTCTCAGTTATTGTGGAGTCTGTGCAGGGAGGATGGCATGAACCTGGGAGGTCAATATTGCAGTGAGCTATGATCATGCCACTGCACTCCAGCATGGGTGATGGAGAGAGATACTGTCTCAAAAAAAGAATACTTGTGGTAATGTTTGGGTAGAGGAATAATGAAATCATTCATGCTTTATAAAAAGGTTATGGGGACAATGCCCAAAAGAAATAAACAGTTTGTAAACTGATAACTTATTTTGAGTTAGGGCAAGACAATGTTGACAGTTATGCATGAAGCAGCAGGCAGACCTGCCACATCATTTTTACAGAAAAAAAAGTAATCTTGTTCGTGCTGCAATGAAGAGGACTGACAGCTAACAGCAGAAACATAGTCAGAATTTAGAGAACAGCCTGGTTAACATGGTGAAACACCATCTCTAGTAAAAATACAAAAATTAGCTCAGCATGGTGGCATGCACCTGTAATCCCAGCTACTCAGGAGGCTGAGGCAGGGGAATCTCTTGAACCCAGGAGGTGGAGGATGCAGTGAACGGAGATGGCAACATTACACTCTAGCCTGAGCAACAAGAGCAAAACTCTATCTCAAAAAAAAAAAAAAATTGTCAAGTTCCTTCTCTTCAATTCTTTGCCATCGTGATGTGTGCTTGACTCTGCTTCTTGCCACATCTTCTCAGAAGACTTTCAGGATTAAGCGATTCCTGGCCAAGAAACAAAAGCAAAACCATCCCACTCCCCTGTGGATTCAGATCAAAACCGGTAATAAAATCAGATATGACTCCAAAAGGAGACATTGGAGAAGAACCAAGCTGGGTCTATAAGGAATTGCACGTGAGATGGTACACATATTTATGCTGTCTGAGCATCACAATCACGTTACCATATCAAGCTGAAAATGTCACCACTATCTGGACAGTTGGACATGTTTTATTGGGAATATGTTTTTTCTCTGTAAATGTGTTATAAATGCATTGGTTGGCTGTCTTCAGTAATAAATGTGAGATTTTTCAAAACAAAAGTCAAATGATGTAATTCCATAGAGTACCTTAATTTCTGTTTTTTGTTTTGTTTTGAGATCGAGACTCCACTGGGTTCAGTGGATCACACCTGTGGTCCTGCCACTTTGGGAGGCTGAGGTGGGAGGATTGGTTGAGACCAGGAGTCTCCTGGGAATCTTCTCGTCTCCCCTAACCCAGTTAATGACAGACCTTTGTCCTTTCTGTTATGGAAAAGTCTATAGAAAACAATATCAGTGTGTCAAAGCATTATGTCTGTCACAAGCTCATGAAAGGAAAATAAAAATGACTAAGCCAGAGAGAAAAGTCAAGCTGGGAACTGTATCAGATAAACCTACCTCCCATTTTGTTTCTAAACGAGACAGCTACAAAGACTAAAAGAAAGCTACATACAGACTGGGCGCAGTGGCTCATGCCTCTAATCCTAGCACTTTGGGAGGCCGAGGCGGGCAAACCACAGTACGTCAGGAGTTCCAGACCAGCCTGACTAATATGGAGAAACCCCGTCTCTACTAAAAATACAAAATTAGCCAGGCGTGGTGGCGCATGCCTGTAATCCCAGCTACTCAGGAGGCTGAGGCAGGAGAATTGCTTGAACCCAGGAGGCAGAGGTTGTGGTGAGCCGAGATTGCGCTATTGCACTCCAGCCTGGGCAACAAGAGTGAAATTCCATCTCAAAACAAAACAAAGCTATAGACTCCCCTCACAAACTGGGGACCTCAAGATCTCCACCCTAAAATAGATCTTTTGAATTTCCCACTGCCAATGTAAACTAATAGCTTATCTTCACAGGTGTGGGACAGAACCCATCCCTCTGCACACCTGAGACAAATGCCTATCTGATCGCTTCCCCTGTCCTATTTATGTAAAAATGTAGAGTCACTGAGGCAGTCTAAGGCATAAGTGACTATTCCTCCACCCCCTCTCACATGTAAATTGTGTATTCAGAGCCAGGCATGGTGGTGGCTCACGCCTGTAATCCCAGCACTTTGGGAGGCCGAGGTGGGTGGATCCTGAGGTCAGGAGATCGAGACCATCCTGGCAAACATGAACACAGTAAAACCCTGTCTCTACTGAAAATACAAAAAATTAGCCAGGCGTGGTGGTGGAAGCCTGTAGTCCAGCTACTCGGGAGGCTGAGGCAGGAGAATGGCGTGAACCTAGGAGGCGGAGCTTGCAGTGAGTGGAGATGGGCCACTGCACTCCAGCCTGGGTGACAGAGCGAGACTCTGTCACGGAAAAAAAAAAAAAAATTGTGTATTCAGTGAAAGGCTGATGAAAGACTCAATGTGATCATTTGTTATCTACGTGTGACCCAGAAGCCCCCCAATTCCAGTTATTCCACCTTTCCAGACCAAACCAATGTATAACTTACATGTTTTGATTGATGTATTATGTCTCCCTAAAATGTGTAAAACCAAACTGCAGCCTGAACACCTTGGGCACACGTTGTCAGGACCTCCTGAGGCTTTGTCACGGGGGCATTTTTAACCTTGGCAAAATAGATTTCTAAACTGATTGAGACCTAGTAGATACTTTTGGTTCACAAGCTCATGAACGCAGAAGAAATCAAGATAGAATAAGAAAAAAATGAGGTGTAGTGGAAAGCACAATATCAGTTCCAAAATCTGAACTCCTTCATATTTATTCAACATAGGGAAATGCTCTTCAACTTTGTGTGGTTAGATTCCATTTGTGAAAGATACATATTTCTAATGTAGCAGGATGAGTCACAGACAAAACTCCTCAGACACTGGATTAAAGGAAGAGGTTTTTTTATTCAGCCGGGAGCGTCAGCAGACTCTCATCTTAAGAGCCAAGCTCCCCAAAAAAGAAATTCCTAGCCCTTTTAAGGGATTACAGCTCTAAGGGGTCCACGTGAAAAGGTCATAATCAAGTAAGTGTGAGGAATGTGACTGGGGGCTACATACATCAGCTAACAGAACAAAAAGTTTTACAGTACTTTCTCATACAATGTCTGAAATTTACAGATAACACCAGTAGTTTTGGTCAGGGGTTATTATTATTATTATTTTCACCACCAGGGTCAGGTGGTGGCACCAAGGTCGTCTAGCTATTTATCTTACTTCTGTTTCTTTCCAACTTTTTGCTTTCTCCCTTTTCTCCTGTCTTATAAACTAGGGAAAAGGGGAGGTTGGGGAGAAGCTGGGAAGGACAACAGGAGAAGTGGTGGCCTCATTCCATACTAATATTTGATTAAAATAACCAATTCTATGTAATTTTAGCCAATTTAAATGGCAAATAATAAATGATCAATTATATACATACATAAAACTTCCTAATATTTCACTTAGTATTGCTGTTACTATGTTCTTGGGACAGAAGCTCAGCCTGTCAGATACAAGAGAGTGGTGTCTCCATAATTGTGCTTAGAACTGCGTGCTGCATGAATGGATAAACTGTTAAGCAGGAACCTAAGAGAGCTAGGATGACAAAGTTCAAGTTTATTAAAACTAGCAAAACATATTCCTTACTGCTCATGAATGAGTCATGGTCATAAGATGTTTACAGTTAAGGAAAGCAGCTTCATGATACCTGCAAGGACGAACTCCTAAAGAAACACAATGTCCAAGATAACCTAATATCCGATGACAATGTATGCTTTTAAGAAGCAGGCTGGTCTCAAACTCCTGACCTCAGGTGATCCGCCCACCTCAGCCTTCTAAAGTTCTGTCATTACAGGCTTGGGCCACTGTGCCCGGCCAAAGATAGCTTTAAATCAACAAAGTAATAAGTTTTGTCACACTGTCAGCTCACCGGCAGGTAGACGTAACTTAGCTTTTACTTAGGCCCCTATGTAAGAAAAACTTCATGAGGAGGCACTCCCCCAGCCTTCTGAGGACACCCTACTGTGTAACTGGTAGCTTTCAATAAACTCTCCTCACTGCATTCGGACACTCGCCTTGAATTCTTTACTGCGCAAGATCCAAGAATGTTAACATGGGGTGTAGACTGTGACCTCGTTTTAGGCAACAAAATGACTGAACGTTATACAAAAACAACAATTGATCCAATTCTCATAAAAGTAGGAATTTTGTAGTACTCATCCACCACGCCAAGCAAAGATCGACACTGTGGAGTCACCGCTCATGAGAACAAAGGGGCTGACAGCTGGGAAACATGGGTAGATGAGGGTGAGGCGCTCAGCAGCTGCCAACTGGGATTATTGAAAAGGGCAATAGGATCTTGGAAGGGGGAGAACACAGTATAAAGCGACACAAACGCTGCAGAGGCACTGGGCCTGCAAGCTTCGCATGGGGGAGCTGGAAATCCCTGACAACTGCACAATCTTGCGTGTGGATTTCAACATCCCGAAGCAACCAGATTCCTGGTGTGGCTGGACTCGGAGATAAGGTGCTGCGAAAGACAGGTTTGAAGCAGAAAGACCAAGAAAACACTCACCTGAGCCAGCCCTGGGCGCTGCAGAACAACCGTGGGCAGGCCCTCCACCTGTCTGGGCGGATTCTGGACAGTAGGCGGTGACCCGGAGGGAGAAGGGAAAGGTCGTCGAGGGGGCGGAGCCTGAACAGGTGCTTGGGCGGGGCCAGAAGGTGGAGGCCGCTTTGGAAGCCGGGCCTGGTTAGAGGGTGGGGGTGGGACCTGGAACGGGACTGGGGCGGGGCAAGAGGGAGGAGGCTGCCTTTGTGCCGCCCAGGACAGCGAGAAGGGCTGGGGCCAGAGGGTTACCATTTTCGGGGCGGGGTCTGAAAGGGGTTTTGTTCTGAAGGGCGGGGCCTGAAGGGGGGCGGATCCGGGTTCTTTCCTCAGCTGGGCCATGGCTGTCGCCTGCTGTCATACTCTTGCCCTCCAGGACTGGGTCCTCCGGGTTCTGATTGGTGGATTGTTTGTGATGTGCTGTGATATTACCCCTAATATTACATGCAGTGAGCCACCTGTACCGAACGCTTAATCGTTTTTCCTCTTAAGTTGAAAATAGTTTTAATGCAAAGAGCCTTTTTGGAGCAGGTAGAGTCATGCGTCCTGCAGGCGGGGCACGATCCCCTCAGTCTGAAGCAGGGCGGGGTAGAGGGGCAGGGACCTCGGTAAAGGACTGGAATAGGGCGCTGGTTGCAGCTGGGACTGACAACAAGAAGGCTTATTAAACTAAGCAGGATCCTGGGTTGAGTGGATAATGGGAACTGAAAGGTGACATGCAAAACTGCCTATTACACACAGGAGGTGAAGGACAATTCGTATTTCATGGAAATAAAGTCAGGACCCAGAGTAGTGGCTCACATCTGTAATCCCAGTGTGTCTGGAATTGGTTCCCTCTGGTGGGTTCTTGGTCTCGCTGACTTTAAGAGTAAAGCCACAGACCCTCGCGGTGAGTGTTACAGTTCTTAAAGATGGCATGTCCAGAGTTTGTTCCTTCAGATGTTCAGATGTGTCCAGGGTTTTTTCCTTCTGGTGGGTTGTGGTCTCGCTTGACTTCAGGATTGAAGCGGCAGACCTTTGCAGTGAGTGTTACAGCTCTTAAAACTATTGCGTTTGGGGTTGTTTTTTCCTCTTGGTGTGTTCGTGGTCTCGCTGACTTCAGGAGTGAAGCTGCAGACCTTCGCAGTAAGTGTTACAGCTCTTAAAGTTGGCACGTCTGAAGTTGTTTGTTTTCCCAGTGGGTTCGTGGTCTCGCTGACTTCAGGAGTGAAGCCGCAGACCTTGGCAGTGACTGTTACAGCTCATAGAGGTTGTGCAGGCCCAAAGAGGGAGCAGCAGCAAGACTCACTGTGAAAAGCGAAAGAACAAAGCTTCCACAGTGTGGAAGGAGACCTGAGCAGGTTGCCGGCTGCTGGCTAGGGTGGCCAGCTTTTATTCCCTTATTTGGCCCTGCCCATGTCCTGCTAATGGGTCCATTTTACAGAGTGCTGATTGGTCCATTTTTACAGAGTGCTGATTGGTGATTTTCAAACCTTTAACTAGACACAGAGCACTGATTGGTGCATTTTTTTTTTTTTTTTTTTTTTTTTTTTTGAGACAGAGTCTCGCTCTGTCGCCCAGGCTGGAGTGCAGTGGCGCGATCTCGGCTCACTGCAAGCTCCGCCTCCCGGGTTCACGCCATTCTCCTGCCTCAGCCTCCCGCGTAGCTGGGACTACAGGCGCCCGCCACCACGCCCGGCTAATTTTTTGTATTTTTTAGTAGAGACGGGGTTTCACTGTGTTAGCCAGGATGGTCTCGATCTCCTGACCTCGTGATCCGCCCGCCTCGGCCTCCCAAAGTGCTGGGATTACAGGCGTGAGCCACCGCGCCCGGCCTGATTGGTGCATTTTTACAGAGTGCTGATTGGTGCGTTTACAAACTTTTAGCTAGACACAGAGGCCTGATTGGTGTGTTTACAATCCTTTAGCTAGTCAGAAAAGTTCTCCAAGTCCCCACCCAACCCAGAAGCCCAGCCGGCTTAACCTCTCACCAGCACTTTGAGAGGCAGAGGTGGGAGGATCTCTTGAGCCAAAGAGTTCAAGATCAGCCTGGGCAACATGATGAGACCTTGTCTCTACTAAGAAAAAACAAAACAGCCTGGTGTGGTGGTGCACGCCTGTGGCCCCAGCTGCTCGGGGCACTTAGGTGGGAGGATCACTTGAGCCAGGGAGTTGGAGGCTGCAGTGCCCTGATCTCGCCACCACACTCTAGCTTCAGTGACAGAGCTAGACCCTGTCTCAAACAAACACGTAAATAAATGAGAGGTGTAATTCCTCCCTTGAAAATAAAGGAAGAGATTTTCTTTCCTTTCATCTCTTTTCTTAGGACACTGATTTAGAAAGTTTGCAAATGGATTTTGTCTGTCTTCTGAGTTTTTTTTTTTTCCCAGATGGAGTTTTGCTCTAGTTGTTTAGGATGGAGTGCAATTGCACGATCTTGGCTCACCGCAACCTCCGACTCCCGGGTACAAGCCTGGTTTTGAACTCCTGACCTCAAGTGATTTGCCCACCTTGGCCTCTCAATGTGCTGGGATTACAGGCATGAGCCACCGCGCCTGGTCTGAAGTGGTATTTTTTAGAAACTAACTAAACCTTTTTTCAGCTTAATGACCCAGGGATGTATTTCTGAAGGACTTGGGAGCTCTCTTTGAAAGGCAAAATACAAGGGAGACAGTACCTGTATCTCAGTAGGAAATTAAATAATTCAAACATCAAATAATTCCAATTTAAAGCTATGGCCTTTAAATAATTCTGAGCCTTTGAGGAGAGAGGCCATTTCTCTTACTGTCTCCTGTCTCTGAAGAGGAGGAGGAAGTAAAAGCTGAAAAACAACAGGAGTGAATTCAGTGACAAGATCAGCCAGCGCCACTGATGACCAGGCCTGAGGTTAAAAGATTAACTGCCCTCCAACTCTAACCACATGTGCTCTTGATCTGTCATGACCTTTTCCCGTGGAACCCCTTAGAGCTGTAAGCCCTTAAAAGGGCCAGGAACTCTTTCTTCGGGGAGTTCAATTCTTGAGAGGCGGGTCTGCCGACACTCCCGGCCAAATAAAGTCTTCAAAGAGCTCGGTTCCTGAGACGTGAGTCGGCCGATGCTCCCGGCTGAATAAAGCCACTTCTTTCTTTAACCGGGTGTCTGAGGGCTTTTATCCGCGGCTGGTCCTGCTACACCTTGAGAGGAATGTGCTCATGCAACCTGAGTCCAGCGGAACGCAGGCGTAACTTCTACGAGTTTTCCTGGCTGGCTGCCGTGGCTTATGCCTGTAATCCCAGCACATTGGGAGGTCAAGGCGGGCAGATCACTTGAGGTCAGAAGTTCGAAACCAGCCTGGCCAACATGGTAAAACCCACTCTCTACTAAATATGCAAAACAAAAGGCGAGGCGCGGTGACTCACGCCTGTAATCCCAGCATTTTGGAAGGCTGAGGCGGGCGGATCACAAGGTCAGGAGTTTGAGACCAGCCTGCCCAACATGGTGAAACCCCGTCACTACTAAAAATACAAAATTTAGCGGCTGGGCCAGGAGAATCGCTTGAACCCGGGAGGTGGAGGTTGCAGTGAGCAGGTGAGATCGTGTCACTGCACTCCAGCCTAGGCAACAGAGCGAGACTCTGTCTCAAACAAACAAACAAAAAATTAGACAGGCATGGTGGCGTGTGCCTGTAATCCCAGTTACTTGGGAGGCTGAGGCAGGAGAACTGCTGGAATCCAAGAGGTGGAGGTTGTAGTGAGCCGAGATCGCCCCACTGCGCTCCAGCCTGGGCGAGTCTTGCCCTTATTTACAGGAAAAGAGTTCTCCTGTAAATAACTAGGAAGACTAAGCAGCCCCAGAGATAAGGCCTCCTGGGATCATTGTCCCTATTTATGGAGTGATAACATAACCTTCCTTGAAGTGTATGACTCCGTCACCAATCAAGTTGTGGCAGCCTGTGCACTGGTCTTGAATGGAAAACGTGATGATTCTGCTAAAACTTCTCTGTCTTTCCCTGTGTGTGAAATCTTAACGTCTCTACTTGGGAACGTTGATCCCATTCATTAGGAGTTGATGTTTGCTGGTGGCTATCCTCATGCTTTGTGTTCAGATAAACTCTATACTTAATCATAAATTCTAAATGTTATTATTTACTGCTGACATCAGTTTCTGTCACATTGTAGGAGCCTCACCAGAGAGGGCACCTGTAGCCATGTTGTAAAACTCACACTTGTCAAAAAGACATGGGTTAGTGTTTCTCCCCCTCCCTCTGCATGAAGCTAATTAGCTGACACAGATGGTCACCTCCATTACCAACTAGAGCCAGGATGAACTATGTGTGACCAAGGGTGTTGTCAAGTCCTTTTCCCTGAGGACTGATTAGTGTTTATCTTGAAAACATGTACTTAATGGGTTGTATAGAACTGTGAAGTGTCTTTCTCTTTTTTCACCCTCTTAGCTGTTTGCCTCTGTTTCCCATCACATTCTGGTCTAAGGCTTACTTATTAATAAAATGGTTTTTATTTCTTTCTCTATTATCGTCATGGAGATGTTTTGTCATTTGGGGGAAGATTTTTTTGTTTTGTTTTCAATTGTATTTTCTCAACAATTAGAAAGTGAAGTAAAAAGTATTTGGCCAGGCGCGGTGGCTCCCGCCTGTGATCCCAGCACTTTAAGGAGGCCCAGGCAGGTGGATCCCTTGAAGTCAAGAGTTTGAGGCCAGACTGGCCAACATGGTGAAACTTGTCTACAAAAATACAGAAATTAGCCGGGCATGGTGGCACGCGCCTGTAATTGCAGATACTCTGGAGGTTGAGGCAGGGGAATTGCTGAAACCCAGGAGGCAGAGGCTGCAGTGATCCGAGATCCCATCACTGCACTCTAACCTGGGCGACAGAGAAATACTCTGTCTCAAAACAAAAGAAATAAGTAAATAAATAAAGGAATAAATCTCTTCCAAAAATGTTCTGAGGCAACTAACTGGATATCCACATGGAAAAGAATACTGTTAGATCGCTATCTCACACAATCAAACTCTTATTTTAAAACGTTAAAAAAAAAAAAAAAAGGAAAAAAAGGAGAGAGAGAGAGACGAGGAAGGGAGCCCTGCGGGAGGGGGTGTTACATTGTCGCCCAGGCTGGCCTGGACCCCCAGGCTCAGCGATCCTCCCGCCGCTGCTTCCTGAGTAACTGGGACCTCAGGCTCCCGCGCCCGCGCCCACATCCCTGCTGTGTTTATCCAGCAGGTGGTGACCTCACTCCTCGCTGGCCTGAGCATTCCGTCCCACATCCCAGGCGGTGGCCCTAGGGAAGTCTCTGCAGCTGACCACAGGGTGGACTCTCCCTCCCAAGTGAATGGAGACTAGAAAGGGAGAGGATTTCTATTCTGTTTTGTGGGCTGTCAGCATGAAATCGTACGTTCCATCCAGGCAGGGCTTTGCGTTTTACATTCCAGTTTGCATCCCCGTTCCAGACAATTCCAGGGCTTTTGAATCATGCCTCAGCCTTCCTGGCCGGTCTCGCCTCCAAAACCCGAAAACAGAGGCTCTGGGAGCCAGGCTGAGAGACTCACAGGTCCCGCCACAGCCCCGCCCTCTGTCGGTTCTAAAGGGTAAAGTCTCTCTGCCCCGCCCCTACCTCGCCCAGGCCCCGCCCACCTCCTCGCGGGTCCCGCCCAGGCCTGGCTTCTTTCCTGCGCGCGCAGCTTCGCGCAGACCCGGAAGCGGACCGCGTGGAGTGACTGTCCCACCGCCGCGGGTGAGTTTCTCTCTGTTTTGTATTAAGTCTGTGCTTCCCAGGTCCCTGGCGCTTCTGTACCTGGGGCGTGGGGTCTCCACTAACCTGGAAATTCTCAGCCGTCTTCCTTAACCCAGAGCAAGTTGAGACGACCCCGTGAGAGTCCAGGAGTCGCTTCCTTTTGGGTTTAAGGTCCCCCTGAGGCTGGTCCCGTCCCGGGTGTTTCTGCTATAGGGCAATGTATACACTTTCTTACACGTAGTTTTCCTGCTCTGAAACTTTTTCTGACTCCTCCCGTCCCGCGCTTTTTAAAGTCCTCACCCGAGAGGTGAATTCCCGCCCTGAGCGCCTCCCAGTCTCGCCCTCGTTGGCAGCTGGAGCGCAGCGCAGCGCGGCGGCCCCAGCCCCAAGGCGGCCGCGTCCTCTGTCTGGTCCTGGGATCCTGCAGACCCCACCCTTGTCTTAAGGCGCCGTCGCGCCGCCGCCTCCCTCCTTTTGCGGGCCCTGCTGCTCCCCAGGTTCGCCTCCACAGTCACTGCTTTCCCTGAGCCCGAGTTAGGGAGGTGCCCGGGGCCTGTCCTGTGACACGAGGTGTTCTTGCCTGCCCAGCTCCAGCCCCTGGAAAATGCGCTCCCCCCGGATGCAGGCGTTTTGCTCCAAACCCTCCTGTGTCTTATCCAAAGCCTCCGGTGCTTGTGTAGGCTAAAGGGATCAGGAGACAGACGTAGAGCAGTAGAAAACCTGAGACAGAAAAGAAGAATAAAAAAGACTCATAACAGATGGCAAAGTAGAGGATGGGTGAGGGATTTGCCAGACACAGCAAATGTGGAAAAAAAAAAAAGGAGGAGAAAAGCAACTGGAGAAATGTAGAGAAAAGCTAGATGTATAGAGAGATGAAGGACAGAGAGCAAGGTAGGGAGGGGGGCAGCAAAGAGGGAGGCTCATCAGAGTGAGGGAGAGGAGGAGGGGTTTGGAGCCAGGGCAGACAGAGCAGAGTGGTGCTGGTGGCAAGGAGAACAGAGGGAGAAGCACAGCAGGGAGGACACCTGGGGATCTGGGGTACCAGAGAGTGGAGACAGCGGGGTATAACAGGGAAGAGAGAATTTAACAGGGAGAGCAAAGGAGGCGCAGAGATGGTGTTGCGGGAAACTAAGTACTAGAGAGACCGGTATGCGGGAGACAGAACGATGTTTATTTAAGGTACGCACCGGTTCAGTGGATTTACATCTAAAAAGCTGAGCATTTCAACAAAGACAGAGTGGGGTTTTTATAAGCAGGCTTACAGAAGCAAAATAAAAGCAGTTAATCATGTAATGATTCGTCACATAATCTATAGCATAGCATAACTTGTGGCCTTGCATAGCTGGTGGTCTTGTAGCTGCATTGAAAGAAAAACAAGAACAGCTAAATACAGACTTTTTTTTTCTTCACTGTTGTTCTAAAGTGGGGTTGTCTGGAGCTCATTCCTTTGGCTTCAACTGCACAAAAAGCATTATCTTATAACTGTCCTTGAAGTGAGCTTGCTAGGCAGAGGAAAACTTGTTCTTCTTTTCTTTTTAACCCTTGCCTTGCCTGTTAGTTTTTTGGAGTGAATGAATGCATATTGATTTTTTAAATTTCTGCCTCAGTTTTCTCCCTTTGCTGCTTTTTATAAATAAGATTTTAATAGAAAGCACCACTATTACTGGATTCTTCATGAAAGAGCAGGTTTTCTTCTTTGGGCACAGGCTGATATTCATATGGAGCTATTAGCTGAGTGGTAGTCTGCCTAGTCACAATTGCTTCTATAGTTGATTGAACGTTCTTAACAAGGAGAGGTGAGGCAAGGGAGTATTAAACAAATTCTTAGTATGGCTAGAACTACTCCTGTTAAGGTTTTGAATCTACTGAAGGAGGAAAACCAGCCTCTAAAGAGGGACTCGGGAGTCTACTTTGTCTAAGTCTGGACTGGAACATGGGATAATTTTTTCATTCTTGCAGTTATTTCTATAACAGCATTCCTATTGTCATCGATTTCTAGGCAGCAATTAGTTAGATTAAACTTTCTACATACTCCTCCTTCCTGGGCTAGGAGGTAGTCGAAAGCTAATCTGTTTTGGTAGATGGCATTTCTCATTTTTGTGGCTTGCTGGGCCAGTAAGTCTAATGCATTTGCTGTTTCATTAGTGATGATTCCAAGTACTGCTTGCAACTTTATGATGCGGTTAAGCGTGTAAACTTAAGTGTGCCCGGCTCAATTTTTGAATTTTTAGTAGAGACAGGGTTTCACCATGTTGGCCAGGCTGGTCTCGAACTCCTGAGCTCAAGCAATCCTCACACCTCAGCCTCCTAAGTAACTGGGACCACAGACACACAGACGTGCACAACCATGCCTGGCTAAGTTTTTGTATTTTTGGTAGAGATGGGGTTTCACCACGTTGCCCAGGCTGGTCTCAAACCTGAGCTCAAGAGATCTACGTACCTCAGCCTCCCAGAGTGCTGGGATGACAGGCACGAGCCACCGCACCCAGCCTTTGCATGAGGTTTGGTCAGGCCTGGGTCTGTGCCCTAAAGGGGAGCTCATCCCACCCCAGCTCCCCACTGCTGCAGCGTGTGTGTGGGCTTCTCCGGGAGGGGAGTGGGAGTTTTCCTGTAGGAGTTTATTGTGCCTGGTGTGGTCGGCAGCATAGGGGACCGTATGTCCTCAGGATGAGGTCTCCTTTGTATGTGTTGTTGTGTTACAGGGAGGGGATGTGTTGATTCTGAGCAATAAACAACATATTTCTAACATTCAGGATTGACTTCTAAAGACTCTTGGTATGTGAGGAAGAAACCTGGAAGAGGAAGAGGAAAGCAAAGGAGTCAGGGATGGCTCTTCCTCAGGTGAGATGATATTCTTGGTGGATTGTTCTGTCTCCTTCTTTTCAGAAATGCTGACCTTGGAGTTTGGAATCTTCTCTGAGTCTGAAGCATTCTCCCTGACAGGTTTGCTCGCACTCACCCATGCCTTCCTCATTCCCTCTTATCTTGCTTAGATTCCATCTCCCATGATCCAGTGACATGAACTTGGGAAGAGGCTGCACTGGGCATGGTCCTGGGAAGGGCTCACACCCAGACATGGATGGAGATGGGGTGAGGGTCCCATGGTGTCAGTGCTGTTGGGCAGCAGGGAATGTTCAGGGGCTACATCTGGATGCTCTGTCAGCTCTCCGTAGACCAGGATTAGAGCAACTGCCAATGGAAGTCGTGTATTAATATGCACAAAGTACGTGGTAAATTCTAGAAAAGGTGACCAATATGGAGCAATGTTTTCTGCCTGATTTTATACTACATTTTTAGGTAATTGAGTGAGTTACTGTGTTTCTGACTCCAACTATCTTACTAATTAGAATGGAAAGTTCATACACAGACATGAATGATACAAGATGTTTTATTCCATCTTTATTTTAAGAATAGGAAATCAACCTGAATAATAGCAGGAGATTCATTCAACCATTCTTAGCACATTAAGCTCATGGAGACTGTGGGGTTACTGCGGAGAGGCTTGTGAAACAGGTGTTTTGGTTATAATTTTTATTATCAGTATTATTATATTATGATAATATTATTATATTTCAAATATATGAAGTCTTGCTTTGTCACCCAGGCTGAAGTGCAGTGGCATGATCTTGGCTCATGGCAACCTCCATCTTGCGGGTTCAAGTGATTCTCCTGCCTCAGCCTCCCGAGTAGCTGGGATTATAGGCACGCATCACCATGCCCAGCTAATTTTGTTGTATTTTTATTAGTGACGAGTATCACCATGTTGGCCAGGCTGGTCTCAAACTACTGACTTCAGGTGATCTGCCTGCCTCAGCCTTCTGGAGGGCTGGGATTACAGGTATAAGCCACCATGCCCAGCCCCAATGATTATTATTAAATATATATTTTTCTTTTTTTTAATTATTATTATACTTTAAGTTTTAGGGTACATGTGCACAATGTGCAGGTTAGTTACATATGTGTACATGTGCCATGCTGGTGTGCTGCACCCATTAACTCATCATTTAGCATTAGGTATATCTCCTAATGCTATCCCTCCCCCCTCCCCCACCCCACAACAGTCCCCAAAATATATATTTTTCTATTTAAACATCACATAGTGAATATATTTGTTTTGTGGTAAAACTCCAAGCAAAGCTGAAGCTTAGACCCTTTGCCATCAGGCAACTCCCTTCCCTGTTACATCCTCCACCCTCCTTCCAAACTCACTGGGGAGTCGCTACTGTCAGTTCTGTGCCAGGCGTCAGAGCAAGTCTCATACACATGTATTTCTGCATCATATGAGACTTTAGAAAAAATTATTCAATAAATTGAAAAAAAAATAACTTTTTTACAAAAATTAGCCTGGCGTGATGGCACGTGCCCCTAATCCCAGCTACTCAGGAAGCTGAGGCAGGAGAATCACTTGAACCTGGGAAGCAGACATTGCAGTGAGCTGAGATTGTGCCACTGCACCCCAGCCTGGGCACAGAGCAAGACTCCATCTCAAAAAAAAAAAAAAAAAAAATTTAGGTTTGGGGCCACATGTTCAGGTTTCTTACATAGGTAAACTAGGGTCATCGGGGTTTGTTGTTCAGGTTATTTCATCACTCTGGTGTTAAGCCCCGTACCCAATAGTTATTTTTTATTTATTTATTTTTTTGAGACTGAGTTTTGCTCTTTTTGTCCAGGCTGGAGTATAATGGCATGATCTCAACTCACTGCAACGTCTGCCTCCCGGGTTCAAGTGATTCTCCTGCCTCAGCCTCCTGAGTAGCTGAAATTACAGGGGCCTGCTACCATGCCTTGATAATTTTTGTATTTTTAGTAGAGACAGGGTTTCACCATGTGGGCCAGGCTGATCTTGAACTCCTGACATTTGATCCACCTGCCTCAGCCACTCAAAGTGGTGGGATTACAGGCATGAGCCACCGCATCTGGCCCCCAATCGTAATTTTTTCTGCTCCTCTCCTTCCTCCCACCCTCCACCCTCAAGTAGACGCCAGTGTCTGTTGTTTTCTTTGTGCTCCAGTAAATATTTTACTTTGATATTTGATCCTGCTAGTTGTGAAAATTTACATGTTCTCATGTTAGTAAACGTGGATAGCTTGCTCTTT
Organism: Gorilla gorilla gorilla; assembly: GCF_029281585.2. NCBI lineage: Eukaryota > Metazoa > Chordata > Mammalia > Primates > Hominidae > Gorilla > Gorilla gorilla. The sequence continues at coordinate 65,331,247 of NC_073244.2, forward strand.
GACATCTGCATTGGAAATTGGCTGAATGACAAACGGGCCTTTGCAACTTTTCCCTGTATAAAGAGTGCCATAGTGGCTGCCTCTGTGCACACCCACGTTACTACAGATATCTCACGATTCCTCCAGATCAGGCAGTTGAAAGGGTGATTGCTTCCTCTAGGATGAGGCATTTCCTGTTTTCTTAGATCTGACAAGATTCCCCCTGCCCCCAACTGCCAATGTATCCTTTTGCAGCAAGATGAGATTCCTCTTCAGTTCAACAAAACTTGCTACTTTTTATATTTTTAAAGCCTTTATATGTATACACACCCACACACACAATATACACACACACATATACATATACATACATATACACATGCACAAATATGTATATTTTGAACAACTTTTCCATTTTGAAAATCTGGGGAAAATGACAACCCTTTGTATTAACATCTAGTTTTTTGTGAGTCTGTGTAGGTTTCATTATTTGTTGACATATATATATATGTATATATATATATACACATACACATACATAAAATGGATTTTCATACTTTGAGTAATCTAGTTTTCATATATTTTCTTTTGTTTTGAGACTGGGTCTTACTGTGTTGCCCAGGCTGGAGCACAGTGGCACGATCTTAGCTCACTGAAACCTCCATCCTGAGGCTCAAGCCATCCTCCTACCTCAGGCTCCCAAGTAGCTGGGAACCACAGGTGCCTGCCACCATGCCTCGCTAATTCGCTAATTTTTTTTTTTTTTGGAGATGGAGTGTCTGTTGCCCAGACTGTAGTGCAGTGGTGCGATTTCGGATCATTGCAACCTCTGCCTCCTGGGATCAAGCAATTCTCCTGCGTCAGCCTCCCAGGTAGCTGGGATAACAGGCATGTGCCACTGCGCCCAGCCAGATTTTAGTTTCTCATCTTTCACTGTGAACGTTGTCACCTCTGAAGACATCACTCATACTCTGCCTCATCTAGATACTGAATGTCACTTGGTGTGTCAATAAATGTTTCTGGGCCGGGCACGGTGTCTGACGCCTGTAATCCCAGCACTTTGGGAGGCCGAGGTGGGCGGATCACGAGATCAGGAGATCAAGACCATCCTGGCTAACACGGTGAAACCCCGTCTCTACTAAAAATACAAAAAATTAGCCGGGCGTGGTGGTGGGCGCCTGTAGTCCCAGCTACTCGGGAGGCTGAGGCAGGAGAATGGCGTGAACCCGGGAGGCGGAGCTTGCAGTGAGCCGAGATCGCGCCACTGCACTCCAGCCTGGGTGACAGAGTGAGACTCCGTCTCAAAAAAATAAAAATTAAAAAATAAATGTTTCTAGGCCGGGCATGGTGGATCATGCATGTAATTCCAGCACTTTGAGAGGCTGAGTCAGGCAGATCAGGAGGTCAGGAGTTTGAGACCAAACTGGGCAATATGGTGAAACCCCGTTTCTGCTAAAAATACAAAAATTAACCGGTCGTGGTGGCACGTGCGTATAATTTCAGCTACTCAGGAGGCTAAGGCAGGAGAATCGTTTGATCCTGGGACTTGGAGGTTGCATTGAGCAGAGACTGTGCCATTGCACTCCAGGCTGGGCAACAGAGTGAGACTCCACCTTTAAAAAAAAAAAAAAAGAACTTTAGTAAACACAACTGGGACGACAAAATGCGGTGAAAAATCCCTTACTCAGATTTGTTAGAATATTCACTGCATTTAAATCCTTGCTTTCCCCTCTCTTCTCATTTTCTGTAAAGATAAGAACTCCTCTCATAACCATTTGGTTAAAATGTGTTTTCATTTCAGGGTCTATTGACATTCAGGGACGTGGCCATAGAATTCTCTCAGGAGGAGTGGAAATGCCTGGACCCTGCTCAGAGGACTCTATACAGGGACGTGATGCTGGAGAATTATAGGAACCTGGTCTCCCTGGGTGAGGATGACTTCCCTCCTGGGGATGTGCCCTTGCTTATCTTTGTATTTTCTCTCCTTTTTTTTTTTTTTTTTTTTTTGAGGTGGAGTCTCGCTCTGTCGCCCAGGCTGGAGTGCTGTGGCATGATCTCAGCTCACGGCCAGCTCCGCCTCCCGGGTTCACGCCATTCTCCTACCTCAGCCTCCCAAGTAGCTGGGACTACAGGCGCCCACCAACATGCCTGGCTAATTTTTTGTACTATTTTTTACTAGAGACGGAGTTTCACCATGTTAGCCAGGATGGCCTCGAAATCCTGACCTTGTGATCCACACACCTCGGCCTCCCAAAGTGCTGGGACTACAGGCATAAGCCACCGTGCCCGGCCCATATTTTCTCTTGTTTTTAGATAAAGTGTCTCTGTCAGCCCGGGTGGAGTACAATGGTGTGATCATGGCTCACTGCAATCTTGAATTCCTTGGCTCAAGTGATTGTCCCACCTGAGCCTCCCCTGGTAGCTGGTACAGGTGCATGCCACCATGTCGGGCAACTTTTTTAGTTTGTTTTTTTCCAGACAGGGTCTTGCTGTGTTGTTGAAATTCAACCTGATCTCCTGGGCTCCAGAGATCCTCCTTAGTCTCCCAAGTAGCTGGGATTACAGGCGCCAAACTCCATACCTAATTATTGGCTTTTATGTTAAAAATTTTTGCATATGTGCGGCTGGGCATGGTGGCTCACACCTGTAATCCCAGCACTTTGGGAGGCTGAGGTGGGTGGATCACGAGGTCAGGAGATCAAGACCACCCTGGCCAACAGGGTGAAACCCCCTCTCTACTAAAAATACAAAAATTAGCCGGGTGTGGTGGCACGTGCCTGTAGTCCAGGCTGAGACAACAAAATCACATGAACCCGGGAGTCAGAGGTTGCAGTGAGCCAAGATTGCCACTGCACTCCAGACTGGTGACAGAGCGGGACTCTGTCTCAAAAAAAAAAAAAAGAAAAAAAAATTGCATATGTGTGTCCTTAAGGCTGAGTCTGTGAGTCTTGTAGACAACATGTAGTTGATTCCTGTTGATTCAGCCAGTCTTTGCCTTCTGAGTGCAGATTAAATACTTACAGTTGAAGTATTACTGATGGAGAAGACCTTACCCTTGTGATTTTGTTATGTATTATCTGTATTTCTTGTAGGTTTTTTGTTCTTCATTTCTCATTTACTACTTTTTGTGTTTATTTGCTTTTTTGTGTAGACATGCTTTGACTCCCTTCTTATTGACTTTTTTTTGTTTGTTTGTTTATGATGGAGTCTTACTCTGTCCCCAAGGCTACAGTTCAATGGTACGATCATGGCTCACCACAGCCAGCTCTGCCTTTCAGGCTCAAACAATTTTTGTGCCCCAGTGGCTCACGCCTGTAATCCCAGCACTTCGGGAGGCCGAGGCAGGCAAATCACCTGAGGTCAGGAGTTCAAAACCAGCCTGCCTAACATGGCAAAACTCCGTCTCTACTAAAACACAAAAATTAGCCGGACACTGTGGTGGGCGCCTGTAATCCTGCTACTCAAGAGTCTAATGCAGGAGAGTTGCTTGAACCCTGGAGGTGGAGGTTGAAGTGAGCCGAGATTGTGCCGCTGCCCTCCAGCCTGGGTGACAGCACGAGACTCTGTCTAAAAAAAAAAAAAAAAACAAAAAACAAAATTCCATAACCTGCAAAAGCCACTCTTTCTCTACTAGAACTCTGTATTTATGTCAGAATTATTTCTCTGTATGTTGCATTCGCATTAACATATATGTAGTGTTTTTTCATGCTTTTTTCTTCTAAATAACAGAAAAAAGGTTGAATTATCTAGAGAAGGTATACTTATACCAGTTTCTGTATGTGTCCTGTTATTTGCCTATTCATTTATTTATTTCTTTGTTGATGAGGTGAAGTTTTGTTCTTGTCGCCCATGCTAGAGTGCAATGGCACAATCTCGGGTCACTCCAACCTCCAACTCCCGGGTTCAAGCGATTCTCCTGCCTCAGTGTCCTGAGTAGCTGGGATTACAGGCATGTGCCACCACACCTAGCTAATTTTGTATTTTAATAGACACAGGCTTTCTCCTTTTTGGTCAGGCTGGTCTCGAACCCCTGCCCTAAAGTGATTCACCAACCTCGGCCTCCTAAACTACTGGGATTATAGGTGTGAACCACCGTGCCCGGCCTGTCTGTCTTTTTATTTACCTTTACTGGAGAACTTTATATATATTTATGGGTTGGAGATATTCTTTAGAATTCTTTCATTTCTTTCTTTTTTTCTTTTTAAGACAGAGTCTCGGTCTGTCACCCAGGCTGGAGTGCGGTGGTGCGATCTTGGCTCACTGCAGCCTCTGCCTCCCAGGTTCAAGTGATTCTCCTGCTTCAGTCTCCCAAGTAGCTGGGACTACAGGCACATGCCACCACACCTGGCTAATTTGTGTGTGTGTGTGTGTGTGTGTGTGTGTGTGTGTGTGTGTGTGTGTGTGTGTGTGTGTGTGTTTGTGTAGAAATGGGGTTTCACCCTGTTAGCCAGGATGTTCTTCATCTCCTGACCTCGTGATCCTCCTGCCTCAGCCTCCCAAAGTGCTGGGATTACAGGCGTGAACCACCATGCCTGGCCAGCCTCAAAGTTTTTAAAACATGTAATTGCTGTAGATGGCTTCAAGTATTGCAGGATTTATGGTACAGGCTCTAAACTTCCTTTGTTTAATCAGATTTGTCAGCCTTCAGTGATGTTGATGATGAGATGCTCCTGTTCCTGCCTCAGTCATTTCACTGTCAGAAATAGCTTAGACTGGCCACCCGAGGTGGCTCACACCTCTAATCCCAACAGTTTGGGATGCCAAGGTGGGCAGATCACTTGAAGTCAGGAGTTTGAGACCAGTCTTGCCAACGTGGTGAAACCTCACATCTACTAAATACAAGAATTTGGCCGGGCACGGTGGCTCAAGCCAGTTATCCCAGCACTTTGGGAGGCCAAGAAGGGCAGATCACCTGAGGTCAGGAGTTCAAGACCAGCCTGGCCAACATGGTGAAACCCCGTCTCTACTAAAAATACAAAAATTAGCTGAGCGTGGTGGCGCACGGCTGTTATCCCAAGTACTCGAGAGGCCGAGGCAGGAGAATCACTAGAACCCGGGAGGTGGAGGTTGCAGTGAGCCAAGATTGCCCCACTACACTCCAGTCCAGGCAACAAAGTAAGACTCCGGGCTGAGGTGGGAGAATCATGCCACTACACTCCAGCATGGGTGATAACGTGTGACTCAGTCTCAAACACAAACAAAAAGAGAAATAGCTTAAACTGGGAGGCTTCAGACACAGAAATTTATTTCTCATGAATTTGGAAAGTGGGAAATCCAAGAGCAAGGTGCCAGCCAAATTGGTTCCTGGTGAGAGCATTCTTCATGGTTTAGCCAGCCATCTTCCTGCTGTGTCCTGACATGGGGGAAAGAGGAACAGGAAACAAGCTCTTTAATATCTCTTTTTATGAAAGCACAGGTCCTATTCATGAGTAGTCAACACCCATGACCAAATTGTCTCAAAGGCCCCATCTGCAGAACATCCTTTTGGAGAATAAGAACTCTGAACATGGCTTTTGGCCAATATGAACATTCAGACCAGGGAGGCTGCATCATATTGTTTATGTTTTTATTGTACGATTTGATTTATAAAATGTTTTCACTGATCTCAGTTTAAAAATTTTCCCAGTACACATTCTATGTTTTATATTTTGTGCATAGTGAACTAGATAATTAATACCAACAATGCATATATATAAAAAATTGCTGTATTGCCTGGCTGTTTCATAAATGTAGTTGTGACATCATAATTGCACCCTCTGACACCGTTAGTCAATTTCTTTTTTTTTTTTTGGAGATGAAATCTCACTCTGCCACTCAGCTGGAGTGCAATGGTGCAATCTCCGCTCACTACAACTTCCACCTCCTGGGTTCAAATGATTCTCCTTCCTCAGCCTTCCAAGTAGCTGAGATTACAGGCACCCGCCACCATGCCCAGCTAATTTTTTTGTATTTTTAGTAGAGTGGGGATTTCACCATGTTGGCCAGGCTACTCTTGAACTCCTCACCTCATGATCTGCCCACCTCAGCCTCCCAAAGTGCTGGGATTACAGACCTGAGCCACCGTGTCCAGCCGTTAGTCAATTCTTATTCCTTATAATGCTGTGTATTTTTTTGACCTCATAAGTCAGAAGGTAGTGATCTTAACATGTATTTCAGTTCTTATATTGTGTGCTGGTGGCAAGTAGAAGTTGTGGCATTTTTCTTAACAGGGAATTGTTTAGAATTTTGCATGTTGTATAAATGTACTTATTATTTGCTTCCTGGTTTTCTGGGTTACAATATTTTACTAATTAATTTTTATGATTGTACATGAGGCTTTTCAGTATGTGGTATGCAATATAACTGACACAGTCCACTAGTTAATGTCACACAGTGCCGCCAGACCGTGTGGCTCACGCCTGCAATCCCAGGACTTTGGGAAGCTGAGGTGGCTGGATCACTTGAGGTCATAAGTTCGAGGCCAGCCTGGCCAACATGTTGAAACCCTATCTCTACTAAAAATACAAAAATTAGCCAAACGTGCTAGTGTGTGCCTGTAATCACAGGTACTCAGGAGGCTGAGGCAGGAGAATGGCTTGAACCCAAAAGGTGGAGGTTGCAGTGAGCTGAGATCGGGCCATTGAACTCCAGGCGGTTGTGACAGAGTGAAACTTCATCTCAAAAATATAAAAATAAAAAATTTGTTTAAAAATGTCAAAACGTGCCCTTTCTGCAAGGATATAGGTAATTTTATGACAGTTATTCAGAAAAACATTGTATTAACATTTTTTTTCAAGATGGAATCTCACTTTGTCACCCAGGCTGAAGTACAGTGGTGCAGTCTCAGCTCACTGCAACCTCTGCCTCTTGGGTTCAAACGATTCTTGTGCCTCGTGAGTCCCACGAGTACGTGGGACTAAAAATGTGGGCCACCACGCCTGGCTACATTTTGTAGTCTTATCTTCTCAGTGCTATGATTGTTTGACGATACAGAATTTCCATTGATTTTGGTTATCCTTACATGATCTTGTTGTGGATTATTTTCCAACACAGTACATCATGTGGTCCTTTAGCATCTATTTGTATACAGTAAATATGCTGTAAATATGAAGAATATATACTTTTCATTGATGTGACAGTGTATGTTTTTTACAAACTGTTAGACACTTTAGGGTCACAATGGAAAAATATTCTTTACTTTAGGCTACACGTTTTTGTGCCCTGTCAGTGTTTTGTCACGATATTGGAAATAGACTTCCGTAAAAATAATTTGAAGCACATGTAATCGCCCTTTATTTGTTAAAGAATCTTATGCTTTTCTGTTCCTAAACTTTGAGGGTCATGTTTGGAAAGTTTAAAATAACTATTGTTTTTTGTGTCTTATTTACACATTTCAGCATTATTTACCATCTGTACTTAATTTGAAAGGTTTTGGTGTTTATATTTTGTAGATATCTCTTCCAAATGCACGATGAAGGAATTCTTGTCAACAGCACAAGGCAACAGAGAAGTGTTCCATGCAGGGACATCGCAAAGACATGAAAGTCATCACAATGGAGATTTTTGTTTCCAGGATATTGATAAAGATATTCATGACATTGAGTTTCAGTGGCAAGAAGATGAAAGAAATGGCCATGAAGCACCCATGACAAAAATCAAAAAGTTGACAGGTAGTGCAGAGCGATATGATCAAAATTATGCTGGAAACAAGCCTATTAAATATCAGCTTGGATTCAGCTTTCATTCGCATCTGCCTGAACTGCACATATTTCACACTGAAGAGAAAATTGATAATCATGTTGAGAAGTCTATCAACGATGCTTCCTCAGTTTCAACAGCCCAAAGAATTTATTGTAGGCCTGAAACCCATATTTCTAATGACTATGGGAATAATTTCCTGAATTCTTCATTATTCACACAAAAACAGGAAGTACACATGAGAGAAAAATCTTTCCAATGCAATGACAGTGGCAAAGCCTATAATTATAGCTCACTCTTAAGGAAACATCAGTTAATCCATTTAGGAGAGAAACAATATAAATGTGATATATGTGGCAAGGTCTTTAATTCAAAGCGATACGTTGCACGCCATCGTAGATGTCACACTGGTGAGAAACCTTACAAGTGTAATGAGTGTGGCAAGACCTTCAGTCAGACATATTACCTAACATGCCATCGTAGACTTCATACTGGAGAGAAACCTTACAAATGTGAAGAATGTGACAAAGCTTTCCATTTCAAATCAAAGCTTCAAATACATAGGAGAATTCATACTGGAGAGAAACCGTACAAGTGTAATGAGTGTGGCAAGACCTTTAGTCAGAAGTCGTACCTTACATGCCATCGTAGGCTTCATACTGGAGAGAAACCTTACAAGTGTAATGAGTGTGGCAAGACCTTTAGTCGGAAGTCACATTTTACATGCCATCATAGAGTTCATACCGGAGAGAAACCTTACAAGTGTAATGAGTGTGGCAAGACCTTTAGTCACAAGTCATCTCTTACATACCATCGTAGACTTCATACTGAAGAGAAACCTTACAAGTGTAATGAGTGTGGCAAGACCTTCAATCAGCAGTTAACCCTTAAATGCCATTGTAGACTTCATAGTGGAGAGAAACCTTACGAATGTGAAGAATGTGACAAAGCCTACAGTTTCAAATCAAACCTTGAAATACATCAGAAAATTCATACTGAAGAGAATCCTTACAAGTGTAATGAGTGTGGCAAGACCTTCAGCCGGACGTCATCCCTTACATACCATCGTAGACTTCATACTGGACAGAAACCTTACAAATGTGAAGATTGTGATGAAGCTTTCAGTTTCAAATCAAACCTTGAAAGACATAGGAGAATTTATACTGGAGAGAAACTACACGTGTAATGAGTGTGGTAAGACCTTCAATCAGGAGTTAACCCTTACATGCCATCGTAGGCTTCATAGTGGAGAGAAACCTTACAAATATGAATAACTTGACAAAGCTTACAATTTCAAATCAAACCTTGAAATACATCAGAAAATTCGTACTGAAGAGAATCTTACAAGTGTAATGAGTGTGGCAAGACCTTGAGTCACACGTCATCCTTTGTGTACCATCGTAAACTTCATAGTGGAGAGAAACCTTACAAATGTGAAGAATGTGAAGAAGCTTTCTGTTTCAAATCCAACCTTGAAAGACATAGGAGAATTCACACTGGTGAGAAACCTTACAGGTGTAATGAGTGTGGCAAGACCTTCAGCCAGACCTCATCCCTTACATGCCATTGTAGACTTCATACTGGAGAGAAACCTTACAAATGTGAAGAATTTGACAAAGTTTTCCATTTCAAATCAAACCTTGAAAGACAAAGGAGAATTCATACTGGAGAGAAACCATACAAGTGTAATGAGTGTGGCAAGACCTTTAGTCAGAACTCATACCTTACATGCCATCATAGACTTCATACTGGAGAGATACCTTAAAAGTGTAGTGAGTGTGGCAAGACCTTTAGTCAGAAGTCATACCTTACACACCATCGTAGACTTCATACTGGAGAGGTACATTACAAGGATAATGAGTGTAGAAAAACGTTTCATGGGCAGTCAGCATTTTACAAATGTAATGATTGTCACCAAGTCTTGAGTAATGCTACAACTATTGCAAATCATTGGAGAATCCATAATGAAGAGAGATTTTACAAGTGTGATAAATGCAGAAAATTTTTCAGACATCCTTCATACCTTTGCAGTTCATGGGTGAAGTCATATTAGAAACCTTACAAATGTGAAGAATGTGATGAAGCTTTCAGATTCAAATCAAACCTTGATAGTCATAGAATTCATACTAGAGAGAAACCTTAGCAGTGTAATGAACGTGGCAAGGTTTTAAATCAAAAAGCAAAGCTTGCACATCATCATAGAATTCATACTGGAGATAAACGTTACAAATGTGAAGCATGTGACAAAGTTTACATTCGCAAATCAAGCCTCGAAAGACAGGAGAATTCATACTGGAGAGAAAGCTTACATATGTGAAGAATGTCACCAAGTTTTCAGTCGCACTCAAACCTTGAAAGACACAGGAGAATTCATACTGGAGAGATAGCATAAAAATGTAAGAGTTTGTGACAAGGCTTTTGGGCGTAATTCACACCTGGCACAACATCCTAGAATTCACATTGGAGAGAAAGCTTACAAGTATAATGAGTGTGACATGTCTTTAGTGGGCAGTCAACACTTGTTTACCATCAGGCAATCCATGGTGTAGGGAAACTTTACTTATGTAATGATTGTCACAAAGTCTTCAGTTACACTACAACCATTGCGAATCATTGGAGAATCCATAATGAGAGATCATACTAGTTTAATAAATTTGGCAAATTTTTCAGACATTGTTCATAACTTGCAGTTCATCGGCGAACTCATACTGGAGAGAAACCTTACAAATGTCATGATTGTGACAAGGTCTCAGTCAAGCTTCATTCTATGCAAAACATAGGAGAATTCATACAGGAGAGAAACCTCACAAGTGTGATGATTATGGCAAAGCCTTTAATTCACATTCACACCTCACTAGACATCAGAGAATCCATACTGGACAGAAATCTTACAAATGTCATCAGTGTGCCAAAGTCTTCAGTCTGAGCTCGCTCCTTGCAGGATATCAGAAAATTCATTTTGGAGATAGTTGTTCCAAATGCAATGTGTATAGCAAACCATCAAGCATTAATTGACACGAGTCAGTTCAGCATTGACTTGAGTTTGACTTGACTTAACATTGAGTTCAAGCCTTAATTGACATTAAAGTGTTTATGTTAAGAGGACTGGGCCAGGAACAGTGGCTCACACCTGTAATCTGAGCACTTTGGGAGGCCAGCACGGGTAGATCACTTGAGTTCAGGAGTTTGAGATCAGCCTGGCCAACAGACGTGAGCCATTTTCCCAGCCTGTTTTTTGTTTCTTTAACAAAAACTGATAGGGATTTTTTTTTTTGAGATGGAGTTTCACTCTTGTTGCCCAGGCTGGACTGCAATGGAGCGATCCCAGTTCACTACAACCTCTGCCTCCCAGGTTCAAGCAATTCTCCTGCCTCAGCCTCCAGAGTAGCTAGGATTACAGGCATGAGCCACCACGCCCAGCTAATTTTGTATTTTTAGTAGAGATGGGGTTTCTCCATGTTGGTTAGGCTGGTCTTGAACTCCCAGCCTCAGATGATCCACCCACCTCGGCCTCCCAAAGTGCTGGGATTACAGGCGTGAGCCACTGCGCCCAGCCCCAGTGATAAGGATTTTTATGGGTACCGTGTTGAATCTAAATCACATTGGGTTATTATATAATCATTTAACAATATTAATTTTTCCAAACCATCAGTATGGGTTGTAGCTCTATGTTTCTAATCATTTTGATCAATGTTTGTAGATTTCAAGGTAAAAACTTCTGACCTTTTTACGTTTATTTCTAAGTATTTCTTACTTTAAGTTCTCCAGCCAATGGAAGTGTTTTAAAATTTTCTTTTAAAGTTGTGTATTGTTAAAAGTATGGAAATTCAACTAATTTTTGGTGCTGATACTGTATTGTGCAAATCCACTGAATATGTTACTTAGTTCCAGTAGTATTTCGGTTGACTCTTTGTGATTTTCTGCACAGAAGATCATGTCGTCTACAAACAAATATAATTTTACTTCTTTCTTTCTGATTTCGATGAGTTTGATTTCTTCTGCTATTTAATTGCTCTAGCTAGGACAGGCAGTATTGATTGAATAGAAGGGGTGAGAGCACTCTTGCATCATGTGAGATCCTCCAGGAAAGGCATTCCATTTTCCCTACTTGATTATTCACTCATTGGTCATTTCATGGATGGTCTTTCTATTATTTAGGTAAATTTCCTTTCTATCTATTTTGTTTAGGATTTCTATGATGACTGGAGTTTGAATTTTGTGAAATGCTTTTTCTCCCTCTATTAAGATGATGTGGTTTTCATCTTTCATTCTGTTCAAGTGGCATATCACATTGATTTGCTTGAATATGTTGAACCATCCTTGCATCCCAGAAATAAGTGGCACTTGAATATCTACAATCCCTTTTACATCCTCTTGAATATAGTTTTCTAGTACAAGGGATCTTGATGAAGTTCAAGGAAAAATACGTATTATGAGAAAATTGTGCATGAATTTCACAGTTTTTGCACCAAATTAAACTGGTACAAGTCTGTTATGTCTGAACAGGCTGTAGTTGAAGGCACTCAGAAGGATAAGACATAAGTTTGAAAAGAGACTCTATCAAAGTAAAATAAATTCTGCTAAAATTGAAACAGAAACATCAAATTTATGATGAGATCAGATGCAGTGTCACCACACCCTGCTAATTTTTGTATTTTTAGTAGAGATGGGGTTTCAGCATATTGGCCAGGCTGGTCTTGAACTCCTGACCTCGTGATCCACCTGCCTCAGCCTCCCAAAGTGCTGGGATTACAGGCCTGAGCCACCGCACCTGGCCCACATCAGTTTTACAAAAAAAAAATTAACCTTGTTTGTGCTGCAATGAAGAGAACTGACAGGTAACAGCAGAAATAGTAGTCAGGAGTTCGAGAACAGGCTGGTTAACATGGTGAAACCCCGTCTCTACTAAAAATACAAAAATTAACTGGGTATGGTGGCAGATGCCAGTAATCCCAGTTACTGGGAAGGCTGAAGCCGGAGAATCGCTTGAACCTCAGAGGGGGAGGTTGCAGTGAGCCGAGATGGCGCCATTGCACTCCAGCCTGCGCAACAAGAGCGAAACTTTGTCTCAAGAAGAAAAAAAAAAAGATGTCAAGCCTCTTCTCTTCGTCTCTCCCCTTGTGATGTGTACTTGACTCTGCTTCTCACCAGATCTTCTTATAAGACTTTCACAATTAAGCGATTCCTGGCCAAGAAACAAAAGCAAAATCGTTCCATTCCCCAGTGGATTCAGATGAAAACTGGTAATAAAATCAGGTACAACTTTAAAAGGAGACATTGGAGAAGAATCAAGCTGGGTCTATAAGGAATTGCACGTGAGATGGCACACATATTTATGCTGTCTGAGCATTACAATCATGTTACCATATCAAGCTGAAAATGTCACCACTATCTGGAGAGTTGGACATGTTTTATTGGGAATATATTTTTTCTCTCTGCATCTGTTATGAACATGTTGGTTGGCTGGGTTCAGTAATAAATATGTGAGGCTTTTCATTAAAAAAAAAGTCAAATGATGTAATTGCATAGAGTACCTTAGTTTCTGTATTGCTTTTTAGGTTTTTTTTTTTTTTTTTTTTTTTTTTTTAACTCCACTGGGTCAGTGGATCACACCTGTGATCCTTGCACTTTGGGAGGCTGAGGTGAGAGGATTGGCTGAGACCAGGTGTCTCCTGGGAATCTTCTTGTCTCTTGTAACCCAGTTCATGACAGACCCTTGGACTTTACTATATTGGAAAAATCTACATAAAACAATGTCAATGTGTCAAAGCATTATGTCTGTCACAAGCTTGTGAAAGGAAAATAAAAATTACTAAGCCAAAGAGAAAAGTCAAGCTGGGAACTGCAGCAGACAAACCTGCCTTCCATTTTATTCTTAAACGAGATAGCTAGAAAGACAAAAAAAAAAAAAAAAAGCTACATAGAGGCCGGGCACGGTGGCTCATGCGGCTAATCCCACCACGTTGGGAGGCTGAGGCGGGCGGATCACCTGAGGTTGGGACTTTGAGACCAGCCTGACTAACATGGAGATATCCCGTCTCTACTAAAAACACAAAACTTAGCAAGGCACGGTGGCACATGCCTGTCATCCCAGCTACTCGGGAGGGTGAGGCAGGAGAATCGCTTGAACCCAGGAGGCGGAAGTTGCAGTGAGCCGAGATCGCGCTACTGCACTCCAACCTGGGTGACAGTGAGACTCCATCTCAAAAAAAAAAAAAAAAAAGAAACTTGCAGCAAACATCATATGATATAAAAATCCTTTGCCACAGGAGAGAATCAGGTATGATAAGTTGCTACATGGAGAGCAAAATGTGAGTTTCTACTCTGTCTTCAGGTGCCTTCCCAGAGATGCCCCCACATTTTCCTACAGCAGTGGGGATGTAGGGTGGACTGACCCTCCCCACCACACACACACACACACACACCCTGGGGAAAAGCCCATATAAAGCAGTTCCCATTTCCCTCCACAAACTGCGGGCTCCCAGTGAAAACTACCTTATAGACTTTCTTGCACATCCCATTCTTTTCTGGCCTTCTATGGGATGACAGGGGCCTAGAGAAGGCAGTACTGGGTGGAGTTACCTGGGTGCGCATTTGTTGGGATGCGGCATTTTATGGCTATTCTAAGGTCTGTTATCAGTTGTCTGTCTTGGGGAGAATGTGCAGTCGCCATGGTGCAATAATCCTCTATCCAAGGACCACACAGGTCACCACAGGTGCTCAATCAGCGTGATCCACATGGTATGATGTGTGCTCTGGCAGGGCACAGACGGACACACTCAGCTCTGTCAATGTGTAAACAGGGAGTGTTGCAATGACATGGTTTATTCACAATCACCATGGAATCTGATGTGGCATTTTAAAAAATGCATAGATCTGTTGCAACTGGTATAAAAACATCACTGATTGGCCGGGCACGGTGGCTCACACCTGTAATCCCAGCACTTTGGGAGGTCGAGGCAGGCAGATCACCTGAGGTCGGGAGTTTGAGACCAGCCTGACCAACACGGTGAAACTCGTCTCTACTAAAAGTACAAAATTAGCCTGGCATAGCGGCACACGCCTGTAATCCCAGCTTCTCCAGAGGCTGAGGCAGGAGAATCGCTTAAAGCCAGTTGGCAGAGGTTGAGGTGAGCTGAAATCACGCCATTGCACTCCAGCCTGGGCAACAAGAGTGAAACTCCATCTCAAAAAAAAAAAAAAAAAAGAAAAGAAAAAGGAAACATCACTGATTGGTGAAAGCTATTGAATTTGACAGAAATGTAACTCTGCAAATATATATTTAAATATTTAATAGTGAACAGAATATCTGAATGGTGTGTATATACATATATATGTTGTATGTGATTTCAGATGCAATTTTAGATATTCTATGAAATTGTATAGGCAGAAGGATACACCTCAAACTGGTGAAAATTATGGCTAGATATGACTACTTTTTATTTTAGTGTTTAAATATTTTATTACATTTGTTGAGGTGTGTATTAATTTTCTATTATGAATTACCACAGTGTAGCCAGCAGTTTATTAAAGGAATCATTTATTTTCTCACAGTTCACAGATGAGAAATGTGTCAGGTTTTTCTGGGTACTCTGGTCTCACCAGGCCAAAATCAAGGTCAAAGCCATGGGATCGACTCTTGAGACTGTGGGGGCAGAATTCTCTTCTAAGCTCATTCAGATTGTTGTCAGAATTCATTTCTTTCTCCTGGTTCCCATATATTCAAAATACAGCACGTGAAATCACCCTCGTGCTCCTGAGTCCTAACTTCCTCCGCGATTGCATCTCCCTGACATATATTTCTGCTTCAAGGACACATAGGACCCACCCGGATAATCCAGGATAACTTTCTTTTCTTTTTTTTTTTTGTTTTGAGACTGAGTCTGGCTGTGTCAAGCAGGCTGCAGTGCAGTGGTGCATTCTCTGCTCACTGCAACCTCTGCCTCCCGGGTTAAAGTGATTCTCCTGCCTCAGCCCCCCAAGTAGCTGGGATTACAGGTGTGCACCACCGTGCTGGCTAATTTTTATATTTTTAGGAGAGATGGGGTTTCACCATGTTGGCCAGGCTGGTCTTGAACTCCTGACCTCAAGTGATCCACCCACCTTGGCCTTTCAAAATGCTGGCATTACACACAGTTTTTTCTTTCAAAGTCAAATGAGGCCAGGCATGGTGGTGGGTGCCTTTAATCCTACCTACTCAGGAGGCTGAGGTAGGAGGATCGCTTGAACGCAAGAGGCAGAGGATGCAGTGAGCCGAGATCGCACCAATGCACTCCCACCTGGCCGACAGAGCGAAACTCAGTCTCAAAAAATAAAATAAAATTCAAATGACTAGTAGCCTTCATTAATTAATAAATTACCAGACAAATTCCTTTTTGCGGGTAACATAACATAAACACAAGATTAGCACCAGGAGTTGGAGACCTGCCTACAACATTATAGGACCAGTAAACTTTTTTGCACTGAGAAAATAATTTGTCAATCTAGCTAGAAAATTATTACCATCTGGGATATTTCTGTTAAGAGAAATTTGTATACTATATATTGATAAACTGTATTTGTAATACTCTATTTTACATAGTTATATAACTATACATCAATATAATTATACATCAATATAATTATATAGTTATATATTTAAATATTGGTAAACTCTACGTTTCTATGAAATTTCTATATTATTTGGTATTCAGTTGTGCTCACGTGTCCATTGATTTCTTTTCTTTTTTTTTTTTTCTGAGACCAAGTCTCGCTTTGTAGCCCAGGCTGGGGAGCAGTGTTGTGATCTCGGCTCACTGCAACCTTTGCCTCCCAGGTTCAAGCAATTCTCCTCTCTCAGCCTTCCAGGTAGCTGGGATTACAGGCGCGCACCACCACGTCCAGCTAATTTTTGTCTTTTTGGTAGAGATGAGGTTTCACCATATTGGCCAGGCCGGTCCCTAACTCTTGACCTCAGGTGATCTGCCTACCTAGGCCTCCCAAAGTGCTAGGATTACAGGCGTGAGCCACTATGCCCGACCAGGTTTCTTTCATTTTTAAAAGACTTTTAAGTTCAGGGATACATGTGCAGGTCTGTTACATAGGTAAACGTGTGTCATGGGAGTTTGTTGTACAGATCACTTCATCACCAGGATATAAATTCTAGTGCCCACTAATCATATTTCCTGATCCTCTCCCTTCTCTCACCCTGCACCCTCCAATAGGCCCCAGTGTGTGTTGTTCCCCTCTATGTATCTGTCTTCTCATCATTTACCTCCCACTTACAGATGAGAACGTGGCATTTGGGTTTGTGTTCCTGTGTTACTTTGCTAAGGAAAATGGCCTCCAGCTCCATCCATGTCCCTGCAAAGGACATGATCTCGGTTCTTTTTTATGGCTGCATAGTATTCCATGGTGTAGAGGTACCACATTTTCTTTATCCAGTCCATGGGTGACGGGCGTTTTGGTTGACTTCATGTTTGCTATTGTGAATAGTGCTGCAACGAACATACACGTGCATGTGTCTTTATAATAGAACAATTTATATTCCTTTAGGCATATATCCTGTAATGAGATCGCTGGGTCGAAGGATATATCTCTCTTTAGGTCTATTTTGTGGAAGGCAGAGTGGGAGTTCAAGAATTTCTAAGGTAAACTAATGGCTTCGTGTTCTTCCTTTTACTTCCTTTCATGTCTTTCAAGATCCTTCTTAGGTATTTTGCCTGATTCCATTTATCTGCATATAACTTAAATGATCAAAGGTTCAAATATTATAAGGAAATCTACTTTGGGTGGAAAGACTTCTCAGGGAGGCAGAGAATCCACTGAGACATACGTAGTGTGTGTTCAGTCCCTGATGTACCAGACCTCAGTATTTCCTGCTTCCTTCTTGTGAGAACCTCTCTGCCTCCAGGGATCAAGGAGAAGAAAGAATCTCCCCAGACACTCTAAAATCCCTTTGGAGATGCTACCCGGGAATTAGTACATGTTTTCTTGCTAATTATAACAGGGAAATAAAGTTTTAAAAATATAATAGCGTCCTGGCTGGGCACGGTGACTCAAGCCTGTAATCCCAGCACTTTGGGAGGCCAAGGGGGGAGGATCACGAGGTCAGAAGATCGAGACCATCCTGGCTAACATGGTGAAACCCCTTCTCTACTGAAAATAGAAAAAATTAGCTGGGCGTGGTGGCGGGTGCCTGTGGTCCCAGCTATTCAGGAGGCTGAGGCAGGAGAATGGCATGAACTCGGGAGGCGGAGTTTGCAGTGAGCAGAGATCGGGCCACTGCATTCCAGCCTGGGTGACAGAGTGAGACTCCGTCTCTAAATAAATAAATAAAAATATAGTAGCTTCCTAGGACTGCACTGTTATAGCTGTGACAGGTAAAATGATCATTGCGGTTGTGACAGCAGGTGAGGTCACAGAACCACAATCCCATATCTAGCAGCCTGGCTGCTGCCCTCTCATATAATACTGACTAGCATGACCAGCACACTGAGCTCACCATCCAGACAGAAGGATGGGTGAGGTGACTGTTTTATACTTCACTTTGACAGGTAGAGTATGGAATAGAAGGAGGTATATAAGAAGTCCGGATATGGCTGGGCATTGTGGCTCATGCCCATAATCCTAACACTTTGGGAGGCCAATGGCAGGGGGAGGGTGGATCACCTGAGGTCAGGAGTTCAAGACCAGCCTGCCCAACATGGCAAAACCCATCTCTACTAAAAATACAAAAATTAGCCGGGCTTGGTGGTGGGCCCCTGTAATCCCAGCTACTCTGGAGGCTGAGACAGGAGAATCGCTAGAACCTGGAGGGCGGAGGTTGCTGTGAGCCGAGATCACTCTACTTCACTCCAGCCTGGGCATAAGAGCGAAACTCCGTTTTGGGAGGAAAAAAAAAAAAGAAGTCCAGATAAGTGATCACATCAAGAAAAGGGAATCTTAGGGGTTTGAAACTAGTTTAATGTCAAAGCCACACAGGAAGGAGGAATAATTCCTGAGGCATGAGCTGAGCCAGGAAAGAGAGTTGGGGACTGTAGACCCTATACCAGTCCCTGATAGCTCCTAATGTAGTTTAGTTTAATCCTTCAATAATAATGATTTTTTGGTGTTTAATCCACATGATAATGAAACCTGGGTTTTAAGGTGCTTGAAGACTGGAATTCTAAAATCTATCTGTGGTTCAGCCTACTTTACACAAATCATAGAGTTTTAAGGATAATTAGAAGTATGCCCTTATGACCCACATACTGGAAATGGTTGGAATAAATCCACAAGAATTACCTAATTCTGTGCAGAATCCACACCCTCAAGTGGCAGTTCTGGGGCTAGAAATGTTATCTCAAAGTCTCCTCTTTGAAGGGCTAAATGGAGAGTCATTGTTTCTCTATTGAAAACATAAGGAGTCTGTTGATTATGGTGAGACTGTTTTCAGTCTTGAAGTTAGGAAGGCAACATTTAGGGAACAGGAAAGTTTTAATAATCAGTTTTAGATAGCAGTTGTCAGTCTTGAATTGTAATGCTGTTGTCTGGCTTAAAAGAAAGTCTAATATCCGGTTCTGATCACAACAATTCGGTAAGTTGGTGAGGTGATGCATACATTAATTAGCTTGATTGAATCTTTCTACAATGTATACAGAGATCAAAACATCCCATTATATCCCCTAAATAGACACAATTATTGGCCAATTAAAAATAAATAAATGTGGCCGGGGCAGTGGCTCACACCTGTAATCCCAGCACTTTAGGAGGCCGAGGCGGGTGGATCACCTGAGGTCAGGAGTTCGAGACCAGCCTTGCCAACATGGCGAAACCCCATCTCCACTAAAACTACAAAAGATTACCTGGGCATGGTGGCAGGCACCTGTAATCCCAGCTAGTTGAGAGGATGAAGCAGGGAGAATTTCTTGAACCCAGGAAGGCGAAGGTTGTGGTGAGCCGAGACCATGCCACTGCACTCCAGCCTGGGCAACACAGCCAGATTCCGTCTCAAAAATAATAATAAAATAAATAAATAAATAAATGTGGCCGGGTGCAGTGGCTCATGCCTGTAATCCCAGCACTTTGGGAGACCGAGGCGGGCAGATCACGAGGTCAGGAGATCGAGACCACCCTGGCCAACATGGTGAATCCCCGTCTCTACTAAAAATACAAAAATTAGCTTGGCGTGGTGGCGCATGCCTATAATCCCAGCTACTCAGGAGGCTGAGGCAGGAGAAACGCTTAAACCAGGGAGTCAGAAGTTGCGGTGAGCCAAGATCGCACCACTGCACTCCAGCCTGGTGACAGAGCAAGTATCCATCTCAAAAAATAAAATATAAATAAATAAATGTAATCAAATCCAAATCTACCGTTTCAGTTTATCAAATGCACAAGATTCCATGCCTTACAGATTTAATTTTTTATATATGTTCTATATGAACACCTTTTACAAAACTCACCTCAACACTTATTGTTTTACTCAATTTATGTATTCATTAATTGATGAGTATATGAACTGAAAATTGTGGGGAAAAGAAGGAGAGATCAGACTGTTACTGTGTCTATGTAGAAAGAAGTAGACATAAGAGACTCCATTTTGTTCTGTACTTAGAAAAATTCCTCTGCCTTGAAATGCTGTTAATCTGTAACCCTAGCCCCAACTCTGTCATTGCAGAGACGTATGCTGTGTTGACTCAAGGTTTAATGGATTTAGGGCTGTGCAGGGTGTGCTTTGTTAAAAAAGTGCTTGCAGGCAGTATGCTTGGTAAAAGTCATCACCATTCTCCAGTCTCGAGTACCCAGGGACACAATGCACTGCACAAGGCCACAGGGACCTCTGCCCAGGAAAGCCAGGTATTGTCCAAGGTTTCTCCCCATGTGATAGCCTGAGATATGGCCTCATGGGAAGGGAAAGACCTGACCATCCCCCAGCCTGGAACCCATAAAGGGTCTGTGCTGAGGATTAGTGAAAGAGGAAGGCCTCTTTGCAGTTGAGATAAGAGGAAGGCATCTGGCTCCTGCTCATCCCTGGGAATGGAATGTCTCAGTGTAAAACCTGGTTGTATGTTCTATTTACTGAGATAGGAGAAAACTGCCTTAGGGCTGGGGGTGAGACATGCAGGCGGCAATACTGCTCTTTACTGCACTGAGATGTTTGTGTACGTGCACATCAAGGCACAGCACCTTTCCTTAAACTTACTTATGACAGAGACACCTTTGCTCACATGTTTTCCTGCTGACCCTCTCCCCACTATTACCCTATTGTCCCGCCACATCCCCCTCTCGGAGATGGTAGAGACAGTGATCAACAAATACTGAGGGAACTCAGCGACCAGTGCTGGCGCAGGACCTCCGTATGCTGAGCGCCGGTCCCCTGGGTCCACTGTTCTTTTTCTATACTTTGTCTCTGTCTCTTATTTCTTTTCTCAGCCTCTCGTCCCAACTGACAAGAAACATCCACAGGTGTAGAGGGGCTGGCCCCCTTCAGAAAATAGAGATAATTTAATTTTATTTATTTATTTTTTTGTTGAGAAGGAGTTTCACTCTTGTTACCCGGGCTGGAGTGCAGTGGCACGATCTCAGTTCACTGCTACCTCTGCCTTCTGGTTTCAAGCAATTCTCCTGCCTCTGCCTCCCTAGTAGCTGGGCTTACAGGTGCCCGCCACTATTCCCGGCTAATTTTTGTGTTTTAGTAGAGATGGGGTTTCTCCATGTTGGTCAGGCTGGTCTCAAACTCCCAACCTCAGGTGATCCGCCCACCTTTGCCTCCCAAAGTGCTGGGATTACAGGCATGAGCCACCGCGCCCAGCCATGATAATTTAATTTCTACCCTACTTTATTTTATGATGCCCTAGTGTTTCACGTCATGTAGTTAAGACATGATATCAGAATGTCCATTAATTCCTGTGGTAGGTGCCATCTTACTTTCCTTCCTGGCATAAGAAGAAATGAGTCTCTGTGTGGCTGTCCTGATATGGGGTCGACTTTTTAAACCTACTTTAGTCATGAGGCAGATTCCTGTAATTTTATACTCCAATCAGTGTATCTACATTTTATCAAGGTCTTTAAAGATTTATTCATAATTGCTATCAGTCTATGGGCTAATATTTTATACATCAATGGAAACTGGTCAAAACCAAAATTATAAAATTAAATGTCACCTGCGTAAAATATAGAGACAAGGTATAAAATAGAAATTAAATATTCACACAAATCATGTCATCTCTCTGTGCTTGAGTCCTCTTTGTCTTTATAATGGTGGTACCTGGCTCATCGATTATGAATATGGAGGTGATTACATGTCTGTTCTTCACAGCAAAGAGCAATTCATTGCAAATACACTTAAAATGGGACACATCCAAATACGGTGAATTCTTCATACTAGAAAGTAACTTTATTATTTCTATTGCATTTCAGCTGGGTTTATTTTTATTTTTATTTTTATATATTTACTTATTTATTTATTTTGATACGGTGTCACTTTGTCATCCAGGCTGGCGTGCAGTGGCGCGATCTTGCCTCACTGCAGCCTCAACCTCCTGAGTTCAAGGGATCCTCCTACCTCAGCCCCCACCAAGTACCAGCTGCCTTTTTAATGTCGCTCATGCATCACGTTCCCTGCAGGATCCTGTGTCTCTGAAGATAAGTAGCAGGCTGTGAGAACTGACAGAATGGCTGCTGGGATGTGGCCATGGGAATGATCTTCTTATCACAGACTGTACTTGGAATCCTGGGAATTTCTCTCTTATTTAGCATTATCTGTCCTTTTACATCACTGGGTGCAGGTTAAGGTCCACAGATTTGATGATCAGACACCTAATTGTAGCCAACACCTTATTCCTCCTCCCTAGAGGAGTCCCACGGACAATGGCAGCTTTTGAGTTTAGACATTTCCTGAATGATTCCGGATGTAAATTTCTTTTTTGTGTCCACAGAGTAGGCAGGGGAGTGTCCATTGGCAGCACCTGCCTCCTGAGTGTCTCCCAGGCCATCACCATCAGCCCCAGGAGCTCAGGTGGGCAGAGCTTAAAGGGAAAGCCCCCAAGCACGCTGGCTCCTGTGTGTTCCTCAGCTGGCTCCTCCCTGCTCAGTATCATTGTTCTTATGCACGTGACTGACAAGTGGAGCAACAAAAATACCACAAAGACAAAAGATCTGGGATACTGTTCTGCTGGTCATCACGAGGACACCAGAGAGTCGCTGACGCGGCACTGCTGTCCTTCCCTGATGTGATCTGCCTGGGGCTCATGCTCTGGGGCAGCAGCTCCATCGTTTGCATCCTGCACAGGCACAAGCGGCGGGTCCAGCACATTCATAGGACCAGCGTCTCCCCCACATCCTCCCCCGAGTCCAGAGCTACCAAAACCATCCTCCTGGTGAGCACGTTTGCGTCCTTTTACACTCTCTCTTCACCTTTCAAGTTTGTTTGGTTCTTTTAAATAATCCCAGTCAGTTGATGGTGAACATCTCTGCAATGATCAGTGCAGGTTTCCCAACTGTCATCCCCTTTCTTCTCATGAGTGGAGACTCCAGTGTATCCAAGCTTTGCTTTGCTTGGATAAGTAACACAAAACCCCCTAATCTTATCAGAAATATGTGAATTGGATATGTCTGTACAATGTTTATGTTTCTTCATTGATCTCTATAGACCCATAAACACGGTTATGGAACGAGCCTTGTTAGTGCTGTGCTTGCCAGCAGGGGCCACTGTTTTATTCTGTACCTCCTGATCCCCGCTCCACCCACACCGCCCTGGAGCAGCTCTGTGGAAAAAGTGGAATCAGCTTAGAGGCTTTGGAGAGGAAGATACTGAAACGTAAACGATATAAGAAAGTCACGGTGCACAAATATACATACCTCATTTCTGTGTCCCTTGGGGTAGATGGGGGAATGTGTGCAGATGCGAAGCTCTTGCTGTAATTTATGTGACAAATAATAAAATATATGTTTTGTCAGATCCAGAAATCTCATGCCTTCAGCCAACATCCATAAACTGACAGTCTAACTTGTTGGCTTGCAAGTAAGGTAAAAATCTAAAACTGGCCAGGCGCGGTGGCTCACGCCTGTAATCCCAGCTCTTTGGAGGGCCGAAGCAGACGGATTAACTGAGGTCGAGAATTTGAGACCAGCCTGACAAACATGGAGAAACCCCGTCTCTACTAAAAAAAAAAAAAAAAAGAAAAGAAAAAAGAAAAAAAATTAGCCAGGCATGGTGGCACGTGCCTGTAATCTGAGCTACTTGGGAGGCTGAGGCAGCAGAATCACTTGAATCCAGGAGGCGGTGGTTGCAGTGAGCCGAGATCGCGCCACAGCACTCCATTCTGTGTGACAAGAGTGATACTCTGTCTCAAAAAAAAAAAAAAAATCTAAAACATTTTGCAATTTCTGATAGTTTTGGTGATGCTGAGACAGATATGACTTTGTGTAAGAGGAAGGTAGAAAGATTCTTCACTGGCGTGGTTAGCAGGCAGAAAATGGCTCTCTGGAACAAGCAGTGAATTCTCACCCAAACTGAGGTGAAATGAGAGTAAGATTTCTCCATTCTTTTTTTTTTTTTTTTTTTTTTTGAGACGGAGTTTCATTCTTGTTGCCTAGGCTGGAGTGCAATGGTATGATCTCGGCTCACTGCAACCTCTGCCTCCCAGGTTCAAGTGATTCTCCTGCCTCAGCCTCCCAAATAGCTGGGATTACAGGCATGTGCCACCACGCCCAGCTAATTTTGTATTTTTTAGTAGAGACGGGGTTTCACCATGTTGTTCAGGCTGGTCTCAAACTCTTGACCTCAGGTGATCCGCCCACCTCAGCCTCCCAAAGTGCTGGGATAACAGGCTTGAGCTACAGCGCCCGACCAAGATTCCTCCATTCTATAACCCTTGAATGGGACTGTTGTCTGAGAGGGAGGATTGAAATGAACTGTCCGAATGTGATTTATCTGTTGTTCATTCTCTTCCTGGCAGGAGCAGGAAAGGACAAGGAGTCCCCGAAGCTGATACTGAGTTCATGGGGTTGAGCTGACAGCGGCCAACAGGCTGTGGTAAACGCTAATGAAACGAGGCTTGTTAGTGCTGTGCTTGCCAGCAGGGGTCACTGTTTCCTTCTGTACCTCCTGATCCCTCCCTCCACCCACACAGCACTGCAGCAGCTCTGGGGAAAAAGTGGAATCAGCTTAGAAGTTTTTGGGAGGAAGACACTGAAAGTCCTACTTTTTTTTTTTTTAGATGGGATCTCACTCTGTCGGCCAGGCTGGAATGCAATGGTGCCAACTTGGCTCAGTGCAACCTCCCCACCCCGGGCTCCAACAATCCTCCCATCTCAGCCTCTGAAGTAGCTGGGACTACAGGTGTGCCTCATCACCATGGGCTATTTTTATTTTTGTATTTTGTAGAGGCAAGGTCTTGCCATGTTTCTCAGGCTGGTCTCAAACTCCTGGGCTCAAGTGATCTGCCCACTTGGGCCTCCCAAAGTGCTGGGATTACAGATGTGAGCCACCGTACCTGGCCTAAAACTCTTTTACTTCTGTTGCATGCAAGGATTTAAGTCACCAACATACGTGGTTTCCGGGAAGAAGGGTCAGTAGGTGCAGGGGTGGGTGAAGGTGCTAAGGATGGTAGGGTGAAGTGTGGCTGCAAACAGGCAGAAAGAGACAAGCTTCTGACCCTGAATAGTCACCAAATGCTGGGTGGTGCAATGCTAAGAATGCAGCACAGGCCAGGCATGGTGGCTCACACCTTTAATCCCACCACTTTGGGAGGCCAAGGTGGGTGGATCATGAGGTCAAGAGATCGAAACCATCCTGGCCAACATGGTGAAACCCCGTGTCTACTAAAAATACAAAAATTAGCTGGGCATGATGGCATCTCTTTATCTGTGTCTTTATTTATTACAATCTCTCATCTCCGCATACAGGGAGAATATCCATTAAGCCCCGTAGGGCTGGACCCTATATGAAACACAGAGTTCACCATTCTGAGTATATCATTCAAGTTATTTTCCGATTTTCCTTCCACAGGTTCTAGCACATATTAACACCGTGTGTCTAAAGTCATTCCTGCTGGTCATCTGGAGGAATCTGAGAAGGGGCAGGTCTTTCTTCTGACTCTCAGAGCAGCACCCTCTACAGGACAGGGCCGGGCACCTCATCTCAAGCCCAATCTGATCCACCAACAGAGTCCGTTATCTCCTGTCCGGGGAAGAGGTGGGCCTCTCTTCATCCTGGGAGGAGTGCTGAGCTTCTCCTTCATCCAGGGATGGGTCCCAGGGACCTGCCAGTGGGGCTGGGAGAAGCCCCCCTCAGCAGGGAAGACAGAGGTGCCTGGGTGGCCGAGGCCTGGAAGGTCTGCACCATGGTGCACAGAGGCCCCGGAGCTGGGTGAGGCCAGAAAGCTGCTCTGGGGTCAGCGGGGAATGTGCCTGCTGAATCTGCAAGCACCTGAGCTACGTCTTCACAAATGGCCTCAGACCTAGAGTGCAGGGAGATCCCCTGGCTTTTCTGAAGTGGTGGCAGGTGGTCTCCTGGGGAGCAGGACCTGGGCTTCTTACTGCCCTTACCCAGTGAGGGCCCGCGGGGAGCTCTTAAGTTGGGCATCATGGGTCTGCGTGATGTGGCTGCTGTGCCCACATCAGAGGGTTTTTGTTTCTTTTCCAAAGTCAAGCTGCACTAATCTAGACCAGGGATCCCCACCCCTGGGCTGCGGACCGGTCCCCATGGGTGGCCTGTTAGGAACTGGACCGCACAGCAGGAGGTGAGCAGTGGGTGAGGGCGCGTGACCACCTGAGCTCTGCCTCCTGTGAGATCAGCAGCGCCACTGCATCTCAGAGGAGTGCCAACCCTACTGTGAACTGTGCACGCGAGGGATCTGGGTTGCATGCTCTTTATGAGAATCTAACTAATGCCTGATGATCTCAGGTGGAACAGTTTAATCCTGAAACCATTCCCCCCATCTGTGGAAAAACTGTCTTCCACCAAACCAGTCCCTGGTGCCAAAAACACTGGGAACCACTAATCTAGACAGTTCTCTGCTAAGGAAGCACGTGGTTGAGAAGCATCAGAATCGTTCCCACGGACCATGCTCCGGAGTCTCAGCAGGCTCCTGCAGGTGAGCCCCACTGGCCTCTCCTCTTCCTTCCGGACCTCCTCAGCTTTGGTAATGAAAAGCTGCATCCTCTTCTGTCCCCAATTCCTCTCTGGGTGTCAGGATCTCTAAAACCCTCTCAGCCGCTGAGAAATCTGTCTGTCTGTCTCACAGTGTGTTTATCCGTGCGTCATGAAGGACCCTCATACGGCTGACGTGCCTTGGCTGATGCGAGTAACACTGCAGCAAGCGTGGGAGTGCAGATAGCTCTTGGAAATACCCATTTCCTTCAGATGCATACTCAGAGGTAGGATTGCTGGATTGTTTGGTCATTTTGATTTTTAAAATTAAAAAGAATTTTAATTCTCATTATTTTGAGTAAAATTAAATTATAACTTGTAAGGCAACTCCATGTTTTTTATAATTTTTTAAGAAATAATTGCTCTGCCAATTGACTGTCCCAACAACGGTGTACAGGGGTATTTTTTTTTCTCTGCATCCTCACCACTTGTTACCTTTTGTCTTTTTAATAATAGCAATCCTAAGACATGTGAAGTGATACCTCACTGTGATTTTGATTCACATTTTCCTGATGATTAGTCTATTCAGGCCCTTTACTTTTTTTTTTTTTTTTTTTTTTTGAGATGGATTCTCACTCTGTTGCCCAGGCTGGAGTGCAATGGCACGATCTCGGCTCACTGCAACCTCTGCCTCCTGGGGAGGCGTGATTAGCCGCCACGCCCAGCTAATTTTTGTATTTTAGTAGAGATGAGGTTTCACCATGTTGGCCAGGCTGGTCTCGAACTCCTGATCTCAGGTGGTCCACTTTGCTTGGCCTCCCAAAGTGCTGGGATTACAGGTGTGAGCCACCACGCCCAGCCCCTTTGCTCATTTTTAATAGGGTTATTACTATTACCATATTTGCTTTTGAGTTGTGAGTGTTCCTTATATATTTTGGATATAAACTCCTTATCACAGGTATGGTATATATGGTTTGAAATATTTTCTCCCATTATCATGCCCCAATATCACTAAGTTACATTTCACAGCTCCCTCTTGAACACCTGAAAGAATTTCCTATTTCTATGTGTCTGTATCCAGATTGTCACTTTTACCTGAAGACACATTTATGTATGCTGATATTCCCCAATAACTAATATATTTTTACTCTTTTTTTTTTTTTTGAGATGGAGTCCTGCCCTGTCACCCAGGCTGGAGTGCAGTGGCATGATCTCAGCTCACTGCAACCTCTGCCTCCCAGGTTCAAGTGATTCTCCTGCCTCAGCCTCCCAGGTTGCTGGGATTACAGGCATATGCCACCACCACTGGCTAATTTTTTTGTATTTTTATTAGAGATGCGGATTCACCATATGGGTCAGGCTGGTCTTGAACTCCTGACCTCATATGATCCACCCGCCTTGGTCTCCCAAAGTCCTGGGATTATAGGCATGAGCCGCTGCACCCGGCCCTAACTAATATATTTTAAATAACTTTTTGCTCTTGGCACATGGACTAAAACCACATCACCAGGCCTTCAATGATGTCCAATGTCTGACATCTTATTTCCACTTCAGCTCTGCCCCAGGCATAGTTGTTTTTCTTTTTATTGAAGCCTTCTCCTTGCCAAGTTAATTAAAGAGAATGTTTTCTTCATCAAATTGGAAATTACATCCTCAGATAAGCTTTCCAGTATTTGTAGTTCTTACAGGCCACATTTATTACAAGTGTATAGACTCCAAACTTCTCCACTGAACAGTTAATAAAAAGGACACAGGCTTATTGTAAAATAATTCATTTAGTGCCTGCCATTCTGATTACACTAGAAATTTAGTTCTCCTGCTCCGCGTTCTGTTAAGTGACTGTTCAATGCATTACTTAAAACTGCAAGATTGAATAGAGAGATCAGCTTCTGACATTGATGAATGCAAACCACAAGAAACCAAGTCTCCTCTGCAAAATGATGAAAACACTAGCAACGCCACTAAAATCAATCATTTCAGACTTCTGAAATTTACCAAAGCCACAGAACAAAGTGAAAAGTATCTATCCCACAGAAAGTACCAAACTTCAGTAAGACAGCAGCATTTGTGTCATTTTAATGTGGAGGCATTTCTGTCACCCTCCATCCTTTGTTCAGTGTAGAGCACTGACCTCTTTTGAAGCTCCTTTTAAACCCCTCCTATCAGGCCAGTCGCGGTGGCTCAAGCCTGTAATCCCAGCACTTTGGACGACAGAGCGAGACTCCATCTGAAAAAAAGAAAGAAAGAAAAAAAAAGAAAGTGACTTTTCAAGACTGTGATTTATGGTCTCCCCTGGGAACCAACAGTATCTGTGCTGAGAGCAGATATTTGGGTGGAAGGGGCTCTGGTGTGCAGGGCATGCCTTCTGTAGCTCAGTGCTTCTGACAATGGGTCCAAGGGGAGAAACATTGGCATTAACAGGGAACTTGTTAAAGATGCCAATTTATAAATGCTACCTCAAACCTGCAGAATCAAACATTATTACAGTGGGTTGTGGAGTGCCAGATGACTTATATTCACCTTAAAGCTTGAGAGTCAGTGCTTAGCTAAGAGGCTTTCAGCCCAGGCTTCCAGTTGGATCAAATGGTCATATTCAGTTACTACCATCACCTGTGCCCTCCCCATTGAAACATCCATGCTGTTTCAATTAACTACCCTGCCCCCAGGTGACTCTAGGGTGAGGACAAGTCCAGCATGAGGGCTTCCATATGCATTTGTGAAGGTTGACGGCAGACTGTTCCAAATGAGAATAGTGGTTTCCATGATATCATAAAAGCAATGCTATTGAATATGATGATGACTGATGAGAAGTTTTGCATAGCATTCGCTGTAAAGAAGCCACTTATAGGCTGGGCACGGTGGCTCACGCCTGTAATTCCAGCATTTTGGGAGGCTGAGGTGAGCAGATCACCTGAGGTCAAGAGTTCGAGACCAGCCTGGCTAACATGGTGAAACCCTGTCTCAACTAAAAATGCAAAAATTAGCCAGACGTGGTGGTGGATGCCTGTAATCCCAGCTACTTGGGAGGCTGAGGCAGGAGAACTGCTTGAATCTGAGAGGTGTAGGTTGCAGTGAGCTGACATCATGCCTCTGCACTCCAGCCTGGGTGAGAGAGCAAGAATCCGTCCAAAAAAAAAAAAAAAAAAAAGAGAGTTTTTTCCTGTAAATAATTAAAAAGACTAAGCAGCCCCAGAGATAAGACCTCCTGGGATCATTGTCCCTTTATATCGAGTGATAAAGTAACCTTCCTTGAAGTATATCAATCCATAACCAATCAACTTGCTGCACTCTATGTACTGGTCTTGAATGGAAAATGTGGTGATTCTTCTAAAGCTTCTCTGTCTTTCCGTGTGTGTGAAACCTAAGGGAACGCCGATCCCATTCATTTGGAGTTGATGTTTCCAGGTGGCTATCCTCACGCTTTGTGTTCAAATAAACTCTACGCTTAATCATATATTCTAAATTTTATTATTTACTGCTGACATCAGTTTCTGTCGGATTGTAGGAGCCTCACCAGAGAGGGCACCTGTCGCCATGTTGTAAAACTCACACTTGTCAAAAAGACATGGGTTAGTGTTTCTCCCCCTCCCTCGGGATGAAGCTAATTAGCTGACACAGATGGTCACCTCCGTTACCAAGTAGAGCCAGGATGAACTATGTGTGACCAAGGGTGTTGTCAAGTCCTCTTCCCTGAGGACTGATTAGTGTTTATCTTGAAAACATGTCCTTAATGGGGTGTATAGAACAGTCAAGTTTCTTTCTCTTTTTTCAACCTCTTAGCTGTTTGCCTGTATTTCGCATCACAATCTGGTCTAAGGCTTATTTATTAATGAAATGGTTTTAATTTCTTTCTCTATTATCCTCGTGGAGATGATTTCTCATTTGGAGGAAGACTTTTTGTTTGTTTTCAATTATATTTTCTCAACAATTAGTGAAGTAAAAAGTATTTTTGGGGGGCCAGGCACAGTGGCTCACGCCTGTAATCCCAGCACTTTGGGAGGCCGAGGCAGGTGGATCACTTGAAGTCAGGAGGTTGAGACCAGCTGGCCAACATGGGGAACCCACCTACAAAAATACAAAAATACAAAAATTAGCCGGGCATGGTGGCACGCGCCTGTAATGGCAGGTACTCCGGAGGCTGAGGCAGGGGAATCGCTTGAACCCAGGAGGCAGAGGCTGCAGTGAGCCAAGTTCGTGCCACTGCACTCCAGCCTGGGCGACAGAGAAATGCTCTGTCTCAAAATAAAAGAAAAGAAATAAGTAAATAAATAAAAGAAAGTAATAGATCTCTTCTACAAATGTGCTGGGACAACTAACTGGATATCCACATGGAAAATAATGTATCCCTATCTCACACAATCAAAATTTTATTTTAACGTTAAAAGAAAATGGAGAAAAAAAGAGAGAGACGAGGGAGGGAGTCCTGAGGGAGGGGTGTTACTTTGTCGCCCAGGCTGGCCTGGACCCCCAGGCTCAGCGATCCTCTCGCCGCTGCTTCCTGAGTAGCTGGGAACTCAGGCTCCCGCCCCCGCGCCCGAATCCTTGCTGTGTTTATCCAGCAGGTCGCCCCTGGCTGGCCTGAGCATTCCGTCCCGCATCCCAGGCGGAGGCCCTAGGGAAGTCTCTGCAGCTGAGCACAGGGTGGACTCTCCCTCCTGAGTGAGTGGAGAATAGAAAGGGAGAGGATTTCTGTTCTGTTCTGTGGGCCGTCAGCATGAAATCGTACGTTCCGCCCAGGCAGGGTCTTGCATTTTACATTCTAGTTTGCATCCCGTTCCAGACAATTCCAGGGCTTTTGAGTCCATGCCTCAGCCTTCCTGGCCGGTCTCACCTTCACCACCCGAAAACAGGTGCTAGGAGAGAGGCTGAGAGGAGCACCGGTCACGCCCCGGCCCCGCCCTCTGCCGGCTCTAAAGGGCAAGGTCTCTCCGCCTCGCGCCCCGCCCCTACCTCGTCCAGGCCCCGCCCACCTCCTTGCGGGTCCCGCCCAGGCCTGGCTTCTGTTCTGCGCGCGCAGATTCGCGCAGACCAGGAAGCGGATAGCGTGGAGTGACGGTGCCACCGCGGCGCGTGAGTTTCGCCCTGTCTTGTATTAAGTCTGCTCTTCCCAGGTTCCTGGCCCTTCTGTACCTGGGACTTGGGATCCCCACAGACCTGGAAATTCTCAGCCGTCTTCCTTCACCCAGAGCAAATTGAGACGACCCCGTGAGAGGCCGTGGGTCGGTTCCTTTTGGGTTTAAGGTCCCCCTGAGGCTGGTCCCGTCCCGGGTGTTTCTGCTACAGGGCAATGTATACACTTTCTAACCTGTAGTTTTCCTGCTGTAAACCTTTTTCTGACTCCTCCCGCCCCGCGCTTTTTAAAGTCCTCACCTGAGAGGTGGATTCTCGCCTTTGTCGGCCCCTGGAGCCCAGCGCCGCTGCCCCAGTCCCGGAAAGGCCGCGTCCTCTGCCTGGTCCTAGGATCCTGCAGACCCCACCCTTGCCTTAAGGTGCTGTCGCCCCTTCACCTCCCTCCTTGTGCCGGGCCCTGCTGCTCCACAGGTTTCGCCTCCACAGTCACCGCTTCCCCTGAGCCCGCGTTGGGGAGGTGCCTGGGGCCTGTCCTGTGACACGGGGTGTTACTGCTTGCCCAGCTCCAGCCCCTGGAAAATGCGCTCCCCCTGGATGCAGGCGTCTTACTCCAAACCCTCCTGTGACTGTGTGGGGCAAAGGGATCAGGAGACGGACAGAGAGCAGTAGAAAACCTGAGACAGAAAAGAAGAATGAGAAAGACCCATAACAGATGGCAAAGTAGAGGATGGGTGAGGGATTTGCCAAGAGACAGCAAAAGTGAAAGAAAAAAAAAAAAGCAGGAGGAGAAAAGCAACTAGAGAAATGTAGAGAAAAGCTAGATGTACAGAGAGAGGAAGGACAGCAAGGTAGGGAGAGGGGCAGCAAAGAGGGAGGCTCATCAGGGTGAGGGAGAGGAGGAGGGATTTGGAGCCAGGGCAGACAGAGCAGAGTGGTGCTGGTGGCAAGGAGAACAGAGGGAGAAGCACAGCAGGGAGGACACCTGGGGATCTAGGCTGCCAGAGAGTGGGGACAAGGGGTATAACAGGGAAGAGAGAATTTAACGGGGAGAGCAGAGGAGGCACAGAGATGGTGTTCCGGGAAACTGAGGACTAGACTGATATGGGGGAGACAGAAGGATGTTTATTTAAGATACGCACCGGCTCAGTGGATTTACATCTAAAAAGCTGAGCATTTCAACAAAGACGGAGTGGGGTTTTTTGCTTTCAGAAGCAGAATAAAAGCAGTTAATCATATAATGATAGGTCACGTAATCTATAGCATAGCATAACTTGGGTCCTTCCGTAGTTGGTGGTCTCGTAGCTGAGTTGAAAGAAATACAAGAACAGCTAAATACACACATTTGTCCTTTTTTTTTTTTCTTCACTCTTGTTCTGGGAAGGTGGGGGGCTGTCTGGAGCCCATTTCTTTGGCTTCGACTTCGCAAACAGCGTTATCTTGTAACTGTTCTCTAAGTGAGCTTGCTAGACAGAGGAAAACTTGTTCTTCTTTTCTTTTTAACCCTTGCCTTGCCCGTTACTTTTCTTCGAGTGAATGAATGCATGTTTGTTTTTTAACTTTCTGCCTCAGTTTTCTCCCTTAGATGCCTTTTATGAACAAGATTTTACTAGAAAACATCACTATTACTGGATTCTTCATGGAAGAGCACAGGCTGATATTTATATAGGGCTATTAGCTGAGTGGTAGTCTGCCTAGTCACAATTGCTTCTATAGTTGATTGAATGCTCTTAACAAGGAGAGGTAAGAGGCAAGGGAGTATTAAACCAATTCGTAGTATTTCTAGAACCACTCCTGTTAAGGTTTTGAATCTACTGAAGGAGGAAACCCAGGCTCTAAAGAGGGACTCGGGAGTCTACTTTGTCTAAGTCTGGACTGGAACATGGGCTAATTTTTTCATTCTTGCAGCTATTTCTATAACAGCCTTCCTATTGTCATCGATTTCTAGGCAGCAATTAGTTAGATTACACTTCCTACATACTCCTTCCTGGGCTAGGAGGTAGTCTAAAGCTAATCTATTTTGGTAGATGGCATTTCTCATTTTTGTGGCTTGCTGGGCCAGTAAGTCTAATGCATTTGCTGTTTCATTAGTGATGATTTCAAGTACTGCTTGTGAGTTTATGATGCGGTTAAGTGTGTAAATTGGGGTGCAATACCTTCGTGACTTATCTTGTGCCCAGGTAGCTGGCCTAGAGTACTGAATTAGTCTTTCAGGAGGCCAATCTGTGTCTTTCTAATCTTCTATTTTTATGTATTTCCTTATGTCTATATATCTTTTGTTTTTTTCTTTAATTTTATTGTAGACAGGATACCTTCAAGTTTCTCCCTGTTGCAGTGGGAGTAAGAAGAAAGATGGTCTAATTGCTTCAAGTACACTAGCCCTTGTCCATTTTCCCGGCAACTGTCGGTAGGCCTGTGGCCCACAGATCTAATAGAGACCAGAGGGTGCTTGCCAGGTATTTGGAGCTTCAAGCTGGTACTAGGTGTGATTTAGAGAAGAGAAACAGGAGAATGGGTTTGGATGAGGTGATCTGGAGTCATCTTTGCCTTGCCACAAAGTTTTCTTTAGTGTTTTATTATAATATTGCTGTCTTAAACAAGTTAATTCTTCTAGTGAGTATGTAAAAGCTTTTCCTTAGTGAGCAACCCAGTATCTCCTGATAATAGAAGTTTTTAAGAGCTAGGGGCTTGAACTTGTGGGCATCGGTTCAGGGGAAGAGTCAGTTAGAGTTAAATTATCTTGTGGCATTAACTCTTTTGCTTCTTAAGGCCATTCGTCTCCTATGTTCATCCTTCTACAGACAACATGAGGAAAGGCTTAAGCTACTAGCAATCAATGTTTTCAGCTAACCGAGCAAACAGGTTTTTAGCTAAAGGAGGAGGCTCTGGTAACTTCTGGTCTACATGCTTATGGGATGATTTCAAGACTCGGAATTGTTGCTGGTCCGGGTTCCTTTTTGATAACATATAGGTAGGTTGCTGGGTAGGTGTGTGTGGAGACACGTATGGGGTAACCTGCAGTCCACATGGGTAAGTCTGGCTTTAGAATGGTGAAATTTACAGGATTACAGGTTGGACAAGCATCAAAATACAGAGAAATAGGCCATCGGTAAAAGGGGGGGACCTTGGTTTGGTTTAAGAGGTGACTTTCTTTTGACCTTGCACGAATTTAAACTATTCACCAGGTGAAATCTTGGGGTTATACATAAGGTTGGTTATTTCCTGGTCACAAATTGAGTAACTGAGTAGGTTGTCTGGCTATAAATACAAGTCCTTTTTTTTTTTTTTTTTGAGATGGAGTTTTGCTCTTGTTGCCCAGGCTGGAGTGCAATGGCATGATCACAGCTCACCACAACCTCCACCTCCTGGGTTCAAGCGATTCTCCTGCCTCAGCCTCCTGAAAGGCTGTGATTACAGGCATGTGCCACCATGCCTGTTTAATTTTGTATTTTTATTCAATACGGGGTTCTCCATGTTGGTGAGGCTGGTCTCGAACTCCCGACCTCAGGTGATCCACCCATCGTGGCCTCCAAAAGGGCTGGAATTACAGGCATGAGCAACTGTGCCTGGCCTTTACAAGTTCTTAAGTGAGTCCTTGTATACTCATAAGTATGGTGCAATAGAGTCTTAGTTATCCTGTTCCCTGACCAGGTAGTATGTGTACAGTGGGGACACATTTCTATAGTTGCTTCTTCTACCATGGTTAAGGAGGGTAACAACAGCAAAACAGTGTACAGCATATTCATATCCAGCAAGGACAGAAGAGGGCCTTGCCTGGCAGAGGAGGTTGAGCACAACGACAGAACAATAATAAAACAGTTAGTATTACAAGGAAAACTACTAGTCTTAAGATTTCTAACCACATTTACTTGCTTGACTAGTCCTCAAGCTTCGGCCGTGTGTAGACTAGTCAGCTTCTAGTGTGTGACTAGAGCAGGGCTTGTCGTCCCCTCCAGCTTCAGCTGTGCATAGACTAGTCAGCTTCCGGTGTGTGACTAGAGCTGGGCTTGTCGTCCCCTTCAGCTTCAGCTGTGCACAGACTGGTCAGCCTCCAGAGTGACCAGAGCAGGGCTGTCGTCCTCAGCAGCAGCTTGGTCTCATCTCAGGATCAGCTGAGTTGGATGATCTGGGTCTTGCTGGCTGGTCCACTTGTCCTGAACTGCTGGTTTCAGCTGACTGTGGTGGACCTATGGCATGATTCATGCAAACTTAACAGCAGTGGGAGTGGACAAGATTACAATATAGGGCCCATCCTATATGGGTCCTAGAGAAGTTGGATTCTACTTTTTAGCCTAAACAGAGTCTCCATGTTTAAAGGGGTGTACTTGATCTGTCAGACTTATAGGCATTCTTTCTTGTATTCAGTTATGGACTTCTTTCATGGCTGTTCTTAAAGCCTGCATTTGCTTGCTTAAAGTTAATTCCTCTAGTTCTTGGAGATCACCTTTAATTTGACTTATGATTAGGGCAGGCCGACTGAACAAACTCTCATAAGGTGAATACCTAGTTTGTTTGGTGGGGGTGCACCTGACTTGGAGGAGGACCATACGAAAGAGCTGATCTTATCTCAGATGAGTTTCTTGGCAGTGTTTCTTCAGTAGCTACTTGAGTGTCCAGTTCATGCGTTTTACTTTCCTTGAACTTTGTGACTGATAGTCTGTGTGTAACTTCTATTTTATTTTTAGCAGACTTGTAAAATCTTACACTATTTCAGCTACAAATGCTGGCCCATTGTCTGACTTTAAAGGTAGAGCCAGTCCAAACCTGGGGATAATGTCTTTTATCAGTACTTTAGTCGCTTCTTGCACTTTTCCCCTGGTGGGGAAAGCCTTAACTTATCTTGAAAATGTGCAAATAAGCAATAGCATATACCCATAGCTTCTGGCACGAGGCAGTTCGGTAAAGTTTATAAGCAAGTTTTCACAAGGCACGGCTCCTACTTCTTGAATTCTTGGGGCTGAGTGGGCCCCTGTCGTGGGTTATTCTGAGCACAGGTTAATCATTGTTCACAAACGCCTTGAGTGACAGCAGAAAGCCACGGCACATAGAAATGGCACTTTCGTGACCCAGCGCAGTGGCTCATGCCTGTAATCCCAGTACTTTGGGAGGCCGAGGCGGGCAGATTATCAGGTCCAGGTTTGAAGACCAGTCTGACCAACATGGTGACAACCCATCTCTACTAAAAATACAAAAAAATAGCCAGTCGTGTTGGCAGGCGCCTGTAATCCCAGCTACTAGGGAGGCTGAAGCAAAAGAAACACTTGAACCTGGGAAGCAGAGGTTGCAGTGAGCCAAGATCGCACCACTGCACTCCAACCTGGGCGACAGAGCAAGACTCCATCTCAAAAAAAAAAAAAGAAAAGAAAAAATGTCACTACATAATGTTTCTAATGCTGTTTTTCTTATATGATTTTCTTGATGGATTTGCTTCACAAACTTAGGAGCTAACATCTTTGGAATGGCTAGTCTCCTATAGAAGAACTTCTTTTACTTTCTTTTCATACATTTTATATCTTCTTGGCACACCAGGATCTTTGATTTGGAGTATAACTTGGGTCGTCTTGGAGAGGAGGTTCTGGGAGGAGAGGCATAGCTAAGGCTTCCTCTTTAAAATGCAGCATGATCATTGCTGCCTGCTTTGCCTCCCTGTCTGCTTTTCTGTTTCCTTTGGCTTCTGGCATCCTTGCCTTTTGGTGGCCTCTGCAATGCATTATAGCTACTTTTTCTGGAACCTATACAGCCTCTAAGTGCTGTAGAATCTCTTCTTTGTACTTTATTTCTTGCCTCTAGCTGATAAAAGTCCTCTCTCTTTATATATAGTTCCATGTACATGCAAGGTAGTAAAAGCATACTTAGAATTAGTGTAAATACTGACTTTCTTCTCTTTTGCTAGCAACAGTGCTCTTGTCAGGGCTATTAATTCTGCCTTTTGAGCTGATGTTCCAGTAGGCAGAGGCTGAGCCTCTACTACTGAGTCTAATGTTACCACTGCATACCTGGCATGTCCAAACTCTTCTAGCACAAAACTACTTCCACCTGTGAAGTACTTGACATCTGGGTCTCTGAGGGGTCTGTCTGTAAGATCTTTCTCATTGGGGAATACCTCGTCTACTGTTTTGACACAGTTATGGAGAGGAGCTGCCTGTTCGACTGGGAGCAGAATAGCCGGGTTAGGGTGTTTACTGTTCTAAAGTTGTCTAAGGGTTTTCACATAGAAGCCCTTGGTACCAAGTCATCCTCAGGTTTGATAACTAATGGTGCCTTCTTTGATCCATCAAAGTTATGACTGAATGTGGCACCCTGACAGTTAGTTGCTGTCCTAGAGTTAATTTGCTAGCTTCTTGTGTTAACAAGATGGTGGCAGCTAATGCCTTAAGGCAAAGAGGCCATCTTAACACCACAGAGTCTAGTTGTTGGGATAAATATGCCACTGGGTGACGCCATGATCCTATAAGTTGAGTCAGAGCCCCTATAGCCATTGTTTTTTGTTCATGAACATATAGAAAGACTTAGTTATGTCTCATAGTCTTAAGGCTGGGGCCTGGGTTAAAGCTTCCTTGATCTGTTTGAAGGCTATTTCTTGGTTAGTTTTTTAAAAGAGGGGCTCCTTTTCTCCTCCTTTTGTGGCGTCATATAACAGCTTAGCCATCAGTGAAAAACGGAATCCAGATGTGGCAGAATGTTGCTGCCTCTAAAAATTCCTATTTGTCATCGGGTAGTCAGGGTTAGAAGTGCACAAATGGCTTGCTTCCTCTCATAGCCAAGCCGGTGTTCCTCGTGGCTCAGTATGACACCTAGATATGTAACCTCTTCATGGAAAATTTGGGCTTTCTTTTTTGATATTTTGTAACTTGCTTTCTATAGGAGATGGAGGAGATCCTGGGTTCCCCAATAACACTCCTGTCAGGTTGGGGCAGGCAAAGGAAGCTCGTCTATGTACTGCAACAAGGCACAGTTGTTACTTGGCAGGGTATAGGCCATGAGGTCTGAGGGCAATGTTTCTCTAAAGATTGTGGGAGAGAACGGGGCATGGTGGTTTGCACCTCTAATCCCAACACTTTGGGCGGCCACATGGCTAGATCATGAGGTCAGGAGTCCAAGACCAGACTGGCCAAGATGGTGAAACCCTGTCTTTACCAAAAATACAAAAATTAGGCAGCCATGGTGGCAGGTGCCTGTGATCCCAGCTACCCAGGAGGCAAAGGCAGGAGAATTGCTTGAACCGAGGGGGCAGAGGTTGCAGTGAGCTGAGCTCGTGCCACTACACTCCAGCCTGGGTGACAGAACAAGACTCTGACTCAAAAAAAAAAAAAAAAAAAAAGATTGTGGTAGTTTGTTGTTGTTGTTGTTGTTGTTGTTTTTGAGATGGAGTCTTGCTCTGTCACCCAGGCTGGAGTGCACTGGCGTGGTCTCGGCTCACTGTAAGCTCTGCCTCCCTGGTTCACGCCATTCTCCTGCCTCAGCCTCCCGAATAGGTGGGACCACAGGCCCCCAGATTGTGGTAGTTTTTAAACCTTTGTGGGAGTCTAGTCCAGGAGAGCTGTGATGCTTCTTTCTCTTATGAAATGCAAAGATAGGCTGACTAACTGGTGCCAGACAGATAACAAAAGAAAGCATCCTTTAAGTCTAAGACTGTAAGCTAGCACTTGCTGGAATAAGAGCTATCAAAGTATACGGGTTGGGTACCACTGGATGGATAGTTACTGTGGCCTGGTTTATAGCATGCAAATATTGCACTGGCCTGTATTCATTTGAACCTGGCCCTGGCAATGGCTTCTGAACTGGCAAAAGCAGAGTGTTCTAAGGTGACTGGCATTGCACTAAAATCTTATGTTTATAGAGCCGTTCTAAATGCTTGCAGATGCCCTGTACAGACTTTTGGGGAACTGGGTACTGATGAACCCGAACAGGAGTTGCTTCTGGTTTTAATTCTACTACTACTGGTGCATGATTTACAGCTAAACCAGGTGGGTTGTCCTCAGCCTATACTCCAGGAATTTCTTTAGCTAACTGAAATAATGATTTTTGTTCTTCTTGCATATGAGGTTGCACTGGTACCTGAAAAAGAGGCTGGGTGCTGTGGCTCACTCCTGTAATCCCACCATTTTCAGAGACTGGGGCAAGGGCATTGCTTGAGTACAGGAGTTCGAGACCAGCCTGGGCAACATAGTGAGACCCCCGTCTTGGCCAAAAATAAATAAATAAAATGAACCAGGCATGATGGTGCACACCTGTGCTCCCAATTACTCTGGAGGCCGAGGCGGGAGGATCACTTGAGCCCAGGAAGTCCAGGCTGCTGTCAGCTGAGATCATGCCACTGCACTCCAGCCTGGTCAACAGAGTGAGACCCTGTCTCAAAAGAATAAAAGGGGTGGGGGACTTTGGGTTCAGATGAGTGGGTGAGTTCACTGGGTGTGATTACTTGTGACATGTTGACTTCTGTGTATATAATCTAATAACTTAAAATTTGTTTAAATTATACAGATGAGATTGAGAATTTAAAAATTCCTATCTATAAGGCATGTACATTGTATAAATCTTGGCATAGAGGTCAGCTTCCACTTGGAATCCCTATTCAGCCAGAGGGCAGTGACTTATTCAGTTGTGAATTACTCTATTCCCTTTTTGCAGGATGGGGTAGGAAGTGGGGCAGTGAAGTGGGAAAAAAATCAATTTCTGTTATTACATAATTTAATTAAATTAATTAATAATTAATATTTTGACACAGGGCCTGGCTCTGTCACCCAGGATGGAGTGCAGCATGATCTCTTCTAACTGCAGCCTCGACCTCCTGGGCTAAAACCATCCTCCTACCTCAGCTTCCTGAGTAGCTAGGGTCACAGGCATGAGCCACCAAGTCAGGCAAGTTTTGTATATTTTTTGTAGAAACGCGTTTCACTACGTTTCCCAGGCTGGTCTCAACATCCTGAGCTCAAAGGATCTTCCTGCCTTGGCCTCCCAAAATACTGGGATTACAAGGATAAGCCACCACACCTGGTCTACATAGTACTTTTCAAAAGGGACATCAAAATGTGGTGGCCCCTGCCATTAACCCCAGCACTTTGGGAGACAGAGGCGAGTGGGTCACCTAAGGTGAGGAGTTCAAGAGCAGCCTGGCCAACATGGTGAAACCTGGTCTCTGCTAAAAATACAAAAGTTAGCCAGGCATGGTGGTGTGCACCTGTAGTCACAGCTACTGGGGAGGCTGAGGCATGAGAATCACTTAAAGCTGGGAGGTAGTGGTTGCAGTGAGCAAAAATCCTGCCACTGCACTGCAGCCTGGGTGGCAGAGCAAGTCTCCATCTCACAAAAACAAGCAAACAAAAAATAAAAAACAAAAGGGACATCAAAAGTGCTTTTGTTTTCATGTGTAATAGATTTACTTTATTTTATTTCTGTTTCTTCTTCAATTCTTTATTTTATTTATTTATTTATTTATTTATTTATTTATTTATTTATTTATTTTGCAGTTTGAGACAAATGTTAGTTTTGGTTTTTTTTGTTTTTTGGGTTTTTTTTGGCAGAATCTCACACATTCACCCAGGCTGGAGTGTAGTGGCATGATGTCGGTTCACTGCAACCTCTGCCTCCTGGTTTCAAGTGACTCTTTTGCCTCAACCTCCTGAGTATGTGGGACTACAGGCCGGCACCACCACACCCAGCTAATTTTTGTACTTTTAGCAGAGATGGGGTTTCACCATGTTGGCCAGGCTGGCCTTGAACTCCTGACCTCAGGTGATCCACCCGCCTTGGCCTCCCCAAAGTGCTGGGATTACAGGCATGAATGACCATGCCCGGCTGAGATAAATCTTAGTTTTCAAAATTTCTTTTTTAATTCGTAATCACAGAGAGGAGTCTGCAATGCCCAGTGGAGGAAGGAGGAACTGGAGTGTGAGCAGTAGCTGGGTGGGCACCATGGCTGGGATCACCACCGTCGAGGCAGTGAAGTGCAAGATCCAGGTTCTACAGCACCAGGCAGATGATACAGAGGAGTGAGCTGAGCGCCTCCAGTGAGAAGCTGAGGGAAAAAGGTGGGTCTGGGAACAGGCTGAGGCTGAAGTGGCCTCCGTGAACGGTAGGATCCAGCTGGTTGAAGAGGAGCTGGACTGTGCTCAGGAGCGCCTGGCCACTGCCCTGCAAAAGCTGGAAGAAGCGGGAAAAGCAGCTGATGAGAGTGAGAGAGATATAAAGGTTACTGAAAACCGGGCCTTAAAAGGTGAAGAAAAGATGGAACTCCAGGAAATCCAACTCAAAGAAGCTAAGCACATTGCAGATGAGGCAGATGAGAAGTATGAAGAGGTGACTCGTAAGTTGGTGATCATTGAAGGAGACATGGGATGCACAGAGGAATGAGCTGAGCTGGCAGAGTCCCATTGTTGAGAGATGGATGAGCAGATCAGACTGATGGACCAGAACCTGAAGTGTCTGAGTGCAGCTGAAGAAAACTACTCTCAAAAAGAAGACAAATGTGAGGAAGAGATGAAGATTCTTACTGATAATCTCAAGGAGGCAGAGACCCATGCTGAGTTGGCTGAGAGATCAGTAGCCAAGCTGGAAAAGACAATTGATGACTTAGAAGATAAACTGAAATGCACCAAAGAGGAACACCTTTGTACACAAAGGATGCTGGACCAGACTCTGCTTGACCTGAATGCGATGTAGAATGCCCCAGTCCCACCCTGCTGCTGCTCCTCCCTCTGACCCTGACTCCGCCTGAGGCCACCCTGCCCAAAGCTGACCTTTACCTGAGGGCTGATCTCTAACTGGAAGGCTGCTTTCTCCTTTTGCCACCCCCTCCTCCCCTGCCTCTTTTTCACCAAACTGTCTCTGCCTCTTCCTGGAGATTCCAGCTGGGCTAGAGGCTGAGAACCTTTGCAAACAACATTTAAGGGAATGTGAGCCCAATGCATAATGTCTTTAAAAATCATGTTGTGAAAAAAAAATACATAATCACTTCTGGAAGATGCCTTTGTCACATCCTATAATCAGCTCACATCATTTTTTTCTGTACAAGTATATTTTCCAGTTATTTACCTGTTGACCCCAGAATTTGTTAGATTTTTTAAAAAACAATTTCTAAATAGTTTCTGTTTGAAACTAGTTGCGTCCAGTTCAGATCAAGGTCTGCATGCTTTCTAGTCTTTATTATTTATTGGAAAACTTCGGTACGTAATACAAAAGTTTGATTGTTTCAGTGTGTACCTGGTAAAGAATCAGTGACCTTTTACCTTAACATCAAAATGTAGTTTAACCAGTTAATGTATTTTTCAGTTTTCTTTCCTTATGTCATCTGTGAACATCTTGAGCTGTGAGCTATTAAGTGCATGCTTCCCTCAAGGCCCTCTGGTCCATTCTGGACTAATGTTGAAAGATGGGATGGATTGGCATGGAACTGTTGGGGTGATCAGACCCAACACCAGGCTGTGGGGGCTAAGAAGTCCAGTGGAGTCAAAGGAATGAGAAAAGACAAGTTAAGAATGCATAAGGTGGGTCCAGGGGGCCAACGCTAGTATGGAGGCTGCAATAGACCTGAGCTCTGGAAGCCCACACTATTAGTGATCAAACAAAGCAGCAGGTGGTGAGGATGTGGGGTTTGAGAGGAAGCAGTGCATCAAGCACATGATCTATAGGTGTGTCAGGTTAACATTTATATGGAACATGTTCTGCTACTTGAGATCATGGGGAACATATTCTTCTAGTTTAAGATACAATCATTTTATGAGCCTGGGAGTGCTAGAAGCAAAGAACCATCAAGTCTAGGCACATTCCAGAGGCCACGAGGGGTTTTATGCCCTGAACCCTGAATTCCATCCAAGCCACGAGGGGTTTGTTGGGGAAAGAAAGAGAGATCAGACTGTTACTGTGCCTATGTAGAAAGAAGAAGACATAAGAAACTCCATTTTGTTCTGTACTAAGAAAAATTCTTCTGCCTTGAGATGCTGTTAATCTGTAACCCTAGCTCCAACCCTGTGCAGAAACATGTACTGTGTTGACTCAAGGTTTAATGGATTTAGGGCTGTGCAGGATGTGCCTTGTTTAAAATGTGTTTGCAGGCAGTATGCTTGGTAAAAGTCATCACCATTCTCCAGTCTCAAATACCAAGGGACACAATGCACTGCAGAAGGCCACAGGGACCTCTGCCCAAGAAAGCCTGGGTATTGTCCAAGGTTTCTGCCTGCTGAGACAGCCTGAGATATGGCCTCATGGGAAGGGAAAGGCCTGACTGTCCCCCAGCCCAACACCCGTAAAGGGTCTGTGCTGAGGAGGATTAGTGAAAGAGGAAGACCTCTTTGCAGTTGAGATAAAAGGAAGGCATCTATCTCCTGCTCATCCTGGGAATGGAACATCTCACTGTAAAACCTGATTGTACATTCTATTTACTGAGATAGGAGAAAACCGCCTTATGGCTGGAGGTGAGACATGCTGGTGGCAATACTGCTCTTTACTGCACTGAGATGTTTGTGTAAAGTCAAA
Source organism: Gorilla gorilla gorilla (assembly GCF_029281585.2). Classification (NCBI taxonomy): domain Eukaryota; kingdom Metazoa; phylum Chordata; class Mammalia; order Primates; family Hominidae; genus Gorilla; species Gorilla gorilla. The sequence goes on from NC_073244.2 coordinate 65,375,498, forward strand.
CATAAATCTGGTCTACATGCACATTGAGGCACAGCACCTTTCCTTAAACTTATTTATGACACAGAGACCTTTGCTCACATGTTTTCCTGCTGACCCTCTCCACACCATTAGCCTGTAGTCCTGCCACATCCCCCTCACTGAGATAGTAGAGATAGTGATCAATAAATACTGAGGGAACTCAGAGACCAGTGCCGATGCGGGTCCTCCGTATGCTGAGCGCCGGTCCTCTGGGCCCAGTGTTCTTTCTCTATACTTTGTCTCTGTGTCTTATTTCTTTTCTCAGTCTCTCATCCCACCTGATGAGAAGTACCCACAGGTGTGGAGGGGCTGGCCCCCTTCAGGGTTTTATGCCTTGGGCTTAGATTGTAATTTGGCAGGGCAGGCTTCTACCCTTTGGCACAGAGCTGGGTGTTCCAAAGGCCACAAGGGGTTTTAGGCCCTGGACCCTGGCATGTTCCAAGACTCTTTATATTATGTCAGACTAGCAAGCCCTGCCTCAGCTTTTCCCCAACATGGAACGCTATTCTAAAAGCACCCATGATTCTTTTTTTTCTTTTTTTCAGATGGAGTTTCACTCTTGTTGCTCAGGCTGGAGTGCAATGGTGTGATCTCAGCTCACTGCAACCTCCACCTCCCGGGTTCAAGCGATTCTCCTGCGTCAGCCTCTCGGGTAGCTGAGATTACAGGCATGATCCATTGCTCCCAGCCACCCATGTATTCCTGATTGAAAAAATTTGCTTATGTCTTAGTTCTACAGCTGACCCTCTTTCGCTATTTTCAAGGTCAATAGCTGTGTGTTCACACTTCTGCATTTTATAAATGTTACTGTGATTTTCTTCTAAGGAAAAATTAAATGTCAGGAATCAGTGGCATCAGAACCTTGCAAAAGAAGTTTCTTTAGCCCAGGCATGTGAAAGATGCTTCTGTAATTCTCAAGGATAGGGGTGATAAAGACCAAGCCTTCCCATTAGCCCTTCCAGGCCCCCATGTAAGAATTCAGGCACACCTGCTCACTCATCTCAGACCTTCTCAGGGTAACTTGGTGAAAATTTCCCTGCTCTGAGCCCAGTGAGCCTCCCTGCAACTTGGAGATGAGGGGCTAGACCAGAAAAGCTCAACCCGAGTGACCCAGTCCCCTGAAATGATCGGCAAAATAGTGCATGTCTTGGTGTGGCTTTTCTTCTGGCAGAGGGGAGTGCCCAGTTGTAATTAGAATTTTAAATGGGATGCAGTACCCCAAAAATAAAATTTAAAAAATTTTTTTTTAAAAATGTGAAAGAATGGAAGAAACAGAGGTGTAGACTCAGACACAGAGACCATATTCGAGGCCTTTCTCTGTATGAGGACATCACAGCAAAATCTAAAGCAGGTCACGTCAATCCCTGGCAGGGAACCAACCCTCCACCGGCTTCCCGTGTTCCCCAGGACAAAAGCCTAACTCCTCACTGTGGCTCCACAGCCCTGTGTCCAGGGCCCCTGCCAGTGTCCAGCCTCCTCCTGGGAGCTTGCCCTCATCTCATGAATCCCTCTGCACCAGTCACATTTGCTTTTCTGTTTTCCCAGATATCAAAACCCTTCCTGTCTCAAGTTGCTGTCCCTGCTCTTACCGTATGTCCCTAAATGTTCACGGCCCTGTGCCTTCCTTCTTCAGGTCTAGGCTCGGAGACGTCTCCCATGCCCTCCCAACCCCATCTGAAGTTCCCTCTGCCAATCAGTCTCTATCATGTTACTCAGGTTTTATTATCTCTGCATCAATCACATCAGAATTTTTTTTTCTTTTTTTTGGAGACAGAGTATTGCCCGGGCTGTGAGTGCAGTCTCGTGATCTTGGCTCACTACAACCTCTGTTTCCTGGGTTCAAGTGATTCTTGTGCCTCAGCATCCCACGTAGCTGAGATTACAGGTGTGTGTCACCACACCTGGCTAATTATTGTATTTTTTTTTTTATATATTTTTTTATTTTTGAGTCTCACACTGTCACCCCAGACTGAAGTGCAATGGCATGATCTTGGCTCAGTGCAACTGCCACCTCCTGGGTTCAAGCGATTCTCCTGCCTCCACTTCCTGAGTAGCTGGGATTACAAACCACCACCAAGCCCAGTTACTTTTTGTATTTTTAGTAGAGATGGGGTTTCACCGTGTTGGCAAGGCTGGTCTCAAACTTCTGACCTCAAGTAATCCACCCTCCTCAGCCTTACAGAGTGCTGGTATTACAGACATGAGCCACCAAGCGTGGCTCAGTTTTTTTATTTTTGGTAGAGACAGGGTTTCACCGTGTTGGCCAGGCTGGTCTCAAACTCCTGAGCCCAAGTGATCCTCACACCTCAGACTCCTAAGTAGCTTGGACCAGAGACACACAGATGTGCACAACCATGCCTGGCTAAGTTTTTGTATTTTTGGTAGAGATGGGGTTTCACCATGTTTCACCAAACTCCTGAGCTCAAGAGATCTATCTGCCTCAGCCTCCCAGAGTGCTGGGATGACAGGCGTGAGTCACCACACCCAGCATCTGCATGGGGTTTGGTCAGGGCTGGGTCTGGGGACCCAGGGCTGGGTCAGGAAGGGGAGCTCATTCCAGCCCAGCTCCCACTGTTGCAGTGTGTGTGTGGGCTCCTCTAGGAAAGAAGTGCAAGTTTTCCTGTGGGAGTTTATCATCCCTGGTGCAGTAGGCAGCTGACGGGACCATATTTCCCAGGGTGAGGTCACCTTTGTATGTGTGGTTGTGTTCCACGGAGGGGGTGTGTTGATTCTGAGCAATAAACAACATATTTCTAACATTCAGGATTGACTTCTAAAGACTCTTGGTACGTGAGGAAGAAACCCGGAAGAGGAAGAGGAGAGCAAAGGAGTCAGGGATGGCTTTTTCTCAGGTGAGATAATATTTTCAGTGGATTGTTCTGTCTCCTTCCTTTCAGAAATGCTGGGCCTTGGAGTTGGGAATCTTCTCTGAGTCTGAAGCATCCTGCCTGACAGGTTTGCTCACATTCACTCATGCCTTCCCTCAGTCCCTCTTATCTCGCTTAGATTCCATCTCTCGTGATCCAGTGACATGAACGTGGGAAGAGGCTGCACTGGGCATGGTCTTGGGAAGGGCTCACACCCAGACATGGATGGAGACGGGGTGAGGGTCCCATGGTGTCAGTGCTGTTGGACAGCAGGGATTGTTCAGGGGCCACCTCTGGACGTACTGTCAGCTCTCTGTGGACCAGTATTAGAGCAGCTGCCAATGGAAGTCATGTATTCATGTGCACAAAGTACATGGTAAATTCTAGAAAAGGTGACCAAGATCGAGAAATGTTTTCTGCCTGATTTTATGCTACATTTTTAGTTTTTTGAGTGAGTTACTGTGTTTCTGACTCCAAAAATCTTAGTAATTAGAATGGAAAGTTCATACACAGACATGAAAGATAGAAGATGTTTTATTCCGTCATTATTTTAAGAATATGAAATCAACCTGAATAATAGCAGGAGATTCATTAAACCATTCTTAGCACATTAAAGCTCATGGAGACTGTGGTATTACTGTGGAGAGATTTGTGAAACAGGTGTTTTCATTAAACATTTTTATAATTTTTATTATTATGTTATGATAATATTATATTTTAAATATGCAGAGTCTTGCTCTGTCACCCAGGCTGAAGTGCAGTGGCATGATCTTGGCTCACAGGAACCTCCACCTTCCAGGTTCAAGTGGTCCTCCTGCCTCAGCCTCCCAAGTAGCTGGGATTATAGGCGCGCGTCACCATGCCCAGCTAATCTTGTTGTATTTTTATTAGTGACGGGTATCACCATGTTGGCCAGGCTGGTCTCAAACTGCTGATCTCAGGTGATCTGCCCACCTCAGTCTCCCAGAGTGCTGGGATTACAGGTGCAAGGCACTGTGCCCAGCCCCACCAATTATTATTAAATACATATTTTTATATTTAACCATCACATGATGTATCCATTTGTTTTGTGGTAAAACTGCAAGCAAAGCTGCAGCTTAGATTTTCTGCCATAACGCATCTCCTTTCCCTGTCACGTCCTCCACCCTCCTTCCAGCCTCACTGGGGAGCCACTACTGTCAGTTCTGTGCCAGGGGTCAGAGCAAGTCTCGTTCACGTGTATTTCTACATCGTTATGAGACTTATGAGATGATATCGTTATGAGATATAATCGATGAGATATAATGGATTTTCATACTTTGAGTAATCTAGTTTTCATATATTTTCTTTTGAGACTGGGTCTCACTGTGGTGCCCAGGCTGGAGCACAGTGGCATGATCTTAGCTTACTGCAATTTTCATCCTCAGGCTCAAGCCATCCTCCTACCTCAGGCTCCCAAGTAGCTGGAACCACAGGTGCCTGCCACCATAGTGGCTAGCTAATTTTTTTTTTTTTTTTTTTTTTTTTTTGAGATGTAGTCTCTGTTGCCCAGGCTGGAGTGCAGTGGTGGGATTTCAGATCATTGCAACCTCTGCCTCCTGGGATCAAGCAATTCTCCTGCATCAGCCTCCCATGTAGCTGGGATAACAGGCATGTGCCGCTGTGCCCAGCCAGATTTTAGTTTCCGATCTTTCACTGTGAATGTTGTCATCTCTGAAGACATCACCCGTACTCTGTCTCATCTAGATACTGAATGTCACTTGCTGTATCAATAAAAGTTTCTGGGCCGGGCGCGGTGGATCACGCATGTAATTCCAGCACTTTGAGAGGCTGAGTCAGGCAGATCACGAGGTCAGGAGTTTGAGACCAACCTGGCTAATATGGTGAAACCCCGTTTCTGCTAAAAATACAAAAATTAACTGGTTGTGGTGGCGTGCACCTGTAATTTCAGCTACTCAGGAGGCTAAGGCAGGAGAATCGCTTGATCCTAGGAGGTGGAGGTTGCAGTGAGCACAGACAGCACCATTGCACTCCAGCCTGGGTGACAGACTGAGACTCCACCTCAAAAAAAAAAAATAATAATTTTAGTAAAACACACAACTGGGAAGACAAAATGTGGTGAAAAATCCCTTACTCAGATTTGTTAGAATATTCACTTCATTTAAATCCTTGCCTTCACCTCTCTTGTCTTCTCATTTTCTGTAAAGATCAGAACTCTTCTCATAACCATTTGGTTAAAATGTGTTTTCATTTCAGGGTCTGTTGACATTCAGGGACGTGGCCATAGAATTCTCTCAGGAGGAGTGGAAATGCCTGGACCCTGCTCAGAGGACTCTATACAGAGACGTGATGCTGGAGAATTATAGGAACCTAGTCTCCCTGGGTGAGGATAACTTCCCTCCAGAAGTGGGGATGTGCCCTTGTGTATCTTTGTATTTTCTCTTGTTTTTAGATACAGTGTCTTGCTCTGTCACCCAGGGTAGAGTGCAATGGTGTGATCATGGCTCAGTGCAATCTTGAATTCCTTGGCTCAAGTGATTGTCCCACCTCAGCCTCCCCCGGTAGCTGGTACAGGTGCATGCCACCATGTTTGGGCAAATTTTTTAGTTTGTTTTCTTTCCAGACAGGGTCTTGCTGTGTTGTTGAAATTCATCTTGATCTCCTGAGCTCAAGAGATCCTCCTCAGTCTCCCGAGTAGCTGAGATTACAGGCGCCAACCACCATACCTAATTATTGGCTTTTATTTTTAAGATTTTTGCATATGTGCGGCCGGGCGTGGTGGCTCACGCCTGTAATCCCAGCACTTTGGGAGGCCAAGGTGGGCGGATCACGAGGTCAGGCGATCGAGACCAGCCTGGCCAACATGGTGAAACCCCGTCTCTACTAAAAATACAAAAATTAGCCGGGTGTGGTGGCATGGGCCTGTAATCCCAGCTACTTGGGAGGCTGAAGCAGGAGGATCACATGAACCTGGGAATCGGAGGTTGCAGTGAGCCAAGATCACCACTGCACATCTGCCTGGTGACAGAGTGAGACTCCATCTCAAAAAAATAAATAAAATAAAATAAAATGAAATATTTGCATATGTGTGTCCTTAAGGCTAATATAAGTCTATGAGTTTCTTGTAGACAACATGTAGTTGGTTCCTATTGATTCAGCCAGTCTTTGGTTTCTGAATGCAGAGTTACTTACAGTGGAAGTATTACTGATGGAGAAGACCTTACCCTTGGGATTTTGTTACATATTATCTGTGTTTCTTGTAGGTTTTTTTTGTTTTTCATTTCTCATTTACTACTTTTTGTGTTTAATTGCTTTTTTTGTGTAGACATGCTTTGACTCCCTTCTTATTTACTTCTTTTGTTTGTTTGTTTATGATGGAGTCTCACTCTGCCGCCAAGGCTACAGTTCAGTGGTATGATCTTGGCTCACCGCAGCCAGCTCCGCCTCTCGGGTTCAAATGTTTCTTGTGCCCCAGTGGCTCACGCCTGTAATCCCACACCTTGGGAGGCTGAGGCAGGCAAATCACCTGAGGTCAGGAGTTCAAAACCAGCCTGGCTAACATGGCAAAACTCCATCTCTACTGAAATACAAAAATTAGCCAGACACTGTGATGGGCGCCTGTAATCCTGCTACTCAAGAGTCTAATGCAGGAGAGTCACTTGAACCCAGGAGGTGGAGGTTGCAGTGAGCCGATTGCACCACTGCACTCCAGCCTGGGTGATAGCACGAGACTCTGTCTCAAAAAAAAAAAAAAAAAAAAATTCCATAACCTGCAAAAACTATTTCTCCACTAGAACTCTGTATTTATGTCAGAATTATTTCTGTGTATGTTGCACTTTCATCAACATATATGGATACTGTGTTTTCATGCTTTTTTCTTCTAAATAGGAAAAAAAGTTGAGTTATGAAGAAAAGGTACACTTATAACAGTTTCTGTATCTGTCCTTTTATTTGCCTATTCATTTATTTATTTATTTGTTGATGAGATGAAGTTTTGTTCTTGTCGCCCATGCTGGAGTGCAATGACACAATCTCGGGTCACTCCAATCTCCAACTCCCAGGTTCAAGCAATTCTCCTGCCTCAGTGTCATGAGTAGCTGGGATTACAGGCATGTGCCACCACACCTGGCTAATTTTGTATTTTAATAGACACAGGCTTTCTCCTTTTTTGGTTAGGCAGGTCAGAAACCCCTGCCCTCAATTGATCCACCAACATCGGCCTCCTAATCTGCTGGGATTACAGGTGTGAACCACCGCGCCCAGCCTGTCTGTCTTTTTATTTACCTTTACTGGAGAACTTTATATATATCTGTGGGTTGGAGTTACTCTTTAGACTTCTTTCATTTCTTTCTTTTTTAAGATGGAGTCTCGGTCTGTCACCCAGGCTGGAGTGCGGTGGTGCGACCTCAGCTAACTGCAACCTCTCCCTCCCAGGTTCAAGTGATTCTCCTGCTTCAGTCTCCCAGTAGCTGGGACTACAGGCACATGCCACCACACCTGGCTAATTTTTTTTTTTTTTTTTTTTTTAGAAACGGGGTTTCACCGTGTGAACCAGGATGGTCTCGATCTCCTGACCTCGTGATCTCCTGCCTCAGCCTCCCAAAGTGCTGGGATTACAGGTGTGAACCACCATGCCTGGCCAGCCTCAAAGTTTTTAAAACATGTTATTGCTATTAGATGGCTTCAAGTATTGTTAAGATTTATAGTACAGGCTCTAAACTTCCTTTGTTTAATCAGATTTTTCAGCCTTCGGTGATGTTGATGAGATGCTCCTGTTCCTGTCTCAGTCATTTCACTGTCCTGTCAGAAATAGCTTAGACTGGCCACCTGAGGTGGCTCATACCTCTAATCCCAACAGTTTCGGATGCCAAGGTGGCCTGATCACTTGAAATCAGGAGTTTGAGACCAGTCTGGCCAACATGGTGAAACCTCGAATCTACTAAATACAAGAAGTTGGCCAGTTGTGGTGGCTCAAGCCTGTAATCCCAGCACTTTGGGAGGCTGAGAAGGGCAGATCACCTGATTTCAGGAGTTCGAGGCCAGCCTGGCCAACGTGGTGAAACCCTGTCTCTACCAAAAATACAAAAATTAGCTGGGCATGCTGGCGCATGGCTGTTATCCCAAGTACTCGCTAGGCTGAGGCAGGAGAATGACTTGAACCCAGGAGGTGGAGGTTGTAGTGAGCCAAGGTTGCACCACTACACTCCAGTCCAGGTGACAAAGTAAGACTCGGGCTGAGGCGGGAGAATCTCTTGAGGCAGGAGAATCATGCCACTACACTCCAATGTGGGTGATAACGTGTGACTCAGTCTCAAACACAAACAAAAAGAGAAATAGCTTAAACTGGGAGGCTTCAGACACAGAAATTTATTTCTCATGAATTTGGAAAGTGGGAAATCCAAGAGCAAGGTGCCAGCCAAATTGGTTCCTGGTGAGAGCATTCTTCATGGTTTAGCCAGCCATCTTCCTGCTGTATCCTGACATGGTGGAAACAGGAACAGGAAAGTAGCTCTTTAATATCTCTTTTTATGAAAGCACAAGTCCTGTTCACGAGTAGTCAACACCTGTGACCAAATTGTCTCAAAGGCCCCATCTGCAGAACATCCTTTTGGAGAATAAGAACTCTGAACATGGCTTTTGGCCAATAAGAACATTCAGACCAGGTAGCCTGCATCATATTTTTTATGTTTTTATTGTGCAATTTGATTTATAAAATGTTTTCTCTGATCTTAGTTTAAAATTTTTCCCAGTGCACATTCTGTGTTTTATATTTTGTGCATAGTGAGCTAGATAATTAAGGTCAACAATGCACATATATATAGAATTGCTGTATTGCCTGGCTGTTTCATAAATGTAGTTGTGACATCATAATTGCACCCTCTGACACTGTTAGTCAATTCTTTTTTTTTTTTTTTGAGATGAAGTTTCACCCGGTCACTCAGGCTGGGTGCAATGGTGCAATCTCAGCTTACTACAACCTCCACTTCCTGTGTTTAGATGATTCTCCTGCCTCAGCCTTCCAAGTAGCTGAGATTACAGGCACCCACCACCACGACCAGCTAATTTTTTTGTATTTTTAGTAGAGTTGGGATTTCACCATGTTGGCCAAGCTACTCTCAAACTCCTGACTTCCTGATCAGCCTGCCTCAGCCTCCCAAAGTGCTGGTATTACAGACCGTGCCCAGCCGTTAGTAAATTCTTATTCCTTATAATGCTGTGTACTTCTTTGACCTCATAAATCAGATGGTAGTGATCTTAACATGTATTTCAGTTTTTATATTGTGTGCTGGTTGTAAGTAGAAGTTTGGCGTTTTTCTTAATGGAATTGTTTAGAATTTTGCAGGTTGTATAAATGTACTTATTCTTTGCTTCCTGGTTTTATGGATTACAATATTTTACTAATTAATTTTTATGATTGTACATAAGGCTTTTCGGTATGTGGTATGCAATATAACTGACACAGTCCACTAGTTAATGTCACACAGTGCCACCGGATGCTGTGTCTCACGCCTGCCATCCCCGGACTTTGAGAGGTTGAGGCAGGTGGATCACTTGAGGTCAAAAGTACGAGGCTGGCCTGGCCAACATGTTGAAACCCTATTTCTACTAAAAATACAAAAATTAGCCAAGCATGGTGGTGTGTGCCTGTAATCCCAGGTACTCAGGAGGCTGAGGCAGGAGAATGGCTTCAACCCAAAAGGTGGATGTTGCAGTGAGCCGACATCGGGCCATTGAACTCCAGCCAGTTGCAACAGAGTGAAACTTCATCTCAAAAATATAAAAATAAAAAAATTTTTTTTAATGTCACAACGTGCCTTTTCTTCATGGATATAGGTAATTTTATGACAGTTATTCAGAAAAACATTGTATTAACTTTTTTTTTTTTTTGAGGTGGAGTCTCACTTTGTCACCCAGGCTGAAGTACAGTGGTGAAATCTTGGCTCACTGCAACCTCTGCCCCTTGGGTTCAAACAATTCTTGTGCCTCAGCCTCCCGAGTAGCTGGGACTAGATGTGGGCCACTACGCCTGGCTACATTTTGTAATCTTTTCTTGTCTTCTCAGTGCTATGACTGTTTGACAATACAGAATTTCCATTGATTTTGGTTATCCTTACATGAGCTTGTTGTGGATTATTTACCAATATAGTATATCGTGTGGTCCTTTAGCATTTATTTGTATACAGTAAATATGGTGTAAATATGAAGAATATATACTTTTCATTGATGTGACAGTGATATGTTTTTTACAAACTGTTAGACACTTTAGGGTCACAATGGAAAAATATTCCTTACTTTAGGCTACACGTTTGTGCCCTGTCAATGTTTTGTCACAATCTTGGAAACAGACTTCCGTAAAAATAATTTGAAGCACATGTAATCGCCCTTTATTTGTTAAAGAATCTTAGGCTTTTCTGTTCCTAAACTTTGAGGGTCATGTTTTGAAAGTTTAAAATAACTATTGTTTTTTGTGTCTTATTTACACATTTCAGCATTATTTACCATCTGTACTTAATTTGAAAGCTTTTGGTGTTTATATTTTGTAGATATCTCTTCCAAATGCACGATGAAGGAATTCTTGTCAACAGCACAAGGCAACAGAGAAGTGTTCCATGCAGGGACATTGCAAATACATGAAAGTCATCACAATGGAAATTTTTGCTACCAGGATGTTGATAAAGATATTCATGACTTTGAATTTCAATGGCAAGAAGATGAAAGAAATGGCCATGAAGCACCCATGACAAAAATCAAAAAGTTGACAGGTAGTACAGAACGATATGATCAAAGTCATGCTAGAAACAAGCCTATTAAAGATCAGCTTGGATCAAGCTTTCATTCGCATCTGCCTGAAATGCACATATTTCAGACTGAAGAGAAAATTGATAATCAAGTTGTGAAGTCTATCAACGATGCTTCCTTGGTTTCAACAGCCCAAAGAATTTCTTGTAGGCCCAAAACCCATATATCTAATAACTATGGGAATAATTTCCGGAATTCTTCATTACTCACACAAAAACAGGAAGTACCCATGAGAGAAAAATCTTTCCAATGTAATGAGAGTGGCAAAGTCTTTAATTACAGCTCACTCTTAAGGAAACATCAGATAATCCATTTAGGAGACAAATATAAATGTGATATATGTGGCAAGCTCTTTAATCAGAAGCGAAACCTTGCATGCCATCGTAGATGTCACACTGGTGAGAATCCTTACAAGTGTAATGAATGTGGCAAGACCTTCAGTCAGACGTCATCCCTTACATGCCATCGTAGACTTCATACTGGAGAGAAACCTTACAAATGTGAAGAATGTGACAAAGCTTTCCATTTCAAATCAATACTTGAAAGACATAGGATAATTCATACTGAAGAGAAACCATACAAGTGTAATGAGTGTGGCAAGACCTTTAGGCAGAAGTCAATCCTTACACGCCATCATCGACTTCATACTGGAGAGAAACCTTACAAGTGTAATGAGTGTGGCAAGACCTTTAGTCACAAGTCATCCCTTACGTGCCATCGTAGACTTCATACTGGAGAGAAACCTTACAAGTGTAATGAGTGTGGCAAGACCTTTAGTCACAAGTCATCCCTTACATGCCATGGTAGACTTCATACTGGAGAGAAACCTTACAAATGTGAAGAATGTGACAAAGCTTACAGTTTCAGATCAAATTTTGAAATACATCGGAAAATTCATACTGAAGACAATGCTTACAAGTGTAATGAGTGTGGAAAGACCTTTAGCCGGACATCATCCCTTACATGCCATCGTAGACGTCATACTGGAGAGCAACCTTACAAATGTGAAGAATGTGACAAAGCTTTCCGTTTCAAATCAAACCTTGAAAGACATAGGAGAATTCATACTGGAGAGAAACCATACAAGTGTAATGAGTGTGGCAAGACCTTTAGTCGGAAGTCATACCTCACATGCCATCATAGACTTCATACTGGAGAGAAAGCTTACAAGTGTAATGAGTGCGGCAAGACCTTTAGTTGGAAGTCATCCCTTACCTGCCATCGTAGACTTCATTCTGGAGAGAAACCTTACAAGTGTAAGGAGTGTGGCAAGACCTTCAATCAGCAGTTAACCCTTAAACGCCATCGTAGACTTCATAGTGGAGAGAACCCTTACAAATGTGAAGATAGTGACAAAGCTTACAGTTTCAAATCAAACCTTGAAATACATCAGAAAATTCATACTGAAGAGAATCCTTACAAGTGTAATGAGTGTGGCAAGACCTTCAGTCGGACGTCATCCCTTACATGCCATCGTAGACTTCATACCGGAGAGAAACCTTACAAATGTGAAGAATGTGACAAAGCTTTCCGTGTGAAATCAAACCTTGAAGGACATAGGAGAATTCATACTGGAGAGAAACCGTACAAGTGTAATGAGTGTGGCAAGACCTTTAGTCGGAAGTCATATTTTATATGCCATCATAGACTTCATACTGGAGAGAAACCTTATAAGTGTAATGAGTGTGGCAAGAACTTTAGTCAGAAGTCATCCCTTATATGCCATCATAGACTTCATACTGGAGAGAAACCTTACAAGTGTAATGAGTGTGGCAAGACCTTTAGTCAGAAGTCAAACCTTACATGCCATCGTAGACTTCATACTGGAGAAAAACAAGTGTAATGAATGTGGTGAGGTTTTTAATCAACAAGCACACCTTGCAGGTCATCATAGAATTCATACTGCGGAGAAACCTTAGAAATGTGAAGCATGTGATAAAGTTTACAGTGGCAAATCAAGCCTCAAAAGACAGGAGAATTCATACTGGAGAGAAAGCTTATAAATGTGAAGAATGTCACAAAGTTTACAGTCGCACATCAAACCTTGAAAGACATAGGAGAATTCATACTGGAGAGAAACCATAAAAATGTAAGAGTTTGTGACAAGGCTTTTGGGCATGATTCGCACCTGGCACAACATGCTAGAATTCACACTGGAGAGAAACCTTACCAGTGTAATGAGTGTGGCAAAGCCTTTAGTAGGCAGTCAACACTTGTTTACCATCAGGCAATCCATGGTGTAGGGAAACTTTACTAAGGTAATGATTGTCACAAAGTCTTCAGTAATGCTACAACCATTGTGAATCACTGGAGAATCCATAACGAAGAGAGATGATACTAGGGTAATAAATTGGGCAAATTTTTCAGACATTGTTCATACCTTGCAGTTCATCGGTGAACTCAATGCTGGAGAGAAACCTTACAAATGTCATGACTGTGGCAAGGTCTTCAGTCAAGCTTCATCCTATGCAAAACATAGGAGAATTCATACAGGAGAGAAACCTCACATGTGTGATGATAGTGGCAAAGCCTTCACTTCACACCTCATGAGACATCAGAGAATGCATACTGGACAGAAATCTTACAAATGTCATCAGTGTGCCAAGGTCTTCAGTCTGAGTTCACTCCTTGCAGAATATGAGAAAATTCATTTTGGAGGTAGTTGCTCCATATGCAATGAGTAGAGCAAACCATCAAGCATTAATTGACATTAGGGTCAATTCAGCATTGACTTGAGTTTGTATTGACTTAACATTGAGTTCAAGCATTAATTGACATTAGTGTTTATGTTAAGAGGATTGGGCCAGGCACATCAGCTTACACCTGTAATCTGAGCGCTTTGGGAGGCCAAGGTGGGTAGATCACTTGAGGTCAGGAGTTTGAGATCAGCCTGGCCAACAGATGTGAGCCATTTTCCCAGCCTGTTTTTTGTTTCTTTAAAAAAACTGATAGGGATTTTTATGGATATCATGTTGAATCTAAATCACATTGGGTTATTATATAATCATTTAACAATATTAATTTTTCCAAACCATCAGTATGGGTTGTAGCTCAATGTTTTTAATCATTTTGATCAATGTTTGTAGATTTCAAGGTACAAACTTCTGACCTTTTTACGTTTATTTCTAAGTATTTCTTACTTTAAGTTCTCCAGCAAATGGAAGTGTTTTAAAATTTTCTTTTAAAATTGTTTATTGTTAAAGTATGGAAATTGAACTAATTTTTGGTGCTGATACTGTATTGTGCAAATCCACTGAATATGTTACTTAGTTCCAGTAGTATTTTGGTTGGCTCTTTGTGATTTTCTACACAGAAGATTATGTCATCTACAAACAAATATAATTTTACTTCTTACTTTCTGATTTGGATGAGTTTTATTTCCTCTGCTATTTCGTTGCTCTGGCTGGGACAGCCAGTATTGATTGAATAGAAGGGATGAGAGCATTCTTGCATCATGTGAGATCCTCCAGGAAAGGCATTCCATTTTCCCTGCTTGACTATTTACTCATTGGTCATTTCATGGACGGTCTTTCTATTGTTGAGGTAAATTTCCTTTTCTATCTATTTTGTTTAGGATTTCTATGATGACTGGAGTTTGAATTTTGTGAAATGCTTTTTCTCCATCTATTAAGATGATGTGGTTTTCATCTTTTGTTCTGTTCAAGTGGTATATCACATTGATTTGCCTGAATATGTTGAACCATCCTTGCATTCCAGAAATAAGTGGCACTTGAATATCTACATTTTTTAAATGTCCTCTTGAATACAGTTTTCTAGTACAATGGATCTTGAAGAAGTTCATGGAAAAATACCTATTATGAGAAAATTGTGCATGAATTTCAGTTTTTGCAACAAAACAAACTGGTGCAAGTCTGTTATAGCATGTCTGAACAGGCTGTAGTTTAAGGCACTCAGAAGGATAAGACATGAGTTTGAAAAGAGACTCTATCAAAGCAATATAAATTCTGCTAAAATTGAAACGAAGAAACATCAAATTTACGATGAGATCAGATGCAGTGGCTCAGGCCTATAATCCCAGCACTTTCAGAGGCCAAGACAGGTAGGTCACATGAGCCCAGGTATTCAAGACGAGCCTGGGCAACATGGTGAAACCCCCTTGTCTACAAAAAATACAAAAATTAGCTGGGTATGGTGGCACCTGACTGCAGGGCCAACTACTGTGGAGTCTGCAGTGGAGGATGGCTTGAGCCTGGGAGGTCGAGGCTGCAGTGAGCTGTGGTCATGCCACTGCACTCCAGCATGGGTAATGGAGTGAGATACTGTCTCAATAAAAGAATAATTATGGGCCAGGCGCAGTGGCTCAATCCTGTAATCCCAGTACTTTGGGAGGCCGAGGCGGGTGGATCACAAGATCAGGAGATTGAGACCATCCTGGCTAACACAGTGAAACCACGTCTCTACTAAAAATACAAAAAAAAAAAAAAATTAGCCGGGCGTGCTGGCGGGTGCCTGTAGTCCCAGCTACTCAGGAGGCTGAGGCAGGAGAACGGCGTGAACCCAGGAGGCAGAACTTGCAGTGAGCCAAGATCGCACCACTGCACTCCAGCCTGGGGGACAGAGCGAGACTCCGTCTCAAAAAAAAAAAAAAAAAAATTATGGTAAAGTTTGGAAAGAGGAATAATGGAATCATTGATACTTTATGAAAAGGTTATGGAGACGATGCCCAAAAGAAACCATTTGTAAATGGATAACTCATTTTGAATTGAGACAAGACAGTGTTGAAGGTGATGCTAGGAGCGGCAGGCAGATCATATCAGTTTTTTGTTTTGTTTTGTTTGTTTGTTTGCTTTGAGGCAGTGTCTCGATCTGTTGCCCAAAAGCTACATAGAGGCCAGGCGCAATGGCTCATGACTGTAATCCCAGCACTTTGGGAGGCTGAGACAGGCAAATCACCTTAGGTCGGGAGTTCAAGACCAGCCTGACCAATATGGCGATTCCCCGTCTCTACTAAAAATACAAAATGAGCCAGGTGTGGTGGCGCATGCCTGTAATCCCAGCTACTCGGGAGGGGTGTGAGGGACCTGCCCCTCCACACCTGTGGGTATTCCTCATCAGGTGGGATGAGAGACTGAGAAAAGAAATAAGACACAGAGACAAAGTATAGAGAAAGAACACTGGGCCCAGAGGACTGGTGCTCAGCATACGGAGGACCTGCATCAGCACTGGTCTCTGAGTTCCTTCAGTATTTATTGATCACTATCTCTACTATCTCAGTGAGGGGGGTGTGGCAGGACTACAGGCTAATGATGTGGAGAGGGTCAGCAGGAAAACAAGTGAGCAAAGGAATCTGTATCATGAATAAGTTCAAGGAAAGGTACTGTGCCAGATGTGTACGTAGGCTAGATTTATGTTTCACTTTACACAAACATCTCAGTGTAGCAAAGAGTCACAGAGAAGTATTGCTGCCAGCATATCTCACCTCCAGCCATAGGGCAGTTTTCTCCTATCTCAGAATAGAACAGATGGTCGGCTTTACACTGAGACATTCCATTCCCAGGGATGAGCAGGAGACAGAAGTCTTCCTCTTATCTCAACTGCAAAGAGGCCTCCCTCTTTCACTCCTCCTCCTCAGCACAGACTCTTTACAGGTGTCAGGGTGGGGGATGGTAAGGCCTTTCCCACGAGGCCATATCTCAGGCTGTCTCAGTGGGGGAAACTTGGACAATACCCAGGCTTTCTAGGGCAGAGGTCCCTGCAGCTTTCCGCAGTGCACTGTGTCCCTGGTTAACTGAGAATGGAGAATGGTGATGACTTTTACCAAGCATACTGCCTGCAAACATATTGTTAACAAGGCACACCCTGCACAGCCCTAAATCCATTAAACCTTGATTCAATACAGCACATGTTTCTGTGACACAGGGTTGAGGCTATAGTTACAGATTAACAGCATCTCGAAGCAGAACAATTTTTCTTAGTACAGATCAAAATGGAGTTTCTTATGTCTTCCTTTTCTACATAGACAGTAACAATCTGATCTCTCTCTCTTTTCCCCACAGAAAGGAGAATCACTTGAACCCAGGAGGCGGAGGTTGTGGTGAGCCGAGATCGCGCCATTGCCCTCCAGCCTGGGCAATAACAGTGAAAATCTCTCTCAAAAGAAAAGAAAAGAAAAAAAGCTATATACTCCCCTAAGAAAAGAAAAAAAGCTATATACTCCCCTCACAAACTGGGGACCTCAAGATCTCCACCCTAAAATACTTATTTTGAATTTCCCCCTGGCAATGTAAACTGAGAGCTTATCTGCACAGGTGTGGGACAGAACCCATCCCTCTGCACACCTGAGACAAATGCCTATCTGATTGCTTCCCCTGCCCTATTGTTTACATAAAAATGCAGGGTCACTGAGGCAGTCGAAGGCATAAGTGACTATTCCTCCACACTCTCTCACATATAAATTGTGTATTTAGTGAAAGGTTGATCAAAGACTCAAAGAATGTGATCATTTGTTATCTACCTGTGACCCGGAAGCCCCCCAATTCCAGTTATTCCACCTTTCTAGACTGAACCAATGCATATCTTACATGTATTGATTGATGTATTTTGTCTCTGCAAAATGTGTAAAACCAAACTGCAGCCTGAACACCTTGGGCACACATTGTCAGCACCTCCTGAGGCTGTGTCAACGGGGGCATTTTTAACCTTGGCAAAATAGATTTCTAAATTGACTGAGACCTAGTAGATACTTTTAGTTCACAAGCTCATGAACGCAGAAGAAATCAAGAGAGAATAAGAAAAAAGCTAGGTGTCATGGAAAGCACAAAATCAGTTCCAAAATCTGAACTCCTTCATATTTATTCAACATAAGGAAATGTTCTTCAACGTTGTGTGATTAGATTCCATTTGCGAATGATATATATTTCTAGTATTTGATTAAAATAACCCATTCTATGTAATTTTAGCCAACTTAAACTGCAAATAATAAATGATCAATTATATACATACATAAAACTTCCTAATATTTCACTTAGTATTGCTATTACTGTGTTCTTGGGGCAGAAGCTCAGTCTGTCAGATACATTACAAGAGACTGGTGTCTCCATAATTGTGCTTAGGACTGTGTTGCATGAATGGATAAACTGTTAAGCAGGAACCTAGGAGAGCTAGGGTGACAAAGTTCAAGTCCATTAAAACTAGCAAGACATATTCCTTACAGCTCATGCACGAGTCACTGTCATAAGATGTTTATGGTTAAGGAAAGCAGCTTATTGATACCTGCAAGGACAAACTTCTACAGAAACACAATGTCCAGATGATCCAATATCCCATGACAATGTATGCTTTTAAGATAGCAGGCTGGTCTCGGACTCCTGACCTCCGGCGATCCACCTGCCTCGGCCTTCCAAAGCGCTGTCAATACAGGCGTAAGCCATCGCGCCTGGCCAAGGATAGCTTTAAATCAACAAAGTAATAAGTTTTGTTACAGTGTCAGCCCACCGGCAGGTAGACATACCTTAGCTTTTACGTAGGCCTTGGCCGGGCGCGGTGGCTCACGCCTGTAATCCCAGCACTTTGGGAGGCCAAGGCGGGAGGATCACGAGGTCAGGAGATCGAGACAATCCTGGCTAACACGATGAAACCCCGTCTCTACTAAAAATACAAAAAATTAGCCGGGCGTGGTGGTGGGCGCCTGTAGTCCCAGCTACTTGGGAGGCAGAGGCAGGAGAATGGCATGAACCCGGGAGGCAGAGCTTGCAGTGAGCCCATATCGCGCCACTGCACTCCAGCCTGGGCAACAGAGCGAGACTCCGTCTCAAAAAAAAAAAAGCTTTCACGAAGGCCTCTGTGTAAGAAAAACTTCAGGAGGAGGCGCTCCCCCTGCTTTCTGAGGACGCCCTACTGCGTAACTGGTAGGTTTCAATAAACTCTCTCGCCTCACTACACTCGGACCCTCGCCTTGCATTTTTTACTGCGCAAGATTCAAGAACTCTCACATGGGGTGTGGACTGTGACACCATTTTAGGCAACAAAACGACTGAACGTTATACAAAAACAGACAATCTAATTCTCACAAAAGTAGGAATTTGGTAGTCCTCATCCAGCATGCCAAGCAAAGATCCACACTGTGGAGTCACCGCTCACGAGAACAAAGGGGCTGACAGCTGGGAAACATGGGTGGATGAAGGGTGAGGCGCTCAGCAGCCGCCAACTGGGATTATTGAAAAGGGCAATAGGGTATTGAAAGGCGGAGGACACGGTCTAAAACGATACAAAAGCTGCAGAGCCACTGGGCCTGCGAGCTTCCCATGGGGAAGCCGGGACTCCCTGACAACTGCACAAACTCGCGTGGAGATTTCAACATCCCGAAGCACCCAGATTCCTTCTGGGCGGGTTCTGGACAGAGAGCGGGGACGGAACGGGAGGGGTAAAGGTCGCCGAGGGGGCGGGGCCAGAACAGGTGCTGGGTCGGGGAGAGAAGGTGGAGGCCGCTTTGGAAACCGGGCCTGGTTAGAGGGTGGGGGTGGGGCCTGGAATGGGAGTGGGCGGGGCAAGAGGGAGGAGGCTGCCTGGGGGCCGGGCTGGACAGCAGGAAAAGGCGGGACCCGAGGGTTAGCGTCATCTTGGGGGTAGGGGTCTGGAAGCGGTTTTGTTCTGAAGGGCGGGGCCTGGAGGGGGCGGGGCCTGGAGGGGGCGGGTCCGGGTTCTTTTCTCAGCTGGGCTGTGGATGTCGCCTACTCTCATCCTCTTGCCCTCCAGGACTGGGTCCTCCGGGTTCTGATTGGTGGATTGTTTCTGATGTGCCATGATATTACCCCTAATATCACAGGGATGCTTCCTGCCCGTTGAAGTTACTATTTCGAACAATCGAAGGTAAAACAACATATTGCAGTGGGCCACCTGTACTGAACGTTGAATCGTTTTTCCTCTTAAGTTGAAAATAGTTTCAATGCAAAGAGCTTTTCTGGAGCAGGTAGAGTCGCGCGTCCTGCAGGCGGGGCGAGCTCCCCTCAGTCTGGGGCAGGGCGGTGGAGAGGGTCAGGGACCTCGGTAAAGGGGTGGAGTGGGGCGCTGGTTTCAGCGGGCACAGACAATTAGAACGGCTTATTAAACTAAGCAAGGTCCTGGGTTGGGTTGTTTGAGTGGATAATGGAAACTGAAGGGTGACAAGCAGAACTGCCTATTACACACAGGAGGTGAAGGACAATTTCATATTTCATGGAAATAAAGTCAGGGCCCGGAGCGGTGGTTCACACCTGTAATCCCAGCACTTTGAGTGGCCAAGGTGAGAGGATCGCATGAGCCCAGGAGTTTGAGATCAGCCTGGGCAACATGATGAGACGTCGTCTCTACTAAAAATCAAAAAAAAAAAAAAAAAAAAATCAGCCAAGTGTGGTGGTGCGCGCCTGTGGTCCCAGATGCTGGAGCGCTGAGGTGGGAGGATCGCTTGAGCCAGGGAGTTGGAGGCTGCAGTGAGCCCTGATCTCACCACCACACTCTAGCCTGGGTGTCAGAGCTACACCCTGTCTCAAACAAACAAGCAAATAAATGAGAGGTGTAATCCCTCCTGTGAAAATAAAGAGATTTACTTTCCTTTCGTCTCTTTTCTTAGGAGACTTATTTAGAAAATTGGTAAATGGATTTTCTCTGTCTTTTGAGGTTTTTTGTTGTTTTGTTTTTGTTGTTCGTTTTTTAGATGGAGTTTTGCTCTTGTTGCTTAGGCTAGAGTGCAATTGCACGATCCCAGTTCACCGCAGCCTTCAACTTCCGGGTACAAGCCCGGTTTCGAACTCCTGACCTCAAGCGATTCGCCATCTTGGCCTCTGAAAGTACTGGGATTACAGGTGTGAACCACCACACCTGGTCTGAAGTGGTATTTTTTAGAAACTAACTAAACCTTTTTTCAGCTTGATGACCCAGGGATGTATTTCTGAAGGACTTGGGAGCTCTCTTTGAAAGGCAAAATACAGGGGAGACAGTACCTGTATCTCAGTAGGAAATTAAATAATTCATACATCAAATAATTCCAATTTAAAGCTATGACCTTTAAATAATTATGAGCCTTTGAAGAGAGAGGCCATTTCTCTTACTGTCTCCTGTCTCTGAAGTAAAAGCTGAAAAACAACAGGAATGAAGTCAGTGGCAAGACCAGCTGGTGCCACTGATGACCAGGCCTGAGGTTAAAATATTAACCCCCAACTCTAACCACACGTGCTCTCAATCTATCACGACCCTTTCACGTGGAACCCCTTACAGTTGTAAGCCCTTAAAAGGACCAGGAACTCTTTCTTCGGGGAGCTCGGTTCTTGAGATGCCAGTCAGCCGATGCTCCCGGCCAAATAAAGCCACTTCCTTCTTTAACCCTGTGTCTGAGGGCTTTTGTCTGTGGCTCGTCCTGCTACACCTTGAGAGAAATGTGCTCATTCAACTTGAGTCCGGTGGAATGCAGACATAACTTCTACGAGTTTTCCTGGTCACGTATGGTGGCCCACACCTGTAATCTCACCACTTTGGGAGGTCGAGGTGGACAGATCACTTGAGGTCAAGAGTTTGAAACTAGCCTGGCCAACATGGTGAAACCACCTCTCTACTAAAAATACAAAACAAAAGGCTGGGAGTGGTGGCTCACACCTGTAATCCCAGAAAATTGGAAGGCTTGGGCGGGTGGATCACAAGGTCAGGAGTTTGAGACCAGCCTGCCCAACATGGTGAAACCCCGACTCTACTAAAAATACGAAAGTTAGCTGGGCTCCTAGCTACTCGAGAGCCTGAGCCAGAAGAATCGCTTGAACCCGGGAGGCAGAGGTTGCAGTAAGCAGCTGAGATCGTGTCATTGCTCTCCAGCCTAGGCAACAGAGCGAGATTCTGTCTCAAACAAAAAAAACAGTGGTGGCATGCACCTGTAATCCCAGCTACTTGGGAGGCTGAGGCAAGAGAACTGCTTGAATCTGAGAGGTAGAGGTTGCAGTGAGCCGAGGTCGCCCCACTGCACTCCAGCCTATGCGAGTCTTCCTCTTATTTACAGGAAAAGTTTTCCTGTAAATAATTAGAAAGACTAAGCAACCCCAGAGATAAGACCTCCCGAGATCATTGTCCCTTTTTATGGAGTGATAAAGTAACCTTCCTTGAAGTGTATCACTCTGTCACCAATCAACTTGCTGCAACCTATGCACTGGTCTTGAATGGAAAATGTGGTGATTGTCCTAAAGCTTCTGTCTTTCCCTGTGTGTGAAACCTAAACGTCTCTACTATGGAACGCTGATCCCATTCATTTGGAGTTGATGTTTGCCAGTGGCTATCCTCATGCTTTGTGTTCAGATAAACTCTATACTTAATCATAAATTCTAAATTTTATTATTTACTGCTGACATCAGTTTCTGTCGGATTTTAGGAGCCTCACTAGAGAGGGCACCTGTTGCCATGTTGTAAAACTCACACTTGTCAAAAAAACATGGGTTAGGGTTTCTTCCCCTCCTCGGCATGAAGCTACTTAGCTGACACAGATGGTCACCTCCATTACCAAGTAGAGCCAGGATGAACTATGTGTGACCAAGGGTGTTGTCAAGTCCTCTTCCATGAAGACTGATTAGTGTTTATCTTGAAAACATGTACTTAATGGGTTGTATAGAACAGTGAAGTTTCTTTCTCTTTTCAACCTCTTAGCTGTTTGTCTGTATTTCGCTTCATAATCTGGCCTAAGGCTTATTTATTAATGAAATGGTTTTAATTTCTTTCTCTATTGTCGTCGTGGAGATGATTTCTCATTTGGGGGAAGACTTTTTGTTTGTTTTCAATTATGTTTTCTCAACAATTAGAAAGTGAAGTAAAAAGTATTTGTTGGGCCAGGTGCAGTGGCTCACGCCTGTAATGCCAGCACTTTGGGAGGCCGAGGCAGGCGGATCACCTGAAGTCAAGAGTTTGAGACCAGCCTGGCCAACATGGTGAAACCCGTCTACAAAAATAAAAAATTAGCCAGGCATGGTGGCACGCGAATGTAATGGCAGGTACTCCGGAGGCTGAGGCAGGGGAATCGCTTGAACCCAAGAGGAAGAGGCTGCAGTGAACCGAGATCCCGTCACTGCCCTCTAGCCTGGGTGACAGAGAAATACTCTGTCTCAAAAGAAATAAGTAAATAAATAAAGTAATAAATCTCTTCCACAAACGTGCTGAGACAACTAACTGAATATCCAGATGGAAAAGAATACTGTTGGATCCCTATCTCACACAATCAAAATTGTATTTTAAAACATTAAAAAAAAAAAAAAGGAAAAAGAGAGACGAGGAAGGAAGCGGTGCGGGAGGGGGTGTTACTTTGTCGCTCAGGCTGGCCTGGACCCCCAGGCTCAGCGATCCTCCCGCCGCTGCTTCCTGAGTAGCTGGGACCTCAGGCTCCTGCCCCCGCGCGCGCATCCCTCCCACCCCGGCGCCCCATCCAGCAGGTGGTCACCTCACTCCTCCCTGGCCTGAGCACTCCGTCCCGCATCCGTGGCGGTGGCTTTAGAGAAGTCTCTGAAGTTGAGCACAGGGTGGACTTGCCCTCCTGAGTGAATGGAGAATAGAAAGGCGGAGGATTTCTATTCTGTTTTGTGGGCCGTCAGCATGAAATCGTACCTTCCGCCCAGGCAGGGCTTTGCATTTCACATTCTAGTTTGCATCCCCGTTCCAGACAATTCCAGGGCTTTTGAATAGTGCCTCAACCTTACTGGCCGGTCTCGACTCCAAAACCCTAAAACAGGCGCTGGAGCGAGGGTGAGGGACTCACAGGTCCCACCCTGGCCTCGCCCTCTGCGCATTCCAAAGGGCAAAGTCTCTCCGCCTCTCTCCCCGCCCCTGCCTCGTCAGGCCCCGCCCACCTCCTCCCAGGTCCCGCCCAGGCCTGGCTTCTGTCCTGCGCGCAGATTCGCGAAAACCCGGAAGCGGATCGCGTGGAGTGACGGTGCCACGGCAGCGCGTGAGTTTGGCTCTGTGTTGTATTAAGTCTGCACTTCCCAGGTCCCTGGCGCTTCTGTACCTGGGGCGTGGGGTCCCCACAAACCTGGAAATTCTCAGCCATCTTCCTTCACCCAGAGCAAATTGAGACGACCCCGTGAGGGTCCGGGGGTCGCTTCCTTTTGTGTTTAAGGTCGCCCTGAGGCTGGTCCCGTCCCGGGTCTTTCTGCTATAGGGCAATGTATACACTTTCTATCGCACATTCTTCCTGCTCTAAACCTTTCTCAGACTCCTCCCACCCCGCGCTTTTTGAAGTCCTCACCCAAGAGGTGGATTCTCGCCCACTTCGGCCAGCGGAGCGCAGAACCGCGGCCCCAGTCCCGGGAAGGCCGCGTCCTCTGTCTGGTCCTGGGATCCTGCAGACCCCACCCTTGTCTTAAGGCGCCCTCGCCCCCCCACCACCTCCCTCCTTCTGCCGGGCCCTGCTGCTCCCTAGGTCTCCCCTCCGCAGTCACGGCTTCCCCTGAGCCCACGTTGGGGAGGTGCCCGGGGCTTGTCCTGTTGAAGGGGGCCAGCCCTTCCACACCTGTGGGTATTTCTCGTCAGGTGGGAAGAGAGACTGAGAAAAGAAATAAGACACAAAGACAAAGTATAGAGAAAGGACAGTGGGCCCAGGGGACCGGCGCCAGTGCCAGCCTCTGAGTTCCCTCAGTATTTATTGATCATTATTTTTACTGTCCTAGTGAGGGGAGTGTAGCAGGGCAACAGGTGGGGAGAAGGTCAGCAGGAAAACATGTGAGCAAAGGAATCTGTATCATGAATAAGTTCAAGGAAAGGTACTGTGCCTGGATGTGCATGTAGGCTAGATTTATATTTCTCTTCACCCAAACATCTCAGTGTAGCAAAGAGTCACAGAGCAGTATTGCTGCCAGCATATCTCGCCTCCAGCCACAGGGCGGTTTTCTCCTATCTCAGAATAGAACGAATGGAAATGGTCAGCTTTACACCTAGACATTCCATTCCCAGGGACCAGCAGGAGACAGAAGTCTTCCTCTTATCTCAACTGCAAAGAGGCCTTCCTCTTTCACTACTCTTCCTCAGCACAGACTCTTTATGGGTGTCAGGCTGGGGGATGGTAAGGTCTTTCTTTTCCCATGAGGCCATATCTCAGGCTGTCTCAGTGGGGGGAAACTTGGACAATACCCAGGCTTTCTAGGGCAGAGGTCCCTGCAGCTTTCTGCAGTGCACTGTGTCCCTGGTTAATCGAGAATGGAGAATGGTGATGACTTTTACCAAGCATACTGCCTGCAAACATGTTGCTAACAAGGCACATCCTGCACAGCCCTAAATCCATTAAACCTTGATTCAATACAGCACATGTTTCTGTGAGCACAGGGTTGGGGCTAAAGTTACAGATTAACAGTATCTCAAAGCAGAAACAATTTTTCTTAGTACAGATCAAAATGAAGTTTCTTATGTCTTCCTTTTCTGCATAGACACAGTAACAGTCTGATTTCTCTTTCTTTTCCCCATATCCTGTGACATGGGCTGTTCTTCCCTGCCCAGCTCCAGCCCCTTGAAAATGCTCTCCCCTGGTATGTCGCCATCTTACTCCAAACCGTCATGTGATTCTGTGGGCTAAAGGGATCAGGAGACACAGGCAGTAGAAAACCTGAGAAAGAGAAAAGAATGAGAAAGACCCATAACAGATGGCAAAGTAGAGGATGGGTGAGGGATTTGCCAAGAGACAACGAAAGTGAAAAAAATATATATAAGAAAGCAGGAGGAGAAAAGCAACTGGAGACATGCAGAGAAAAGCTAGATGTACAGAGAGATGAAGGACAGCAAGGTAGGGAGAGGGGCAGCAAAGAGGGAGGCTCATCAGAGTGAGGGAGAGGAGGAGGGATTTGGAGCCAGGGCAGACAGAGCAGAGTGGTGCTGGTGGCAAGGAGAACAGAGGGAGAAGCACAGCAGGGAGGACACCTGGGGATCTAGGCTGCCAGAGAGTGGGGACAAGGGGTATAACAGGGAAGAGAGAATTTAACGGGGAGAGCAGAGGAGGCACAGAGATGGTGTTGCGGGAAACTGAGGACTAAAGAGACTGATACGGGGGAGACAGAAGGATGTTTATTTAAGGTACGCACCGGCTCAGTGGATTTACATCTAAAAAGCTGAGCATTTCAACAAAGACAGAGTGGGGTTTTTATAAGCAGGCTTACAGAAGCAAAATAAAAGCAGTTAATCATATAATGATAGGTCATGTAGTCTATAGCATAGCATAACTTGTGGCCTTGCATAGCTGGTGGTCTTGCAGCTGCATTGAAAGAAAATCAAGAACAGCTAAATACATTTATTTTCTTTCTTTCTTTCTTTCTTTCTTTCTTTCTTTCTTTCTTTCTTTCTTTCTTTCTTTCTTTTCTTTCTTTCTTTCTTTCACTCTTGTTCTAAAGGGGAGGAGGTGTCTGGAGCCCATTCCTTTGGCTTCGACTTCGCAAACAGCGTTATGTTATAACTGTTCTTGAAGTGAGCTTGCTAGGCAGAGGAAAACTTGGTCTTCTCTTTTTAACCCTTGACTTGCCTGTTACTTTTCTTGGAGTGAATGAATGCATATTTATTTTTTTAATTTCTACCTGAGTTTTCTCCCTTTGATGCTTTTTATAAACAAGATTTTAATAGAAAGCATCACTATTACCTGATTATTCATGAAAAAGCAGGTTTTCTTCTTTAGGCACAGGCTGATATTTATATGGAGCTATTAGCTGAGTGGTAGTCTGCCTAGTCACAATTGCTTCTATAGTTGATTGAATGTTCCTTAACAAGGAGAGGTAAGAGGCAAGGGAGTATTAAACCAATTCTTATTATTTCTAGAACCACTCCTGTTAAGGTTTTGAATCGACTGGAGGAGGAAAACCAGCCTCTAAAGAGGGACTCGGGAGTCTACTTTGTCTAAGTCTGGACTGGAACATGGGCTAATTTTTTCATTCTTGCAGTTATTTCTATAACAGCCTTCCTATTGTCGTCGATTTCTAGGCAGCAATTAGTTAGATTAAACTTTCTACATACTCCTCCTTCCTGGGCTAGGAGGTAGTCGAAAGCTAATCTATTTTGGTAGATGGCATTTCTCATTTTTGTGGCTTGCTGGGCCAGTAAGTCTAATGCATTTGCTGTTTCATTAGTGATGATTCCAAGTACTGCTTGCAAATTTATGATGCGGTTAAGCATGTAAATTGGGCTGCGGTACCTTTATGACTTATCTTGTGCCCAGGTAGCTGGCCTAGAGTACTGAATTAGTCT
Source organism: Gorilla gorilla gorilla (assembly GCF_029281585.2). Taxonomy (NCBI): domain Eukaryota; kingdom Metazoa; phylum Chordata; class Mammalia; order Primates; family Hominidae; genus Gorilla; species Gorilla gorilla. The sequence continues at coordinate 65,402,341 of NC_073244.2, forward strand.
TTCAGGGGGCCAATCTGTGTCTTTCTAGTCTTCTATTTTTATGTCTTTTCTTATGTCTATATCTCTTTTGTTTTTTTCTTTGATTTTATTATAGACAAGATACCTTCAAGTTTCTCCCTGTTGCAGTGGGAGTGAGAAGAAACATGGTCTAATTGTTTCAAGTACACTAGCCCTTGTCCTTTTTCCTGGCAACTGTCGGTAGGCCCTTGGTGCACAGATCTAATAGAGACCAGAGGGTGCTTGCCAGGTATTTGGAGCTTCAAGCTGATACTAGGTGTGGTTTAGAGAAGAGAAACGGGAGAATGGGTTTGGATGAGGTGATCTGGAGTCATCTTTGCCTTGCCACAAAGTTTTCTTTAGTGTTTTATTATAATATTGCTGTCTTAAACAAGTTAATTCTTCTAGAGAGTCCGTAAAAGCTTTTCCTTAGTGAGCAACACAGTATCTCCTGATAATGGAAGTTTTTAAGAGCTAGGGGCTTAAGGCTGGGTGCGGTGGCTCACACCTGTAATCCCAGCACTTTGGGAGGCTGATGCGGGTGGATCACAAGGTCAGGAGATCAAGACCATCCTGGCTAACACGGTGAAACCCCGTCTCTACTAAAAATACAACAAACAATTAGCCAGGCCTGGTGGCGGGCACCTGTAGTCCCAGCTACTCAGGAGGCTGAGGCAGGAGAATGGCATGAACTTGGGAGGTGGAGCTTGCAGTGAGCCGAGATCACGCCAGTGCACTCCAGCCTGGGTGACAGAGTGAGACTGTCTCAAAAAAAAAAAAAAAAAAAAAAAGTGCTAGGTGCATCGGTTCGGGGGAAGAGTCAGTTAGAGTTAAATTATCTTGTGACATTAACTCTTTTGCTTCTTAAGGCCGTTGGTCTCCTATGTTAGTCCTTCTACAAACATAACATGAGAAAATGCTTAAGCTGCTAGCAATGTTTTCAGCTAGCCGAGCAAACAGGTTTTTAGCTAAAGGATGATGCTCTCATAACTTCTAGTCTACATGCTTATGGAATGATTTCAAGACTCGGAATTGTTGCTGGTCCGGGTTCCTTTTTGATAACATATAGGTAGGTTGCTGGGTAGGTGTGTGTGGAGACACGTATGGGGTAACCTGCAGTCCACACGGGTAGGTCTGGCTTTAGAATGGTGAAATTTACTGGATGACAGGTTTTTGTTTCACACTCTGGTTTTACTGGCATTTCGATAAGCATAATTGGCCTTTGTTGTGTGCTGGGGTGCCACGATATGCAATATTGAGAATCTTTTTCTGGGTCCCGGGGGACAAGGTGGCATGCATACATATTTGTAGTCATTTCTATAGTATCTTTATACAGGTAGGTTACCACAGACGGATGAGTCTAGGTCTGCTGCTGGGCAAGCATCAAAATACAGAGAAATAGGCCATCGGTAAAAGGGAGGGACCTTGGTTTGGTTTAAGAGGGAACTGTCTTTTGACCTTGCGTGTATTTTAAACTATTCACCAGGTGAAAACTTTGTGTTATAACATACATAAGGTTGGTTATTTCCTGGGTCACAAATTGAGTAGATGGTCTGATTATAAGTACAAGTCTCTTTTTTTTCTTTTTTTTTTTTGAGATGGAGTTTCACTCTTGTTGCCCAGGCTGGAGTGCAATGACATGATCATGGCTCACCACAACCTCCACCTTCTGGGTTCAAGCAATTCTCCTGCCCCATCCTCCTGAACAGCTGTGATTACAGGCATGTACCACCATGCCTGGTTAATTTTGTACTTTTATTCAATATGGGGTTGCTCCATGTTGGTGTGGCTGGTCTCGAACTCCCGACCTCAGGTGATCCACCTGCCTCGGCCTCCCAGAGTGCTGGAATTACAGGCATGAGTGACCACACCTGGCCTTTATAAGTACAAGTTCTTAAGCGAGTCCTTGTACACTCATAATAAGTATGGTGCAATAGAGTCTTAGTTATCCTGTTCCCTGACCAGGTAGTATGTGTACAGTGGGGACACATTTCTATAGTTGCTTCTTCTACCATGGTTAAGGAGGGTAACAACAGCAAAACAGTGTACAGCATATTCATATCCAGCAAGGACAGAAGAGGGCCTTGCCTGGCAGAGGAGGTTGAGCACAACAGAACAATAATAAAACAGTTAGTATTACAAGGAAAACTACTAGTCTTAAGATTTCTAACCACATTTACTTGCTTGACTAGTCCTCAAGCTTCGGCCATGCGTAGACTAGTCAGCTTCCGGTGTGTGACTAGAGCAGGGCTTGTCGTCCCCTCCAGCTTCAGCTGTGCATAGACTAGTCAGCTTCCGGTGTGTGACTAGAGCTGGGCTTGTCATCCCCTTCACCTTCAGCTGCGCATAGACTGGTCAGCCTCCAGAGTGACCAGAGCAGGGCTGTCGTCCTCAGCAGCAGCTTGGTCTCATCTCAGGATCAGCTGAGTTGGATGATCTGGGTCTTGCTGGCTGTTCCACTTGTCCTGAACTGCTGGTTTCAGCTGACTGTGGTGGATCTACGGCATGATTCCTGCAAGTTTAATAGCAGTGGGAGTGGACAAGATTACAATATAGGGCCCATTCTATATGGGTCCTAGAGAAGTTGGATTCTACTTTTTAACCCAAACAGAGTCTCCAGGTTTAAGCGGTGTACTGGATCTGTCAGACTTATCGGCATTCTTTCTCATATTCAGTTATGGACTTCTTGCCTGGCTATTATTAAAGCCTGCATTTGTTTTCTTAAAGTTAATTCCTCTAGTTCTTGGAGATCACTTTTAATTTGACTTATGATTGGAGAGGCCGACTGAACGAACTCTCATAAGGTGAATACCTAGTTTGTTTGGTGGGGGTGCACCTGACTCAGAGGACAACCATATGAAAGACCTGATCTTATCTCAGATGAGTTTCTTGGCAGTATTTCTTCAGTAGCTGCTTAGCGTCTGGTTCATGTATTTTACTTTTCTTGAACTTTCCGGCCAATAGTCTGTGTGTAGCTTCTATTTTATTTTTAGCAGTCTTGTTAAATCTTGCACTATTTCAGCTGCAAATGCTGGCCCATTGTCTGACTTTAGCGATAGAGGCAGTCCAAACCTGGGAAGAAGTCTTCAGTCACTTCTCATGCTTTTTCTGTCCTGGTGGGGAAAGCCTTAGCCTATCTTGAAAAGGTACAAATAAGCACTAGCATATACTGACATCCTCTGTCGGATGCACGGAGCACTTTGGTAAAGTTTATAACCAAGTTTTCACAAGGCATGGCTCCTGCTTCTCGAATTCTTGGGGGCCAAGAGGGCCCCTGTCATGGTTATTCTGAGCACAGGTTAAGCATTGTTTACAAATGGCTCAAATGACAGCAGAGAGCCACAGCACATAGAAATGGCACTTTCATGGCCGGGCGCGGTGGCTCATGCCTGTAATCCTACCACTTTGGGAGGCCAGGGTGGGCAGATCATGAGGTCCGGAGTTCAAGACCAGTATGAGCAACATAGTGACACCCGGTCTCTACTGAAAAAACAGAAAAAAGTAGCCAGTCATGATGGCAGGTGCCTGTAATACCAGCTACTAGGGAGGCTGAGGCAGAAGAAACACTTGAACCCGGGAAGCAGAGGTTGCAGTGAGCCAAGATTGCACCACTGCACTCCAGCCTGGGTGACAGAGCGAGATTCAATCTCAAAAAAAAAAAACCAGAAATGGCACTTTCATAACGTTGCTAATGCTGTTTTTCTTATATGAGTTTCTTGATGAGTTTGCTTCACAAACTTAGGAGCTAACATCTTTGGAATGGCTAGTCTATAGAAGAACTTCTTTTACTTTCTTTTCATACATTTTATATCTTCTTGGCACACCAGGATCTTTGATTTGGAGTATAACTTGGGTCGTCTTGGAGAGGAGGTTCTGGGAGGAGAGGCATAGCTAAGGCTTCCTCTTTAAAATGCGGCGTGATCATTGCTGCCTGCTTTGCCTCCCTCTCTGCCTTTCTGTTTCCTTTGGCTTCTGGCATCCTTGCCTTTTGGTGGCCTCTGCAATGCATTATAGCTACTTTTTCTGGAGCCTATACTGCCTCTAAGAGCTGTAGAATCTCTTCTTTGTACTTTATTTCTTTCCTCTAGCTGTTAAAAGTCCTCTCTCTTTATCTATAGTTCCATGTACATGCAAGGTAGTAAAAGCATACTTAGAATTAGTGTAAATACTGACTTTCTTCTCTTTTGCTAGCAGCAGTGCTCTTGTCAGGGCTATTAATTCTGCCTTTTGAGCTCATGTTCCGGTAGACAGAGGCTGAGCCTCTACTACTGAGTCTAATGTTACCACTGCATACCTGGCATGTCCAAACTCTTCTAGCACAGAACTACTTCCACCTGTGAAGTACTTGACATCTGGGTCTCTGAGGGGTCTGTCTGTAAGATCTTTCTCATTGGGGAATACCTCGTCTACTGTTTTGACACAGTTATGGAGAGGAGCTCCCTATTCAACTGGGAGCAGAGTAGCTGGGTTAGGGTGTTTACTGTTCTAAAGTTGTGTAAGGGTTTTCACATAGAAGCCCTTGGTACTGAGTCATCCTCAGGTTTGATAACTAATGGTGTCTTCTTTGATCCATCAAAGTTATGACTCAGTGTGGCACCCAGATGGTTAGTTGCTGTCCTAGAGTTAATTTGCTAGCTTTTTGTGTTAACAAGATGGTGGCAGCTAATGCCTTAAGGCAAAGAGGCCATCTTAACACCACGGAGTCTGGTTGTTTGGATAAATGTGCCACGGGGCGATGCCACGATCCTATAAGTTGAGTCAGAACCCCTATAGCCTTTCTTTTTTGTTCATGAACATATAGAAAGTAAGACTTAGTTATGTCTTGTAGTCTTAAGGCTGGGGCCTGGGTTAAAGCTTCCTTGACCTGCTTGAAGTCTATTTCTTGATTAGGTTTTCAAAGGAGGGGCTCCTTTTCTCCTCCTTTTGTGGCTTCATATTAACGACTTAGCCATCAGTGAACAATTTGGAATCCGGAATCTTGCTGCCTCTAAAAATTCCTATTTGACGTTGGGTAGTCGGGGTTGGAAGGGCACAAATGGCTTGCTTCCACTCATAGCCAAGCCGGTGTTCCTCGTGGCTCACTATGACACCTAGATATATGGAACCTCTTCAAGGCAAGTTTGGGCTTTCTTTTTTGCTATTTTGTAACTTATTTTCTATAGGAAATGGAAGAGATCCTGGGTTCCCCGATAACAGTCCTCTTAGATTGGGGTGGGCAAAAGAAGCTCATCTGCATACTGCAACAAGGTGCAGTTGCTATTTGGCAGGGTATAAGCCATGAGGTCTGAGGCCAATGTTTCTCTAAAGATTGTGGGAGAGAACCGGGCATGGTGGCTCGCGGCTGTAATCCCAGCACTTCAGGTGGCTGAGGCGGCTGGATCAGGAGGTCAGGAGTCCAAGACCAGACCAGCCAAGATGGTGAAACCCGGTCTCTACTAAAAATACAAAAACTGGCCACGTGCGGTGGCTGGCACCTGTAATCCTAGCTACTCTGGAGGCTAAGGCAGGAGAATTGCTTGAACCCAGGCGGCAGAGGTTGCAGTGAGCTGAGATCGCGCCACTGCACTCCAGCCTGGGCAACAGAGCAAGACTCCATCTCAAAAAAAAAAAAAAAAAGAGATTGTGGGAGAGTTTTTTTGTTTGTTTGAGACGGTGTCTCACTCTGTCGCCCACGCTGGAGTGCAGTGGTGCGATCTCGGCTCACTGCAAGCTCCGCCTCCTCCCGCCTCCTGGGTTCACACCATTCTCCTGCCTCAGCCTTCGGAGTAGCTGGGACTACAGGGGCCCACCACCACGCCCGGCTAATCTTTGTATTTTAAGTAGAGACGGGGTTTCACCTTGTTAACCAGGATGTTCTCGATCTCCTGACCTCGTGATCCACCCGCCTCGGCCTCCCAAAGTGCTGGGATTACAGGCGTGAGCCACCACGCCCGGCTGTGGGAGAGTTTTTAAACCTTTGTGGGAGTCTAGTCCAGGTGAACTGTGACGCTTCATTGTCTTATGAAATGCAAAGATAGGCTGAGTAACTGGTGCCAGACAGATATAAAAGAGAGCATCCTTTAAGTTTAAGACTGTAAACTAGGTAGCACTTGTTGGAGTCCTATCACAGTGTACGGGTTGGGTACCACTGGATGGATAGTTACCGTGGCCTGGTTTACAACAGGCAAATCTTGCACCGGCCTATATTCATTAGACCCTGGCCCTGGCAATGGCTTCTGAACTGGCAAAAGTGGAGTGTTCTAAGGCGACTGGCATTGCACTAAAATCTCATGTTTATAGAGCCTTTCTGAACGCTTGCAGATGCCCTGTATGGATTTTTGGGGAACTGGGTACTGACAAACCTGAACAGGAGTTGCTCGTGGTTTTGATTCTGCTACTACTGGCGCATGATTTACAGCTAACCCAGGTGGGTTGTCCTCAGCCTGTACTCCAGGAATGTCTTTAACTAACTGGAATAATAATTTTTCTTCTACTTGAGTGTGAGGTTGCATTGGTGCCTGAAAAAGGGGTTGGGCACAGTGGCTCACTCCTGTAATCCCACCATTTTTGGAGCCTGGGGCAAGGGGATTGCTTGAGTCCGGGTATATGAGACCAGCCTGGGCAACACAGTAAGACCCCCGTCTCTGCCAAAATAAATAAATAAATAAAATTAACCGGATGTGATGGTGCACACCTGTACTCCCAGCTACTCTGGAGGCCGAGGCAGGAGGATCACTTGATCCCAGGAGGTCCAGGCTGCAGTGAGCCGAGATCATGCCACTGCACTCCAGCCTGGTCAACAGAGTGAGACCCTGTCTCAAAAGAATAAAAGGGGTGGGGGACTTTGTGTTCAGATGAGTGGATGAGTTCATTGGATACGATTACCTGTGACATGTTGACTTCTGTGTATACAATGTAATAACTTAAAATTTGTTTAAATTATACAGATGAGATTGAGAATTTAAAAATTCCTATCTATAAGGCATGTACATTGTATAAATCTTGGCATAGAGATCAGCTTCCACTTGGAATCCCTATTTAGCCAGAGGGCAGTAACTTATTCAGTTGTGAATCACTCTATTCCCTTTTCGCAGGGCTGGGGTAGGAAGTGGGGCAATGAAGTGGGAAAAAAATCAATTTCTGTTATTACATAATACTTTTAATTAAATTAATTAATAATTAATATTTTGGGACAGGGCCTGGCTCTATCGCCCAGTATGGGGTGCAGCGTGATCTCTTCTAACTGCAGCCTCGACCTCCTGGGCTTAAGCGGTCCTCCTACCTCAGCTTCCTGTGTAGCTGGGACCACAGGCGTGAGCCACCAAGTCGGACAAGTATTGTATTTTTTTTTTTGGTAGAAACGGGTTTCACTATGTTTCCCAGGCTGGTCTCAAAATCCTGAGCTCAAAGGATCTTCCTGCCTTGGCCTCCCGAAGTACTGGGATTACAGGGATGAGCCACCGCACCTAGCCTACATAGTACTTTTTAAAGGGGACATCAAAACATGGTGGCTCCTGCCAGTAACACCAGCACTTTGGGAGATGGAGGTGAGTGGGTCACCTAAGGTCAGAAGTTCAAGACCAGCCTGGCCAACATGGTGAAACCTGGTCTCTACTAAAAATACAAAAGTTAGGCAGGCGTGGTGGTGTGCACCTGTAGTCACAGTTACTGGGAAGGCCAAGGCACAAGAATCACTTAAACCTGGGAGGTAGAGGTTGCAATGAGCCGAAATTGTGCCAGTGCACTGCAGCCTTGGTGGCAGAGTGAGTCTCCATCTCACAAAAACAAACAAGCAAACAAAAAATAAAAAACAAAAGAGACATCCAAAGTACATTTGTTCTTATGTGTAATAGATTTACTTTATTTTCTTTATTTCCTCTTCATTGCTTTATTCTTTTCTTTTTTTTTTTCAGTTTGAGATAAATTGTAGGTTTTGTTTTTTTTTTTTTGGCAGAATCTTATGCAGTCACCCAGGCTGGAGTGTACTGGCATGATGTCGGTTCACTGCAACCTCTGCCTCCTGGGTTCAAGTGATTCTTTTGCCTCAACCTCCCGAGTATGTGGGACTACAGGCCCATGCCACCACACCAGGCCAATTTTTGTACTTTTAGCAAAGATGGGGTTTCACCATGTTGGCCAGGCTGGCCTTGAACTCCTGACCTCAGGTGATCCACTTGCTTCGGCCCCCCAAAGGGCTGGGATTACAGGTGTGAGCAACCACGCCTAGCTGAGATAAATCTTAGTTTTCAAAATTTCTCTTTTAATACATAATCATGGAGAGGAGGCTGCAATGCCGAATGGAGGAGGCAGGAACCAGAGTGTGAGCAGTAGCTGGGTGGGCACCATGGCTGGGATCACCACCATCGGGGAAGTGAAGCGCAAGATCCAGGTTCTGCAGCTGCAGGCAGATGATGCAGAGGAGTGAGCTGAGCACCTCCAGTGAGAAGCTGAGGGAAAAAGGTGGGCCTAGGAACAGGCTGAGGCTGAAGTGGCCTCCGTGAACGGTAGGATCCAGCTGGTTGAAGAGGAGCTGGACTGTGCTCAGGAGCGCCTGGCCACTGCCCTGCAAAAGCTGGAAGAAGCGGGAAAAGCTGCTGATGAGAGTGAGAGAGATACAAAGGTTATTGAAATCTGGGCCTTAAAAGATGAAGAAAAGATGGAACTCCAGGAAATCCAACTCAAAGAAGCTAAGCACATTGCAGATGAGGCAGATGGGAAGTATGAAGAGGTGACTCGTAAGTTGGTGATCATTGAAGGAGACATGGGATGCACAGAGGAATGAGCTGAGCTGGCAGAGTCCCATTGTTGAGAGATGGATGAGCAGATCAGACTGATGGACCAGAACCTGAAGTGTCTGAGTGCAGCTGAAGAAAACTACTCTCAAAAAGAAGACGAATGTGAGGAAGAGGTGAAGATTCTTACTGATAATCTCAAGGAGGCAGAGACCCATGCTGAGTTGGCTGAGAGATCAGTAGCCAAGCTGGAAAAGACAATTGATGACTTAGAAGATAAACTGAAATGCACCAAAGAGGAACACCTCTGTACACAAAGGATGCTGGACCAGACTCTGCTTGACCTGAATGCGATGTAGAATGCCCCAGTCCCACCCTGCTGCTGCTCCTCCCTCTGACCCTGACTCCGCCTGAGGCCAGCCTGCCCAAAGCTGACCTTTACCTGAGGGCTGATCTCTAACTGGAAGGCTGCTTTCTCCTTTTGCCACCCCCTCCTCCCCTGCCTCTTTTTCACCAAACTGTCTCTGCCTCTTCCTGGAGATTCCAGCTGGGCTAGAGGCTGAGAACCTTTGCAAACAACATTTAAGGGAATGTGAGCCCAATGCATAATGTCTTTAAAAAGCATGTTGTGATGTAAAAAAAAAAAAAACATAATCACTTCTGAAAGATGCCTTTGTCACATCCTATAATCAGCTCACATCATTTTTTTTCTGTACATTTCCCAGTTATTTTCCTGTTGACCCCAGAATTTGTTAGATTTTTTAAAAGACAATTTCTAAATAGTTTCTGTTTGAAACTAGTTGCGTCCAGTTCAGATCGAGGTCTGCATGCTTTCTAGTCTTTATTATTTATTGAAAACCTTTAGTACGTCATACAGAAGTTTGATTATTTCAGTGTGTACCCGGTAAAGATGTCAGTGACCTTTTACCTTAACATCAAAATGTAGTTTAACCAGTTAGTGTATTTTTCAGTTTTCTTTCCGTATGTCATCTGTGGACATCTTGAGCTGTGAGCTATTAAGTGCATGTTTCCCTCAAGGCCCTCTGGTCCATTCTGGACTAACGTTGAAAGATGGGCTGGATTGGCGTGGAACGTTTGGGGTGGCCAGACCCAACACCAGGCCATGGGGGCTACGAACTCTGGCGGAGTCAAAGGAATGAGAAAAGACAAGTTAAGAATGCATAAGGTGGGTCCAGGGGGCCAATGCTAGTATGGAGGCTGCAAAAGACCCAAGCTCTGGAAGCCCACACTATTTATTGGTGATCAAACAAAGAAGCAGGTGGTGAGGATGTGCGGGTTGGTAGGAAGTGGTGCATCAAGCACATGATCTATAGGTGTGTCAGTTTAGCATTTATATGGAACATGTTCTGTAACTTGAGATCATGTTCTTCTAGTTTAAGATACAATCATTTTATGAGCCTGGGAGTGCTAGAAGCAAGGAAGCAGCAAGTCTGGGCACATTCCAGAGGCCACGAGGGGTTTTAGGCCCTGGACCCTGGCATGTTCCAAGACTCTTTTTATATTATGTCAGACTAGCAAGCCCTGCCTCAGCTTTTCCCCAACATGGAATGCTATTCTAAAAGGACCTATGTATTCTTTTTTTTTTTTTTTTTTTGAGATGGAGTTTCACTCTTGTTGCTCAGGCTAGAGTGCAATGGTGTGATCTAGGCTCACTACAACCTCTGCCTCCTGGGTTCAAGTGATTCTCCTGCCTCAGCCTCCCAAGTAGCTGGGACTACAGGCACCCGGCCACCATGCCCAGCTAAATTTTTGGATTTCTAGTAGAGACGGGGTTTCGTCATGTTGGCCAGGCTCGTCTCAAACTCCTGACCTCAGGTGATCTACCCACCTCAACCTCCCAAAGTGCTGAGATTACAGGCATGATCCATTGAACCTGGCCACCCATGTATTCTTGATTGAAAAAATTTGCTTATGTCTTAGTTCTACAGCTGACCCTCTTTCACTGTTTTCAAGGTCAATAGCTGTGTGTTCACACTTCTGTGTTTTATAAATGTTACTATGATTTTCTTGTAAGGAAAAATTAAAAGTTGGGAATCAATGGCATCAGAACCTTGCAAATGAAGTTTCTTTAGCCCAGGCATATGGAAGATGCTTCTCTAATTTTCAAGGATAGGGGTGATAAAGACCAACCCTTCCCATTAGCACTTCCAGGCCCCAATGTAAGAATTCAGGCACACATTTTCACTCATCTCAGACATTCTCAAGGTAGCTTGGTGAAAATTTCTCTTTCTCTGAGCCCCAGTGAGCCTCCCTGCAACTAGAAGATGAGGGGCTAGACCAGAAAAGCTCAACCCGAGTGACCCAGTCCCCTGAAATGATCGGCAAAATAGTGCATGTCTTGGTGTGGCTTTTCTTCTGGCAGAGGGGAGTGCCCAGTTGTAATTAGAATTTTAAATGGGATGCAGTACCCCAAAAATAAAAAAGAATAAAAAAATGCAAAAGAATGGAAGAAACAGAGGTGTAGACTCAGACACAGAGACCATCTTCGGGGCCTTTCTCTGTATGAGGACATCACAGCGAAATCTAAAGCAGGTCACATCAGTCCCTGGCAGGGAACCCTCCACCAGCTTCCCGTGTTCCCCAGGACAAAAGCCCAACTCCTCACTGTGGCTCCACAGCCCTGTGACCAGGGCCCCTGCCAGTGTCCAGCCTCCTCCTGGGAGCTTGCCCTCATCTCATGACTACCTCTGCCCCAGTCACATTTGCTTTTCTCTTTTCCCAAACAACAAAACCCTTCCTGTCTCTGGTCATTGTCCCTGCTCTTACTCTATGTCCCTAAATGATCATGGCCCTGTCCCTTTCTCCTCCTTCAGGTCTTGGCTCAGAGCTGTCTCCCATGCCCTCCCACCCCCATCTGAAGTTCCCTCTGCCCGTCAGTCTCTATCACGTTATTCAGGTTCTATTATCTCTGCATCAATCACATCAGGAATGCTTTTTTTTTTGAGAGACAGAATCTCACTCTATTGCCCAGGCTGTGAGTGCAGTCTTGTGATCTTGGCTCACTGCAACCTCTGTTTCCTGGGTTCAAGTGATTCTTGTGCCTCAGCCTCCCAAGTAGCTGAGATTACAGGTGTGTGCCACCACACCCAGTTAATTATTGTATTTTTATTTTATTTTATTTTTTTATTTTTGAGTCTCACATTGTCACCCAGGCTGAAGTGAAGTGCAGTGGCATGATCTTGGCTCAGTGCAACTGCCACCTCCTGGGTTCAAGTGATTCTCCTGCCTCAGCCTCCTGAGTAGCTGGGATTACAGACACCCACCAAGCCCAGTTGCTTTTTGTATTTTTAGTACACATGGGGTTTCACCATGTTGGCCAGGCTGGTCTCTGACTTCTGACCTCAAGTAATCCACCCTCCTCGGCCTTCCAGAGTGCTAGTATTACAGGCATGAGCCACCGTGCCCGGCTCAATTTTTGTATTTTTAGTAGAGACAGGGTTTCACCGTGTTGGCCAGGCTGGTCTCGAACTCCTGAGCTCAAGCGATCCTCACACCTCAGCCTCCTAAGTAACTGGGACCACAGACACACAGACGTGCACAACCATGCCTGGCTAAGTTTTTGTATTTTTGGTAGAGATGGGGTTTCACCATGTTGCCCAGGCTGGTCTCAAACCTGAGCTCAAGAGATCTATGCACCTCAGCCTCCCAGAGTGCTGGGATGACAGGCACGAGCCACCGCACCCAGCCTTTGCGTGAGGTTTGGTCAGGTCTAGGTCTGTGCCCTAAAGGGGAGCTTATCCCACCCCAGCTCCCCACTGCTGCAGTGTGTGCGCGTCTCCGGGAGGGGAGTGGGAGTTTTCCTGTAGGAGTTTATTGTCCCTGGTGTGGTCAGCAGCATAGGGGACCGTATTTCCTCAGGATGAAGTCTCCTTTGTATGTGTTTTTGTGTTACAGGGAGGGGATGTGTTGATTTTGAGCAATAAACAACATATTTCTAACATTCAGGATTGACTTCTAAACACTCTTGGTATGTGAGGAAGAAACCTGGAAGAGGAAGAGGAAAGCAAAGGAGTCAGGGATGGCTCTTCCTCAGGTGAGATGATATTTTTGGTGGATTTTTCTGTCTCCTTCCCTTCAGAAATGCTGGGCCTTGGAGTTGGGAATCTTCTCTGAGTCTGAAGCATCCTGCCTGACAGGTTTGCTCGCACTCACCCATGCCTTCCCTCAGTCCCTCTTTTCTCACTTAGATTCCATCTCTTGTGACCGAGTGACATGAACTTGGGAAGAGGCTGCACTGGGCATGGTCCTGGGAAGGGCTCACACCCAGACATGGATGGAGACCGGGTGAGGGCCCCATGGATCAGTGCTGTTGGGCAGCAGGAATTGTTCAGGGGCCACATGTGGATGCTCTGTCAGCTCTCTGTGAACCAGGATTAGAGCAGCTGACAATGGAAGTCACATATTCATGTGCACAAAGTACATGGTAAATTCTAGAAAAGGTGACCAATATAGGGAAATGTTTTCTGCCTGATTTTATACTACATTTTTAGTTTTTTGAGTGAGTTACTGTGTTTCTGACTCCAAAAATCTTAGTAATTAGAATGGAAAGTTCATACAGACATGAATGATAGAAGTTGTTTTATTCCATCATTACTTTAAGAATAGGAAATCAGCCTGAATAATAGCAGGAGATTCATTAAACCATTCTTAGCACATTAAGCTTATGGAGACTGTGGTATTACTGTGGAGAGATTTGTGAAACAGGTGTTGTCATTAAACATGGTTATAATTTGTATTGTCATTATTATTAAATTATGATAATATTATTGTATTTTAAATATATGACGTCTTGGTCTGTCGCCTAGGCTGAAGTGCAGTGGCATGATCTTGGCTCACAGCAACCTCCACCTTCCAGGTTCAAGTGATTCTCCTGCCTCAGCCTCCCAAGTAGCTGGGATTATAGGCGCGCGTCACCATGCCCAGCTAATTTTGTTGTATTTTTATTAGTGACGGGTATCACCATGTTGGCCAGGCTGGTCTCCAACTGCTGATCTCAGGTGATCTGCCCACCTCAGTCTCCCAGAGTGCTGGGATTACAGGTGCAAGGCACCGTGCCCAGCCCCACCAATTATTATTAAATACATATTTCTATATTTAACCATCACATGATGTATATATTTGTTTTGTGGTAAAACTCCAAGCAAAGCTGCAGCTTAGACTTTTTGCTATAAAGCATCTCCTTTCCCTGTCACTTCCTCCACCCTCCTTCCAGCCTCACTGGGGAGCCGCTACTGTCAGTTCGGTGTCAGGTGTCAGAGCAAGTCTCATACACGTGTATTTCTGCATCACTATGAGACTTAAAAAAAATTCTGCTGTAAATTAAAAAAAAATACTTTTTTACAAAAATTAGCTGAGCACACCTGCATTACTACAGATATCTGAAGATTCCTCCAGGTCAGGCAGTTGAAAGGGTGATTGCTTCCTCTAGGATGGGGCATTTCCTGTTTTCTTAGATCTGAGAGGATTCCATCCTGCCCCCAACTGCCCATGTGTCCTTTTCCAGCAAGATGAGATCCCTCTTCAGTTCAACAAAACTTGCTACTTTTTATATTTGTAAAAACTTTATATACACACTCACATATATAATATACACACACATATACATCTCCATACATATACACACACACAAATGTATATATTTTGAACAACTTTTACAGTTTGAAAATCTGGGGAAAATGATAACCCTTTGTATTAACATCTAGTTTTTTGTGAGTCTCTGCAGGTTTCATTATTTTGTTGACGTATATACATATATATGTCTATATGTATACGTATATACGTATATACATATATACGTATACATATATACATATATGTATATATGTCATGACATATATACACATACACACACACAATGGATTTTCATACTTTGAGAAATCTAGTTTTCATGTATTTTCTTTTATTTTAAGACTGGGTCTCACTGTATTGCCCAGGCTGGAGCACAGTGGTGTGATCTTAGCTCACTGCAACCTCCACCCTCAGGCTCAAACCGTCCTCCTACCACAAGCTCCCAAGTAGCTGGAACCACAGGTGCCATGCCAGGCTAATTTTTATGTGATTGTTTTGTTTTCATTTGTTTGTTTGTTTGTTTTGAGATGGAGTCTCTGTTGCCCAGGCTGGAGTGCAGTGGTGCGATTTTGGATCATTGCAACCTCTGCCTCCTGGGATCAAGCAATTCTGCTGCATCAGCCACCCGGGTAGCTGGGATAACAGGCATGTGCCACCATGCCCAGCCAGATTTTAGTTTCTGATCTTTCACTGTGGACGTTGTCATCTCTGAAGACATCACCCATACTCTGTCTCATCTAGATACTGAATGTCACTTGGTGTGTCAATAAAAGTTTCTGGGCTGGGCGCGGTGGATCACGCATGTAATTCCAGCACTTTGAGAGGCTGAGGCAGGCAGATCACAAGGTCAGAAGTTTGAGGCCAATATTGTGAAACCCCGTTTCTACTAAAAATACAAAAATTAACTGGCCATGGTGGTGCGTGCCTGTAATATCAGCTACTCAGGAGGCTAAGGCAGGAGAATCGCTTGATCCTGGGAGGTGGAGGTTGCAGTGAGTGGAGACTGTGCCATTGCACTCACTCCAGCCTGGGCAGCAGAGTGAGACTCCACCTCAAGAAAAAAAAAAGCATAATAAAACACGACTGGGAAGACAAAATGTGGTGATAAATCCCTTACTCAGATTTGTCAGAACATTCACTGCAATTAAATCCTTGCTTTCCCCTCTCTCCTCTTCTCATTTTCTGTAAAGATAAGAACTCCTCCCATAACCATTTCCTTAAAATGTGTTTTCATTTCAGGGTCTATTGACATTCAGGGATGTGGCCATAGAATTCTCTCAGGAGGAGTGGAAATGCCTGGACCCTGCTCAGAGGACTCTATACAGGGACGTGATGCTGGAGAATTATAGGAACCTGGTCTCCCTGGGTGAGGATGACTTCCCTCCAGAAGTGGGGATGTGCCCTTGTGTATCTTTGTATTTTCTCTTGTTTTTAGATACAGTGTCTTGCTCTGTCACCCAGGGTGGAGTGAAATGGTGTGATCATGGCTCACTGCAATCTTGAATTCCTTGGCTCAAGTGATTGTCCCACCTCAGCCTCCCCCAGTAGCTGGTACAGGTGCATGTGACCATGTCGGGCTACTTTTTTAGTTTTTTTTTTTTTTTAGAGAACATTCTTGCTGCGTTGTTGAAGTTGGTCTTGATCTCCTAGGCTCAAGAGATCCTCCTCAGCCTCCTGAGTAACTGGGATTACAGGCACCAACCCCCATAACTAATTATTGGC
Organism: Gorilla gorilla gorilla; assembly: GCF_029281585.2. Classification (NCBI taxonomy): domain Eukaryota; kingdom Metazoa; phylum Chordata; class Mammalia; order Primates; family Hominidae; genus Gorilla; species Gorilla gorilla. The sequence goes on from NC_073244.2 coordinate 65,418,360, forward strand.
TTTTATTTTTAAAATTTTTGCATATGTATGTCCTTAAGGCCAATATGAGTCTTCTGTAGAAAACATGTAGTTGGTTCCTGTTGATTCAGCCAGTCTTTGCCTTCTGAGTGCAGAGTTAAATAGTTACATTTGAAGTATTACTGATGGAGAAGACCTTACCCTTGCGTTTCTGTTACATATTATCTGTATTTCTTGTAGATTTTTTTTGTTCTTCATTTCTCATTTACTACTTTTTGTGTTTAATAGCTTTTTTGTGTAGACATGCTTTGACTCCCTTCTTATTTACTTTTTTGTTTGTTTGTTTATGATGGAATCTCACTCTGTCGCCAAAGCTACAGTTCAGTGGTGCGATCTTGGGTCACCGCAACTGGCTCTGCCTCTCCAGCTCAACCGATCCTTGTGCCCCAGTGGCTCATGCCTGTAGTCCCAGCACTTAGAGAGGCCAAGGCAGGCAAATCACCTGGGGTCAGGAGTTCAAAACCAGTCTGGCTAACATGGCAAAACTCCATCTCTACTAAAAATACAAAAATTAGCCAGACACTGTGGTGGGCACCTACCTGTAAGCCCTGCTACTCAAGAGGCTAATGCAGGAGAGTCGCTTGAACCCGGGAGGTGAAGGTTGCAGTGAGCTGAGACTGTGCCATTGCCCTCCAGCCTGGGCAACAGAACAAGACTCTGTCTCAAAAAAAAAAAAAAAAAATTCCATAACCTGCAAAAACTACTCTTTCTCCACCAGAACTCTTTATTTATGTCAGAATTATTTGTGTATGTTGCACTTTCATCAACATATATGTATATTGTGTTTTCATGCTTTTTTCTTTTAAATAATAGGAAAAAAGTTGAATTATGAAGAAAAGGTACACTTATAACAGTTTCTGTATCTGTCCTTGTATTTCCTATTCATTTATTTATTTATTTGTTGATGAGATGAAGTTTTGTTCTTGTCGCCCATGCTGGAGTGCAATGGCACAATCTTGGGTCACTCCAACCTCCAACTCCCAGGTTCAAGTGATTCTCCTGCCTCAGTTTCCCGAGTAGCTGGGATTACAGGCATGTGCCACCATGCCTGGCTAATTTTGTGTTTTAATAGACACAGGGTTTCTCCTTTTTTGTCTGGCCGATCTCAAACTCCTGCCCTCAGGTGATCCATCAACCTCAGCCTCTGAAACTGCTGCGATTACAGATGTGAACCACCACGCCCTGCCTATCTGTCTTTTAATTTACCTTTACTGGAGAACTTTATATATATTTGTGGGTTGGAGTGACTCTTTAGACTTCATTCATTTCTTTTTTTTCTTTTTTTTTTTTGAGACGGAGTCTTGGTCTGTTGTCCAGGCTGGAGCGCAGTGGCATGATCTTGGCTAACTGCAACCTCTGCTTACTGGGTTCAAGTGATTTTCCTGCCTCAGTCCCCCAAGTAGATGGGACTACAGGCACATGTCACCACACCCGGCTAATTTTTTGTATTTTTTTTTTTTTTTTTTTGTAGAGGTGGAGGCAGGGTTTCATGGTGTTAGCCAGGATGGTCTCGATCTGACCTCGTGATCCTCCTGCCTCAGCCTCCCAAAGTGCTGGGATTACAGAGGTAAACCACCATGTCCAGCTGGCCTCAAAGTTTTTAAAACATGTTATTGCTATTAGATGGCTTCAAGTATTGAAAGATTTATAGTACGGGCTCTAACCTTCCTTTGTTTAATAAGATTTTTAAGCCTTCGGTGATGTTGATCATGAGATGCTCCCTTTCATGTCTCAGTCATTTCACTGTCCTGTCAGAAATACCTTAGACTGGCCAGCTGAGGTGGGTCATGCCTCTAATCTCAGCAGTTTGGGATGCCGAGGTGGGCGAATCACTTGAAGTCAGGAGTTTGAGACCAGTCTGGCCAACATGGTGAAACCTCAAATCTACTAAATACAAAAAAATTGGCCAGGTATAGTGGCTCACACCTGTAATCCCAGCACTTTGGGAGGCCAAGATGGGCAGATCACCTGAGTTCAGGAGTTTGAGACCAGCCTGGCCAACATGGTGAAACCCCGTCTGTACTAAAAATACAAAAATTAGTTGGGCATGCTGGCGCACGGCTGTTATCCCAAGTACTCAAGAGGCTGAGGCAGGACAATCTCTTGAACCTGGGAGGTGGAGGTTGTAGTGAGCCAAGATTGCCCCACTGCACTCCAGTCCAGGCGACAAAGTAAGACTCTGGGCTGAGGAGGGAGAATCTCTTGAGGCAGGAGAATCGTGCCACTACACTCCAGTCTGGGTGATAGAGCATGACTCGGTCTCAAAAACAAACAAAAAAAAGAAGTAAACTGGGAGCCTTCAGACACAGAAAATTATTTCTCATGCATTTGGAAAGTGGGAAATCCAAAAGCAAGGTGCCAGCCAAATTGGTTCCTGGTGAGAGCATTCTTCATGGGTTAGCCCAGCCATCTTCCTGCCATGTCCTGACATGGGGGAAAGAGGAACAGGAAAGTAGCTCTTTAATATCTCTTTTTATGAAAGCACAAGTCCTGTTCACGAGTAGTCAACACCCATGACCAAATTGTCTCAAAGGCCCCATCTGCAGGAATATCCTATTAGAGAAAAAGAACTCTGAACATGGCTTTTGGCCAATAAGAACATTCAGACCAGGGAGGCTGCATCATATTTTTTGTTTTTATTGTGCAACTTGTTATATACAATGTTTTCTCTGATCTCAGTTTATACATTTTCCCAGTGCACATTCTATGTTTTGTATTTTGTGCTAGTGAGCTAGATACATAGGGCAATGTATATATATATATATATATATATAATTGCTGTATTGCCTGGCTGTTTCATAAATGTAGTCGTGACATCATAATTGCACCCTCTGACACTGTTAGTCAATTCTTTTTTTTTTTTTTTTTGGAGATGAAGTCTCACCCTTTCACTCAGGCTGGAGGGCAATGGTGCGAACTTGGCTCACTACAACCTTTGCCTACCAGGTTCCAATGATTCTCCTGCCTCAGCCTCCCAAGTAGCTGAGATTACAGGTGCACACCACCACACCCAGCTAATGTTTTTGTATTTTTAGTAGAGTTAAGGATTCACCATGTTGGCCAGGCTACTCTCGAAATCCTGACCTCATGATCTGCCCGCCTCGGCCTGCCAAAGTGCTGGGATTACAGGCGTGAGCCACCGTGCCCAGCCGTTAGTCAGTTCTTATTCCTTATAATGCTGTGTATATTTTTGACCTCATAAATCAGCAGGTAGTGATCTTAACATGTATTTCAGTTCTTATATTGTGTTCTGGTGGTAAATAGAAGTTGTGGCTTTTTTCTTAACAGGGAATTGTTTAGAATTCTGCAGGTTGTATAAATGTACTTGTTATTTGCTTGCTAGTTTTATGAGTTACAATATTTTACTAACTAATTTTTATGATTGTACATAAGGCTTTTCGGTATGTGGTATGCAATATAACTGACACAGTCCACTAGTTAATGTCATTTTTTTTTGAGACAGAGTTTCACTGTTGTTGCCCAGGCTGGAGTGCAATGGCGTGATCTTGGCTCGCTGCAACCTCTGCCTCCTGGGTTCAAGTGATTCTCCTGCCTCAGCCTTCCCGAGTAGCTGGGATTACAGGCATGAGCCACCACACCCGGCTAATTTTTTATTGTTAGTAGAGACGGGGTTTCTCCACGTTTGTCAGGCTGGTCTCGAACTCCTGACCTCAGGTGATCCGCCTGCCTTGGCCTCCCAAAGTGCTAGAATTACAGGCATTAGTGTCACATTAACTAGGGCACTGTGGCTCATGCCTGCAGTCCCAGGACTTTGGGAAGCTGAGGCGGATGGATCATTGAGGTCAAAAGTTCGACCCCAGCCTGGCCAACATGGTGAAACCCTCTATCTACTAAAAATACAAAAATTAGCAAGCATGCTGGCATGTGCCTATTATCCCAGGTACTCAGGAGGCTGAGGCAAGAGAATGGCTTGAACCCAAAAGGTGGAGGTTGCAGTGAGCCAAGATTGGGCCATTGCACTCCAGCCTGTTGTGACAAAGTGAAACTTCATCTCTAAAAAAATACAAAAATTTTTAAAAGAACGTCATAACGTGCCTTTTCTGCATAGGTATAGGTAATTTTATGACAGTTATTCAGAAAAATATTGTATTAACTTTTATTTTGAGATAAAGTCTCACTTTGTCACCCAGGCTGAAGTACAGTGTTGCAATCTCAGCTCACTGCAACCTCTGCCTCTTGGGTTCAAGCGATTCTTGTGCCTCAGCCTCCTGAGTAGCTGGGACTACAGACGTAGGCCACCACGCCTGGCTAAATTTTGTAATCTTTTCTTACCTTTTCAGTGCTATGATTGTTTGACAATACAGAATTTCCATTGATTTTGGTTATCCTTACATGAGCTTGTTGTGGATTATTTACCAATATGGTATGTCATGTGGTCCTTTAGCATTTATTTGTATACAGTAAATATGCTGTAAATATGAAGAATATATACTTTTCATTGGTGTGACAGTGATATGTTTTTTGCAAACTGTTAGACACTTTACGGTCACAGTGGAAAAATACTCCTTACTTTAGGCTTATACACGTGTGCACTGTCAGTGTTTTGTCATGATATTGGAAATAGGGTTCCGTAGGGATGATTTGAAGCACATGTAATAGCCCTTCATCTAATAAAGAATCTTACGCTTTTGTGTTCCTAAACTTTGAAGATCATGCTGGGGAAGTTTAAAATGAGTATTTTTTGTGTGTCACATTTACACATTTCAGTATGATTTACCATCTGTACTGAACTGGAAACCTATTGGTGTTTATATTTTGTAGATATCTCTTCCAAATGCATGATGAAGGAGGTCTCATCAACAGCACAAGGCAATAGAGAAGTGATCCACACAGGGACATTGCAAAGACATGAAAGTCATCACACTGGAGACTTTCGCTTTCAGGAAATTGATAAAGATATTCGTAACTTAGAGTTTCAGTGGCAAGAAGATGAAAGAAATAGCCATGAAGCACCCATGACAGAAATCAAAAAGTTGACTGGTAGTGCAGACCGACATGATCAAAGGCATGCTGGAAACAAGCCTATTAAAGATCAGCTTGGATCAAGCTTTCATTCGCATCTGCCTGAACTCCACATGTTTCAGACCCAAGGGAAAATTGGTAATCAAGTGGAGAAGTCTATCCACGATGCTTCCTCAATTTCAACAGCCCAAAGAATTTCTTGTAGGCCCAAAACCCATATTTCTAATAACTATGGGAATAATTTCCGGAACTCTTCATTACTCACACAAAAACAGGAGGTACACATGAGGGAAAAGTCTTTCCAATGTAATGAGAGTGGCAAAGCCTTTAATTATAGCTCACTCTTAAGGAAACATCAAATAATCCATTTAGGAGAGAAACAATATAAATGTGATGTATGTGGCAAGGTCTTTAATCGGAAGCGAAACCTAGTGTGCCATCGTAGATGTCACACTGGGGAGAAACCTTACAGGTGTAATGAGTGTGGCAAGACCTTCAGTCAGACGTATTCCCTTACATGCCATCGTAGACTTCATACTGGAGAGAAACCTTACAAATGTGAAGAATGTGACAAAGCTTTCAGTTTCAAGTCAAACCTTAAAAGACATAGGAGAATTCATGCTGGAGAAAAACCATACAAGTGTAATGAATGTGGCAAGACCTTTAGTCAGACATCATCCCTTACATGCCATCGTAGACTTCATACTGGAGAGAAACCTTTCAAGTGTAATGAGTGTGGCAAGACCTTTAGTCGGAAGTCATCCCTTACATGCCATCATAGACTTCATACGGGAGAGAAACCTTATAAGTGTAATGAATGCGGCAAGACCTTCAGTCAGGAGTTAACCCTTAAATGCCATCGTAGACTTCATACCGGAGAGAAGCCTTACAAGTGTAATGAATGTGGCAAGGTTTTTAATAAAAAGGCAAACCTTGCACGTCATCATAGACTTCATAGTGGAGAGAAACCCTACAAGTGTACTGAGTGTGTCAAGACGTTCAGTCGAAATTCAGCCCTTGTAATTCATAAGGCTATTCATATTGGAGAGAAACGTTACAAGTGTAATGAGTGTGGCAAGACGTTCAGTCGAATTTCAGCCCTCGTAATTCATATGGCAATTCATACTGGAGAGAAACCTTACAAGTGTAATGAATGTGGCAAGGGTTTTAATCGAAAAGCACACCTTGCATGTCATCATAGACTTCATACTGGAGAGAAACCTTACAAGTGTAATGAATGTGGCAAGGTTTTTAATCGAAAAACACACCTTGCACATCATCATAGACTTCATACTGGAGATAAACCTTACAAGTGTAATGAATGTGGCAAGGTTTTTAATCAAAAAGCACACCTTGCACGTCATCATAGACTTCATACTGGAGAGAAACCTTACAAGTGTAATGAATGTGGCAAGGTTTTTAATCAAAAAGCAAACCTTGCACGTCATCATAGACTTCATACTGGAGAGAAACCTTACAAGTTTAATGAGTGTGGCAAAGTTTTTAATTGAAAAGCAAAGCTTGCACATCATCATACAATTCATACTGGAAAGAAACAAGTGCAATGAGTGTGGCAAGACCTTCTGTCACAATTCAGTCCTTGTAATTCGTAAGAATTCATATTGGAGAGAAACCTTACAAGTGTAATGAACGTTGCAAAATTTTTAATCAACAAGCACACCTTCCACGTCATCATAGACTTCATAGTGGAGAGAAACCTTAGAAATGTGAAGCATGTGACAAAGTTTACAGTCACAAATCAAGCCTCAAAAGACAGGAGAATTCATACTGGAGAGAAAGCTTACAAAGGTGAAGAATATCACAAAGTTTTCCGTCACAAGTCAAACCTTGAAAGACATAAAATAATTCATATTGCAGAGAAACCATAAAATTGTAAGAGTTCGCGACAAGGCTTTCAGGCATGATTCACACCTGGCACAACATCCTAGAATTTATACCGGAGAGAAACCTTACAAGTGTAATGAGTCTGGCAAAGCCTTAATGAGCAGTCAACACTTACTCACCATCAGGCAATCCATGGTGAAGGAAACTTGACTAATGTAATGATTGTCACCAAGTCTTCAGTAATGCTACAACCATTGCAAATCATTGGAGAATCCATAAGGAAGAGAGATCATACAAGTGTAATAATCGGCAAATTTTTCAGACATCGTCCATACCTTGCAGTTCATTGGCGAACTCATACTGGAGAGAAATCTTATAAATGTCATGATTGAGGCAAGGTCTTCAGTCAAGCTTCATCCTATGTAAAACATAGGATAATTCATACAGGAGAGAAACCTCACATGTGTGATGATTGTGGCAAAGCCTTTACTTCACGTTCACACCTCATTAGACATCAGAGAATGCACACTGGACGGAAATCTTACAAATGTCATCAGTGTGGCAAGGTTTTCAGTCTGACTTCACTCTTTGCAGAATATCAGAAAATTCATTTTGAGATAATTGTTCCAAATGCAATGAGTAGAGCAAACCATCAAGCAGTCATTGACATTAAAGTGTTTATGTTAAGAGGATTGGGCCAGGTACAGTGTCTCACACCTGTAATCCCAGCACTTTGGGAGGCCAAGGCGCATAGATCACTTGAGGTCAGGAGTTTCAGATCAGTCTGGCCAACAAACATGAGCCACTTTTCCCAGTTTGCTTTTTGTTCTTTAACAAAAACTGATAGAGATTTTCATGGGTACCGTGTTGAATCTAAATCACATTGGGTTATATAATCATTTAACAATATTAATTTTTCCAAACCATCAATATGGGTTATATGTCTGTATATGTTTTTAATCATATTGATCTATATTTGTAGATTTCAAGGTGCAAACTTCTCACCTTTTTACTTTTATTTCTATTTCTTTAAGTTCTCTAGCAAATGGAAGTGTTTTTAAATTTTCTTTTAAAATTGTTTATTGTTACAAACTTCTCACCTTTTTACTTTTATTCCTAAGTATTTCTTACTTTAAGTTCTCTAGCAAATGGAAGTGTTTTTAAATTTTCTTTTAAAATTGTTTATTGTTAATGTATGGAAATTCAACTAATTTTTGGTGCTGATATTGTACTGTGCAGATACACTGAATCTGTTTATTACTTCCAGTAGTATTTTGGTTGAGTCTTTGTGATTTTCTACACAGAAGATCATGTCATCTACAAACAAATATAATTTTACTTCTTTCTTTCTGATTTGGATGGGTTTGATTTCTTTTGCTATTTCATTGCTCTGGCTAGGACAGCCAGTATTTATTGAATAGAAGGGGTGAGAGCATTCTTCCATCACGTGAGATCCTACAGGAAAATAATTCCATGTTCCCTGCTTCGTTATCTACTCATTGGTCATTTCATGGATGGTCTTTCTATTGTTGAGGTAAATTTCCTTTTCTATCTATTTTGTTCAGAATTTCTATGATGAGTGGATTTTGAATTTTGTGAAATACTTTTTCTCCATCTATTGAGATGATGTGGTTTTCATCTTTCATTCTGTTCAAGTGGCATATCACATTGATTTGCTTGAATATGTTGAACCACCTTTGCATCCCAGAAATAAGTGGCACTTGAATATCTACAATCCTTTTTATATCCTCTTGAATACAGCTTTTTAGTACAAGGGGTCTTCAAGAAGTTCATGGAAAAATACATATTTTGCATATTATGAGAAAATTGTGTATGAATTTCCCAGTTTTTGCACCAAAATAAACTGGTACAAATCTGTTATGTCTGAACAGGCCCTAGTTTGAGGCACCCAGAAGGATAAGACATGAGTTTGAAAAGAGACTCTATCTGCCGGGTGCAGTGGCTCATGCCTGTAATCCCAACACTTCGGGAGGCCAAGGTGGGTGGATCACCTGAGATCCAGAGTTCGAGACCAGCCTCACCAACATGGAGAAACAGCATCTCTACTAAAAATACAAAATTAGCCAGGCATGGTGGCACATGCCTGTAATCCCAGCTACTCTGGAGGCTGAGGCAGGAGAGTGGCTTGAACCCGGGAGGCAGAGATTGCTGTGAGCCGAGATTGCACCGTTGCACTCCAGCCTGGTCAACAAGAGCGAAACTCCGTCTCAAAAAAAAAAAAAAAAAAGAAAAGAGACTGTATCAAAGCAATATAAATCCTGCTAAAATTGAAACAAAAAGAAGCATCAAATTTACCATGAGACCAGATGCAGTGGCTCAGGCCTGTAATCCCACCACTTTCAGAGGCCAAGACAGGTGGATCATGTGAGCCCAGGTATTCAAGACAAGCCTGGGCAACATGGTGAAACCCCCTTGTCTACAAAAAATACAAAAATGAGCTGGGCACGGTAGCACATGCATGCAGGGCCAGCTGCTGTGGAGTCGGCGGTAGGAGGATAGCTCGAGCCTGGGAGGTTGAGGCTGCCGTGAGCTATGATCATGCCACTGCATTCCAGCATGGGTGATGGAGCGAGATACTGGCTCAAAAAAAAAAATACTTCTGGTAAAGTTTGGGTAGAGGAATAATGAAATCATTGATGCTTTATGAAAAGATTATGGAGATGATGCCCAAAAGAAATAAACAGGTTGTAAATGGATAACTTAGTTTGAGTTGGGACAAGACAATGTTGAAGGTGATGCATGGGAGTGGCAGGCACACCATCCACATCAGTTTTTTTGTTTGTTTTTGTTTTTGTTTTTTTTTGAGATGGTGTCTCGCTCTGTCTCCCAGGCTGGAATGCAGTGGCGCGATCTCGGCTCACTGCAACCTCTGCCTCCCAGGTTCAAGTGATTCTCCTGTCTCTGCCTCCTTAGTAGCTGGGACTACAGGCGCGTGCCACCACATCGGCTAATTTTTGTATTTTAGTAAGACGGGGTTTCACCATGTTGGCAAGGCTGGTCTTGAGCTCCTGACCTCACGATCTGCCCACCTCAGCCTCCCAAAGTGTGGAGATTACAGGCATGAGCCACCATGCCCCTTCCACATCAGTTTTACAAAAAAATTTATCTTGTTTGTGCCACAATGAAGAGGACTGACAGGTAACAGCAGAAACAATAGTCAGGAGTTCGAGAACAGGCTGATTAACATGGTGAAACCCCGTCTCTACTAAAAATACAAAAATTAGCTGGGTGTGGTGGCGGGTGCTTGTAATCCCAGTTACTCAGGAGGCTGAGGCTGCATTATCGCTTTAACCTGGGAGGCGGAGGTTGCAGTGAGCCAAGATGGGGGCAACAAGAGCAAAACTTTGTCTCAAAAAAAATAAATAAATAAAAAATAAAATATATCAAGCCCCTTTTCTTCCTGTCTTCTCTCGTGGTGTGTACTTGACTCCCCTTCTCGCCAGATCTCACAGGACTTTCAGATTTAAGCAATTCCTGGCCAAGAAACAAAAGCAAAATCGTTCCATTCCCCAGTGGATTCATATCAAAACTGGTAATAAAATCAGGTACAACTCCAAAAGGAGACATTGGAGAAGAACCAAGCTGGGTCTATAAGGAATTGCACATGAGATGGCACACATATTTATGCTGTCTGAGCATCACAATCACGTTACCATATCAAGCTGAAAATGTCACCACTATCTGGACAGTTGGACATGTTTTATTGGGAATATATTTTTTCTCTCTGAATCTGCTATGAACATGTCAGTTGGGTGGGTTCAGTAATAAATATGTGAGACTTTCTTTTCAAAACAAAAAAGGCAAATGATGTAATTGCATAGAGTACCTTCATTTCTGTTTTGCTTTTTTTTTTTTTTTTTTTTTTGAGATCAAGACTCCACTGGGTCAGCTGATCACACCTGTGGTCCTCGCACTTTGGGAGGCTGAGGTGGGAGGATTGCTTGAGACCAGGAGTCTCCTGGGAATGTTCTCATCTCCCCTAACCCAATTCATGAGAGACCCTTGGACTTTACTGTTATGGAAAAATCTATATTAAGCAATATCAGTGTGTCAAAGCGTTATGTCTGTCACAAGCTCGTGAAAGGAAAACAAAAATTACTAAGCCAAAGAGAAAAGTCAACCTGAGAACTGCATCAGACAAACCTGCCTCCCATTTTATTCCTAAATAAGATAGCCACAAAGACTAAAATAAAGCTACGTAGAGGCCGTGCACGGTGGCTCATGCCTGTAATCCCAGCACTTTTGGAGGCCGAGGCGGGCAGATCACTTGAGGTTGGGACTTTGAGACTAGCCTGACTAACATGGAGATACCCTGTCTCTACTAAAAATACAAAAATTAGTGGGGTGCGGTGGTGCGCGCCTGTAATCCCAGCTACTTGAGAGGCTGAGGCAGGAGAATTGCTTGAACCCAGCAGGCAGAGGTTGCAGTGAGCCGAGATTGCGCCATTGCACTCCAGCCTGGGTGACAGAGTGAGACTCCCTCTCAAAAAAAAAAAAAAAAACTTGCAGCAAACATCATATGTTATAATAATCCTTTGCCACAGAAGAGAATCAGGTATGATAAGTTCCTACGTGGAGAACAAAATATGAGTTTCTACTCTGTCTTCAGGTGCCTTCCCAGAGATGCCCCCACATTTTCCTACAGCAGTGGGGATGTAGGATGGACTGACCCTCCCCACCACACACACACACACACCCCCTGGGGAAAAGCCCATATAAAGCAGTTCCCATTTCCTCCACAAACTGCAGGCTCCCAGTGAAAACTACGTTAGACTTTCTTGCAAATCCCATTCTTTTCTGGCCTTCTGTGGGATGACAGGGGCCTAGAGAAGGCAGTACTGGGTGGAGTTACCTGGGTGCACATTTGTCGGGATGTGGCATTTTATGGCTATTCTAAGGTCTGTTATCAGTTGTCTGTCTTGGGGAGAATATGCAGTCGCCATGGTGCAATAATCCTCTATCCAAGGACCACACAGGTCACCACAGGTGCTCAATCAGCGTGATCCACATGGTATGATGTGTGCTCTGGCAGGGCACAGACGGACACACTCAGCTCTGTCAATGTGTAAACAGGGAGTGTTGCAATGACATGGTTTATTCACAGTCACCATGGAATCTGACGTGGCATTTTAAAAAATGCATAGATCTATTGCAACTGGTATGAAAACATCACTTGTGGGGAAAAGAAAGAGAGATCAGACTGTTACTGTGTCTATGTAGAAAGAAGTAGACATAAGAGACTCCATTTTGTTCTGTACTAAGAGAAATTCTTCTGCCTTGAGATGCTGTGAATCTGTAACCCTAGCCCCAACCCTGTGCTGGCAGAGACATGTGCTGTGTTGACTCAAGATTTAATGGATTTAGGGCTGTGCAGGGTGTGCTTTGTTAAAAAGTGCTTGAAGGCAGTATGCTTGTTAAAAGTCATCACCATTCTCTAAACTCAAGTATCCAGGGACACAAACGCTGCCCAGAAAAGCCAGGTATTGTCCAAGTTTCTCCCCATGTGATAGCCTGAGATATGGCCTCAAGGGAAGGGAAAGACCTGACCATCCCCCAGCCTGACACCCGTAAAGGGTACGTGCTGAGGAGGATTAGGGAAAGAGGAAGGCCTCTTTGCAGTTGAGATAAGAGGAAGGCATCTGTCTCCTGCTCGTCCTGGGAATAGACTGTCTCGGTGTAAAACCCGATTGTATGTTATATTTACTGAGATAGGAGAAAACCGCCTTAGGGCTGGAGGTGAGACATGCTGGCAGCAATACTGCTCTTTATTACACCGAGATGTTTGTGTGCGTACACATGAAGGCACAGCACCTTTCCTTAAACTTATTTATGACACAGAGACCTTTGCTCACATGTTTTCCTGCTGACCTCCTCCCCACTATTACCCTATTGTCCTGCCACATCCCCTCTCCGAGATGGTAGAGATAATGATCAATACTGAGGGAACTCAGACCAGTGCTGGCGGGTGCTCCGTATACTGAGCGCCGGTCCACTGGGCCCACTGTTCTTTCTCTATACTTTGTCTCTGTCTCTTATTTATTTTCTCAGTCTCTCGTCCCACCTGACAAGAAACACCCACAGGTGTGGAGGGGCTGGCCACCTCTTCATCACTGATTGGCCGGGTGAGGTGGCTCATGCCTGTAATCCCATCACTTTGGAAGATCCAGGAAGGCAGACCACCTGAAGTTGGGAGTTTTGAGACCAGCCTGACCAACATGGTGAAACCCCATCTCTACTAAAAATACAAAATTAGCTGGGCGTGGTTGCGCATGCCTGTAATCCCAGCTATTAGTGAGGCTGAGGCGGGAGAATCGCTCGAACCTGGGAGGCGGAGGTTGCGGTGAGCTGAGATTGCGCCATTGCCCTCCAGCTGGGCAACAAGAGTGAAACTCCATCTTAAAAAAAAAAAACAAAAAAACAAAAAACCCCATCACTGATTGGTGAAAGCTATTGAATTAGACAGAAATGTAACTCTGCAAATATATATTTAAATATTGAATAATGAATATCTGAATGGTGTGTATATGCATATATATTTTGTATGTGATTTCAGATGCAATTTTAGATATTCTATGAAATTGATATTAGATATTCTATGATATAAATGGTTGCTTTTTATTTTAGTGTTTAAATGTTTTATCGTTACATTTGTTCAGATGTGTATTAATTTTCTATTTACGAATTGCCAGGGTTTAGCCAGCAGTTTACTACAGCAATCATTTATTTTCTCACAGTTCATAGATGAGAAATGTGTCAGGTTTTTCTGGGTACTCTGTCTGGTCTCACAAGGCCAAAATCAAGGTCAAAGCCATGGGTTCTATTCTAGAGACTGTGGGGGCAGAATTTACTTCTAAGCTCATTCAGATTGTTGTCAGAATTCATTTCTTTCTCCTGGTTCTCATATATTCAATATACAGCAGGTGAAATCACTCTCATGCTCCTGAGTCCTAACTTCCTCCACTATTGCATCTCTCTGACATATATTTCTTCTTTAAGGACACATAGGACCCACCCAGATAATCCAGGATAACTTTCTTTTATTTTTCTTTTCTTCTTCTTCCTCTTCTTCTTTTTTTTTTTTTTTTGAGTCTGTCTTGCTCTGTCGACCAGGCTATAGTGCTGCAGCACGATCTCTGCTCACTGGTACATCCACCTCCAGGTTCAAGCGATTCTCGTGCCTCAGCCTCCAGAGTAGGTGGGATTACAGGCACTCACCACCATGCCTGGCTAATTTTTGTATTTTTAGTAGAGATGGGGTTTCACCATATCAGCCAGGCTGGTCTTGAGCTCCTGACCTCAAGTGATCTGCCTGCCTCGGCCTCCCAAAATGCTGGGATTACACACAGGTTTCTCTTTCAAAGTCAAATGAAGCTGGGCATGGTGGTGGGTGCCTATATCCCAGCTACTGAGGAGGCTGAGGTACGAGGAACGCTTGAACCTGAGAGGCAGAGGATGCAGTGAGCTGAGATCACGCCACTACACTCCAGCCTGGTCAATTGAGCGAAACTCAGTCTCAAAAAAAAAAAAAAAAAAATTCAAATGACTGTTAGCCTTCATTAATCAGTAAATTAGCAGCCAAACTCCTTTTGGCAGGTAACATAACATAAACACAGGAGTAGCACCAGGAGTTGGAGACCTGGCTACAACATTATAGGACCAGTAAACTTTTTTGCACTGAGAAAATAATATGTCAATCTAGCTAGAAAATTATTATCATTTGGGATATTTCTGTTAAGAGAAATTGGTATACTATATATTGCTAAACTATATTGGTGATACTGTATTTAACATAGTTATATAACTAAACATCAATATAATGATATAGTAATATGTATTTAAATATTGTTAAACTATGTTTCTATGAAATTTCTATATAATTTGGTATTCAGTTGTGCTCCCAAGTCCATTTATTTATGTATGTATTTATTTATTTATGTATTTATTTATTTTCTGAGACCAAGTCTTGCTCTGTAGCCGAGGCTGGGGAGCAGTGTTGCGATCTTGGCTCACTGCAACCTCTGCCTCCCGGGTTCAAGCAATTCTCCTGTCTCAGCCTTCCAAGTAGCTGGGAATACAGGTGCACGCCACCACGCCCAGCTAGTTTTGTATTTTTAGTAGAGACGGGATTTCAGCATCTTGGCCAGGCTGGTCTCAAACTCCTGAGCTCAGGTGATCCGCCTGCCTAGGCCTCCCAAAGTGCTAGCATTACAGGCATCTGCCACCACACCCGGCCATATCTGGACTTCTTATATACCTCCTTCTACTGCGGACTCTACCTGTCAAACTGAAATATAAAATACGCACCTGACCCACCCCTCTGTCTGGATGGTGAGCTCAGTGTGCTGGTCATGCCAGTCAGCATTATATGAGAGGGCAGCAGCCAGGCTGCTAGATATGGGCTTGTGGTTCTGTGACCTCACCTGCTGTCACAACCGCAATGATCATTTTACCTGTCACAGCTGTGACAGTGCAGTCCTAGGAAGCTATTCTTTTTTAAAAACTTCATTTCCCTGTTGTAATTACCAAGAAAACGTTTACTAATTCCTAGATAGCATCCCCAAAGGGATTTTGGAGTGTCTGGGGAGATTCTTTCTTCTTGATCCCTGGAGGCAGAGAGGGTCTCACAAGAAGGAAGCAGGAAATACTGAGCTCTGGTACATCAGGGACTGAACGCACACCAGGTGTGTCTCAGTGGATTCTCTGAATCCCTGAGAAGTCTTTCCACCCAAAGTAGATTTCCTTATAATATTTAGACCTTTGATCTTTTAAGTTATATGCAGATAAATGGAATCAGGCAAAGTACCTAAGAAGGATTTTGAGAGATTAAAAAAAAAAAAAAAGTAAAAGGAAGAACATGAAGCCATTAGTTCACATTAGAAATTTTGGAACTCACCACTCTGTCTTCCAGAAAATAGACCTAAAGACAGATATACCATTTGACCCAGCAATCGCATTACTGGATATATACCTAAAGGAATATAAATTGTTCTATTATAAAGACACATGCATGTGTATGTTCGTTGCAGCACTATTCACAATAGCAAACATGAAGTCAACCAAAATGCCCATCACTGGTGGACTGGATAAAGAAAATGCGGTACCTCTACACCATGGAATACTATGCAGCCATGAAAAAGAACGAGATCATATCCTTTGCAGGGACACGGATGGAGCTGGAGGCCATTTTCCTTAGCAAAGTAACACAGGAACACAAACCCAAATGCCACGTTCTCATTTGTAAGTGGGAGGTAAATGATGAGAAGACAGATACATAGAGGGGAACAACACACACTGGGACCAATTGGAGGGTGCAGGGTGAAAGAAGGGAGAGGATCAGGAAATATGACTAATGGGTACTAGAATTAATACATAGGTGATTAAATGATCTGTACAACAAACTCCCATGACACACGTTTACCTATGTAACCAACCTGCACATGTACCCCTGAATTTAAAAGTCTTTTAAAAATGAAGGAAATCTCACTTAATCTCCAAATCTACCATTTCAATTTATCAAATGCACAAGATCCCATGGCTTACAGATTTAATTTTCCGTATATATTCTATATTAACACCTTTGACAAATCTCTCAACACTTACTGTTTTAATTTATATACTCATTAATTTATGAGTATATGAACTGAAAAGAATGATAATTTCTACCGACTCTATTTTATGATCCTTTAGTATGTCACATTACGTAGTTAGGACATGATATCAGATTGTCCATTAATTCCTGTGGTAGGTGCCATCGTACTTTCTTTCCTGGTGTAAAAAGAAGTGAGTCTCTGTGGCTATCCTGATATGGGGCCAATCTTTTAAATCTAATTTAGTCATGAGGCAGATTCCTGTAATTTTATACTCCAATCAGTGTATCTACATTTTATCAAGGTCTTTAAAGATTTATTCATAATTGCTATCAGTCTATGGGCTAATATTTTATACATCAATGGAAACTGGTCAAAACCAAAATTATAAAATTAAATGTCACCTGCGTAAAATATAGAGACAAGGTATAAAATAGAAATTAAATATGTATGTTCATTATTGGAAGAACCCCGCTAACTGGCTTTGACAGTAGAGCATGGTGGTTAATGCACTCTGAAATCAGCCCAGACAAGATCAGTCCCTATTCTACTCCAAACACGGTGTGAATTTACACAAATCATGTCATCTCTCTGTGCTTGAGTCCTCTTTGTCTTTATAATGGTGGTACCTGGCTCATCGATTATGAAGAATATGGAGGTGAATACATGTCTGTTCTTCATAGCAAAGAGCAATTCATTGCAAATACACTTAAAATGGGACACATCCAAATATGGCAAACTCTTCATAATAGAAAGTAACTTTATTAAGTATTTCTATTGCATTTCAGCTGACTTTATTTTTTATTTTTATTTTTTATGTTTTGAGACAGGGTCTCACTTTGTCATCCAGGCTGGTGTGCAGTGGCGGGATCTCGGCTCACTGCAGCCTCAATCTCCTGGGCTCAAGGGATCCTCCCACCTCAGCCCCCACCAAGTACCAGCTGCCTTTTAAATGTCGCTCATGCATCACGTTCCCTGCAGGATCCTGTGTCTCTGAAGATAAGTAGCAGCCTGTGGGAACTGACAGAATGGCTGCTGGGATGTGGCCATGGGAATGATCTTCTTATCGCAGACTGTACTTGGAATCCTGGGAATTTCTCTCTTATTTACCATTATCTGTCCTTTTACATCACTGGGTGCAGGTTAAGGTCCACAGATTTGATGATCAGACACCTAGTTGTAGCCAACACCTTATTCCTCCTCCCTAGAGGAGTCCCACAGACAATGGCAGCTTTTGAGTTTAGACATTTCCTGAATGATTCTGGATGTAAATTTCTTTTTTGTGTCCACAGAGTAGGCAGGGGAGTGTCCATTGGCAGCACCTGCCTCCTGAGTGTCTCCCAGGCCATCACCATCAGCCCCAGGAGCTCAGGTGGGCAGAGCTTAAAGGGAAAGCCCCCAAGCACGCTGGCTCCTGTGTGTTCCTCAGCTGGCTCCTCCCTGGTCAATATCATTGTTCTCATGCACGTGACTGGCAAGTGGAGCAACAAAAATACCACAAAGACAAAAGATCTGGGATACTGTTCTGCTGGTCATCACGAGGACACCAGAGAGTCGCTGACGCGGCACTGCTGTCCTTCCCTGATGTGGTCTGCCTGGGGCTCATGCTCTGGGGCAGCAGCTCCATCGTTTGCATCCTGCACAGGCACAAGCGGCGGGTCCAGCACATTCATAGGACCAGCGTCTCCCCCACATCCTCCCCTGAGTCCAGAGCTACCAAAACCATCCTCCTGGTGAGCACGTTTGTGTCCTTTTACACTCTCTCTTCACCTTTCAAGTTTGTTTGGTTCTTTTGAATAATCCCAGTCAGTTGATGGTGAACATCTCTGCAATGATCAGTGCAGGTTTCCCAACTGTCATCCCCTTTCTTCTCATGAGTGGAGACTCCAGTGTATCCAAGCTTTGCTTTGCTTGGATAAGTAACACAAAACCCCCTAATCTTATCAGAAATATGTGAATTGGACATGTTTGTACAATGTTTATGTTTGTTCATTGATCTCTAGAGACCCATAAACACGGTTATGAAACGAGCCTTGTTAGTGCTGTGCTTGCCAGCAGGGGTCACTCTTTCCTTCTTTAACTCCTGATTCTTCCCTCCACCCACACCGCCCTGGAGCAGCTCTGTGGAAAAATTGGAATCAGCTTAGAGGTTTTTGGGAGGAAGACACTGAAACGTAAACGTTATAAGAAAGTGACGGTGCACAAACACACGTGCCTCATCCCTGTGTCCCTTGGAGTAGACGGGGGAATGTGCGCAGATGCGAAGTTCTTGCTGTCATTTTCGTGATGAATAGTAAAATATATATTTTCGCAGATCCAGAAATCTCATGCCCTCAGTCAACATCCATAAACTGACAATCTTACTTGTTGGCTTGCAAGTAAGGTTAAAATTTAAAACCGTTTGCAATTTCTGATAGGTTTGGTGATGCTGAGACAGATGTGACTTTGTGTAAGAGGAAGGTGGAAAGGTTCTTCACCGGTGTGGTTAGCGGACAGAAAACGGCTCTCTGGAACAAGCAGCAAATTCTCTCACCCAAACTGGAGTGAAATGAGAGTAAGATTCCTCCACTCTCTAACCCTGGAATGGGGCTGTTGTGTGAGAGGGAGGATTGAAATGAACTGTCCGAATGTGATTTATTTGTTGCTCATTCTCCTCCTGGCAGGAGCAGGAAAGGACGAAGAGTCCCCGAAGCTGATGCTGAGTTCATGGGGTTGAGCTGACAGCGGCCAACAGGCTGTCATAAACTGTAAGCAAACGAGGCTTGTTAGTGCTGTGCTTGCCAGGAGCGAGCAGTCTTTTTTTCTGTACCTTCTGATCCCTCCCTCCACCCACACCGCACTACAGCAGGTCTGTGGAAAGAGTGGAATCAGCTTAGAGGTTTTTGGGAGGAAGACATTGAAACTCCGTTTTTTCATTTTGTTTTGTTTTTGTTTTTGTTTTTAGATGGAATCTCACTCTGTCCCCCAGGTTGGAGTGCAATGGTGCCATCTTGGCTCACTGCAACCTCCCCGCCCCGGGCTCCAGCCTCGTGCCATGTTTCCCAGGCTGGTCTTGAACTCCTGGGCTCAAGTGATCTGCCCGCTTGTGCCTCCCAAAATGCTGGGATTACAGACGTGAGCCACCATACCTGGCCTGAAACACTTTTAGTCCTGTTGCATGCAAGGATTTAAGTCACCAACGTACGTGGATTCCAGGAAGAAGGGTCAGTAGGTGCAGGGGTGGGTGAAGGTGCTAAGGATGGTAGGGTGAAGTGTGGCTGCAAACAGGCAGAAAGAGACAAGCTTCTGACCCTGAATAGTCACCAAATGCTGGGTGGTGCAATGCTAAGAATGCAGCACAGGCCGGGCGTGGTGGCTTACGCCTGTAATCCCACCACTTTGGAAGGCCAAGGTGGGTAGATCATGAGGTCAAGAGATCGAGACCATCCTGGCCAACATGGTGAAACCCCGTCTCTACTAAAAATACAAAACTAGCTGGGCGTGGTGGCGGGCACCTGTAGTCCCAGCTACTCGGGTGGCTGAGGCAGGAGAATCACTTAAACATGGGAGGCGGAGGTTGCACTAGCCGAGATCGTGCCTCTGCCCTCTGGCCTGGCGACAGAGCAAGACTCCATCTCAAAAAAAAAAAAAAAAGAAAAAGAAAAAGAAAAAAAAAGTGCAGCGCAGACCGTGGTCTGAAAAGCTAAAAAATAATCACACCTTCCCCGTTGTCCTGGCCCCTACCACATACACACACACACACACACACTCTCTCTCTCTCTCTCTCTCTCTCTCTCTCTCTCTCTCTCTCTCTCTCTCTCTCTCTGTCTCTCTCACACACTCCTATCCTAGCTTCCTCTGGTCTACTGGCCCTTCGCAGTCCCTTACCCATGCCATTGTATAGTGTATACTTATTAGTCTGTGATTACACAGAGAAAAAATACAAAACACAAAAACAAGAAACAAACTCAACAGAGAGGGTTTAGGCAGGGTTCCCAGTGAGGGTGGAAAGAGGCTCTTTTGTGCTAATTCAATGTCCTGTTCGGTTTCTGCATCAGAATAGACAGTAGGAATTGATGTGTTGTGTGTTTTTGGGCTTCGTGTCCCTATGTACCAGAGGAAATTATTCCAGTCTGGGTTGGGTGCAGGTAGGGACGTGTGAGACTAACTCTCCTGCCATTTGCCACCCGTTGGGGGCGAGTCATTAGGATTCCTATGAGTGCCTCTAGCCTCTGATGTCCCAAATCCTCACTATGCAGATGATGTTGTGTGTCTCGGCAGGTGAGAGGAGTTGCTCTCAATCTTCCTGTGTGGGGTGTGGTCCCTGCTCTGCCAGCAGAGGTAACTGACAGAACCCAAAGAAATGCAGCCTTCTGTTTTCCGGGGAAGGCTTATTGAAAGTATGTGAGCAGACTTACATTGCTCAATGATTTCAATGGGCGACAAAAGTTGTAGATGACAAAATGATTTTGTCATCTGCAGCCTCTGGAAAAGGGAGGCAGCCTCCACCTAGAGGCGCCTGTGGGGTCCTAGTTGCCCTGACGCAATCCTGACACAATAATAGTCACACTGATTTTGAACATTACCTGTTACTTTGCTGCTGAGCTCTCGTCATCACCAAATCCTGACCCACAGACAGCTTGGGGCTCCCCACCTTGATATTCCAATTTTGAGATGGGTTAGTCCAAACTCTACGAAAGCCCCCGAAAGCCTTGCTTATGACACAGAAATGGTGTATTCTGGGAGGAAAATGGACCGGCCCAGCAACATCTCAGCTCTAAAGGAAAAATCAAGATCTATCATCGGTGAAAATTTTATGCCCTTCTCTACGGTCTGAAGCAAAGCTGTGGCATTATGGGGTCCCAAATTTAGCATGTAGCCCCTAAATGCCTGGTCCAGGTTCACTGATGGGTCAGGGAAGTAGATTCCTCATGGTGGCCACAGCAGAGGCTGTTCGGGCTCAGTGCCAGCCGCGTGGAACCTGCAGCAGGGGCGTTTGCTCCGCTCAGTGGTCAGACTTGGGGCCAGGTGTGGGGGCTCCAGCCTGTAATTCCAGCCTTTTGGGAGGCTGAGGTAGGTGGATCTCTTCAGGCCAGGAGTTCAAGACCAGCCTGGCCAACATAGGGAAATGCCATCTGTACTAAAAATACAAAAAATTAGCTGGACGTAGTGGCAGGCACCTGTGATCCCAGCTACTTCGGAGGCTGAGGTGGGAGAATCGCTTGAACATGGAGGTTACAAAAAAGAAATCATCAAAACTCAGGGTTTTGGCCACTGCCCACATTCTAGCTGTTTGTTCATCCCCATTCAAACTAGAGACTGTCTGATGAAGCACACCCTCTTTGAGGCTGCAAACTGGAAACAGTCTCAGCTGCTGATCTAATAGTTGCATCCCTGATTTAGGAGTCCATGGTAAAGGACTGTTTTCTGAAGCACCTGACCAAAATCAAGCTCTGGACAGAGCCTGAATCTGTCTCATGCAGAGCTTGTCACTGCAGGCCGGGCTTGTGGTTCTTGGTGAAAGCTGATCTGTTTATCTGGCGGTTGGGGAGGCTCCTGACCATTCCTGGCAGAATGAGTGCATTGGACTTTTGACCCACTTCTGGAGGTTTCAATCATGTCACACCACTCTCGCCACCTTCAGCGTCACGCCAGCTGACTCCAGCCGCACCACGTGTCCCTTGAAACTCATTCATGTCACCTTTTAGACTTTTGGGACCATTTTCACTCTGACATACTGAGTCTTTCATCACTAAATCTACTAAAAATGGGCCAACTGTGTGATTTTACTTCCTTGTTTCCCCTCTTGATCCATCAATGTTGTTTAGGGAATTTGTTGATTGAATATGGCTGTCTCCAAAAGGAGACATCCTTTTGGATGTCTCTTCTTGACGTGATCTCTTCTTGACAGCCTCCAGGATCAGGATGAAATCACTGGGGGCTATGAATCTATTTCCAAAATATGAGATTTCTCTCTCTGACCATTCCAGGCACAATATGTCATTCTTTCTCTGAACAGGCCAGTCTACTTTGCCCACGATGAGTGGCAGCCCAGCTAAAAGCGAGTTATGGGACTCGAAGTTAGTTACAATTAAGTTTTATACAAAAATCTTTATCCCTGTTTCACCTTGCTCTTAGGGACAAAATGTCTTGGAGACAGTAGGGGATGATGAGAATAAAGATGAAATTATAGGTACCGGAATGGGACTGACTGATTCTGTGGAGGGAGAGGGAGAGTGACAACCTGAAACCTGGAGAGCAGTCAACTTAGGTCCTAGGAGCACTGAAGAATGGAGGGACATTCATCACCTTTTTTCCCTCATAATCACCTCTGTGAGTCCCAGAAAGAGTCTCCCTGGAAATGATGTTGGGCCAGGACTGTGTTAGTTTCAGTTAAGCCAGATGGAAGGGCAGGTGCTGGGGGTTCCTGTGCGTTTGGTCTCCACGTCACCCAGAAGAATCCTTTGGGACTGTTCCCTCCCTCTGGGATTCTAGTGAGGAGTGTGCCCTTTCGGTGCCCATCTGCCCTCCTTCCTCTGTGAGCTGCGTCTCCTCCTCCTGTTTTTCTTCCACGTAGAGATGAATGTATGTTTATTCCTATTTGGATAAACCAGAGAAACAAATCAAGTAATGGAACCCCAGACCCAGCCTCCAACATAGCCTGATTCTTTTCTGTTCCTCTTCCCACTGTACTAATTTCATCATGTCGGTGCAGAGATACCCTGAGGTGGGGTCTCTCAGAACGGATTGCAACACCATACGTGTAGAGAAGGTGGTTGGAGATGGCAGGAGTCCAATCCTGCCAATCCTGAGAATCAGAGCTTGTGTCTGATACTACAAGTGTATACACAGGAAGTAGATGGATCCAGGAAAGATCGTAGAGCCCAGGAAGAGATTATTTAGAGCAGGCAGGATCCCTGCAGGAGAGCAGAGTAGCAGGACATAGGTTCAGCAGCCACTTCTGAGGTCAGATTCTCACAGCTAAGCCTCTGTGGTAGGGCTGATCTGCAGAGCAATGCAGAGCCTGGGAAAGCTCTGATCACATGTGGAAGATGAAACTCTGGGCTTCTATTAGTCTGTTTTCCCCCAGCTACAAAGAACTACCTGAGTGGGTAATTTATACAGAAAAGAGATTCAATTGAATCACAGTTCCACATGGATGGGGAGGCCTCAGGAAACTTACAGTCATGGCAGAAGGGGAGCAAGGTATGTCTTACCATTGTGAAAAGGAGAGACAGAGAGAGTGAAGAAAAGCACACACTTCTAAGCTATCAGATCCCGTGAGAACGCACTCACTATCAGCAGAACAGCAAGGGGGAAATCCGCCCCCATGATACAATCACCTGCCACCAGGCCCGCCCCTGACACGTGGGGATTACAATTAGACATGAGATTTGGGTGGGGACACAGAGGAAACCATGTTAGACCTCATGGAGAAGTGTCCTGTGTGATGGAACATCCTGCTTCTGTGGGCGTGACAGTCTTTGCTCTTTCTTGGCAGAGAAACACAATAGTCACTCGAGGACCATGTATAGATAGGCTTGCTTTCTTCTGAGTTTCTTGAAAAAGGATTCAGAGGAAACATTTTACCCACTTTCAATTCGAGTGATGGTGGGGAGTGACTTCAGTAAAAATGGCAGATTAGGGAATTTGGGGTAGGAGTGGGAGCTGTCCATCCCCAGAAATCTCAGAAGGCCCAGCACAACCTGCCAGAATTAACCTGATCAAAACTTGTACTTTTTTTTTTTTTGCCATGTAGCTTTATTTTAAATCAGACCTTTATCTTACTATGTGTTGTAAAGAATCGATTTTGTCACTTCGTAATGTGTCTTATGCACTGCAGTCTCTTTCTGAGTTGTGAGCTCCACCCATCTATCAGTCTGCCCATCAACCAACATGTCTTACAAGACTAGCTACCCTCATTTCGTTCTTTTTCAGAGTTTTCTTGATTATTCTTATTTGTGTTTTCACCTATGAGATTCTTGCAATAACATCCATAACTTCTAACTGAATATATCTATATTTGGACCAAATTAAATTTATAAATTAGCTTATGAACAATTGATTTTTATAATATTGAATTTTTTTTACCCAAGTCCATGCTGTAACTTCTTATGTGTACATTCATATATTTCAGAAATTTTCTACTTAATTCTTATATACATTTCACATATTTGTTAAAATTATTCCTAAGTATATTTTATTTTATTGTTATTTTGTAATTGCATCCCCACCCCAAATCTAACTTGTAAATTATTATTTCATATATACGTAAATACCTGCTGTGTGTAATTTAAGGCCATGTCATGGGTTCAAACTGATTCGTAACATCAGCCACTCAATTTTCCCCATTCACTGGAATGACTACTATTCCATATCCACAACAAGAGCTGTTGGGTTGAGGGAAATCAGGGTGGAGATGAAGCAAAAGTGAAGAGAAAACATTATCTAACCCATGCATGCAGCAAAACAACCTCCCTATGGATCAATATGTAATTACCTAAGGCATAATATACTTGGAAAATATTAATATTTATCTCATACTATACAATATGGAAATTATAAGGAAAAGACAAAAGAATACCCAATTACTTATATATTCCCTACATAAAAATATATACATTTATATGGTAAAAGATTGCATTATCGCAGTGTAAAATGAAAATAGGAAAACATATAAAACATAACAATATGTAAAACAAGTGACAATATGTATGTTAGATTTAATATCCTATAGTAAAATAGGGTAAATTAAAACTGTAAAATAGAAGAAAATTTAAATCCAAGTAAATCATATGAGCCAAAAACTAAATAAACTAAATAAATATAATCAATAAGCATTTAATACATCTTGACTCAGTTTAGATATCAAAGAAAGAAAAATCAAACAATGACATGGTGGTTTTGCCATGATGTCATCAAGCGTAAAAAGATAACATTTCTCAATAGAGATGCGTCTCAGGTTTGTGGGTCTGAGTCCCTCATGGACTGCAGGTGAGAGAGTGAAGAGACACAGCCTTTTCTCAATTAAAGTAGAAGGATATAAATATATATATTTATTTTTGCTATACTTTATAATATACAAACACATATGGATGATTACACCCTAATATTTGTTGTGATTCTACAGAAATGCATGACTCTCAGGAGACATCCAAAAGACAGCAAATATCTCACACGAAACTGAATAGTGAACTTCATCCTCAATGAACCACAGAGTTCACCATTCTGAGTATATCGTTCAAGTTATTTTCCTATTTTCCTTCCGCAAGTTCTAACATGTATTAACATCGTGTGTCTAAAGTCATCCCTGCTGGTCATCTGGAGGAATCTGAGAAGGGGCAGGTCTTTCTTCTGACTCTCAGAGCAGCACCCTCTGCTGGACAGGGCTGGGCACCTCATCTCAAGCCCAATCTGATCCACCAACAGAGTCCGTTATCTCCTGTCCGGGGAAGAGGTGGGCCTCTCTCCATCCTGGGAGGAGCGCTGAGCTTCTCCTTCATCCAGGGATGGGCCCCAGGGACCCGCCAGTGGGACTGGGAGAAGCCACCCTCAGCAGGGAAGACAGAGATGCCTGGGTGGCCGAGGCCTGGAAGGTCTGCACCATGGTGCACAGAGGCCCCGGAGCTGGGTGAGGCCAGAAAACTGCTCTGGGGTCAGCGGGGAATGTGCCTGCTGAATCTGCAAGCACCTGAGCTACGTCTTCACAAATGGCCTCAGACCGAGAGTGCAGGGAGATCCCCTGGCTTTTCTGAAGTGGTGGCAGGTGGTCTCCTGGGGAGCAGGACCTGGGCTTCTTACTGCCCTTACCCAGTGAGGGCCCGCGGGGAGCTCTTAAGTTGGGCATCATGGGTCTGCGTGATGTGGGTGCTGGGCCCACATCAGAGGGTTTTTGTTTCTTTTCCAAAGTCAAGCTGCACTAATCTAGACCAGGGATCCCCACCCCTGGGCTGCGGACCGGTCTCCATGGGTGGCCTGTTAGGAACTGGACCGCACAGCAGGAGGTGAGCAGTGGGTGAGGGCGCGTGACCACCTGAGCTCTGCCTCCTGTGAGATCAGCAGCGCCACTGCATCTCAGAGGAGTGCCAACCCTACTGTGAACTGTGCACGCGAGGGATCTGGGTTGCATGCTCTTTATGAGAATCTAACTAATGCCTGATGATCTCAGGTGGAACAGTTTAATCCTGAAACCATCCGCCCGTCTGTGGAAAAACTGTCTTCCACCAAACCAGTCCCTGGTGCCAAAAAAGCTGGGAACCACTAATCTAGACAGTTCTCTGCTAAGGAAGCACGTGGTTGAGAAGCATCAGAATCGTTCCCACGGACCATGCTCCGGAGTCTCAGCAGGCTCCTGCAGGTGAGCCCCACTGGCCTCTCCTCTTCCTTCCGGACCTCCTCAGCTTTGGTAATGGAAAGCTGCATCCTCTTCTGTCCCCAATTCCTCTGTGGGTGTCAGGATCTCTAAAACCCTCTCAGCCGCTGAGAAATCTGTCTGTCTGTCTCACAGTGTGTTTATCCGTGCGTCATGAAGGACCCTCATACAGCTGACGTGCCTTGGCTGATGCGAGTAACACTGCAGCAAGCGTGGGAGTGCAGATAGCTCTTGGAAATACCCATTTCCTTCAGACGCATACTCAGAGGTAGGATTGCTGGATTCTTTGGTCATTTTGATTTTTAAAATTAAAAAGAATTTTAATTCTCATATTGTTTTGAGTAAAATTAAATTATAACTTGTAAGGCAACTCCATGTTTTTTATAATTTTTAAAAAAATAATTGCTCTACCAATTGACTGTCCCAACAACAACGTACAGGGGTATTTTTTTTTCCTCCTCATCCTCACCACTTGTTACCTTTTGTCTTTTTAATAATAGCAATCCTAAGACATGTGAAGTGATACCTCACTGTGATTTTGATTCGCATTTTCCTGATGATTAGTCTATTCAGGCCCTTTTTTTTTTTTTTTTTTTTGAGATGTACTGTCACTCTGTCACCCAGGCTGGAGTGCAATGGCACGATCTCGGCTCACTGCAACCTCCGCCTCCCGGGGAGGCGTGATTAGCCGCCACACCTGGCTAATTTTTGTATTTTAGTAAAGATGAGGTTTCACCATGTTGGCCAGGCTGGTCTCGAACTCCTGATCTCAGGTGGTCCACTTTGCTTGGCCTTCCAAAGTGCTGGGATTACAGGTGTGAGCCATCACGCCCAGCCCCTTTGCTCATCTTTAATAGGGTTATTACTATTACCATATTTGCTTTTGAGTTGTGGGTGTTCCTTATATATTTTGGATATAAACTCCTTATCACGCATAGGGTATATATGGTTTAACATATTTTCTCCCGTTATCATGCCCCAATATCACTAAGTTATATTTCACAGCTCCCTCTTGAACACCTGAAAAAATTCCTAACATATTTCCATGTGTCTGTATCCAGGTTATTGTGGTTTTTGCCTGAAAACACATTTATATATGCTGATATTCCCCAATAACTAATATATTTTTTCTCTGTTTTTTTGAGACCGAGTCCTGCTCTGTTGCCCAGGCTGGAGTGCAGTGGCACAATCTCAGCTCACTGTAACCTCTGCCTCCCAGATTCAAGTGATTCTCATGCCTCAGCCTCCCGAGTTGCTGGGATTACAGACACACGCCACCACACCCGGCAAATTTTTTTGTATTTTTAATAGAGACGGGGTTTCACCATATCGGTCAGGCTGGTCTCAAACTCCCGACCTCAGGTGATCCACCCGCCTTGCCCTCCCAAAGTATTGGGATTACAGGCGTGAGCCACCGCGCCTAGTCCCACCTAATATATTTTAAATAACTTTTTGCTCTTGGCACATGGACTAAAACCACATCACCAGGCCTTCAATGACGTCCAATGTCCGCCATCTTATTTCCACTCCAGCTCCGCCCCAGGCATAGTTGCCTTTCTTTTTATTGAAGTCTTCTCCTTTTTTTTTTTTTTTTTTTTGAGACAGAGTTTCACATTGTCGCCCAGGCTGGAGTGCAGTGGCGCGATCTCGGCTCGCTGCAAGCTCCGCCTCCCGGGTTCACGCCATCCTCCTGCCTCAGCCTCCCGAGTAGCTGGGATTACAGGTGCCTGCCACCACGCCCGGCTAATTTTTTGTATTTTTAGTAGAGATGGGGTTTCACCATGTTAGCCAGGATGGTCTTGATCTCCTGACCTCCTGATCTGCCCGCCTCGGCCTCCCAAAGTGCTGGATTACAGGCGGGAGCCACGGTGCCCCGCCAAAGCCTTCTCCTTGCCAAGTTAATTAAAGAGAATGTTTTATTCATCAAATTAGAAATTACATTCTCAGAGAAGCTTTCCAGTATTTGTAGTTCTTACAGGCCACATTTATTATAAGTTTATAGACTCCAAACTTCTCCACTGAACAGTTAATAAAAAGGACACAGGCTTATTGTAAAATAATTCATTTAGTGCCTGCCATTCTGATTACACTAGAAATTTAGTTCTCCTGCTCCGCGTTCTGTTAAGTGACTGTTCAATGCATTACTTAAAACTGCAAGATTGAATAGAGAGATCAGCTTCTGACATTGATGAATGCAAACCACAAGAAACCAAGTCTTCTCTGCAAAATGATGAAACACTCGCAAAACCACTAAAATCAATCATTTCAGACTTCTGAAATTTACCGAAGCCACAGAACAAAGTGAAAAGTATCTATCCCACAGAAAGTACCAAACTTCAGTAAGACAGCAGCATTTGTGTCATTTTAACGTGGGGGCATTTCTGTCACCCTCCATCCTTCGTTCAGTGTGGAGCACTGACTTTGTTTGTTTGTTTGTTTGTTTTTGAGACGGAGTTTTGTTCTTGTTGCCCAGGCTGGAGTGCAATGGCGCGATCTTGGCTCATTGCAACCTCTGCCTCCTGGGTTCAAGCAATTCTCCTGCCTCAGCCTCCTGAGTAGCTGGGATTACAGGCATGCGCCACCACGCCCAGCTAATTTTGTATTTTTAGTAGAGACGGGGTTTCTCTATGTTGGTCAGGCTGGTCTCAAACTCCCGACCTCAGGTGATCCGCCTTCCTCGGCCTCCCAAAGTACTGGGATTACAGGCATGAGCCACTGTGCCTGGCTGCCCTGACTTCTTTCGAAGCTCCTTTTAAACCCCTTCTGTCTCCATCTTCATGTTCACCACAGTGTTATTCGCCATGGCCAAGACACGGAAACAACTAAATTTCCTTCAAAGGACAAATGGGTAAAGAAAATGTGATATATACACATTAAAATATTATTCGGCCATGAAAACACGGAAATTCTGCCATTTATGACAACAAGAAAAAAGCTGGCAGATGTTGCGCCAAGAGAAATAAGGAAGACACAGAAAGAGAAATATTGCATGATATTCATTTCTTCATTTCTGGGGAGGCCTCAGAAACCAGGTCCTTACTAAGATGTGGCAGGCTAGTTTTGTATTTTAGACTGCTCATTAAAATATGTATTTATTGGGCCGGGCGTGGTGGCTCACACCCATAACCCCAGCACTTTGGGAGGCCGAGGTGGGCGGATGGCCTGAGGTCAGGAGTTCGAGACCAGCCTGGCTAACATGGTGAAACCCTGTCTCTACTAAAAATACAAAAATTAGCTGGGCATGGTGGTGCGTGCCTTTAATCCCAGCTACTCAGGAGTGAGGCAGGAGAATCATTTGAACCCAGCAGGCAGAGGTTGCAGTGAGCCGAGATGGGCCACTGCACTCTGGCCTGGACAACAGAACGAGACTCCATCTCAAAAAAAAAAAAAAAAAAAAAAAAGTACTAATTGCCTATGGTTTCAAAAAATGCAAGTAGTTTCTGAAGGATAAACTGAAGACTCTTAAACAGAGTACTTCTGTTTTCTGAGTCAACCTTTCTTGTTCAGAGAATGAAAAGATCAAGATGCCTCACCTAACATCCAGGAGGGTCCCTGACTTCCTGATTCTAGGCCCTAAACCTATGTCCAAGAGAAAAGTTACATCTGTAGTCCAGAGCTTTTTAAATATAGTTATCCAGGCCCCTAAACAGCACAAGAAAATGGAAGCTAACTCCTTACAACTTGTGAAAGAGACAAAGTAGCTGCTGCTTTTTTGTTGCTTATTTTGGATTAATTAAAGTGACATCTTTTTTATTCTACTTTCTTATTTAAAAATTAAAAAACAGGTTGTGTTGACTTACACACTTCTCCATAAAAATACAATATATTGATTCAATATGAAATGTCTACTTTAGTGCCAGATAAATTGAGAATTTGTATACCAAATTTTAACAAATTTGATGTTCTCAAAAGAAACAGCATTATTCACTTTGTTTCAGATGAGACTGGGCTTATGTTCACAAGTACACACTCACAGAGATCTAATTCCACAGGCACACGTGGTAGAGTAGGCTAAGATCATCACAGACAGTAATGACTTGCAATGCCATTTGACAAATCCCCCAACAGAGCTCTGTAAAACCACTAGAAAACGCGCACAACAGCACAACCATCAAAATGAAAACACCTGTTGTACAGAGTTGTATAGTAGTTGTATAGTTAGTAGTTGTATGGAGCACCCTTGACATAAGTAACTCCATCTTAGAAAAAGACTCCATCTTACATTTCATGGGGCACTTTGCCAACAGGGACAAGATGTTTTGCTTAGTAAATAAATAATAAGGACTGCATCCAAGCAGATAAGGACATAAACAAGCACATTCTTCCACTATCAGTCCTCCCCCACAGGACTCTGGCCATGAAAGAAGCTGGGCTTCAGCAGCTCAAAACGGCCATCTTAACTGCCAACCATCCTGCTGTCATTTGTGATAAGCACTTGACATCTGCTGCCAAAGTTTCTACCCACATCAAAGATTCTTCTTTGCAAGATCAACAGACAACTCAGCCCAGACCAGGAGACTGTTTATGTCTTCATTACTCTCGCCACGCAGGTTCAAATCTGCTGAGATTTGGTTTATCTCTGATTTATTAGGGAGAATTGGCTCACACGATCATAAGGCAAAGTCCCATGATAACCCATCTGCAAGCTGAGGAAGAAAGAAGCCAGTAGTGGCTCAGTCCAAGTCCAGAAGCCTCAGAAGCAAGGAAGCCAACAGTGCAGCCTTCAGCCTGTGGCCAAAGGCCCAAGAGCCCCCAGCAAACCACCAGTGGTCCAGAGATAACCAGGTCCACACACGTTTGTATCTTTCCACAGCGTCAGGCTTTGATTGATGCTATTTCAATCACAAAAGCCATAAGCCACCTGGAGTTCCCAAAGAGGCTTGTGATGGTTAATATTAAGTGTCAACTTGATTGGATTGAAGGAAGCCTAGGCAGCTGCTAAAGGATTGTTTCTGGGTGTATCTGTGAGGGTGTTGCCAGAGGAGACTGATGTTTGAGTCAGTGGATGGAGAGAGGAAGACCCACCCTCGATGTTGGTGGACACCATGCAATTGGCTGCCAGCTTGGGTAGAACACAGAAGGCAGAAGAAGGTGGGATACCTTTGCTTGCTGAGTCTTCTGGCTTTCATCTTTCTCCCGTGCTGGATGCTTCCTTCTGCTTCTCCTGCCCTTGGACATCAGATTCCAGGTTCTTTGGTCTTTGGACTCTTAGACTTACACTGGTGGTTTGCCGGGGGCCCTGTGGCCTCTGGCCACAGGCTGACGACTGCACAGTTGGCTTCCTTGCTTCTGAGGCTTTTGGACTTGAACTGAGCCACTACTGGCTTCTTTTTTCCTCAGCTT
This sequence comes from Gorilla gorilla gorilla, assembly GCF_029281585.2. Classification (NCBI taxonomy): domain Eukaryota; kingdom Metazoa; phylum Chordata; class Mammalia; order Primates; family Hominidae; genus Gorilla; species Gorilla gorilla. Next base: position 65,450,508 of record NC_073244.2, read on the forward strand.
GCAGATGGCCTATCATGGGACTTGGCCTTGTGATCGTGTAAGCCAATTCTCCCTAATAAACTTCCTTTCCTATAGACATATATCCTATTAGTTCTGTCTCTCTGGAGAACCCTGACTAATACAAGGCAATTCTGTTTGGTACTGCCCCTTCACTTGGTAGTCAGAGCCATAGGCACGCAGGCTCAAGCCACTTCACAAGTCAGTCAATATTGCAAACCATACATAGTAGTGTACTTAATCAATATATATAACTGTTATAGATTAAACATTTCACAATAAACAAAGTAATGTTTAACATCAAGAGAAAAGAGATAGGAGAAAAGGGTTAACAAGTCAGTCCAGGGAGAGTAACAAAACGCTTGGTCAGGGCTGGGCAGGCCCTTTGGTCTTGCAAGAAGTCTTTGAGGCTTCAGCAGCAGATGCCAAGTGCTCATCACAAATGACAGCAGGACGGTTGCAGTTAAGATGGTTATTTCAAGCCACTGAAGCCTTGCTCCTTTTATGGCCACAGAGTCCTCTGGGGAGGACAGATGGTGGAAGAATGTGCTTGTTTATATCCTTATCTGGTTGGATGCAGTCTTTATTATTTATTTATTAAGCAAAACATCTTGTCCCTGTTGGCAAAGTGCCCTGTGGAATGCAAGATGGAGTCTTTTTCTAAGATGGAGTTACTTATGTCAAGGGTACTCTATACAGTAGTCTTACCCACACGTTCATAGAAACATACAATCTCATCCATGTCATAATCAAGGCCAAAAACCTCACAGGCGCCCTCCCTTACCTGAGCTCCAGGAGGCTCCCTGATGAGTCCACACAATCACAAATCCAGTCACACCCACCAATGATTCTCTCCCAACAACAGCATATATTTTTGAGGGCAAAGCATCTCACACCCCAGTGTTTGTCTAAATTGCACCATTTCGTAAGCCCCCTGCTCTTTTGCAGACCTTGGTCAAAGTGAAACATTTCACAGGGGTTCAGGCAGTGAGAAATATCCTGCCTAACCACCTGACCACAAGGCGAACAAAGACCCAATTAAAGAAACATTCTCATCATGTCCTACCGGGCAAAGGCCCAACTAAAAAAACCATCCCTATCATATCTTTCTGGGCAAAGGTCCAAGGAACATCCTGATGAGATCCCACCGGAAAAAGGGCCAAACCACCTGATCATAAGAACATCTTGTCAATATCCTGCCGGGCAGCAAGCCATACAGCCCAGGCCTCTCCCGCCCATACCAAGGTAACACTCACAGAGACATTTGAAGAGCCAGGCAGTGCTCCCAAGTCTGGGACAGCATCAGAGAACGAAACGCAAAGTCCTGCCCTTACAGAGAGAGCCTTGGCACAGACCCAGTCAGGACCAGGTCACTCCCGTGGAACCTACTCAAGGTCCCTACACACGTGCCTGGAGCTCCCCAATCTACTGGGGGGTGGGGGAAAGGGCAGTGCTGAAACGTCCCCAAAATCTCACATGTAAACACCCTACCTAACACTTTCTAGAGGCATTTCCAGCTCGGGGCTGTCTTTCCAAGAACCCTCTGGAGGCACAGCTCTTTTCGAAGGAGGGCCATGTTGCATGCTGGGAAATTTTTGAACTTTTCCCAAATCACAGCTTTTAAGCATTCCGGGCTTATTATTATTTTGAGACATTGTTTCACTCTTATCGCCCAGGCTGGAGTGCAGTGGTGTGATCTCGGCTCACTGCAACCTCTGCCTCCTGGGTTCAAGAGATTCTCTTCCCTCAGCCTCCCAAGTAGCTGGGATTACAGGCACACACCACGACGCCTGGCTAATTTTCGCATTTTTAGTAGCGATGCGGTTTCACCGTGTTGGGCAGGAGGGTCTCGAACTCCTGATCTCAGGTGATATACCCGCCTAGGCCTCCCAAAGTGCTGAGATTACAGGCGTGATTTCTGGTTGTTTCAGACTACATTTCCTTCCCAGAAGGACGCGGGGACACGGCTTCCCTATGGACGGATCCCAAATGCAAGTTGTAAGCAATTAGAACTGTAGGCCCCTAGAGCCTGAACCACTTTTCCCAGGAATTTTCTGTGGTGCGCCTTAGGAGCAAGCAAAGTTTCAGGGCGGGAGAAGGCCGACAGGGCTGCCAGCATTTGAAGATTCTCCCAGTCTGAAATACGCTTCCCCAGAAGTCTATGGGGGTGCAGCTGCTCTAACAGTGGGAGGAGACACCGACGAAGAGCATTCTGAGGGCCGCGCTTCCAGCGCTAAGGATTCCAGCGTAGTGAGCACTTCCCAGAGGTCTCTGGGTCATGGCTCCATTAAGGCCGTGTGCAGTTACATGCAGGGAAACACTGATGGGCGCCCTTCCAGATACGTCGATTCCCGGGTTATGAGCTACATTTCCCAGAAGCCCTCAAGGCACGACGTCCTTAGGGCCGCGTAGAGTTGCATGCTGGGAAATCCTGACAGCCGCTTCCAACTCTGTGGATTCCCGGGTTATGGACTACATTTCCCAGAGGCCTCTGGGTCACGGCTCCATTAGCGCCGTGTAGAGTTGCATGCTGGGAAACACTGACGGGCGCCCTTCCAGCTACGCCGAAGCGTCTCTGGTTACGGACTATATTTCCCAGAGGGCCTTGGGGCACAGTCCAATGAGGAGCGAGCCGGGTGGCCGGCTGAGGGGCGTGCTTCATGCTCGCGGGATTTTTAAAAATGGTTTCGCCTGGATCTTATCCCAACTGCGCCTGAGACCTTGTTTCACCTCCTGATGTGCTGGGTGTGGTTACGCCTCGAGCCGGGAGCTATTTGCCTCCCAGGAGGAAGCCAGGGCAGGGTTCCGCGGGGAATGGCGGTGAGGGAGCCACTCGGGACGGGGAGGCCCTAAAATGAAGAAGCTTCGGCCTGAGGCTTCGGGAGCGGCGAGCAGGGAAGTGGGAGTGTGTGTGTGAGTGTGTGAGTGTGTGTGTGTGTGTGTGTGTGTGTGTGTGTGTGAATAAGCCAGAGGCTGCATGATGGGGCCCCGCCGTGGCCCAGTGACTGAGATAATTGTCTTCGTCTGTGGGGTAATGCGAACAAGCCCCGTTCCCCTAAGCCGTGATGCATGCGGGGTTGACGCGGCCGGGCTCTGTCCCCATAAACTGTGACACAGGTGTGTGTAGACGTCTATGAGGGCCATAGCGCCGGGCTGTAAGGGCATCTGTAGGGGTGACGCAGCCGGGCTGTGTCTCTGCACCTCCGCTCCGTGCGAGGTCAATGCTGGTGGGGTCTGCAGAGGTGGCACGGCCAGGACGGGTCTCCGTGTCTCTGAAATGTGCCTTTGCACTTCTGTCAGGTTGACAGGGACAGTCAGTGTCTCTCTGGTGTGACCGTCTGTGGGTGTGAAAGGGCCAGCGAGTGTGCGGCTGTGACTGGTCGGGATCGGGCCTGGATGCATGGCCTTTTGAGTGAGCACAGGTGTGTGCGACCATGTCACCTGTCTTTCTAGTGTCTCCGTTGCTTCCTGTGCCTTCGCCTTCCAGCCATGTGGTACCTGCTAGGGAGCAGTGGTCCAAAGTGACGTGAGAGGCTCGACGCTGTTGTGAAAATGACCACGAAGAAGGCTTCACAAGTCACGAGATGGCAGTTTTGGAGCCAGAAGTGCTTTCCGTGCACACTACCTGGACGACAAGAGGAAGTAACCTCAAGAATAGAATTCCTTTTGGGGAAGAAAGAGGTACCTGACATGGGAGGCGGGGAGGTGGTGAGAGGGGCAGCTCCATGTTTCAGAACCCCAGTTCCTAGAGTTTTCCAGCATTTCTCTGAAAAACTCACATGCCTGTGCCCTCTTATTTCTGATTGATTTTAACTGTGGTCTGGGGACAAGTGTGCCCTCCTATTTTCTTTCTTTCTTTTTTCTTTTTTCTTTTTTTTTTTTGAGACAGAGTCTTGCTATGTCGCCCAGGGCTGGAGTGCAGTGGCGCGATCTCAGTTCCCAGGTTCAAGCGATTCTCCTGCCTCAGCCTCCCGAGTAGCTGGGACCACAGGCGCACGCCACCATGCCCAGCTAATTTTTGTATTTTTAGTAGAGACGGGATTTCACCATGTTGGCAAGGATGGTCTCGATCTCTTGACTTCATGATCCACCCCCCTCGGCCTCCCAAAGTTCTGGGATTACAGGTGTGAGCCACCGCGCCTGGACGTGTGCGCTATTTTCTAACGTAGCTTGTGATCCAGAAAGGTCCTGGTGCCTCATTCTTATCTTCCTTTTCCCCTCCGGCCAGCTGGCCTTCAGGAAAAGCATCCTGGAGGAGGAAGAAGAAGTGTTATATGTCCTAAAGTAAGGTTTCAGGTGAGTTAGCTTTTTGTTCATTCAACGATTTGTGTTTATACAACTTAAGACTATTTACTTTCCTTGGGCCCATATCTTCCCAAATAGCCATTTATCCCACTAATTCCTCCCCAAGGAATGTGACAGGGCCGTGCAGGTCATTCCTCCATGTATTCTCCATTGACCTACCCTCTTCTAAAATGTCTAAAAATTGTCTAAGAATCTGATGGTACAGAAGAGATTAATTCTAACACTTTATATTACAGTGTGGTTTGGTAAGGAAGGGATTTATTTTTGGGTGGAAGGAAACACCAGATATCTTTGGTCTTTTGTTTATTTTTTATTATTGTAGTTATTTTTTAACATGGTTAATTTTTTTAATTTTTATATAATTGGCAAATGACAAATTGTATTTATTGTGTATATGTTTTTATATATGTATACGTTATGAGATGATTAAATCAGGCTGATGCACATATCCATCACCTCACTAATTATTATTTTTGTCATGAGGACATTTAAACTCTACTCTCTTAGCAATTTTCAAATATACTATATATTTTTTTTAATTTTTTTTCTTTTGCCCTTGTCCCCCAGGCTGGAGTGCAATGGCATGATCTCAGCTCACTGGAACCTCTGCATCCCGGGTTCCAGTGATTCTCCTGCCTCAGCCTCCCAAGTAGCTGGAATTATAGGCACCCACCACCATGCCTGGCTAATTTTTGTATTTTTAGTAGAGACGGGGTTTCATCATGTTGGCCAGGCTGGTCTCGAACTCCTGATTTCAAGTTATCTGCCCGCCTCAGCCTCCCAAAGTCCTGGGATTACAGGTGTGAGCCACCATGCCCTGCCTTTGTCCCAATTTTTAATCACATTTTTTTTTCACACTCTTGAGTTCTGTGAGTTTCTTATATATCGTGAATATTGACTGCTTGTCAGATGTATGGTTTGCAAATATTTCCTTCTACTCCATAGGTTCTGTCTTCACTCTGTTGATTGCTCTGCTGTGCAGAAGTTTTTTAATGATGCAATTCATTTGTCTGTTAGCCACCATGCCCAGCCTTGATTTCTTTTTCAAATAGTTGTTAGTCTATAGGGATACTATTTTTTTTTTTAATACTTTAAGTTCTAGGGTACATGTGCACAACGTGCAGGTTTAATCCATAGGTATACATGTGCCGTGTTGTTTTGCTGCACCCATGAATTCGTCATTTGCATTAGGTATTTCTCCTAATGCTATCCCTCCCCCAGCCCCCGCACTCCGACGGGCCCTCGTGTGTGATATTCACCATCCTGGGTCCAATTGATCTCATTGTTCAGTTCCTACCTATGAGTGAGAACATGCGGTGTTTGGTTTTCTGTCCTTGTGATAGTTTGCTCAGAATGATGGTTTCCAGCTTCATCCATGTCCCTGCAGAGGGCATGAACTCATCCTTTTTTATGGCTGCATAGTAATCCATGGTGTATATGTGCCACATTTTCTTAATCCAGTCTGTCATTGATGGACATTTGGGTTGGTTCCAAGTCTTTGCTATTGTGAATAGTGCCACAGTAAACATATGTGTATGGTGTCTTTATTGTACCATGATTTATAATCTTTTGGGTATATACCCAGTAATGGGATTGCTGGGTCAAATGGTATTTCTAGTTCTAGATTCTTGAGGAATCGCCACACTGTCTTCCACAATGGTTGAACTAATTTACACTCCCACCAACAGTGTAAAAGTGTTCCTGTTTCTCCACATCTTCTCCAGCATCTGTTGTTTCCTGACTTTTTAATGATTGCCATTCTAACTGGTGTGAGATGGTATCTCATTGTGGTTTTGATTTGCATTTCTCTGATGGCCAGTGATGATGAGCATTTTTTCATGTGTCTGTTGGCTGCATAGATGTCTTCTTTTGAGAAGTGTCTGTTCATATCCTTGGCCCACTTTTTGATGGGGTTTTTTGTTTTTTTCTTGTAAATTTGTTTGAGTTCTTTGTAGATTCTGGATATTAGCCCTTTGTGAGATAGGTAGATTACAAAAATTTTCTCCCATTCCGTAGGTTGCCTGTTCACTCTGATGGTAGTTTCTTTTGCTGTTCAGAAGCTCTTTAGTTTAATTAGATCCCATTTGTCTATTTTGGCTTTTGGTGCCATTGCTTTTGGTGTTTTAGTCCTGAAGTCCTTGCCCATGCCTATGTCCTGAATGGTATTGCCTAGGTTTTCTTCTAGGGTTTTTATGGTTTTAGGTCTAATATTTAAGTCTTTAATCCATCTTGAATTAATTTTTGTATAAGATGTAAGGAAAGGATCCAGTTTCAGCTTTCCACATATGGCTAGCCAGTTTTCCCAGCACCATTTATTAAAAATGGAATCCTTTCCCCATTTCTTGTTTTTGTCAGGTTTGTCAAAGATCAGATGGTTGTAGATGTGTGGTGTTATTTCTGAGGCCTCTGTTCTGTTCCATTGGTCTATATCTCTGTTTTGGTACCAGTACCATGCTGTTTTGGTTACTGTAGCCTTGTAGTATAGTTTGAAGTCAGGTAGTGTGATGCCTCCAGCTTTGTTCTTTTTGCCTAGGATTGTCTTAGCAATGCGGGCTTTTTTTTGGTTCCATATGAACTTTAAAGTAGTTTTTTCCAATTCTGTGAAGAAAGTCATTGGTAGCTTGATGGGGATGGCATTGAATCTATAAATTACCTTGGGCAGTATGGCCATTTTCACGATATTGATTCTTCCTGTCCATGATCATGGAATTCCATTTGTTTCCTCTTTTATTTTGTTGAGCAGTGGTTTGTAGTTCTCCTTGAAGAGGTCCTTCACATCCCTTGTAAATTGGATTCCTAGGTATTTTATTTTCTTTGTAGCAATTGTGAATGGGAGTTCACTCATGATTTGGCTCTCTGTTTGTCTGTTATTGGTGTATAGGAATGCTTGTGATTTTTGCACATTGATTCTGTAAGGGATACTATTGATTTTTTAATGTTGACATTGCATACTACAACTTTACTGAATTCATTTATTATTTCTAGTCATTTTTTGATGGCGTTTTTAGGGTTTTTTATATGTATAAGATCATGTCATCTGCGAACAGGAACAGTTTAACTTCTTCACTTCCTATTTGATTGGCTTTTCTTTTTGTTGCCTAATTGCTCTGCCTAAGGCTTCTAGTACTACATTGATTAGAAGTGGTAAGAGTGGGAATCCTCGTCTTGTTCCTGATATTTCAACTTTCACCATTGATTATGATGTTAGCTATGTGCTTGTGTTATATCACCTATATTATATTGAGGTACATTCCTCAATACCTAATCTGTTGAGAGTTTTTGTTAGTAAAGCCTGTTGAATTTTGTCAGATGCTTTTTCTGGATCTATTGTGATGATCATATGGATTTTATCCTTCATTCTGTTAATGTGCTATATCAGATTTATAGAGTTGTATATGTTGAACCATCCTTGCATTCCTGGGATAAATCCCGCTTGATCATGTTGAATGATCCTTTTTATATGCTACTGAGTTCAGTTTGCTAGTATCTTGCTGAGGATTTTTGCTTTTATGTTTATCAAAGGTATTGGCTGGTGATTTTTCTTGTCTTGCAGTGTCCTTGTTGGGTTTGGTCATGCTGGTCTTATAAAATGGGCTTGGAGATAGTCCCTTCTCTTGAATTTTCTGGAAGAGTTTGAGAAGCATTGTATTAGGTCTTTGAATGTTTGGTAGAATTCAGCAGTGAGGGCATCAGGTTCTGGTCTTTCATGGGAGATATTTATTACTTATTCAACCTCCTTACCTGTTGTTAGTGTGTTCAGATTTTTGTATTTCTTCATGATTCAATCTTGATAGATTATATATTACTAGGAATTTATTCATTTCTTCTACATTATTCAATTTTTTGGCATAGAAATTTTTTTTTCTTTTTTTTTTGAGACGGAGTCTCGCCCTGTCACCAGGCTGGAGTGCAGTGGTGTGATCTCGGCTCACTGCAAGCTCCGCCTCCCAGGTTCACGCCATTCTCCTGCCTTAGCTTCCCGAGTAGCTGGGACTATAGGCGCCCGTCACCGTGCCTGGCTAGTTATTTGTATTTTTAGTAGAGACGGGGTTTCACCATTTTAGCCAGGATGGTCTCGATCTCCTGACCTCGTGATCCACCCACCTTGGCCTCCCAAAGTGCTGGGATTACAGGCGTGAGCCACCGTGCCTGGCCCGGGAACTAATTTTTTTTATACCAGGCCTGCATTAATTGCATTATAAGAAATATAACTTGCTGGGCGCAGTGGCTCATGCTTGTAATCCCAGCACTTTGGGAGGCCAAGGCAGGCGGATCACGAGGTCAGGAGTTTGAGACCAGCCTGACCAACATGGTGAAACCCCGTCTCTACTAAAAATACAAAAATTAGCCAGGCATGGTGGCATGTGCCTGTAATCCCAGCTACCCAGGAGGCTGACACAGGAGAATCACTTGAACCCGGGAGGTGGAGGTTGCAGTGAGAGCCGAGATTGTGCCTGGGTGACAGAGAGAGACTCCATCTTAAAAAAAAAAAGAAGAAGAAATATAACTTAAGGAAGTCCTGAATTTAAAAAAATGATTACTCAGGTAAAAAAATCAGAGTTATGAAGGTGCTGGTACGTTGTAGTTATTAACAAATGTTTGAATGGATAGGCTTGTGGGAAGCATAACAAGTGTATCTCAAAAATGTCCGCACCCTAATTCATGAATGCGGGAATATGTGATGTTGCACAGCAAGGGAAATTTCAGTTGTAGATGGACTGAAGTTATTAATCAGCTAACCTTAAGACAGGGAGATTATCCTGAATTGTGATAGTGGGCCCAATGTAATCACAGGGTATTAGAAGTAGATGAGGGGTGCCAGAAGGAGAGAAAGAGGTGAGGATTTACTGTTAACTGTATTTACTGTTAACATTTTGTTAACAGGTATGTGTCCTGTCTCCCACTCCCCCACTAAACACGTGTGTATGTTTGTTTCTGGAGCATTAAATCCTGCTAATTGATCATGTAAATGAGTTAAAGACTCTTCGAATCTTAGTTTGTGAGAGAAATCCAACCCGGCCATGGGTCACATTACATTTGTGTACATGTGGAGAAGAGAGAGGCAGGCCAGTTATCTTTCTCTTGCTTTGAAAAGCTTCACATGTTTACACCTTATAGAATTAGAGATACGCCATTTGAAACTAATCCCATGACAGCAGATTATCAGGAAAGAGAGCCTTTCAGAATTAGATTTTCTATGATTTTAATGTTTCTTTGACAGAGAATGATAATCAGTGATATCTGATGCCTTCCAAATATATACAAGTAACATTTCCATGATTATATGTACAAGTAACAAATCCAAGGTATATGAAATCCAAATATATGAAATGACTAAGATGGCAACAATTTGAAATAATTACACGAATCTCCCATATCACATAGAACACATGATTCAGTCTCTTGCTAATATTCTTGATTTGGTATCTCTTCTCAGATTAGATTCTTTTTTTTTTTTTTTTGAGACGGAGTCTCGCTCTGTCGGCCAGGCTGTAGTGCAGTGGCGCGATCTCGGCTCACTGCAAGCTCCGCCTCCTGGGTTCATGCCATTCTCCTGCCTCAGCCTCCCAAGTAGCTGGGACTACAGGCGCCCGCCACCACGCCCGGCTAATTTTTAGTATTTTTAGTAGAGACGGGGTTTCACCGTGTTAGCCAGGATGGTCTCGATCTCCTGACCTCGTGATCCACCCGCCTCGGCCTCCCAAAGTGCTGGGATTACAGGCGTGAGCCACCGCACCCGGCCTCAGATTAGATTCTTTAAACTTGATTTCTGATGCAGAATCATGTCTCTACTTCCCTAGTTGCTGGTAAAGAGGGAACATTTTCTTATGTGTCTTAGAATCGTTTTTGCTAATTCTGCTGATTCAAATAAATTCATGCTTAACATCAGGCTTGGAAAGTTATTTTTAGTTAGCATTCATGATATTGATAGCTGATTGAGAAGCACATATTTTACCATAAGAAAACAGCAGCCTCATGTTTCTTTTCTAAAAATGGATTAAGGGATATGTAATGTCATTGATCTTTAATAAAAACAGCTAACTTATGTAAAGTAATTGTTATGTATTACTATGTTTTATGTAGATTATCTTACTTGATAATTGAGATAGCCATATCTTATGGTATTTATATTCCAGTTTCACCAGTGAGGAAAAAGACACTGCGAGGTTAGTAACTGTCAGAGTTCAGAATCACACCCTGAAAGTTGTACTGCAGAGCCTGTGTTCTTAATTTCTCCAAAGTACCTCTGCTCAAATTACATGTACCTTTTTAAACCTACTTTCTTCATTTGGTAATACATCATAAATGCTTTCTCAATTATATGGATCAGTATCACTAGTAAATGTATTTTATGTCATGATATAGCAGATCATAATTTATTTAATCTGTCCTCTACTGTCAGATATTTCTTTTTTTTTTCTGAGACAGAGTCTTGCTCTGTTGCCCAGGCTGGAGTGCAGTGGCGCAATCAGAGCCCACTGCAGCCTCCACCTCCCAGGTTTGAGTGATTCTCCTGCCTCAGCCTCCCGAGTAGCTGGGACTACAGCTCCCTGTCCCCACGCCTGGATGATTTTTTTGTATTTTTAGTAGAGACGAGGTTTCATGATGTTGGCCAGGCTGCTCTCAAACAACTGACCTCAGGTGATCCGCCCACCTTGGCCTCCCAAGGTGCTGGGATTACAGGCATGAGCCACCGCACCCAACCTATTTTTTTGATTTTTTAAAAATTATTCTCTGAAGGCTGGGCGTGGTGGCTCACGCCTATAATCCCAGCGCTTTGGGAGCTGAGGCGGGTGGATCACGAGGTCAGGAGATCGAGACCATCCTGGCTAACACGGTGAAACCCCGTCTCTACTAAAAATACAAAAATTAGCCGGGCGTGGTGGTAGGCGCATGTAGTCCCCGCTACTCAGGAGGCTGAGGCAGGCGAATGGTGTGAACCCGGGAGGTGGAGCTTGCAGTGAGCCGAGATCATGCCACTGCACTCCAGCCTAGGCGACAGAGCAGGACTCTGTCTTTAAAAAAAGAAAAAAAAAAAATTATTCTGTGGAGAAGTGGAATAATATCAATTGATTGCATCAATGACAGTGTCCTAGTTGTGGTATTACACTGTAGTTCAATCATCGTTGGTGTAAATCAGGTAAAAGGTAAACAGGATCTCTCTCGCTGTATTGTTTCTTACAACTGCATGTGAATCTTTATCTCCATTCTAAAGAAAATTCACAGAGAAAAAATTCCCTGAATATTCTTGCACAAACAATTGTGTATGACTATAGCTGTGTCCTTCAGATAAATTTTGAAAACCAGAATTTTGAGTCAAAATCAGACTTGTTAAGTGTCTGCAGTACGCCAAACTCTGTGATATTAGCACGAAGAATGAGAGAATAACTAAAAGGACGCAGCTGCTACCTGTATGTTGTCTATAACCCAGCAAGGAGGGGAAACTGAGTAGAAGCAGCTCAGGGCAGCCTGTGATCACAGACTGTGGGGAATTCCAGGTGATGTACCCTGAGAGGTGCTAGGAAGGGAACATCATTCTGACAGCACCCGCTCGGGTAGGCCATTCTTGCATTGCTATCAAGAAATCCCTGAGACTGGGTCATTTATAAAGATTATATTGGCTCATGCTTCTGAAGGCTGAAAAGGAAGCATGGTATCGACATCTGGCATCTGCTTGGCTTCTAGGGAGGCCTCAGGAGCTTTTACTCCACTTTACTTGGAAGGTGAAGTGGGAGCAGGCACGTCACATGGCAAAAGGAGGGGTAAGGTTGGGACACAGCGGTGGCGGGAGGTGCGGGGGATGCCATGTACTTTTAAATGACCAGATTTTGCAAGAACTCACTCACCATGGCCAAGACATGAGGGATCTGCCTCCATAACCCAAACACCTCCCACCAGGCCCCACCTCCAGCACTGGGGGTGACAGTTCACCTCCCACCAGGCCCCACCTCCAGCACTGGGGATGACAGTTCAACTGGAGATTTAGACGGGGCAAGTATTCAAGCCATATCGCCCACGGATGTCGAGTTATAACCAAATAATTCTGAATTCACAGGTTCCATGTGTAGGTAAATACAATTTGTTTTATAACTTGTATTTTTCTAATAATGTTTGATGCGAAGGGAAGACCAATAGGGTAAGGCGAATTAATGCTTGTCTGCTGGGCCATCATGGCTTGAAGGACAAGTTCAGAGGTAAAATTCACACTCCCCTCAGACGTAAAAGGAAGCAGCCTCAAAACAACTGTCGGTATGTACAGGGCATCACTTGGCGTTTTGGCCATTTTTCCAGTCAGTGCTCCAGCACATGTGGAAATATGTGTCTGTGTGTGCATGTACATTGGCATCCGCAGGGGTAACTGGGACCTGACGTGTGAGTAGAAGACGCACTTGCGTGGGCGTGTGTGGGATTGATGTGCCAGCTCTGTCCCCATAATTGTGACAGGTGTGCGAGTATCTTGGGGGCAATGGGACCCATGCAGGGTGACCTCCATCCTTACAGAGGGAGGTCAGCTACACGGTCTATAACCCCAGTTAATACAATGTAGACCCCAGGAATCTCTGAAACACTCTGATCCCTGTGCCCTCTGACTTCTGATTGTCATAGATATGGCCTGAGGGCAGCTGTGCCTTATGAGGTATTTTCTAATGTAGGCTGTGCACCTAGAATTACCCTAGCTTCTCAGTCTTATCCTCCTCTTTCCCCTAAACCAACATTCTTCCGAAAAAGCACGCCTCGAGAGGAAGAATCATTTACCCATCTTAAAATCAAGGTTCAAGTGAGTTACGTTTTATTCATTAAATGATTAGTGTTTATAAGACAGGACTATTTACTTTCCTTGCCCCTAAATATTCTCACTATAACAACTTATCCCAGTCATCCTTTCCAAAGAGGTGTGGGGGGTTCATACAGGGATATCCCTCAATGTACTCCCCATTGACCAAGTCTCTTCTGAATGTTATTCATGTGCCCCTTTGGCAAACTGTGTAGCTCTTTCTGTGTGCTCTGCTCTTCTAAGAATCTGATGATATAGAAAAATACCTCCTGGAGCTTAACATTAGTGCTTGATATTAGAATGTGGTTTGCTAAGGAAAAGATTCGTTTTTAAGTGGAATCAAACACCACCTATCTTTAGTCTTTTCCCTAAGCCTGATTTTCATATCACAGCCAGAAAGTAGATCGTTTGACTACGTGACAAGGTTGTCAGCTTTGTGAGGCTTTTAAGAGTGGAGTTTGAGCAAACTTCTGTGTCATCAAAGGCATAAATGTTTTCCAAGTAATCAATAAATTGAAATTTTTTCTGTTTACTAGATTTTCTTTGAAGCTGACAGCCTCAGAGTTGTTGTTTTTTTCCACTTGCTTTGTGTGCACAGTGAGAAGCAATGTGGTTTGATTCTGAGTATGAATTCTGGATCTAGGACAGAGTTGGCAAATTTTTTTCTGTAAAAGGTTCAGCAGTAAAGGGATTTATGGGCCACATATAGTTCTGTATTTTTCTTCTTTTTATTTATTTATTCGGATTATTGTTGTTTTGTTTATTAAAATGACATCCTTTATTTTTTATTTTTATTTGATAAATAACAAATTATGTGCTTATTATGTACAACATTATGTTTTGATATGTGTGTGCATTATGGAGTGATGAAACCAAAGTGAATAACATACCCTTCACCTTACTAGTTATCATTTTTGTGATTAGAACATTTAACATCTCTCAGCAATTTTCAAATATACATTGTTATTCATTATAGTCACCAGGTTATAAAATAGATACACAGAATTTATTCCTCCTCTCTAGCCTTTGTAGCCATTCATCTTCCTATTCCCACCCCTGTCCCAGCCTCTGGTAACCATCATTCCACTCTTTGCTTCTATGAGTTCAGCTTTTTGACACTTAAATAGGTGAGATAATGCAGGTGGACCTTTCTATGCCTGGCTTATTTCACTTAATATGATGTCCTCTAGGTTCACCCATGTTATCACAAATGACTGGATTTTCCTGGTTTTTAAGGCTGAATAGTATTTAATTGTGATATATGCCACATTTTCTTTACCCATTCGTCTACTGATTAACATGTAGGTTGATTTTTTTTTTGTTTCCTCCTGGGGTATTGTGAATAATACTGCAGCAACTTGGGAGCATTCCTTCCTCTACAACTTTTTGGAAGAGTTTCAGAAGAATATTTTGTGAATATTTGGTAGAATACAGCAATGAAGCCATCATCAAGTCCTGGGCTGTTCTTTGATCAGAAATTCTGTATTATTTATTCAATCTTTTTACTCATTACTGATATGTTCAGATTTTTCTGTTTATTCATGATTCCATCTTGGTAGGTTGTGTGTTTCTAGGAATTAATCTTCTAGGTTATCCAACTTTTTTGGCATCTAATTGTTCATTGTAGTCTCTCGCGATTCTTTGTATTTCTGAGGTATGAGTTGTAATGTCCCCATTTTCATTTCTGATTTTATTGATTTTTGAGTCTTTCCTTTTTTGTCTTTGAAAGTCTCATGGTTTTTCAATGTTGTTTATCTTTTCAAAAAATCAACTCTTAGTTTCATTAATCTTCCCATATTGTTTATTTAGTCTCCATTTATTTTTATTCCAACTTTTATTATTCCTTTCATTACTATGAGCGTCATTTGTTCTTTTTCAAGTCCTTGAGAAGTAATGTTTGTTTAAGGTCTTTCTCCTTTCTTAATGTAGGTGTTTATTGCTATAAACTTCCCTCTTAGAACTGCTTTTCCTGCGTTTCTCAAGATTTGGTATGTTGTTTCCTTTTGCATTTATTTCAAAATATTTTTAAATTAAACTTTTAACTTCTTCCTTGACCTACTAGTACTTATCATGTTGTTTAATTTCCACATATTTGTGAATTTACCTAAATTCCTCCTGTTATTGATTTCTAGCTTAATACCACTGTGGTTGAAAAGATGCTTGATAGGATTTCAGTTGCCTTAAATTTCTTAAGACCTGTTATTTGGCCTAATATGTTATCTGTCCTGGAGAATCTTTCATGTGTGCTGGAGAAGAATATGTATTCTGCTGCTGTTGGGAGGGATGCTCTGTATACATCTGAGAAGTCCATTTGGTCTAAAGTAAAATTCAATTCCAGTGTTTCCTTATTGATTTTCTGCTGAATAAGTTGTCCTTTGTTGAAAGTAGGATTTGAAGTCCCCTTCAATTATTGTATTGCAGTCTGTTTGTGCCTTCAGATCTTATAATGTGTGCTTTATATATTTACACGATCCAATGTTGGGTACATACATGTGTACAATTGATACATCTTCTTCATGAATTGATCCCTTTATAATTCTATAATGACTTTCTTTCTCTTCTTATAGTTTTTGACTTAAATTCTATTTTGTCTGATATACGTACAGTTGACCCTTGAACAACATGGAGCTGGGGCGACAACTCACCATGCAGTCAAAACTCCACATTTAACTTTTGACTCCCTAAAAAGGTAATAGCCTACTGTTGAATGGAGGCCTTATTGATTACATAAAGTAGATTAACACAAATATAGAATGGTATATGTGTTATATGCAATACTCCTACAATAAAGTAAGCTAGAGAAAAGAAAATGTTATTAGGAAAATATGCCGGGCATGGTGGCTCATGCCTGTAATAGCAGCTGTTATAGCAGCCAAAACGGACTAAGACAACTGTATTGCTGAGACACAGTGAAAGGTCATTCAAGATCAGGGGGTGACATCTTAAGTCCTAGAAGTCAAAAGTCTAAAGTGGGTCTCACTGGGTTAAAACCAACATGTTGAAGACTGTGTTGCTTTTTGGAGGCTCTAGGAGGCATTCTCTTTCATGGCCTTTCCCAGCTTCTAGAGGCTGCCCAGACTCCTTAGCTCATGACCCCATCCTACTTTTTTTTTTTTGATACAGAGTCTCACTCACTCTGTTGCCCAGGCTGGAGTGCAGTGGCACCATCTCAGCTCACTGAAAACTCCACCTCCCAGATTCAAGCGATTCTCCTGCCTCAGCTTCCTGAGTAGCTGGGATTACAGGCATGCACCACCACACTCGACTAATTTTTGTATTTTTTTAGTAGATGAGGTTTCACCATTTGGCCAGGCTGGTCTCGAACTCTTGACCTCAAGTGATCCGCCCGCCTCGGCCTCCCAAATGCTGGGATTACAGGTGTGAGCCACTACGTCCAGCCCTATCCTACACCTTTAAACCCAGAAAAGACAAGTCAAGTTCTTCTTGTATCACCTCATTCCCCACCTGTTTCTGTCATCACATGTTTCTCTTCTTCGGAACTCCCTCACCTACTTTTAAGGAACTTTGTAATTGCACCAGGCCCACCTAGATAATTCAGGGTAGTCTCCGTATCTGAAGGGTGGCTGGTTAGCAATTTAAGTCCATCTGCAACCTTATTTATCTTGCCTTGTAACATAACATATTCCCAGGTTCCAGATGTAGGATGTGGATATATTCTGCCAGTAACAGGCCTGTCCATCAAACTTTCCTGAATAGCTAGAATGTACCCACTCCCCTATAACAATGGTCTGTTTTCCTTACTAATCTTTTTTTAAATTTGGGGCTCCCTATAATTATATACTTTATAATGGGATTAATGAAAGCCTGTAACCAAAACAAAAAAAAAAATTATTCCCCTAAGAAGCACACAAAGAGGAAACTAAAAATTACCCTTATTTATTTATTTATCTATTTATTTATTAAGACAGAGTCTTGCTTTTGTTGCCCAGGCTGGAGTGCAATGGTACAAGCTCAGCTCACTGCAACCTCTGCCTCCTGGGTTCAAGAGATCTCCTGCCTCAGCCTCCTGAGTAGCTGGGATTACAGGTGTCTGCCACCACATTCAGCTAATTTTTGTATTTTTAGTAGAGATGGGGTTTTGCCATGTTGGCCAAGGCTGGTCTCGAACTCCTGGCCTCAAGTGATCCACCTGCCTTGGCCTCTCAAAGTGCTGGGGTTACAGGTGTGAGCCACTGTCCAGCCGTAATTACCCATATTTATACCATCTAAAGATAATTACTGTTAACACTTAGTATGTATGTTTACTGTCTTCCCCTCCACCTCTAAGCATGTGTGTGTTTTGTTTCTGGAACATTGAATCCTATTAATCATGTAAATGAGGCAAAAACTCTCCAAATCATAGTTTGTAAAAGAAATCCAGCCCAACCACGGGTCACATTATGTCTGTGTGCATGTGGAGAGAAGAGAGATACCAGTCATGTTTCCTTGCTTTGAAAAATTAATCATTGATGAATATGAAAATAGTCACTGGATACCTTACAAATATGGACTTTGGAAACATTCCCAAGGTTATATGTGCAAGTGACAAATATTGACTGTAACATTTCAAAGGTATATGAAATAGAATGAGATAGCACTAGTTTAAAATGTTCACTTTTTTTTTTTTCTTTTTTGAGATGAAGTCTTACTCTGTCACCCAGGCTGGAGTGCAGTGGCGCAATCTTGGCTCACTACAACCTCTGCGTCCCAGGTTCAAGCGAATCTCCTGACTCAGCTTCCTGAGAAACTGAGATTACAATCACCCACCACCATGCACGGCTAATTTTTGTATTTTCAGTAGAGACAGGGTTTCACCATGTTGCCCAGGTTAGTCTTGAACTTCCGACCTCAAGTGATCCGCTCACCTTGGCTTCCCAAAGTGCTGGGATTACAGGTGTGAGCCACTGCTCCCAGCTGATAAGAATCTTTAAACTAGATTTTTTAAGGAACTATCATGTCTCTGTCTCCCTAGTTAAAAGGAAATAGCAGACTTGTTACTTTTATGAAAATGGATTGAGATATGTTACTGATTTTTTAGTAATAACAGCTACCTTAATTGTTATATATGACTGTGTGTTTCATGTGGATGATACTGTTCAAACAGTCATACATTGTACTATCTTTCTTGCGGTTTTACCAGTGAGGAAATTTTACCACACTGTGAAGTTAATAACTATCAGAGCTCAGATTAACACCCTCAAATCAGACCACAGAGCCTGTGTTAATTTCACCAAAACATCTCTGCTCAAATTATATGTACCTTTTTAACCTACCCTTTTCAGTTGTTGATTCATCAGAAGTTTTCTTAATTAATGAGTCAGTATTATTAGGAAATGTACTCTATGTCATTGTATAACAGACCATAGTTTAATCTGATTTTCCTTTATCCTCCACTGCAAGATTTTCATTTTTAAAAATTATTCTCAACTGGGTGTGGTGGCTCACGCCTGTAATTCCTACACTTTGTGAGGCCGAGGCAGGCGGATCACCTGAGGTCGGGAGTTCGAGTCCAGCCTGACCAACATGGAGAAACCCCGTCTCTTCTAAAAATACAAAAAAAATTAGCCGGGCGTGGTAGTGCATGCCTGTCATCCCAGCTACTGGGGAGGCTGACGCAGGAGACTCCCTTGAACCCAGGAGGCGGAGGTTGCAGTGAGCCGAGATCGCACCATTGCACTTGAGCCTGGGCAACAAGAGCGAAACTCCGTCTCAAAACAAACAAACAAACAAACAAAAAATTATTCTCTGGAAATTCTGGGTAACGTCAGTGGATTACATCAATGTTAATCTTCTGGTTGTGGTATTATATACTACAATCACCAGCTGGGGTAACCAGGTGAAAGGTACACAAGATCTCTCAATTTTATTTCTTGTAACTACATATGAATCTAAAGTCTATCTAATTAAAAGAGAAAAACATTTTCAGAAAAAAAGCATTTTGTGAACATACTTCAACATTGTGTACGACTATAGCTACTTCCTTGGCATAAATACCAAAAAGTGGGATTTTGAGTCAAAATGAGACTGTGGTTAAGTACCTGCAACATCCTGTAGACCCTGTGACGTTAGTACTTGGAATGAGAGCGTGACTCACGGGGCATAACTGCTACCTGTACATTGTTTACAATCCAGCAAGCAAGGGACACCGAATAGCAGCTCCGGCAGCCTGTGCTAGTGGCCTGCAGAGAATTCCAGGTGACGCTCCAGAGGGGCTAGGAGAGGATACCCTTCTGATGACAGCCATGGCTCGCCCGGCATCACCCCACTCAAGAGGCCAGACGGGGTCCCAGCTGGGGTGACACAGCTCCTTTCCCAGTCGGGAAGGGGCGTCTGCAGGGAGCAGGAAGGGCTTAGCTTGGGGCTGCCCGCTCCGGCACCGATCTGGGACGCGCCCTGAGGCCCCTGCCTGGGACCGTCCCGGACTACATTTCCCAGAGACCATCCAGGAGTACGCCGTGCTGCATGCTGGGACACGGGGCTTGGGGCTCTGGTTCCCCCGACGGTCCCGCGTCCTCTTCTAGCCTCACCCCCTCCCGAGGCCCCAGCTTTGGGGGACTACCGGGTGCGTCTGCGGGTTTGGGAGAGTCGGAGGAGGGAAAGGGATGGGAGGGGTGCACGCACACGTGTCAGTGTGTCCGCGTGTCAGCCTCTGTGCACGCGCACGTGTGTGTCGGGCTCTGTTGTGTCTGCACATGCGTGTCGGCATCTGTGCGTGCGCACACGCCTGTCAGTGTCTGTGTGCCCGCACAGGCACGTCAACGGCTGAGCACGCTATGTATCGGGGGTCTGTGTACGCTCACATACGTGTCGGGGTCTGGGTACGTGCACATACGTGTAGGGGTCTGTGTGCACATGCGTGTCGGGCTCTGCTGCTGCCTGCCCGCTCCGGCCGCTGGGTGCGCGTGCGCATGCGCGCTGGCCTCCAGGGGGGTGGCGGGACCCAGTGTGTGACGCACTTACGTGGGAGTACGAGGCTCACGCGACGGCCCTGTCCCCGTAACTGTGACACGGGTGCACGCGAGCGTCATTGGGGGCGATGGGGACCGTGCTGGGTGCGCGTTTGCACCAGTGACGCAGCCGCTGCACCTCCGCCCGACCGCGCAGGTGAGATTGGCGCGCGTGGCTCCGAGGGGAGACGGGCACGGGGCTTCTGACGGTGACGCACTTGCTGGAGAGTGTGGGGTGACACAGCCGGGCTCTCCCCATAACTGGTGACCGGGGGTGCTCCAGAGGCTTTGGGTCAACGCAGCCCGTGCCTGTGAACCTCGGCGGTGCGTCCCTGGGACTCTGCTCTGTGAGGTGCGCTCTGGGGGTTGTGCGGGGGCAGCGGTCCGGACGGGTCTCCGTGGCCCACGGATGCACCTTTGCACCTGTGGGGTGGCAGGGCCCGTAGCGTGGCCGTGCTGGGCGTTAGTGGGTATGAGGGGCGCAGATGTGTCTCAGGACAGAGTGAGCTGTGGTGACTTGTGCTGGGATGGGTGATCGGGCCTTCTGGGTGACGCAGGTGTGTGTGACAACACAAGCTGTAGCTCCAGCGTCTCTGTGCTGGGATGGATGATCGGGCCTTCTGAGTGATGGAGGTGTGTGTGACAGTGCAACCTGTAGCTCCAGCGTCTCTGCTGCTTCCCCTGCCTTCACCTCCTAACCAAGCGGTACCTGCCTGAGAACAAGGGCCGCGGAGGGACGTGAGCGCCTGAGCCTCGCCAGGAAATTCACCAACAAGAAGGCAGAAACAGCCATGAGGTGACGCTTTCAGAGCCAGAAGTGCTGTCCATGCAGGCCGCCTGAGTGACAGGGGACGGTGGCCTCAGGAGTAGAATTCCTCCTGTAGAGGGACAGGTCCCTGATGTGGGAGACAGGGAGAGGGGCAGCTCCACGCTTCATCATCTCAGTTACCACAGCGTGCTCTTCAGGAATCTCCCAGAAACTCCATCTCGGGGCCTCGTATTTCTCATTGGTTTTATTAGGTATGGCAGGGGTTTTCTAATGTTGCTTGTATTTCAGAAAGACATAATGTCTTACCCTTCTGGTTCTGTTTTCCCCAGGCCAGCATCCTTCAGAAAAAGCATCCCCGAGGAGGAAGACGAATCGTTAAACATCTTAAAGGGTCAGGTGAGTATCCTTTTTTTTTATATTAAATGATATGTGTTTATAAGACTTAAGACCAAACATTAAATGTAGATGACCAAGATTTGAGTCCTGTTTCTGCCTCTTAGCTTTTTGAGCCTTCCGAAGATAGGCTTGTGAGGAGGGTGAAATGCATTAACACGCATAAAACATAAAACCCATAGACGCGCACCCCTGAGTGGGAGTGCACAGTGAGTGCTGCTGTTTTGTGCTAAGTCTGGATGTCTGTACATCAGGAGCAACGTACATATGAAGGTAACTGGGATGGGTGTTTGCAGGTTCACAAAATGAACCACAGCCTCAAATGGTCTAGAACTAGTCTCCTTAACCTGAGGGCCTTCCACAAAATGAACCACAGCCTCAAATGGCCTAGAACTGTTATCCTTAACCTGAGGGCCTTCCTTTAACTCCACTTACAACTTTTCCAAGGGACATTCTGTATATATTTACTGTATGTGTTTATCAGTGTTAGTGTATTTGTCCCCCACCACCACCACCCTAAGGAGATGCTCTATAATTTCATGGCATTAAGAAGGATGTACATGCCCCAAAGACGTTTAGACCCACTGGTCTAGAATCGAAGACTGTGTACCTTGACCACAATTATTGTTCAGGATGGTGGAAATGGTTAAGTAATTATACCACGTTCATTTCATGGAATACTCTGCAGCTACAAAGAAGTAAGTTTAGTTATAACCATAAGAAAGAAAAATGCACCTGACATAATATTAAACACTACTAATAGTAATTAACAACAGTAAATGAAGGAAATGCTTCAATTGCCTACAAATTCCGTTGAATAAGATTTTTGTAAATACCTTATTCAACATGACATTTTAGTATATTATTTAGGATTATTCATGAATCCTTCAGAAGAGAGGAGCCTGGCCACATTTATTGAGCACATTTTTGTACCATACTCTATTGTGTTTTGCACACACTCCTTAATTTATTCTTACCTTAGTCTGTAACAAAGTACCATACACTGGTGGCTGAAACCACAAACATTTATTGCTCACAGTTCTGGAGGCTGGAAGTCTGAGAAGAGGGTACCAGCATGGTCAGGTTCTGATGAGGGCCCTCTTCCAGGTTGGAGACTGTCACCATCTTGCTGTGTCCTCTCATGGAGGACATTTGTGTGCTTGGAGGCTCTTTGGCAGGGCTCTAGGAGGTGTGTGTGCTTGGAGGCTCTTTGGCAGGGCTCTAGGAGGTGTGTGTGCTTGGAGGCTCTAGGAGATAGTCTTTTTTTTTTTCTGTAATTGAGATGGAGTCTTGCTCTGTTGCCCATGCTGGAGCGCAGTGGCACAATCTTGGCTCACTGCAACCTCCACCTCCCAGATTCAAGTGATTCTCCCGCCTCAGCCTCCCGAGTAGCTGGGATTACAGGCACACGCCACCATCCGCAGCTAATTTTTTTATTTTTAGTAGAAACAGGGTTTCTCCTTCTTGATCAGGCTGGTCTCGAACTCCTGACCTCAAGTGATTAATTAGCCCGCCTCAGCCTCCCAAAGTGCTGGGATTACAGGTGTGAGCCACCGAGCCTGCCCTGTGGGAGGTATTTTATGTCCTTGCTTTTGCTGGCTTCTAGACGCTGCCCACACGCCTTGGTTCGTGACCCCTTCTTCCATCATCAAAGCTGCAAAGACAGGCCAAGTCCCTTTTCCATCACGTCACCCTGACCCTACTTCTTTCTGTTCATCTCACCCTCTTCTAATTTTGAGGACCCTGGTGATTACATTAGGCCCACTGAGGTAACTCAGGATAATCTTCCCTATTTTAGTGTCAGCCCATTAGCAATTTTAGTCCACCTGCAACCTTAATTCCCCTTTGCCATGTAAGGTAATATAATCATAGGTGCCAGCGTTACCATATTGACATGTTTGAGAGAGGCAATGAGAGAACAATAATCATGTTCTATTTCTTTTCTTTCTTTTTTTTTTTTGAGACAGAGTTTCGCTCTTGTTGCCCAGGCTGGAGTGCAATGGCGTGATCTCAGCTCACCGTGACCTCTGCCTCCTGGGTTCAAGCAATTCTCCTGCCTCAGTCTCCTGAGTAGCTTGAATTACAGGCATGCGCCACCACACCCAGCTAATTTTGTATTTTTAGTAGAGACGGGGTTTCTCCTTTGTTGGTCAGGCTGGTCTCCAGCTCCCGATCTCAGGTGCTCTGCCTGCCTCGGCCTCCCAAAGTGCTGGGATTACAGGCGTGAGCCACCGCGCCCGGCCTATATTTCTTTTTTTATGTGTTTTTGTTTTGTTTTCTTTTGTTTTTTCCTTATAGACAAGGTTGTGTTCTGTTGCCCATGCTGGAGTGCAGTGGTTTGATAATAGTTCACAGCAGCCTCAATCTCCTGGGCTAAAGTGGTCTTCCCACCTCGGCCTCTCAAGTACCTGGGATTACAGGCACAAGCCACTGTACCCTGCTCCTATCTTGTTATATTTCTTATAATAGGATTAATGCAGGCCTGCTGGGGGCAAAGAAAAAAACAGTCCCTGAGGAGCCCTTAAAGAAGAATCTCCAAATTCCCCATAATTGTACCATCCAGAGATAATCACTGATGAACATTTTAAATGGTCAGCACTTTGGGAGGCCAAAGCGGGATGATCACTTGAGGCCAGGAGTTTGAGACCAGCCTGGGCAACAGTGAGACTCCATCTCTACTAAAATAAAAAATTGAAAAAAATTAGCCAGGCATGGTGATGCATACCTATAGTTTCAGCTACCCACAAGGCTGGTGTGGGAGGATCACTTGAGCTTAGGGGTTCCAGGCTGCAGTGAGCCATTGCACTCTAGCCCGGGCAACAAAGGGAGACAGTGTCTCAAAAAAAAAAACAAGAAAAAAACATTTGAAATGGTATTTATGTTTCTAGGCCTCTTCTTTGCCTCTAAGCATGTGTGTGTTTTGTTTTTGGAGTATCGAATCTTGCTAATTAATCATAAATGTAGACTCCGAATCTTAATTTATAAAAGGAATCCAACCCAGCCATGAGTCGCATTACACCTGTGTGTGTGTTGGGAGGGGAAGGGCTATGCCAGTGATCTTTGCCTTGTTTTGAAATATCTCACATATTTCTACCTTGTAGGGTTAGAAGTCCATCATCTGAATCTAACCTATGGTAACAAATTTTCAAGAAAGACAGCCTTTTAGAATTAGATTATAGAATATTAATGTTCCTTTCCCAGGACATCACAATAATCACCCATGAACACTAATCGCTGGGTGCCTTGCAGATATGGACTTTCCATGTGACATTAGCAAGATTATTTGTACAAGTAACAAATATGGGCTGTATAAGTAACATTTCCAAGATAGAAAAAGAATTAGATGACAGTATCTCATATGTATCTCCCTTATCCCGTGGAACACAAAATTCAGCCTCTTGCTAATGTTCTCAAATTGGCATCTTCTCAGATTAGAGTCATTAAATTAGATTTTCTTATGCAGAACAATGTCTCTGTCCCCCTAGTTGCTGATGGAAAGGGAACATTTCCTCGTTATATTTCTTAGAATCTCTTTTGCTAATGTATTCATTTTGTTAAACAAAATGAATTTCATTCTTAACATCAGACTCTGAATGTTATTTTTGGTTAATATTGATTACACAGACAGCAGGTTCAAGGAAGGCACTTTTGTTTTTCTTGAGACAGAGTTTCGCTCTTGTTGCCTAGGCTGGAGTGCAATGGCGCAATCGCGGCTCACTGCAACCTCTGCCTCCTGGGTTCAAGCGATTCTCCTGCTTCAGCCTCTTATGTAGCTGAGATTACAGGCAAGTGCCACCATGCCCAGCTAATTTTGTATTTTCAGTAGAGACAGGGTTTTTCCATGTTGGTCAGGCTGGTCTTGAACTCCTGACCTCAGGTGATCCACCTGCCTCAGCCTCTGAAAGTGCTGGGATTACAGGCATGAGCCACCGCGCCCAGCGGCACATTTTACCATTAGAAAAAAAAGGAGGGGGCCAGGCATGGTGGCTCACACCTGTAATCCAAAGCACTTTGGCAGGCTGTGAGGCAGGAGGATCGCTTGAGCCCACAAGTTCAAGACCAACCTGGGCAACATGGTGAGACCCTGTCTCTATTATGAATTTTTTTATTTTTTTGAGACGGAGTCTCGCCCTATCTCCCAGGCTGGAGTGTAATGGCGCAATCTCGGTTCACTGAACCTCCACCTTCCAGTTCAAGCAATCCTCCTGCCTCAACCTCCTGAGTAGCTGGGATTACAAGCACGCACCACCATGCCCAGCTAGTTTTTTGTATCTTTAGTAGAGACGGGGTTTCACCACATTGGCCAGGCTGATCTCAAACTCCTGACCTCGTGATCCGATCTGCCTGCCTTGGCCTCCCAAAGTGCTGGGATTACAGGCATGAGCCACCACGCCCAGCCTTATTATGAATTTTTTAAAAATAAAAACTATAAAAAGAAAAACTTTTTTTAAAGAAAAAAAGCAAGGAGATTGGCCGACGTGAGTTGGTCTTCAATAATAACAGGTAACTTCTATTACACAAATGTTACGTATTATTGAGTGTTTTACATAGATTGTCATACTTGCCAGTTGTAACAATCATACCGTGTAGTATTTTTATTCCATTTTATCAATGACGAAACAGACACTATGAGGCTAACTGCCAGAGTTCAGATTCACATCTCTAAAGTCAGACCACACAACCTGTATTCTTAATTTCATCAAAACATCTCTGCCCAAATTATATATACCTTTTTAATCTACCTTCTTCACTTGGTAATTCATCATAAAAATTTTCTCAAGCCAGACACAGTGGCTCACGGCTATAATCCCAGCACTTTGGGAGGTCGAGGTGGGCAGATCACAAGGTCAGGAGATCGAGACCGTCCTGGCCACCATGGTGAAATCCCATCTCTACTAAAAATACAAAAATTGGCTGGGCGTGGTGGCATGCACCTGTAGTCCCAGCTACTCGGGAGGCTGAGGCAGGAGAATCGCTTGAACCCGGGAGGCAGAGGTTGCAGTGAGTTGAGATCGCGCCACTGCACTCCAGCTTGGCCAGAGCAAGACTCCGTCTCAAAAAAAAAAAAAATTCTCAATAAGAATCGATATTATTAGGCCGGGTGTGGTGGCTCATGCCTGTAATCCCAGCACTTTGGGAGGCCAAGGTGGGCAGATCACGAGGTCAGGAGATTGAGACCATCCTGGCTAACACTGTGAAACCCCGTCTCTACTAAAAATACAAAAAATTAGCCAGGCAAGGTAGTGGGCACCTGTAGTCCCAGCTACTCGGGAGGCTGAGGCAGGAGAATGGCGTGAACCCGGAGGCGGAGCTTGCAGTGAGCCGAGATGATGCCACTGCACTCCAGCCTGGGCGACAGAGCAAGACTCCATCTCAAAAAAAAAAAAAGAATATTGTTAGTATTCCATGCCATCATATAGCAGACCATAATTTAACCCATTCTCTACTGTGAGATACTGCTATTTTTTTCGTTGTTGAAACTGTATTCTCTGGAAATCATAGATAAGATCAAGGAGGGAATCTATGTCAGTATCCTGGCTGTGATACTGTACTGCAGTTTTGTTTTTCTTTTTTTTGAGACAGAGTCTTTCTCTGTCACCCAGGCTGGAGTGCAGTGGCACAATCTCAGCTCACTGCAACCTCCACCTTCTGGGTTCAAGCAATTCTCCTGCCTCAGCCTCCTGAGTAGCTGGGATTACAGGCTCCCACCACCATAGCCAGCTAATTTTTGTATTTTTAGTAGAGACGAGGTTTCACCATGTTGGCCAGGCTGGTCTCGAATTTGTGATCTGCCTGCCTTGGCCTCCAAAACTGCTGGGATTACAGACGTGAGCCACCATGCCCGGCCTGTACTGTAGTTTTATAAGGTATCACTACTGGTGTAAGTCAGGTTAAGGGTGCACTGGATCTCTCTGTATTATTATTTACAACTACATGTGAATCTACAGTTATCTCAGTTTTTTAGAAAAATAACTTTCCTAGAAAAAAATTTTTCTTGATCGCTCTTTCACATACATTTATGTACTTCTGTTTTCTTGTCTTTCTAACTGTTTCCTCCTCCTGGACCCATAAATTCCACATGTGGAATTTTGAGTCAAAATTAGATGTTTGTTAAGGGCCCGCACTATGCCACACCCTGTGACGTTAGTACTTGGAATGAGAGCGTGACTAACGGGGCATAACTGCTGCCTGCACATTGTTTACAATCCAGCAAGCAAGGGGCACCGAATAGCAGCTCGGGCAGCCTGTGCTGTGGCCTGCAGAGAATTCCAGGTGACGCCCCAGAGGGCCTAGGAGAGGATACCCTTCTGAGAACAGCCGTGGCTCACCCGGCATCACCCCACTCAAGAGGCCAGACGGGGTCCCAGCTGGGGTGACACAGCCCCTGTCACATCCACTCATGGACACTCAGTAGGCCACACTCCCGATCACCCAGCCACAGTCCTAGATCAGTCACTGACTCACAGTCTGCCACTTGTATTTCCATTGTCTCTGGGCTTCCTCTGCCTTCACCTTCCAACCGTGTGGTAGCTGCCTGAGAGCAGCGGCCCCCAGTGGGACATGAGAGCCAGGACCCTGTCATTAACGGAACCAACACAAAGGGCACAGCCATCACCATAGATAAGTGTTCAAGCCGGACGTGTTCTCCGTACCGGCTCCTGTGTCACAGTAACAGGAAGCCTCAGGAGTGGGAGTCCTTGTGGAGGGAGAGGTGACTAACTTGGTAGGTGGGTGTCGGGAGCATCACGTGTTCTAGAATCCAGTAAATACAGGTTAGTCCCCAAGAACTCTGAAACTCACAAATGCCAGTGTCCTCTCCATTCGGATTGGTTTCGGCTGTGGCCTGGGGGCAGGCGTGCCCTGGAGGGTATTTGCTAATGCAGCCTGTGCTCCAGAAAGACCCTAGGGTCTCATTCTTCCTTTCTCCTAGGCTGGCATCCTTCAGAAAAAGCATCCTGAGGGGGGAAAAAAAAAAAAAAAAATTATTATTTAGGTTGGTGCAAAAGTAATTGCGGTTTTTGCCATTACGTCTAATGTCAATTGCTTTTGCACTGACCTAATATCATATATCTGAAAGTCGGCTCTCCACATGAGTTACCTTTTTTGTTCATTAAATGATTTGTGTTTATATGACTTAGGACTCTTTACTCTTTATGGCCCCAAATATCCTCCCTAATAGCAATTTATCCCAGTAATTCCTCCCCAGGGGGTGTGGCAAGGGCCATGCAGGTATATTCCTCTCTGCACCCCCTGGTTGACCAGCCCTCTCCTTTGAGTATTCACAAACCCATTTATCAAATTGTTGACGTCCTGCTGTGTGCTCTGGTTTTCTAAGATCTGATGGTATAGAAAAATCCCCCCTAAAAAAAAAAAAAAGAACTCCCTCCTAGAGGTTCATGTTAGCGTGCTTTATTTTACAGTGTGCTTGGGTAAGGAAGGGATTCGTTTTTAGGTGGAGTCAAACACAGATATCTTTGGTCTTTTCCATGGGACTGATTTTTAGAGCACAAGAAAAGAGAAAGTTAGTTTGTTTAGTCTGTACCTGGCAAAGTTGTCAGTTTTGTGAGGCCTTTAAGAGCGGAGTTTGAGCTAATTTCTGTGTCATCAAAGGCAGAGATGTTTTTCAATATGCGGTAAATCGAAATTTGTTCTATTCACTTGGACTTCTTTGGGCGGACAGCTTCTGTTTTTCTTCAGTTCCCCGTTTGTGTGAACTGTGAGAAA
Organism: Gorilla gorilla gorilla; assembly: GCF_029281585.2. Classification (NCBI taxonomy): domain Eukaryota; kingdom Metazoa; phylum Chordata; class Mammalia; order Primates; family Hominidae; genus Gorilla; species Gorilla gorilla. Next base: position 65,479,420 of record NC_073244.2, read on the forward strand.
CCATATGGTTTAATGTTGAGTATGAGTTCCGGATCTAGGGCAGAGGTTGGCAGCTGTCTTCAATGGCAGTTTGTGTATGTTTATGGTCTACAGAGGCTTTGATCTGTGTTTATACTGCAGATTAAATCAAGCTGATTAACATATCCCTCCCTCAACTCACTGATAATCATATTTGCAATGAGAACATTTAAATCTAGTCTCTTGGCGTATTCAATATTATTCATTATATTTAGTCACCGTGCTAGACAATAAATCTCCAGAAATTATTCCCACTTTATCTCCTTTCATCTTCTCATTCGCCATCACCCTCCCAGCCCCTGATGACCACCTCTCTTCTTCTGTGAGTTGGATTTTTTTTTACACTCCACGTGTAATGACATCATGCAGGATTTGTCAGTGTCTAGCTTATTTCACTTAGTACCATGTCCTCCAGATTTACATGTTGTCTGGATTTCCTTCTTTATAAAGGCTGGATGGCATTGCATTGTGTTATCTCTACCACACTTTCTTTATTAATTCCTGATGAGTATGTAGGTTGATTCCTTATCTTGGCTACTGTGAATAATGCTACTGCAGTGAACATGGGAGCACAGGTATCTCCATGACATACTAATTTCATTTTCTTTGGATGTATACCCAGGTGGGATTGCTGCATCATCTGATAGTTTTAGTTTTTTCAGGCATCTCCACAGTGTTTTCCATCATGGCTATACTAATTTACCTTCTAACCAACAGTGTATAAGGGTCCTCTTTTCCTCACAGCCTTGCCAGCATGTTATTTTTGTTTGTTTGTTTTTTAATAAAAGCCATTCTTACATGTATGAGGTGATATCTCATTGTGGTTTAACTTTTTGTTGCCCTGAATAATAGTAGTGATCTTGAGCAATTTTTCACAGACCTATAGCAATTTGTATGTGTTCTATCAAGAAATGGCTGTTCAAGTTTTCTGCCCATTTATTATCAGGGTTATTTGGTTTTTTGCTGTTAAGTTGTTTGAGTTCTATGTTTTGTCATTTTTGTTTGTTTTTTTGTTTGTTTGTTTTCTAGACAGGGTCTTGCTCTGTCGTCCAGGCTGGAGTGCAGTGGTGCAATGACAGTTCACTGCATCCTCCACCTCCTGGACCCAAGCAATCCTCCTACCTCAGCCTCCCAAGTAGCTGGGACTACAGGCACATGCCATCATGCCTGGCTAATTTTTCTTTTCTTTTCTTTTCTTTTTTTTTTTTTTTGAGATGGAGTCTCCCTCTGTCACCCAGGCTGGAGTGCAGTGGCGTGATCTCGGCTCACTGCAACCTCCGCCTCCCGGGTTCAAGCGATTCTCCTGCCTTAGCCTCCGAGTAGCTGGGACTACAGGCACGTGCCACCACGCCCGGCTAATTTTTTTTTTGTATTTTTAGTAGAGACAGAGTTTCACCCTGTTAGCCAGGATGGTCTCGATCTCCTGACCTCATGATCCACTTGCCTCAGCCTCCCAAAGTGCTGGGATTACAGGTGTGAGCCATGGTGCCCGGCCAATGCCCGGCTAATTTTTCAATTTTTTGTAGATGTGGGGTCTCACCATGTTGCCCAGGCTGATCTTAAACTCCTGGGCTCAAGCAATCCTCCCATCTCGGCCTTCCAAAGTTCTGGGATTACAGGTGTGAGCCACCATGCCAAGCCCTATTTTGGATATTAACCCCTTATCAGATATATGGTTTGAAATAGTCTCTCCCAATCCATAGGCTACCTTTTCATTTTGTTGTTTCCTTTGCTGTGTGGGAGATTTTTAGTTTGACGTAGTCCCATTTGCTTATTTTTGCTTTTGTAGGATGATCTTCTGGTGTGATAGCTAAAAACTCATTGCCAAGGGCGATGTGAAGGAGAATTTTCCCTATGTATTCTCCCAGTAGTTTCACAGTTTCTGGTCTTACTTTTATGTCTTTAATCCATTTTGACTTCATTTTTCTTTTTTTCTTTTTCTCCTTTTTTTTTTTTTTTTGAGACCAGGTCTCACTCTGTCACCCAGGCTGGAGTGCAGTGGCACGATCTTGGCTCACTGCAACCTCCACCTCCCAGGTTCAAGTGATTTCTCCTCCCTCAGCCTCCTCAGTAGCTGAGATTATAGGCTCCTGCCACCACACCTGGCTAATTTTTGTATTTTTAGTAGAGACGGAGTTTCCCCATGTTGGCCAGGCAGGTCTTAAACTCCTGACCTCAGGTGAGCCACCGCACCTGTCCTCATTTTTCTCTATGAAGTAAAACAAGGGTCCAGTTGCATTCTTCTGCATGCAAATATCCAGTTTTCCCAACAGCATTTATTTAAGAGATCGTCCTTTCCCCATTGTGTGATGTTGGCACCTTTGTCAAAGATCAGTTGACCATGAGTTTGGATTTGTTTCTGAGCTCTGTTCTTCCATTGTGTGTGTTTTCATGCCAGTATTATAACCGTAATAGGTCCGTTGCCCCATGAGCACAGCATATCAATACAGCAGGTTGCAGCAAAGAAAGAAGGTTTACTGTAAGGCTGCAGAACAAGGAGGTAGGATGAAAATGAAATCCGTCCTCCCAGGGAGCTTGGAGCTAGGGTTTTTAAGGGTTTTAAAGTGTGGAAATCACTGCTTAAAGAGTGCAGTGTGGAGTCATGAGACAGGAAGATGAAGAAACTATTCTCATGCTGATTCTGTTCCTCTGTGGTTGTCTTCAGACTGCTTGGCATCAGCTATTTCACTGGAATTTGGGTCCTGAGAAACAGCTTGTGCAATTCTTAAAAGCCTCATGATTCTAACATTAGAAATCCTATGTATGGGAACAGTGGGGACTCTGTCTCAAAAAAAAAAAAATTTTTGTTTTAAAATCTTTTCACATTGTTTTCCAGTCTGTATTTTATTTATTTTTTGCTCTAATCTTTATTATTTCCTTCCTTCCTATCTTTAGACTCCATTTGTTCATTTTCTGGTTCTTTGAAATGTTTGTTTGAGATCTTCCTTCTTTTGTGATATAAGTATTTACTGCTATAAACTTCCGGCTTAGAACTGCCTCTCTTGCATTCTTTAAGATTTGAGGATGTTGTGTTTACATTTACGTTTGTCTCAAAATATTTTTACAGTTTCTTCCCTGGCCCATTGGTTGTTTAGCATCATGTCACTTAATATCCACATATTTTTTAATTTACCTAAATTTCTCCCGTTATTGATTTCTAGTTTTATGCCCTTGTGGTTGGAAAAGATCATTCATATGATGTCAGTCATTGTAAATTTCTTCAGATTTGTATCATGTCCTCACATGATCTATCCTGGAGAATGTTTCCTGTGTACTTGAGAAGAATGTACATGCTGCCACTGTTAGAGAGATGGTGCAGAATACAACTGTTAGGCCCATTTGGTCTAAAGTGTAATTCAAGTCCAATGTTTACTTGTTGGTTTTCTGTCCGAATGATCTTTCCTTCGTTGAAAGTAGGATTTGAAGTCCTCTTCTATCATTGTATTAAAATCTAACCCTCCCTTGAGATTTCTTAATGTTTGCTTTATGTATTTAAGAGCTCCAATGCTGGATGCATACATATCTATAATTAATATATCATCTTGACTGATGGACTGATTTTATTATATAATGACATTCTTTGCCTCTCTTTACAGTTTTTGATTTAAAGTCTATTTTGTCTTTTTTTTTTTTTTTTTGAGATAGAGTCTTGCTCTATCACGCATGCTGGAGTGCAGTGGCCCGATCTTGGCTCACTGCAACTTCCGCCTCCCAAGTTCAAGCGATTCTCCTGCCTCAGCCTTCCGAGTACCTGGGATTACAGGCTCCTGCCACCACGCCAGGCTAATTTTTGTATTTTTAGTAGAGATGGGGTTTTGCCATGTTGGCCATACTGGTCTCAAACTCCTGACCTCAAGTGACCTGCCCACCTTGGCCTCCCAGAGCGCTAAGATTACAGGCGTGAGCCACCATGCCTGGCCATTAATCTTTTTTTTTTTTTTTTCTTTTTTTTGAGACAGAGTCTTGCTCTGTCATCCAGTCTGGAGTGCAATGGTGCAATCTCGGCCCAACCTCCGCCTCCCGGGTTTAAGCGCTTCTCCTACCTCAGCCTCCTGAGTAGTGTGCACCAATATGCCTGGCTAGTTATTGTATTTTTTAGTAGAGATGGGGTTTCACCATGTTGGTCAGGTTGGTGTCGAACTCCTGACTTTGTGATCCACCCACCTTGGCCTCCCAAAGTGCTGGGATTACCGGCTTGAGCCACTGCGCCTGGCCAATCATTTTTTAAAATTAGGACTCCCTTAAACTTTCACTCCTTATAATGGGATTAATGCAGGCCAACTGCAAAAAAATTCAGTCCTCTAAGGAGTTCATAAAGAAGAATCTCAAAATTAATTACCCATAATTCCATCTAGAGATAATTACTGTTAATCATATTTGGTATATATGTTTATAGTCCTCCACTTCCCCTCTAAACATGTATGTGCTTTTGTTTCTGGAACATTAAATCCTTCTAATTGATAAAGTAAATGAATCAAAGACTTTCCAAATGGTAGTTTGTGAAAGGTATCTAGCCCAGCCACGGCTCACATTATACCTGTGAGCATGTGGGGACGGGAGGGGTGTGCCAGTGATCTTTGTCTTGTTTTGGAAAACCTCTCATATATTTACACCTTACAGGAGTAGAGACACATCATCTGAAACTAATCCCATGGCAACAAATTATCAAAAAATATAGTGCACCCTTGGAATGAGTTCTGCATCTGTGGATTCAGCCACAGATCAAAAATATCCTTGGGAAAAATAGGAGGTTTGCATCCTGTTTTACAGATGCTAACATCGTATTGAACATGTACAGACTTTTCTTCTCATTATTCTAAACAATACAGTATGAAAATTATTAGCATAGCATATAAGATAATTTATAAAGAATCTAGAATCTAAAATGTACAGGAGGATGTGGATAGGTTATATGCAGATACTACACCACTTTGTATAAGAGTCTGAAGCATTCGAGGATTTTGATATTCAGGGGGGTTCTGGAACAAATCTGGATACTGAGGGATGGCTCTACAGCCTTTCCGAATTAAATTTTCTATGATTTTAATGGTTCTTTCAAAGACCATGACAGTAATCACTGACGCCTGTTGCCTTACAAATCTGCTTGTACAAGTAACATTTCCATGATTATATGTACAAGTAAAAAATACCCACTATACAAATAACAAATCCAAGATCAGTGAAATTGAGTACGATGACAATTAAAATGGTTTGCATAAATGTCCTATAACACATGGAACACATGATTCATCCTCTTGCTAATGTTCCCAGTTTGGCATCTTCTAAGATCATATTATTTGAGCACAATTTTTGATGTAGAATCATCTCTCTGTTCCCCTACTTGCTTGTGAGAGGGAACATTTCCTCCTTATGTGTCTTAGAATATTTTTACCTAACATGCTTAAACTAAACAAATTTCATTCTTAACATCAGGCTCTGAAAGTTCCTTTTAGTTAGCATTCGCTATATTGACAGCTGGTTTGACAAGTACATATTTTAGCATAAGAAAAAAACAGCAGGCTGGGTGCAGTGGCCCTTGCTTGTAATCCCAGCACTTTGGGAGGCCAAGGAGGCAGATTGCTTGAGCTCAGGAGTTCAAGGCCAGCCTGGGCAGCATAGCAAGAACCCGTCTCTACCAAAAAAAAAAGAAAAAAAATTACAAAAACTAGCCAGATGTGGTGGCGTGCACCTGTAGTCCCAACTCTTGGGAGGCTAAGGTGGGAGGATGACTTGAGCCTAGGAGGCAGAGGTTGCAGTGTGGTTGAGATTGCACTACTGCTCTCCAGCCTGGGTGACAAAGCGAGACCCTGTTTCAAAAAAATTAAAAACAGCAGATGAGTTTCTTTTTTAAAACTGGATTCAGGATCAGTGTAATGTTACTGATCTTCAATAGTAACCACAAACTTAAAAAATCTTTACATATTGCTGTATGTATTAGATATTCTGATATTTAATAGCTGAGACAGTCATACCTTATAGTATTATTATCCCAATTTTACTGGTGAGGAAACCAGCAGTTAATAACTGTTAGAGCTCAGATTCACATTCTGAAAGTTATAGAAATTAAGAACATAGAGCCTATGTTCTTAATTTCACCAAAATATCTCCTCCCAAATTATACATACCCTTTCAAACCTACCTTCCTCTCTTAGGAATTAATGATACCGTCTTTCAGTTTACATGAATCAGTATCACTATTAGTAAATGTATTTTATGCCATTATATAACAGACTAATTTATTTATTCTGTACTCTACTGTGATATTTTCCTCTATCTTCTGCAAGATTTTCATTTTTAAAAATTACTGTCTTGGCTGGGTGCAGTGGCTCATGCCTGTAATCCCGGCCTGGGCAACAAGAGTGAAACTCCATCTCAAAAAAAAAAAAAAAAAAAAAAAAAAAATTACTGTCTTGAAATTTGCATAACATCGATGGATGATGTCATTGTGAATGTCCTGGCGGTGATATTATACTGTATGCTATAATCACCAATTGGCATAACCAGGTGAAAGATACATAGGCTTTCTCAGTATTATGTGTACAACTACCTAAGAATCTACGGTTGTATCAATTTAAAAGAAAAACTTTCCCACACAAGATAATCTCCGAACATATTGGGCATACATGTGTGTACTACTCTAGCTATTTCCTTGGGATAAATTCTAAAAAGTGGGATTTTGAGTCAAAATGAGACTGTGGTTAAGTACCTGCAACATCCTGTAGACCCTGTGACATTAGTACTTGGAATGAGAGCGGGATTAACGGGGCATAACTGCTGCCTGTACATTGTTTACAATCCAGCAAGCAAGGGACACCTAATAGCACCTCGGGCAGCCTGTGCTGGCGGCCTGTAGAGAATTCCAGGTGATGCTCCAGAGGGGCTAGGAGAGGATACCCTTCTGATGACAGCCATGGCTCGCCCGGCATCACCCCACTCAAGAGGCCAGATGGGCTCCCGGCTGGGGTGACACAGCCCCTCTCCCAGCCGGGAAGGGGCGTCTGCAGGGAGCAAGATGGACTCAGTGTGGGGCTGCCTGCCTGGAACGCGCCCTGAGGCCCCTGCCTGGGACCGTCCCAGACTACGTTTCCCAGAGGCCCCCCAGGAACTTAAGGCGCTGCATGCTGGGACACGGGGCTTGGGGCTCTGGTTTCCCCAGACATCGCCCTCCTCAAGCCTCTCACGCCTTCCCGAAGCCCCTGTGTGTTTGGGCCTGAGTAGGGCATTCGCTTCCTAGGAGGAACCCAGGGGTGCGCGCCAAGCATGGGGGTAGGGGGACCGCCGAGTGCGCCTGTGGCTTCGGGAGAGGCCAAAGAAGGAAGGAGTGGGAAGGGTGCGCGCACGCGTGTCAGTGTGTTCATGTGTCAGCGTCTGTGCACGCGCACACGTGTGTCGGGGTCTGGTCGCACATGCGGATCAAGGTCTGGCCACACGCATGCGTTGTTGGTCTGTGTGCGCGTAAACGTGCGTGTCACGGTCTGGGTGTACATGCGTGTCAGGATCTGTGTGCACGCACATGCGTGTCGGGCTCTGCTGCTGCCTGCGCGCTCCGGCCGCTGGGTGCGCGAGGCCCCTCCCGAGTCCGGGGTGCGCATGCGCGCTGGCCTCCATGGATGGCGGGACCGACTGTGTGACGCACTTGCGTGGGAGTGCGAGGCTGACGCGGCGGCTCTATCCCCCGTAACTGTGACACGGGTGCACGCGAGCGTCATTGGGGGTGATGGAGGCCGTGCTGGGTGCGCTTCTGCACCGGTGACGCAACCGCTGTGTCTCCGCCAGTCCGCGCAGGTGAGATTGGCGCCCATGGCTCCAAGGGGAGACGGGCACGGAGCTTCTAGCGGTGACGCACTTGCTGGAGAGAGTGTGGGGTGACGCAGCCGGGCTCTCCCCATAACTAGGGCTGGGGTGCTCCCGAGGCTTTGGGGCGACGGAACCTGCACCTGTGAACCTCGGCAGTGCGTCCCCGGGACTCTGTTCTGTGAGGTGCGCTCTGGGGGATATGTGGGGGCGGCGATCAGGACGGGTCTCCGTGGCCCACGGATGTGCCTTTGCACTGTGTGGAGTGGCGGGGCCGGCAGCGTGGCCGTGCTGGGCGTTAGTGGGTATGAGGGGCGCAGATGTGTCTCAGGACAGTGTGTGCTGTGGTGAGGCTGAGCCGTCCGTGCAGGCTTGTGCTGGGATGGTTGATCGGGCCTTCTGGGTGACGCAGGTGTGTGTGACAGCACAACCTGTAGCTCCAGCTTCTCTGTGCTGGGATGGTTGATCGGGCCTTCTGGGTGACGCAGGTGTGTGTGACAGCACAACCTGTAGCTCCAGCTTCTCTGTGCTGGGATGGGTGATCGGGCCTTCTGGGTGACGCAGGTGTGTGTGACAGCACAACCTGTAGCTCCAGCTTCTCTGTGCTGGGATGGGTGATCGGGCCTTCTGGGTGACGCAGGTGTGTGTGACAGCACAACCTGTAGCTCCAGCTTCTCTGTGCTGGGATGGGTGATCGGGCCTTCTGGGTGACGCAGGTGTGTGTGACAGCACAACCTGTAGCTCCAGCGTCTCTGCTGCTTCCCCTGCCTTCACCTCCTAACCAAGCGGTACCTGCCTGAGAACAAGGGCCGCGGAAGGACGTGAGTGCCTGAGCCCTGCCAGGTAATTCACCAACAAGAAGGCAGAAACAGCCATGAGGTGACGCTTTCAGAGCCAGAAGTGCTCTCCACTCAGGGCGCCTGAGTGACAGGAGACGGTGGCCTCAGGAGTAGAATTCCTCCTGTAGAGGGACAGGTCCCTGATGTGGGAGACAGGGAGAGGGGCAGCTCCACGCTTCATCATCTCAGTTACCACAGCGTGCTCTTCAGGAATCTCCCAGAAACTCCATCTCGGGGCCTCATATTTCTCATTGGTTTTATTAGCTATGGCAGGTGTTACCCTTCTGGTTCTGTTTTCCCCAGGCCAGCATCCTTCAGAAAAAGCATCCCCGAGGAGGAAGACGAATCGTTAAACATCTTAGGTCAGGTGAGTATCTTTTTTTTTTTTTTTTAATTAAATCATATGTGTTTGTAAGACTTAGTCGGCGGGCGCAGTGGCTCACGCCTGTAATCCCAGCACTTTGGGAGGTCGAGGTGGGCAAATCACAAGGTCAGGAGATCGAGACCATCCTGGCTAACACGGTGAAACCCCGTCTCTACTAAAAATACAAAAATTAGCCGGGCTTGATGGCGAGCACCTGTAGTCCCAGCTACTCGGGAGGCTGAGGCAGGAGAATGGCGGGAACCCGGGAGGCGGAGTGCAGTGATCCGAGACTGTGCCACTGCACTCCAGCCTGGGCAACACAGCGAGACTCCATCTCAAAAAAAAAAAAAAAGGAAATCCCATTGAATTAGACGTTTTGTAAATATCCTATCCAACATGACGACTGATTATTCAGTGAAGGAAGAGAGGAGCCTGGTCACATTTATTAAGCACATATTCTCTGTACTAAACTGTCTCTTGTCTATTTTGCACACACCTCTTAATTCTTGTCTTAGTTGATTCAGTCTGTTATAACAAAGTACCATAGACTGTGTGACTAAAAGGGCAAACTTTTTTTTTTTTTAATTTTTTTTTTTTAAGAGACAGGGTCTCACTATGTTGCCCAGGCTGGTCTTGATCTCTTGAGCTCAAGCTCTCCTCCCACCTTGGCCTCAAAAAGTGCTTGGATTACAGATGTGAGCCACCATGTTGGGCCTTTTTTATTGTTTTTCTTTTGTTTTGTTTTTGAGACAGGGTCTCACTCTGTCATCCAGGCTGGAGTGCGGTGGTGTGATCATAGCTCACTGCAACCTCAGCCCCCTGGGCTCAAGCAGTCTTCCCACCCCAGCCTCCCAAGTAGCTGGGGCTACTGGTGTGTGCCACCACATGTGGCTGTATATTTTTATTTTTATTTTGAGACGGGGTCTCGCTTTGTCATCCAGGTTGGAGTGCAGTGGCACGATCTTGGCTCACTTCAACCTCTGCTTTCTGGGCTCAAGCAGTCCTCCCACCTCAGCCTTCTGGGTAGCTGGGACTACAGGTGCGAGCCACCACACCTGGCTCTTTTTTTTTTTTTTTTTTTTGGTAGTTACAATGTTTCACCACGTTGCCCAGGCTGGTCGTGAACTCCTGAGCTCAAGCAATCTGCTGCCTGCCTCGGCCTCCCAAAGTACTGGGATTACAGGCTTGAGGCGCCACACTCAGCCAATTTTTAAATATTTTATAGAGACAGGGTCTTGCCATGTTGCCCAGGCTGGTATCAAACTCCTGAGCTCAAGCAGTCCTCCCATTTCCACCTCCCAAAGTGCTGGGGTTACAGGCATCACCCACCGTGTCCGGCCACAGCAAGCATTTATTTCTCACGGTTCTGGGGGCTGGAAGCCTGAGACCAGGGTGCCAGTGCAAGCAGCTTCCGGTGAGGCCTTCTTCCAGGTTGCAGGCGACTACCCTCGTGCCACGGCCACACATGGTGAAAGGGAGCTGAGAGCTCTCTGGGATCGTTTTTATAAGACACTAATCCTATTCCTGAGCACTCCTCCCTCATGTCCTAATCACCTTCCAAAGGCCTCACGTCTTAATACCATCACATTGGGGAACAGAATTTCAATATAGGAATCTGGGGAGGAATAAAATACTTAGTTTTGTCAGGTATCTTCAGAGGCTATTTGGGTACAGTATTGTGCTCAGGGTCAGTGTGTACAAAACCAACTCATTTTTCTTCTCTCACACCACAACAATAACACAGAAAACTTTGTGACTTGGCCAGGTGCGGTGGCCCACACCTGTAATCCCAGGACTTTAGGAGGCCGAGGCGGGTAGATCACTTGAGGCCAGGAGTTTGAAACCAGCCTGGCCAGCATGGCCTAACCCTGTCTCTACTAAAAATACAAAAATTAGCTGGGTGTGGTGGCGCATGCCTGTAATCCCAGCTACTCAGGAGGCTGAGGCAGGAGAATCGCTTGAACCTGGGGGGCTGTGAACCTGTGATGAGCTGAGATCACGCCACCACACTCCAGCCTAGGTGACAGAGCGAGACTCTGTCTCAAAAAAAAAAGCTTTTGTGAGTAAATGTGTGGGGAGAAGCAAGCTGTAGTGGACATCAGCTGGATGTCCTGCAGTTCAGTTCTGACACCATCTGCCTGGAGATGGCATCAGATTCCACAGGTTGTGAGCAAGACTGTCCCACTCTGCCCCACTAGCCACAAGACCAGGCCTCTGGGACATCTTGGCAACCCTCTACAGGTTGGGGTTCTTATACTCTTTGGCTTCTATTAGTGTATTTGATTGACTCAGAATTCAGGGAAACACATATACCAGTTTATTACAAAGGATATTTTAAAGGATACTAACGAACAGCCAGATGAAGAGATATGTAGGACTAGGGTTGGAAGAGTCCCAAGCACAGGAGCTTCTGTTCCCGTGGAATTGGGGTGCACCACCTTTTCAGAGTTCTTTTGTACCTTCCTAGCAGCCACCTCTTGTTCAGCTGTCCAGAAGCTCTCCTCACCCTGTCTTCTTAGGCCTTTTATGGAGACTTCATTGGATAGGTGTGACTGAAGCATGCACGAATGTGTTGAAACGTGATTGGACAAATAAGAGTTGATTTAATGCTAACTGACTGAGTGGGGAAACTCAAGGCCCGTCTGTTCAGATTCTTCTTGGCCTCTCAGTGCAGCATTCCTTCCTACAGGTACAGAGCAGGACCCTCTCTGGAGTGAGAGTCCTGCTTTGGGCAGGTGAAAAGAGGGCAAGAGAAGATGAGAGAGAGAGAGATTCTGCTTCCCCAGGCCTGCTTCTGAGGCTGAAAGTGCCCTAACATTAAGATTTTACCAAGGGTTATGGAATTATGAGCCAGGAACCATGGACAAGAACATACAGACACACACATACCCCATATATACACACATATAGTCACCTACATATATACACACCATACACACATATACACACACATACCCCATGTACACACACATATACACACCTACATATATACACACCATACATATACAAACACACCCCATGTACACACCTACATATAGAGACACACATATATACACACCATACACACATATACACACACATACCCCATATATACACATACACACCTACATATATACACACATATATACACACATCGTACACACACACCATATATACATATATACACACCTACATATATACACACATGCACACACACCATATATATGCATATATACACACCTACATATATACACACCCCATATATACACACATATACACACACCCCATATATACACACATATACACACCTACGTATATACACACATATATACACATCATTCATACATGTACACACACACCCCATATATACACACATATACACACACATCCCATATATACACAGCTACATATATACACACATATAAAAACCATACACACATATACACACCCCATATATACACAGATATACACACCTACATATATACACACATACACACCATACACACATGCACACACACCCCATATATACATACATATACACATACGTATATACATACATATATACACACCATAACACACGTATATACATATACACATATACTATACACAGATATACACACCTACATATATACACACATATACACACCATACACACATGCACACACACCCCATATATACATACATATACACATACGTATATACATACATATATACACACCATAACACACGTATATACATATACACATATACATACCATACACACACGAGCATATACACACACATGCCACACACATATATACACACACATACCCACATCATACACACATACATACACACCATACACACACACACCCCATACACACATATATACACACACCATATATATATACACATATACACACACACACCCCATACACATGCATACCTCATATATACAGACATATACACACCTACATATACATACCATACACATGCATAGATACACACATATACCCACACCATACACACACATATATACACACACCATATATATACACACATATATACACATCCACACCATATATACACACACCATGCACATACATATATACACACACCATATATATGCCCATATATATATACACCCACACCATATACACACACATACACATATATATTCACACACATATACACCCCATACACACATATATACACACACACCATATATATACACATATACGCACACACACCCTATACACATGCATACCTCATATATACAAACATATACACACCTACATATACATACCATACACACACATATACCCACACCATACACACACACATGTATACACACACCATATATAGACACACATATATACACATCCACACCATATATACACACACCATGCACACACATGTATACACACACCATATGTATGCCCATATATATATACACCCACACCATATACATACACATACACATATATATATACACACACCATATATATACACCCACAGATAGACACACATATACACAAACATACACACAATTATATCACAAGGTCTGATTGTATTACTGAGACACAGTGAAAGGATGTTCCATAACAGGAAGGTTATGCCTGATTCAGTGACACTACTTTTTCAATATTAGGCCTTATATCAGTTTATTTTTGCTGTTTTAACAAATTACTGTAGATTATTGGCTTCATACAACACAAATGTATTATCTTACTGTCATAGAGGTCAGAAGTCTGAAGTGGGTCTCACCGGGCTAAAACCAGGTTGTTGGAGGCTGTAGGAGATATTCTGTGTCCTTGCTTTTGCTGGCTTCTAGACGCCGCCCACACTCCTTAGTTCGTAACCCCTTCTTCCATCAGCAAAGCCTGAAAAGACAGGCCCTTTTTCCGTCACACCACTCTGACCCTCCTCCTCTAAGTTTAAGGACTCTGGTCATTACATTGCGCTTGCTTCTATAACTCAAGAGAATCTTCCGTATGTTAGAGGCAGCCGATTAGCCATTTTAAGTCCATCTGCAACCTTAATTTTCCTTTGCCATACAAGGTAACATATTTGAAAGTACTGGAATTACCATAGAGACACATTTGAGAGGTGGGCAAAGTGGCAAGATCCCAACTCTACAAAAATACAAAAGTTAGCCAGGCGTGGTAATGTGCAACTGTGGTCCCAGCTACTAGGGACGCTGAGGTGGGAGGATCACTTGAACCCAGGAGATCGAAGCTGCAGTAAGCTGGGTTCACGCCACTCTACGCCAGTGGCGACAGAGTGAGACCCTGTCTCAAAATATATGTGCACACATACACACATTTGAGAGGCAGGCCTATCCATTCACAGTTTCCTTAATGACTACAGTGTGCCTGCTCCCCCATAACTATGTTTGTGTTTGGCATTTTCTTTTAATTTGGGACTATCTCAGTAAATTTCTTATAATGGGATTAATGCAGGCCTGCTGGCAAAAAAAAAAAAATTAGTCCCTGAGGAGCTCTTAAAGAAAACTCTCTAAATTACCCATAATTGTACAATCCAGAGGTCATTACTGTTTCTAGTCCTCGTTTTTGTAATTAATGTTTCTAGTCCTCCTTTTTGCCTTTAAGCATGTATGTGTTTTCTTTCTGGAGCATGGAATTTTGCTAATTAATCATGTGACTACTCCAGAGACTCTTTAAATCTAGTTTTAAATCTAATCTACAGCAGCAAATTATCAAGAAAGCCTTTAAAATTAAAGATTCTAAGGTGGAATGATTGCTTGAGGCCAGGAGTTTGAAACCAACCTGAGCAACATAGTGAGACCTCATCTCTCCAAAAATTTAAAAAATTAGCCAGGCATGGTGGTGTGTGCCTATGGTCCTAGCTACTTAGGAAGTGGAAGTGGGAGGATCCCTTCAGCCCAAGAGGTTAAGGCTGCAGTGAGCCATGATCCCACCACTGCCCTCCAGCCTGGGTGAAAGAGTGAGACCATCTCAAAAAAAAACTAGAAGGCCGGGCGCAATGGCTTGTGCCTGTAATCCCACCACTTTGGGAGGCTGAGGCAGGTAGATCACCTGAGGTCAGGAGTTCGAAACCAGCCTGGCCAACATGGTGAAACGCCATCTCTACAAAAAATACAAAAATTAGGCAGGCGTGGTGGCGCGCGCCTGTAATCCCAGGTACTTGGGAGGCTGAGGCAGGAGAATTGCTTGAACCTGGGAGGTGGAGGTTGCAGTGAGCCGAGATTGTGCCACAGCATTCCAGCCTGGATGACAGAACAAGACTCTGTCTCAAAAAATAAGATAAAATAACTAGAGATTCTAGAATTGTAATGTTTCTTTCCCAGAACATGACAGTAATCACTGATAAATTCTAAGTAATCATCAGGTGCCTTACAAATATGGACTTTCTGGGTAACATTAGCAAGGTTATAGACACAAGTAACAAAGACTGTATAAGTAACATTTGCAAGATAAAATAATAAGGTGATAAGATGGCAATAGTTAAAAATGTTCACATGTATCTTCCATTTCACATAGAACACAAGATTCACGCCGGGTGCAGTGGCTTATGCCTGTAATCCCAGCACTTTGGGAGGCCAAAGCGGGTGGATCACCTGAGGTCAGGAGTTCGAGACCAGCCTGGCTAACATGGTGAAACCGTATCTCTACTAAAAATACAAAAACTAGCCAAGCATGGTGGCAAGCGCCTATAATCCCAGCTTCTTGGGAGGCTGAGGTAGGAGAATCAATTGAACCTGGGGGGTTGAGGTTGCAGTGAGCCAAGATCGCTCCACTGTACTCCAGCCTGGGCAACAAGAGCAAAATCCCATCTCAAAAAGAAAAAAAAAAACTCCGGGCACTGTGGCTCATGCTTGTAATCCCAACACTTTGGAAGGCCGAGGTGGGCAGACCACAAGGTCAGGAGTTCGAGACCATACTGGCCAACATGGTGAAACCCCATCTCTACTAAAAATACAAAAAATAGCCGGGCATGGTGACTCATGCCTGTAATCCCAGCTACTCGGGAGACTGAGACAGGAGAATCGCTTGAACTCGGGAGGCAGAGGTTGCAGTGAGTCAAGATTGTGCCACTGCACTCCAGCCTCAGTAACAGAGTGAGACTGTCTCTTAAAAAAAAAAAAAACAAAAACCAGATTCACCCTCTTGCTAATGTTTGCAAGTTGGCATCTTCTCAGAATAGGTTCTGTAAGCTGGATTCCACACCCCCCACCCCCCGCCCCCGAGAAGGAGTCTTGCTATGTCACCCAGGCTGGAGTGCAAGGGCGCGATCTCAGCTCACTGCAACCTCCGCCTCCTGGGTTCAAGCGATTCTCCTGCCTCAGCCTCCCAAGAAGCTGGTATTACAGGCTTTTACCACCACACTCAGCTAATTTTTGTATTTTTAGTAGAGATGGGGTTTCACCATGTTGGGCAGGCTGGTCTTGAACTCCTGACCTCGTAATCCACCCACCTCAGCCTCCCAAAGTACTGGGATTACAGGTGTGAGCCACCGCACCCAGCCAAGCTGGATTTTTTAATGCAGAATCATGTCTCTTTTCTCTACTTACTGGTGGAGAGGCAACATTTCCCTAAATGTGTCTTAGAATCTTTATTGCTAGTTTTGCTAATGAACAGAATTTCATTCTTCACACATTAAGCTCTGAAAATTGTTTTTAGTTTGCATTCATTATATTGGCAACTGGCTTGAGAAATATATTTTAATGTAAGTAAAAAAAAAAGCAGACTTGATTATTTTATAAAATTTGAGATGTGTAATGTTGATCTTCAATAATAACAGCTAATTTACATTAAATAATTGTTGTGTATTACTGCATGTTGTAGATAGATTATCTTAGTTAATAGTTCATGCAGTCGTACCTTGTGGTATTTTTATTCCAGCTTTACCAGTGAGGAAACCGACACTGTGAGGTTAGTAATCATCAGAGCTCAGGTTTGCATCCTGAAAGACCACAGAGCTGCCGGGTGCAGTGGCAAAACCCATCTCTACTAAAAATACAAAAATTAGCTGGGCGTGGGCGCGCACCTGTAGTCCCAGCTACTCAGGAGGCTAAGGCAGGAGAATGGCTTGAACCCGGGAGGGAGAGATTGCAGTGACCCGAGATCACACCGTTGCACTCCAGCCTGGCGACAGAGCGAGACTTCATCTCAAAAAAAAAAAAAAGACCACAGAGCCTGCGTTTTTTTTTTTTTTTTTTTTTTTGAGACAGAGTCTCACTCTGTTGCCCAGGCTGCAATACAGTGGCTATTCACAGGTACTATCCCACTACTGATCAGCACAGGAGTTTTGACCGCCTCTATTTCTGACCTGGGCCAGTTCATCCAAGCCTGTGTCCTTAATTTCACCAAAACATCTCTGCCCAGATTATACGTACCTTTTTATTTTATTTTATTTTATTTTTTTGAGATGGAGTCTTGCCCTGTTGCCAAGACTGGAGTACAGTGGTGCGATCTTGGCTCACTGCAGTCTCCACCTCCCGGGTCCCGGCTATGTTGGCCAGGCTGGTTTTGGAACTCCTGACCTCAAGTGATCCACCCGCCTTGGCCTCCCAAAGCGCTGGGATTACAGGCATGAGCCACCGTGCCCGGACTATGCATAATTTTTTAAATCTACCTTCTTCCCTTGGTAATTCATCAGAAATTTTTTCTCAATTAATCTGCATCAATGTCATTAGTAAATGTATTCCATATCATTATATAACATTATGTATGTGTTCTCTACTATGAGATATTTCAGTTGTTTTCATTTTTAAACATTATCTGCTGGAAAATCTGGATAAGATCCATGGGTTGTTATTGTCCTGGTTGTGATATTTTACTGTTATTTTGCAAGGTGTCACAGTTGGCATAAATCAGGTCAAGGGTACAAAAGACCACTGTCTAGTATTTCTTATAACTACATGTGTATCTACATTTATCTCAGTTTAAAAGACAATCTTTCCTAGAAAAAACTGATTTTTTGAACATTCTTAGGCATGCATTCATATACTACTATAGCTATTTCCTTGTCATAAATTCCAGAATGTGGAATTTTGAGTCAAAATTAGACATTTGTTCAGTGCCTGCAATATGCCAGATGCTGTGGCTATTCATACTTGGAATGAGAGTCTGATTCCGTGGACTCAGCTGCTGCCTGTACAGTGTTTATAATCCAGCAAGGGAAACTAAATAGAAGAAGCTCAAGGCAGCCTGTGGTCAAGGCCGGTGGAGAATTCCAGGTCACACACTCAGAGAGGTGCCAGGAAGGGGACATCATTCTGTGGACAGCCACTGATAATTCATGACCAGGTGATTCTGAATATACTGACTCTTTGTTGGGATAAATGGAATTTATTTTCTAGGCTTTATACCTTATGTAATTTTTTTCCTTTTTAAATTTTTTTTAGAGATGGGGTCTTGCTATGTTGCCCAGGCTGGTCTCAGACTCCTGGCTTCAAGCAGTCCTCCCACTGTGGCCCCACAAAGCGCAGTGTTGGCATTACAAGTGTGAACCACTATGTCTGGCCTTTTTTGTCCTTTATCCTTTTTTATTTTTATTTTTTTTTCTTTTTGAGACAGAGTCTCAGTCTGTCACCCAGGCTGGAGTGCAGTGGCACGATCTGGGCTCACTGGAAACTCCACCTCCTGGGTTCAAGCAATTCTTGTGCCTCAGCTTCCCGAGTAGCTGGGATTACAGGCACGCACCACCACACCTAGCTAATATTTGTATTTTTCTAGTAGGGACAGGGTTTCACCATGTTGGCCAGGCTGGTCTCAAACTCCTGACCTCAGGTGATCCGCCCGCCTCAGCCTCCCAAAGTGCTGGGATTACAGGAGTGAGCCACCATGGCTAGGAGTAGACTTTTTAAGAAAAAAAAGAAACCTTCTTTGTCTTTGGAGAGTCTGATTGCCTCTGACTACATTTCAAATCAATACACATTTATATTTGATAAGGGAATGCGTGCCTTTTGTTGCAACAAATAGGTGCACTGAAATGGAGACACCCAAGATCATGGGGTGTGTCAGGAGCTGTCAGGACCATCCCCAGGTTCCTTGTTTCTCTAGATGGACTCAACAGGACTCACCATCTAGACCGACTCGTGACCGGTTTATTCCAATGAAGGGATACAAAGCAAAACCAGCCGAGGGAGAGGTTGCATAGGACAGGTTAGCAGGGAACCAGGCTCCCTCTTCCTCAGTCCTCTCCCAGGGGCATCACACCGGATGTGCCTGGCTCATCCAGCATCACATTGTGACAACACCTGTTCCATGTTATCGACCAGGGAAGCTCACCAGAGTCTGCTGGTGCAAGGTTTGGTTTGGTTTGGTTTGGTTTTGGGTCGGAGTTTTGCTCTTTCGCCCAGGCTGGAGTGAAGTGGCATGATCTCGGCTCACTGCAATCTCTGCCCCCTGGGTCCAAGTGATTCTCCTGCCTCAGCCTCCCAAGTAGCTGGGTTTACAGGCACCCGCCACCAGGCCCAGCTAATTTTTGTATGGTAGTGCAAGGTTTTGATCAGGGTTCATGCACACACTGCCTCGCACAATCTGAATCTTCTGGACTCCCGGAGGAAACCAAGGGTTCCGTGTAAACCACATCGTTTATAGTGATTATTCCAGTGAAGGGATACAAAGCAAAATCAGAAGAGGGAGAGGTTGCGTAGGACAGGTTAGCAGGGAACCAGGCTCAGTTTAGGCACAGCGAGCCACTCTTACATGTGAAAGAAGAGTGAGAACACCCGGGTCTGGTTTTCAGACGCCATGGGCCAGTGTTGCGAGCAGCCTAAGGACGGCAGTTTCCAGTTCAGTGTGTTAACTGTTCTGCATAAGGGGTCGTAGAACTTCCCAGACTTTTTCCTTCTGTTTCTCTGTTTTTATATCTCTATTTTATATATTTTTCTACTGATATCTTAGGGTTGGTTTGTCAGCGTGTATGGTTCTGCATTCCCTCCTTCCCTCTCTCCTCCTCTCCCTCTCTCTCCATATATATACATGTGTATGTGTATGTGTATATATAGACAGATGCGTGTGTGTGTGTATTTTTATATATGGAATTTTACAAATGTTATTGCGTCATTCTGTTTTGGTAACCTAACTTTACTGAGAGTATGTCTGAAATATCTCTCATGTCTTTAAATATCTTTCTAACTTAACATTCAGTAATCATTTACTATTTTACTTTGATATTCTGTGTGTAATCATGCTGTCAGCTTTTCTGGACTCAAAAGTGCTCTCAGATGTCACCTCTGGTATACAAAAAAAAACAGTTCTGTGTATTACCTGAGCAGTTTCTTGTCCACCTGCCACGTTGTGAGTAACATCACCCAATCTGGAGGCCAGAAGAGGCCCAAGTTTGGGTAATACAGCCCCTGTTCACCCTGGAAGCTTGTCTGCAGGGACCAGGGTAGGCTCAGAATGAGACTACATACTCTAAGCACCCACTGTCTGATCCTAGATCACAATCCCCCCATCCAGAGTTAGCTAATCTATGAGGCTCACGGGCACGGTCTGCATGGAAGACCACCCTCACTTCTGACACCACTGCAAGCTTGGTGGGGATTCCTCAAACCACCCTCAGGTTCAACAGTTCACTAGAGCCAGGCATGGTGACTCATGCCTATAATCCCAGCACCTTGGGAAGCTAAGGTGGGAAGCTCACTTGAGGCCAGGAGTTCAAGACCAGCCTGGGAAATACAGTGGGACGCAATCTCTACAAAAAAAAAAAATTAGCCAAGTGCAGTGGTGCAACCTGTAATCCCACCTACTCAGGAGGCTGAGGTGGGAGGATTGCTTGAGCCCAGGAAGTCAAGGCTGCAGTGAGCTGAGATTGTACCACTGCACTCCAGCCTGGATGAGAGTGAGACCCTGTCTTAAAAAAAAAAACAAAAAAAACTATTCACTAAAAGGACCCACAGAATTCACTGAGAGATGTTATGCTCATGGTTACAGTTTATTACAAGGAAAGGATACAGATTGTCATCACCCAAGGAAAGAAGTACGTGGCCAGGTGTGGTGGCTCATGCCTGTAATCCCAACGCTTTGGGAGGCCAAGGAGGGCAGATCACGAGGTCGGGAGTTTAAGACCAGCCTGGCCAACATGGTGAAACCCCATCTCTACTAAAAATACAAAAATCAGCTGGGCATGGTGGCATGTGCCTATAGTCCCAGCTACTCAGGAGGCTGAGGCAGGAGAATCGCTTGAACCCAGGAGGCAGAGGTTGTGGTAGGCCGAGATCGTGCCACTGCACTCCAGCCTGGGCAACAGAGCGAGACTCCGTTCAAAAAAAAAAAAAAAAGTACGTAAGTTGAAGTCCAGGAGGGTTCCAGACACAGAGCTTCTGGTGTCTTCTCCCTGTGGAGTCAGGACTCATTACTCTGCTGTCTTTGATGTGTGACAACAGGCACCAACTATCGCCAACTAGAGAAGCTCACCAGAGCTCTGATGTTGGAAGTTTTTATTGGGGCCTCAGCAGGTAGACATGATTGACTGGTTGGTTGATTAACTGTCTACATGGTTAATCTCAGTGTCCAGGTCAGCTGATACTGCGTGACCAAAAGCTCCTACCCCGAATCCCTTGATTAGTATTTCTGGCATAGCAAGCCCTCATCAGAAACAAAGACATTCCTCTTAGAGGTAATATAGATTACCTCTCAGCACCAGAGGGCAAAGGCCAGACTACTATTTAGGCAAGTACACATCCTTTACTACATCCCACCCATCCGTCCCCAATAGGGAGCTGGCCAGAAATGAAGCCCTCCTGTTAAATTGTCTGGGCCTGTCTTTGAGGCAAAAAAAAAAAAAAAAAGTAAAGCCGCCTGTGTGCAGCTAGGTTTCCTGAGGTTTCATTGAGAGCTTGGTTTAGGTTTGATCCATGATACTCTTTTTTTTTTTTTTTTTTTTTTGAGACAGAATCTTGCTCTGTCACCAGAGGCTGGAGTGCAGTGACACAATCTCAGCTCACTGCAACCTCCGCCTCCCGGGTTCAAGCGATTCCCCTGCCTCAACCTCCCAAGTAGCTGGGACTACAGGCACGTGCCACCACATCCGGCTAATTTTTTGTATTTTTAGTAGAGGCAGGGTTTCACCGTGTTAGCCAAGATGGTCTCGATCTCCTAACCTTGTGATCCACCCACCTCGGCCTCCCAAAGTGCTGGGATTACAGGCGTGAGCCACCGCGCCTGGCCTGATCCATGATACTCTTCACCTTTCCCAGATATGTCACGGTTGTGTGTTTGTGTTGGGAAGCCAAGACAGAGGAGCCAAAAGGTCATATTACATCACTATGGGGACCCCAGATGCACCTCGTTTTAATCTCTTTTTTTCCACCCCTAGCTCTAGCCTCTCGGAATTTGTCTTCTTCAGTGGAAACCCCAAGAAGACTGATCAGTTCTTCAGTTCTAAAACAATGGCCCAGGTAAGTGTATATTTCTCTTTCCTTCTTGAGCTATGATATTTGCGTTTTGTGCATCTGCTTGTGAATTATCTGAAGCCTTTTATCTAGTCAAGCTCTTTATAATTACCTGTTTCCCAGTTCTTTCTATTCCAGTGAATGATAATGCCACGTAGCTCCGTGTCTGCCTTTTTGGGAAATCACTGAGCAGGTGATTAAGTATCTCCTGTTTGCTCCCTTTTTTGGCAAGGGTAATTTTGGAGCAGTGAAGTAGCAAAGTCCTTTGAGGGAAATGTTTAAGTCAAGTCTGTGGTTTGATGAGTTGGATATGTTGGTCCCATCTGACCACATGAGAAACAAATCCTCCACTGATCATGTTTTCTGCGTAGCTAAGAGGGAATGCTCATATTTGCCGGTCTGTCTTAGTATGTGCTCAGATCCCAAGCTTTATGGGACTTTTGGAAAGGGATGGGGCTGTGATTAGGACCTTTGAACAGAGGTCATGTTCCTGCCGGGAAACTGGAGGATAAATTTTATTATTGAATGGATCTCTCAGACCACAAGATGATTCTAAGTCATCTGACATCCTTATCCTCTAAATCAGAAACAGGGGGCCGGGTGTGGTGGCTCATACCTGTAATCCCAGCACTTTGGGAGGCCCAGGTGGGTGGATCACTTGTGGTCAGGAGTTCAAAACCAACCTGACCAACATGGTAAAACCTCATCTGTACTAAAAATACCAAAATTAGCAGGCTATGGTGGCATGTGTCCATAATCCCAGCTACTTGGTAGGCTGAGGCAGGAGAATTGCTTGAACCCAGGAGATGGAGGTTGCAGTGAGCCAAGATCATGCCACTGCACTCCAGTCTGGGCAACAGAGCAAGACTCTGTCTCAAAAAAAAAGAAAAAAAAAATCAGGAACGGGGGAAAGGCAGGGTTATGGATGGTAATAAATATGAAGATCTTCCAGTATGGAAGTAGGAGATGATCACATACCCCAGAATCACAGAAAGCCTTAGGTGTTTTGGTCAACCTAAGTGAATAATAGTAATAAACAGTCTGACCTACCTGTGTGGGAATTTTTTAAATGCTTAAAAGGAAGACTGCTTAAAATGTAGTTTGGCATGATGAACTGGAGGCTTGAAAACATTCAAACATGCAAACCCCATTTTCTTTTTTTTTTCTTGGGACGGAGTTTCACTCTTGTTGCCCAGGCTGGAGTGCAGTGGTGCCATCTTGGCTCACCTCAACCTCCGCCTCGCGGGTTCAAGTAATTCTCCTGCCTCAGCCTCCTGAGTAGCTGGGATTACAGGGATGCGCCGCCACGCCCAGCTAATTTTTGTATTTTAAGTAGAGACGAGGTTTCTGCATGTTGGTCAACCTGGTCTCGAACCCCCAACCTCAGGTGATCCGCCTGCCTCAGCCTCCCAAAGTGCTGGGATTACAGGCATGAGCCACCACACCTAGCAAACCCTATCTTCTTTTCTTTTTTTTTTTTTTTTGAGGCAGAGTCTCGCTCTGTCGCCCAGGCTGGAGTGCAGTGCCACGATCTCTGCTCACTGCAAGCTCTGACCACCCCGGGTTCATGCCATTCTCCTGCCTCAGCCTCCCGAGTAGCTGGGACTACAGGCGCCCACCATCACGCCCGGCTAATTTTTTTGTATTTTTAGTAGAGACGGGGTTTCGCCATGTTTGCCAGGATGGTCTTGATCTCCTGACCTCGTGATCCGCCCGTCTTGATCTCATGATCTGCCTGCCTTGGCCTCCCAAAGTGTTGGGATTACAGGTGTGAGCCCCCGCGCCCAGCCCCAGCAAACCCTATTTTCTAAAATAAAAGATCTTAAACAGAAATCTTGATTTTTCTTCCCCCCTTAAAAGAAAAAGTGCTGTAGGAATCCACACTTGTTGAGAACTTACAAGGCAGGCACGTAGCAGACACTGCTTGTAAGCAAGAAGAAAACTTGGATTGTTTTATCCACTTCCTGGCAGGTTTGACTAACTGAGGGTTCTGCACAGTAAAGTCATTTTCTCTGCAGCGGTAGAGCTCTTCAGTGACATGCAGGCATTCTGCTTCCGTCACAGTTACAGTGATGTCCTTACCGCCCCTTGCCGATGTCACGGGTGTTCAGTCTACTCACGGTGTTCACCCTACCCAGAGGGTGGCCTCTTGTCTCCTTCATCTGGAAGCTGTTTCCTTTCATTTCATCATGCACATGTGGGTTTCTGTTTCAGGGTTTGGTGACATTCGCCGACGTAGCCATAGACTTTTCTCAGGAGGAGTGGGCCTGTCTGAACTCTGCTCAGAGGGACCTGTACTGGGACGTGATGCTGGAGAACTACAGTAACTTGGTCTCACTGGGTGAGTTGCACACCTCAGATAACTTAGACTGCCTCCTGGAATATCCGCTCTCCCCTGTGAATTTCAGGACCGCCTTTCAAGAAACTAGTTGAATTTCTTCTTCCTGTCCCCAAGGAATGTATTGAGCCTTATTGATGTGGCCGTGAGCACCACACACCTTCCCCTCCCATCCATCGGTTACCTTCCCACCTTTGTCGACTCCCCCGTAATCATCTCACTTCCTTAATGTCCGTGGAATGAGTGGGAATTCTGGGATATTTATTTCATGACCATCCTCAAAGGAGCCAGTTTGTCCTGTGAGAGTATGTTTATACCCAAATTGCTATTGGTGGTCGGTGTTACTCTAGGGACCCACGTCTAGGGAAAACATGTGGACACAGTGCCCTGAATTGTTCTAGTAAACCAGCCTATGAGTTTGAAGTACAGTAGATCAGACAAACAGAATTTGTATAAAACCAAAGTGGGCGTATTTCATTTCTTACATACCATACCTGAAGTGAGGTTGAAAGTTAAAATCCCTGAACTTTGAGTTAAACATTGAATGACAATATCTTGTAAACATCTCTGGAAACTTATTTTTCTTCTAGCAGAAATAACAACGATGATATTAATGGCTAAGCTGTCTGTGGTGACACTGCCTGTAATCCCAGCTACTCGGAAGACTGAGGCAGGAGGGTCACTTGAGCCCAGGAGTTGAAGGCTGTAGTTAGCTGTGATCATACCGCTGTACTCCAGGCTGGGTAACAGATCAAGACCCCATCGCTAAAACAATAAACAAATAGGAATATATATATTTTATATATATACAAACACATATATATTATATATATACACACATATATTATATATACACATATATACACATATACAATATATACATATATACATATATAGTATATATTATATATATAAACTGCTTACTGTGTGCCATGCACTGTGCTAAGCACTGTGTGTGTAAGTACCTTGCATTTCATTCTCACAGGCAGATGAGACAGGCACAATCATTGTCTATTTTGGAGATGAGGATACTGAAACACAGTGATGCAGTCAGACGGAGCAGGAGCTAGAATCGGATTTAACAGTTTTGGTCCCCAGATTCCTTGCTGCCAGCCACCATGTTCCACTTGCCTCTAGGCATAATGCCTACAGAAATTTAAAATATGACCTTTTCTCGGCCAGGCGCAGTGGCTCACGCCTGTAATCCCAGCACTTTGGGAGGCTGAGGTGGGCGGATCACTGGAGGTCAGGAGTTCAAGACCAGCCGGGCCAACGTGGTGAAACCCTGTCTCTACTAAAAATATAAAAATTAGCCGGGCATGGTGGCGCACGCCTGTGATCTCAGCTACTCCGGAGGCTGGTGCAGGAGAATCATTTGAACCTGGGAAGCAGAGGTTGCAGTGAGCCAAGATCGCACTACTGTGCTGCAGCCTGGGCAACAGAGCGAGACTCTGTCTCAAAAATAATAAAAAATAAGGCCGGGTGCGGTGGCTCACTCCTGTGATCACAAGACTTTGGCAGGCCAAGGCAGACGGATCACGAAGATAGGAGTTCGAGACCAGCTTGGCCAACAGAGTGAAACCCCATCTCTCCTGAAAATACAAAAATTTGCCGGGTGTGGTGGCGCATGCCTGTAATTCCAGCTACTTGGGAGGCTGAGGCAGGAGAATCACTTGAACCCGGGAGGCAGAGGTGTAGCATTTCTTTTTTTTTTTAAGATGAGATTTTTTTTTTTTTTCACTCTGTTACTCAGGCTGGAGTGCAGTGGCGCGATCACGGCTCACAGCAGCCTCAACCTCCTGGGCTCAAGCAATCCTCCTGCCTCATCTCCCTGAGTAGCAGGGACCACAGGTGCACACCACAACACCCGGCTAATTGTTGTGTTTTTTCTTAGAGATGGGATTTCGCCATGTTGCCCAAGCTGATCTTGAACTCCTGGGCTGAAGGAATCCACCCACCTCAGCCTTCCAAAGAGGCTGGATTACAAGCGTGAGCCACTGCACCCGGCTCAATAGCATTTTGACTTCTGGTTGTTATAAATTTGATTAATACTCAATCAAAAAAAATTTAAGGCCAGGCATGGTGGCCCACGCCTGTAATCCCAGCACTTTGGGAGTCCAAGGCGGGCAGATCACCTGAAGTCAGGACTTCAAGACCAGCCTGGCCAACATGGTGAAAACCCGTCTCTACTAAAAACACAAAAATTAGCCGGTGTGCTGGTGTGCGCCTGTAATCCCAGCTACCCCGGAGACTGAGTGAGGCAGGAGAATTGCTGGGACCTGGGAGGCAGAGGCTGCAGTGAGTCAAGATCATGCCACTGCACTCCAGCCTGGGCAACAGAGCAAGACTCCCTCTCAAAAAATAAAAATAAAAATAATTTTTAAAGAATTTTTAAAGTTTTGAGCTTGAAATTTTTCTTCAAGTTCTATGTCCTCTAGCATTTCGTTTTTTAAAAGGAGGGCATATGATTTCTAAGCCAGAGGTACTGTCTTATAGAATTAAGGGAAAGAGCCTTGATGGTTGTGAGGGAAAAGACAAGACAACAATACGGAGGAAAGTGGGAGCCAGTCAGCCACCCGTACAAAGAGCATCCCCACAGGGCAGGGAACAGGCACACCCTGAGGTGTTGGAGAAGCTTTCTCCAAGAGCTCAGGCCCAAAGCCTCTAGGAAAGAAAGATCTTACCACGAACTTGATCTTCACCCCATTTCCCTGTCACCTTGTTTTTCCTGTCATATTTAACCCCATTTTATATGCTGCTGGTGCTGCTGGTCTGTGGGCCACGCCTTTAGTAGCAGGGGTAGAGGTGACAGGATCCTCTGCCCTTTATCATTCCTGAAAGTGGGTTAGCCTCGCTTTAAGTGCCCGTTTTCTTTTTCTTATATCTAGGTGTTGGCAATACTGCTTCCCGGGTGTTGTTAATGTGTTTCCACCGTGAAGCACCTGGTATCTGGCTGTAGCTCCTCTTTGCCATTGGCAGTCATTGGCAGTGCTTACATTCATCACACTGGGGGCTCCAATGGTGCGCGCCTATCACTGCCCCTTCATTTATCAGCTGTTATAATTTAAAGAGAAACTTTGTTTCATCTGCTAATTGCTCATGCAGTGGCACTGTTCATATTGGATAAGAAGGATAAAAACTTTGTTCTTTTTCTTTGTCAGTTTTTATGTTGTGTTTTTTTCTTTTTTTCTTTTTTTTTTTTTTTTGAGGCAGGGTCTTACTCTGACTCCCAGGCTGGAGTGCAGTAGTGCAGTCTGGGCTCACTGCAGCCCTGACTTCCGGGCTCAAGCCATCCTCCCACCTCAGCCTCCCAAGTGGCTGGGACTATAGGTGTACACCACCACACCTGACTAATTTTTATATTTTTTTGTAGAGACAGGGTTTTGCTATGTTTCCCAGGCTGGTTTTGAACTCCTGAGCTCAAGTAATCCACCCGCCTCAGTCTCCCAAAGTGCTGGGATTACAGGCGTGAGCCACTGCACCTAGCCAATTGCCAGTTTTTATAATAAAGGTCTGGTTTCCTAGCGTGTTCCAGAGCTGGCCATTTAACATTT
This sequence comes from Gorilla gorilla gorilla, assembly GCF_029281585.2. Lineage (NCBI taxonomy): Eukaryota > Metazoa > Chordata > Mammalia > Primates > Hominidae > Gorilla > Gorilla gorilla. The sequence continues at coordinate 65,507,675 of NC_073244.2, forward strand.
TGTAGTATCATTATGAACTTATAGATTTAAACATTTGCTGTTTCTCAGTCCTTTGCAGTTAGCCTCCTTATTGATGCTCAAGTTCTAAACTTTTCCTTATTGTTCTTCTAAACTTTTTCACATTTTTTATTAAATTTAGTCTCGTAAATTATCTTTTTTGTTGCTTTTGAATGTTGTATTCTTTTACCCAGTTGCTTTTTTTTTTTTTTTTTTTTTTGAGACGGAGTCTTACTCAGTCGGCTCACTGCAACCTCCACCTCCCGGGTTCAAGTGATTCTCCTGCCTCAGCCTCCCAAGTAGCTGGGATTATAGGCGCACGCCACCATGCCTGGCTAATTTTTGTGTTTTTAGTACAGACAGGATTTGTTTGTTTTTGTTTTTTGTTTTTTGTTTTTTTGATATGGAGTCTAGCTCTGTCACCCAGGCTGGAGTGCAGTGGCACAATCTCGGCTCACTGCAATTTCTGCCTCCCGGGTTCAAGCGATTCTCCTGCCTCAGCCTCCCAAGTAGCTGGGATTATAGGCGCACGCCACCATGCCTGGCTAATTTTTGTGTTTTTAGTACAGACAGGATTTGTTTGTTTTTGTTTTTTGTTTTTTGTTTTTTTGATATGGAGTCTAGCTCTGTCACCCAGGCTGGAGTGCAGTGGCACAATCTCGGCTCACTGCAATTTCTGCCTCCCGGGTTCAAGCGATTCTCCTGCCTCAGCCTCTGGAGTAGCTGGGATTACAGGTGCCCACCACCATGCCCAGCTAATGTTTGTATTTTTAGTAGAGACAGGATTTCACCGTGTTGGCCAGGCTGGTCTCGAACTCCTGACTTCATGATCTGCCCACCTCGGCCTCCCAAAGTGCTGGGATTACAAGCGTGAGCCACCGTGCCCAGTCTGTTTTTTTGTTTTTGTTTTGAGACAGAGTTTCATGCTTGTTGCCCAGGCTACAGTGCAATGGCATGATCTCGGCTCACTGCAACCTCTGCTTCCCAGGTTCAAGCAATTTCCCTGCCTCAGCCTCCCGAGTACCTGGGATTACAGTCATGCGCCACCACGTCTGGCTAATTTTGTATTTTTAGTGGAGACAAGGTTTCTCCATGTTGGTCAAGCTGGTCTCGGACTCCCGACCTCAGGTGATCTGCCTGCCTTGGCCTCCCAAAGTGCTGGGATTACAGGCGTGATGAGCCACCACTCCCGGCCCTTTACCCAGTTACTTTTAATAATACTACTGACATATACGTGTATCAGTTTCAGAATGCTTTACACACAGCCATCCAACTGCATATTGTTTTGTTACAGTACTTCTATATTTGGTTTTCCAAGTATATCATCACATCATCTACAAATACTTGTTTTCATCTTCAAAATAGGAAATAATAGGACTAATTGTCGGGACCTTTTTCATGTCTGACTTTAAAATAGATGTCTCCAATGAATTCTCAGTTAGTATTGTGCCAGAAGTAGAATCTACATTTTAACAAGAGCCCTGGGTGATTCACATTTATTCTACTGGATAATTTTTATTTCTATTAGACGAGTTTTTGGTTTGTGGTTCGGTTCGTTTGTACTTGTGTCCCTCTAAAGGAAAGAAAATATGTTCTTTTTTCCCAGATTTGGAGTCAGCATATGAAAATAAGAGTTTACCTACAGAAAAAAACATTCATGAAATAAGGGCTTCCAAAAGGAATTCAGACAGAAGAAGTAAATCCCTTGGCCGTAACTGGATATGTGAAGGTACGCTTGAAAGACCACAGCGCTCCAGAGGGAGGTATGTCAATCAGATGATCATCAATTATGTCAAAAGGCCTGCTACTAGAGAAGGCACCCCTCCTAGAACACATCAGAGACATCATAAGGAGAATTCCTTTGAATGTAAGGACTGTGGGAAGGCCTTTAGTCGTGGCTATCAACTTAGTCAACATCAGAAAATCCATACTGGCGAGAAACCTTATGAATGTAAAGAATGTAAGAAGGCCTTCCGTTGGGGCAATCAGCTTACTCAACATCAAAAAATTCATACTGGGGAGAAGCCCTACGAATGTAAAGACTGTGGGAAGGCTTTTCGATGGGGCTCAAGCCTCGTTATTCATAAGAGGATTCATACTGGTGAAAAACCCTATGAATGTAAAGACTGTGGAAAGGCCTTTCGGCGTGGTGATGAGCTCACTCAGCACCAGAGATTCCACACTGGGGAGAAAGACTACGAATGCAAAGACTGTGGGAAGACCTTTAGCCGTGTGTATAAACTTATTCAGCACAAGAGAATTCATAGTGGGGAGAAGCCTTACGAGTGTAAAGACTGTGGGAAGGCTTTTATTTGTGGTTCAAGCCTCATTCAGCATAAAAGAATTCACACAGGTGAGAAACCCTATGAATGTCAAGAATGTGGGAAGGCCTTTACTCGAGTCAACTACCTTACTCAGCATCAGAAGATCCACACTGGTGAGAAGCCTCACGAATGTAAGGAGTGTGGGAAGGCCTTTCGCTGGGGTTCGAGCCTCGTTAAGCACGAGAGGATACATACGGGCGAGAAGCCGTACAAGTGCACAGAATGTGGGAAGGCCTTCAATTGTGGCTATCACCTCACTCAGCACGAGAGAATCCACACGGGCGAAACCCCGTATAAATGTAAGGAGTGTGGGAAGGCTTTCATTTATGGGTCGAGCCTCGTGAAACATGAGAGAATTCATACCGGGGTGAAACCCTATGGGTGTACAGAATGTGGGAAGAGCTTTAGTCACGGCCATCAGCTTACACAACATCAGAAAACGCACAGTGGGGCGAAATCCTACGAATGTAAGGAGTGCGGGAAGGCATGTAACCACCTAAACCATCTCCGAGAACATCAGAGGATCCACAACAGCTGAAGAGCCTTTTGAACGCAGTAGCCCGCTCCCATCTATGGTTTCGCTTTCCACAGTTTGTTACCTGCAGTCAACTGCAGTTCAAAAATATTAAATGGAAAATTCCAGAAATAAAGAATTTTAAGTCTCAAATGGTGTGCCCTTCTGAGTAGCGTGATGAAATCTCTCGCTGTCCGGCTCCAGCCGGCCAGGGATGTGAGTCATCCGTTGGTCCAGCACATCCACGCTGTATACGCCACCCACCCTGCTAGTGACTTAGTAGCCGTCTTGGTGATCAGATCAACTATCCCAGCATCACAGTGCCTGTGCCCAAGCAGTCCTCACTTTGCTTAACGGTGGCCCCAGAGAGCAGGAGTAGTGATGCTGGTGATTCGGATATGCCAAAGAGAAGCCACAAAGTGCTTCCTTTTAAATGAAAAGGTGAAAGTTCTCAACTTAAAAAAGAAAAGAAAAAAATCATATACTGAGGTTGCTAAGATCTACATGACAATAAGATATTTTGGGAGAGAGATACGTTCACATAATTTTATTACATATATTGTTACAATTGTTCTATTTTGTTAGTTACTGTTGGTAATCTCTTACTGTGCCTAATTTATAAATTAAACTTTAGATATGTATGTACAGGAAAAAATGTAGTATATAGTATCGTATATATGTACAGGAAAAAAACGCACTATCTGTGGTTTCAGGTATCCACTGGGGGTCTTCGAACGTACCCCCCTCAGGTGAGAGGGGGCTGCTGTACAAAGAATATAGGAAGGCCTCTAGACTACATCCATTCCTTCCTCAACAGGAGGAAAATTCATGGTACAGTTTAACGTAAGCCTTCACCGATCACTGTTGTTTTTTTGTTTTTGTTTTTGTTTTTTTGAGACAGAGTCTCACTCTTGCCCAGGCTGGAGTGCAGTGGCACGGTCTTGGCTCACTGCAACCTCCACCTCCCAGGTTCCAGTAATTCTCCTGCCTCAGCCTCCCCAGTAGCTGGGATTACAGGCATGCACCACCACACCTGGCTAATTTTTGTATTTTTAGTAGAGACAGGTTTCACCATGTTGTCCAGGCTGGTCTCAAACTCCTGACCTCAGGTGATCCACCCACCTTGCCCTCCCAAAGTGCTAGGATTACAGGCGTGAGCCACTGCACCCAGCCCACTGATCACTCTTCTGCTTACAGAATATCAGAAGTCATTCTAGAGGCAAATTTGAAGAGTGGAAAAATCACTTTTTCTGAATGATCTTGTTTTTGGTGTAGATGTTTTTATTGTGTGGGTTAGTTTAATGAATACATAAAGACTACCAGTACCATTCTGTCTTTACTCCGTGGCATCTGTGGAATAACCCTGCTAATGTAACATGTGAGAAAGCCTTTAGTCATGCCACCCACTCTACCAGTTGTCCCCACCATCCCCCGCCCTCCTCCCTGTGAGACACTGGGCCAAAGTCTCGCTACCCCTGTGCGTTGTCCGGCACACAGACACTATGTGCATTATTTGTACGTAAGGATAATCACATCTACCCGAGACTGCTATCATGGAAATTAAATGTTTGGTACATGTAAAGTCTTTGAAAGTGTAACTGGAATATTGTGTAATTTTAATAAATATTAACTATTGTTTTTATGATCATTACTACCATTTGTGTTGCCATTAGTGAATTTTTACAAGAAAACTCCCTGTGGGTGCAATGAGTCTGGAAAAGACCATTGAGTCTTCTAGAAGAAAACATTAAGAGATTATTGGCACAACCGTGGGTTACGCAATGATTTCTTAGTACACAAAACACAGCAAACACAAAAAGTTGTTACACTTCATCAAAAGTACAAAGTTCTGTTCATCAAATGATGCTGTTAAGATAGGGAAAAGGCAAGAAGCAGGACTGGAAGATGTTTGCTCTAAGGTACACCTGACAAAGGAACTCTCATAGAAAATATAAAGAATCCCTCAAGTTGAAAAAAAAAATCAATTTAAAGGGGAGAAAACTTCAGCACGTCTCAACAGAAGACCACCAAATGGCCAATAAGTAAGTGAAAATGTATTCAATGTCATTGCTCCTCAAGGAACTGTAGAGTAAAACCACAACGTGCTGTCACTCTAGACAGTCACCAGGATGATTAAATTTAAATCACAATAACAAGGCTGATTTCAGATGTCTCACCACAAAGAAGGGGGATAAGGGAGCGAGGTGATGGATATGTTAATTAGCTTGAGTTAATCCTTCCACATTGTATAGATGTACCAGAACATCACATTGTACTCCATCAATATAATACAATTATTATTTGTCAATCAAATATTAATAAATAAAATCAAAGATGAGCAGGTCTCTTTGTTGGATATTCAAACACGACCTATTCAAGAAGGAGCCCCGCCAGCAGACTGGACCTCTGCTAAATCCTAGCGGTGCCCCACAGCAGGGACAGGGCGGGAGGGAGGCGAGCGGACTGGTCCTGGGGACGGGGTCACGGCCCAGAGTAGAGTTGTTACAGGAAAGGGGTGCCAATCCAGACCCCAGGAGAGAGTTCTTGGATCTCACACAAGAAAGAATTCAGGACAAGTCCTCAGTGCAAAGCAAAAGCAACTTTATTAAGAAAGTAAAGTGGTGGGACCAGGTGCGGTGGCTCACGCCTGTAATCCCAGCACTGTGGGAGGCCGAGGTGGGTGGATCACCTGAGGTCGGGAGTTCAAGACCAGCCTGGCCAACATGGCAAAACCCCATCTCTACTATAAATACAAAATTAGCCAGGTGTGTGGGCGCACATCTGTAGTCCAGCTACTCGAGAGGCTGAGGCAGGAGAATCACTCGAACCCGGGAGGCAGAGGTTGCAGTGAGCTGAGATCACACCACGGCACTCCAGCCTGGGCGACAGAGGGAGGCTCCATCTCAAAAACAGAAAAAGTGGCAAAAGGACAGCTGCTCCACAGACAGTGTTGGACGCTCCTGACGTTAGGAGGAACGCATCCACCCTAGGTCCAATGCTCACATATATGGGGAGACGTGCCCTGCTACAAGGGTTTGTGATGAAGGATTCCTTTTCTTCATTATTTTGCAAGAATTGATATTATCTTTAAAGCAAAACTAGGAATGCCTTTGTTCTCCAGATATCAGGATATCTGGACACTCCCAAGTGTGGGTCTGTTTAGTAACTGTTATTAATTTGTTCCCTTAACCGTAAACATCTGGAGGCTCGGAATGCCTACATTTCTCAGAATGCAGCCCAGCAAGTCTCAGCCTCATTTTCCTAGCCCGCACTCAAAATGGAGTCGCTCTGGTTCAAACACCTCTGACAGAGTCCTGGGGGAGGTGAGGACACAGACTCAGGGGAGAGACCTGAACTGTCTTAAGATGGTCCTAGGCTGAGGGTAGGATTACCTTAGGGAAAGGACCAGAGCCCATAGTAGGAATTGGAGAATATGGATTGGGGAGGACCCTAGACCCCATGGGAGTGAGTTTGACGGGGCAGAGGAGTGGCTAATGGGCATGGGAGGGCCTGGCGCATGGGAAGGGACGGCTAGAGCTCAGGGATGAATTCTGGGAGAGAAGGCATAGAGTCCTGGAGAGAGGCCTTGGGGCTGGGAGAGGACTGGAGTGCTCCTGAGAGCAGCTGCGGAGATGGAGGGCGGACGCTACATCCTGCAGGAGAGCCTTAGGCATGGGGGACGGTGGTGTGGTTAGAGCTCAGGGGTGTCCTATAAAGGCTGGCAAAGGATCCAGAATATAGGGTTGAAGTCCTGCTTCTTTGATTTACCTCAAGGGTAGGGTTACATTTCAATCAAAGCTGCTTAGTTCTCGGATTACAAATACCTCAGCATTAGGTTAAGGATTCAGATTCTCCAGGGGTGGTGGGGAAGTGAGGGAGCATGTTTGGGGAAGGGGTTCCAGACCCAGGTTTCAGAGCTGGGTATCTTTCTGGTCTAGGCTTCAGTACCCTTAGGAATCAACCTCATAGGCGGCATCATCCTGCTTAGTGCCCCTTTCCCCTGTGGACCCTACGCCAGCCTCAGCAGAAGGGGTCCAGGGTCCCTTCCTTGCCACCAAGAGCAACACGCATGGTGGGGCCACTGCTCTTCCCGGCATTCCCGCGTAAACAGAGGAGGAGCTGGGTGGGGTAAGAAGAGAAGGGCAAGGGAAGGAGTGTGAAGAGGAGAAGCAGGTGGAAGACAGTGAGAGGAGGCTGGAGGAATGTGGGAGTAGGGGTAGGGAGAATACTGAGAAACGAGGAGGCTGTGCAGAAAGGCAGCACTGGCCTGGCCTTACAGGACACAGCCAAGGCACAGGAAGACAGCCTGGGTGGACAGGGTTAGTTCCCAGAAGGAAATATGGGAAGAATGTGTGTCAGGCAGGACTCTTGGCTCAAGGAGCAAAATCCAAAGTTTATATAAAAAGCCCAGAGGTGGGCCAACGCGGTGGCTCACGCCTGTAATTCCAGCAGTTTGGGAGGCCGAGGCGAGTGGATCACTTGAGGTCGGGAGTTTGAGACCAGCCTGGCCAACACAGTGAAAACCTGTCTCTACTAAAAATGCAAAAATTAGCCTGGCACAGTGGTGCACACCTGCAATCTCAGCTACTCGGGAGGCTGGGGCAGGAGAATCACTTGAACCGGGGAGGCGGAGGTTGCAGTGAGCTGAGATCCAGCCAGTGCACTTTTTTGAGACAGAGCAAGACTCCATCTCAAAAAAAAAAAAAATCCCGGAGGTGGCCAGGCGCAGTGGCCCATGCCTGTAATCCCAGCACTTTGGGAGGCCTAGGCAGGCAGATCAACTGAGGTCAGCAGTTAAAAACCAGCATGGCCAACTTAGTGAAACCCTGTCTCTACTAAAAATACAAAAATTAGCCGGGCGTGGTGACCCACGCCTGTAATCCCAGCTACTCAGGAGGCTGAGGCAGGAGAATGGCTTGAACCCAGGAGGCTATGGTGAGCTGAGATCGCCTCGCTGCACTCCAACCTGAGCTACAGAGTGGCTAATTTTTGTATTTTTAGTGGAGACGGTACAGTGGCTCATGCCTATACTCCTAGTACTTTAGGAAGCCGAGGTGCGCAGATCACCTGAGGTCAGGAGTTCAAGACCAGCCTGGCCAACATGGTGAAACTCCGTCTCCACTAAAAATACAAAAATTAGCCAGGTGTAATAGCGCATGCCTGTAATCTCAGCTACTGAGGAGGCTGAGACAGGAGAATCGCTGGAACCCAGGAGGCAGAGGTTGCAGTGAGCCAATATCGCTCCACTGCACTCCAGCCTAGCCGGCAGAGCAAGACTCTGTCTCATAAAAAAAAATAAATAAAAATAATAATAATAAAGTTTACCCTAGCTTGGGCAACATAGTGGGATTCTGTCTCTACAAAAAATAAAAATATTAGCCAGGTGTGGTGGTGCTCACTTGTAGTCCCAACTACTCAAGAGGCTGAGGCAGGAGGATTGCTTGAGCCCAGGAGGTGGAGGCTGCAGTAAGTGATGATTGCATCACTGGATTCCAGCCTGGATAATGACAAAAAAAAAACAAAACAAAAACCCTACAAAGAGCAGTAACAACAACAACAAAAAAAAAAAAACAGGGCGGGTACAGTGGCTCACACCTGTAATCCTAGCACTTGGGGAGGCTGAGATGGACGGATCACCTCAGGTCAGGAGTTTGAGACCAGCCTGACCAACATGGTGAAACCCCGTCTCTACTAAAAATACAAAAATTAGCCGGGCAAGGTGGCACATGCCTGTGATCCCAGCTACTCAAGAGGCTGAGGCAGGAGAATCGCTTGAACTTAGGAGGCGGAGGTTGCTGTGAGCCGAGAGTGTACCACTTCACTCCAGCCCGGGCGACAGAGTGAGACTCTCTCAAAAAAAAAAAAAAAAAAAAAAACTACAAAGAGCAGTAAAAGCCATGGGGTAAAGGGTAACCATGAAGTCAAAGAGCTTTACTAAAGTAAGTCATTATTGAGCCGGGCTTGGTGGCTTACGCCTGTAATCCCAGCACTTTGGGGGGCCGAGGCAGGCAGATCACCTGAAGTCTGGAGTTCAAGACCAATCAGGCCAACATGGGGAAACCTCATCTCTATTAAAAATACAAAATTAGCTGGGTGTGGTGGCAGATGCCTGTAATCCCAGCTACTTGGGAGGCTGAGGCAGGAGAATTGCTTGAATCCGGGAGGTGGAGGTTGCAGTGAACCGAGAATGCGCCCCATTGCACTCCAGCCTGGACAACAAGAGTGAAACTCTGTCTCAAAAAAAAAAAAAAAAAAAAAAAAGGAGGTACATGAGTTGTACGCAAAAGCTACAAAACAGTTGTAGTTGTAGAATAATTTTTTTAAAAAACCTAAATAAATGGAAGGGGTTTTTTTTGTTTTTGAGACGGAGTCTCACTCTGTCGCCCAGGCTGGAGTGAAGTGGTGCACTCTCAGCTCACCGCAACCTCCACCTCCCCAGTTCAAGAGACTCCTGCCTTAGCCTCCTGAGTAGCTGGGACTACAGGCACCTGCCACCATGCCCGGCTAATTTTTGTATTTTTAGTAGAGCCAGGGTTTCGCCATGTTGACCAGGCTGGTCTTGAACTCCTGACCTCAGGTGATTCACCCACCTTGGCCTCCCAAAGTGCTGGGAATGAAAGGATATTTCATGGTCCTGAATTGGAAGATTTAATATTGTTAAGATGATGGCTGGGCACGGTGGCTCATGCTTGTAATCCTAGCACTTGGGGAGGCTGAGGGAGGAGGTTGCTTGAGCCCAGGAGTTCCAGACCAGCCTTGGCAACATGGCAAGATCCCATCTCTGTATTATTTTTTTAAATAAAATTTCAAAGATAACAATATTACCCAAAGCAATATATACATATTCAATGCAATCTCAATAAAATACTCAATGACAATATATACATATTCAATGCAATCTCAATAAAATACTCAATGACAATTTTTTGCAGAAATGGAGAAACCAACTCTTAGAGTTGTATGGAATTTCAAGACACCCCAAATACCCAAAATAAAGAACAGTGGACTCGCATCTCTGGATTTCAATTTTTTTTTTTTTTTTTTGAGATGGAGTCTCGCTCTGTCACCCAGGTTGGAGTGCAGTGGCATGATCTCGGCTCACCACAACCTCCGCTTCCCAGGTTCAAGCAATTCTCCTGCTCAGCCTCCCGAGTAGCTGGGATTACAGGTGCCCACCACCATGCCTGGCTAATTTTTGTATTTTTGGTAGAGATGGGGTTTTGCTATGTTGGCCAGGCTGGTCTCAAACTCCTGACCTCAGATGATCCACCTGCCTCGGCCTCCCAAAGTGCTGGGATTACAGATGGAGCCACTGCACCCGGCCTGGATTTCAAAAAAATTTTAAAAAGCAATAGTAATTAAAACAGTGTGGTATACGATAATGGCAAAAGGATATACATACGTGGCTGGGCGTGGTGTTGTGCACCTGTAATTCCAGCTACTCAGGACGCTGAGTTAGGAGAATCGCTTGAACCCAGGAGGTGAAGGTTGCAATGAGCCGAGATTGTGCCACTACAGTCCAGCCTGTGCAACAGAGTGACTTTCTGTCTCCAAAAAAATTTTTTTACTTAAAAAAATTACATAAATATTATATGTATAATATCTAAAAAACAAAATACAAAAATAGCCAGATGTGGTGGCACCCACCTGTAGTCCCAGCTACTCAGGAGGCTGAGGTGGGAGGATCACCTGAGCCCATGAGCCCAGGAGGTCGAGGCTGCAGTGAGCTGTAATTGTGCCACTGCACTCCAGCCTGGGCAACAGAGTGAGACCCTGTCTCAAAATAAATAAATAGGCCGGGCGCGGTGGCCCACGCCTGTAATCCCAGCATTTTGGGAGGCTGAGGCAGGGCGATCATGAGGTCAGGAGATTGAGACCATCCTGGCTAACACTGAAACCCCGTCTCTACTAAAAATACAAAAAAAAAAAAAAAAAATTAGGTGGGCATGGTGGTGGGCACCTGTAGTCCCAGCTACTCGGGAGGCTGAGGCAGGAGAATGGCGTGAACCCAGGAGGCCGAGCTTGCAGTGAACCGAGATCACACCAATGCACTCCAGCCTGGGTGATAGAGTGAGACTCCGCCTCAAAAAAAATTAAAAAAAAATAAATAAATACAAGCTAGAAGGGTTTTGAATGTTCACAATACAAATAATAAATGTTTGAGGTGATGGATGTGCTAATTACCCTGATTTGATCATTACACATTGTGTACAGAAATCAAATTATGACTCTGTATCCCATAAACACACGTAATTATTATGTGTAAAATAAGAAATAAAGAATTTATGAGAAATTATTTGCTACAGAGCAGACATCATTGTCTGGAGAGGCAGTAATTACACAAAGTTATAGAAGCCGAGGAGCAATTGGGAAGGTTCTGATCTCTTTTAGGCCCCTGTGGCTGAGTGAAACTCATCACCAAAAACAAGCCCCATCTGAACACATGCACGCAGCAAGATCAACAGAATAACTCTGCGCACATTTCACAGGCTCTTTGGACAAATGTATGGGGTGTCCTCACCTGAGTTTGCACTAAACCTGGAGTCATTTATTTCACAAGTTTTCACAACACCAAGGGTCAGCAAACTCTCTGTGAAGGGCCGGTTAGTAAATATTTTACTAGACACATATTTTGCAGGGCGCATATGTTCTCTGTCATGTGTTCTTCTTTATTTTTACAAGCTTAAAAAAACGTGAAAACTGGTGGGGTGTGGTGACTCACGCTTGTAATCCTAGCATTTTGGGAGGCCAAGGCGGGAGAATCTCTTGAGCCCAAGAGACTAGCATGGGCAGCATTGAGAGACCTCGTCTCTACAAAAAATGGAAAACTTAGAAGGGGGTGATGGCGCTCACCTGTAGTCTCAGCTACTCAAGAGGCTCAGGTGGGAGGATCCCTTGAGCCTGAGAGGTCAAGGCTGCAGTGAGCTGTGATTTCAGAACTGCACTCCAGCCTGGAAGTCAGAGTAAGACCCTGTCTCAAAAAAAAAAAAAAAAAAAAAAAAAAAAGAAAAATGTGAAAACCACTCTTAGCCCTAGAATGTACACCAAGATCCTGGAACAGTGGTGCACACCTGTAATCCCAGCACTTTAGAAGGCAAGGCAGGAGAATCACTAGAGTACAGGAGTTTGAGACCAGCCTGGGCAACAGAGCAAGACTCTGGGCTGGGTGCAGTGGCTCAGGCCTTTAATCCCAGCACTTTGGGAGGCCTGGGCAGGCAGATCACCTGAGGTCAGGAGTTTAAGACCAGCCTGACCAACATGACGAAACCCCGTCTCTATTAAAAATATAAAAATTAGCCAGTCGTGGTGGCGGGTGCCTGTAATCTCAGCTACTCTGGAGGCTGAGGCAAGAGAATTGCTTGAACCTGGGAAGCAGAGGTTGCAGTGAACTGAAATAGGAAAGAAAAAAAAAAAAGATGGGGTCTTGCTATGTTTCCCAGGCTGCTCTTGGACTCCTGGGCTCAAGTGATTCTCCCACACTGGCCTCCTGACCTCAGGTGATCCGCCCACCTTGGCCTCCCAGAGTGCTGGGATTACAGGCTTGAGCCACTGTACCCAGCCCCCTCCAGGATTTTTACAGTTTGACATCTCACATTTAAATCTTTAGTCTTGAGTCAATTTTTCAATATGGTGAAAGGTAGGAGTCCAGTTTCATTCTTTTTTGTTTTTTTTTTTTTAGAAAATCCTAGGCTGGGTGCAGTGGCTCACACCTGTAATCCCAGCACTTTGGGAGGCCCAGGTGGGTGGATCACTTGAGGTTAGGAGTTCGAGACCAGACTGGCCAACATGTTGAAACCCTGTCTCTACTAAAAATACAAAAATTAGTCGGTTGTGGTGATGGGCACCTGTAATCACAGCTACTCAGGAGGCTGAGGCAGGACAATTGCTTGAACCCAGGAGGCAGAGGCTGCAGTGAGCTGAGACTGTGCCACTGCACTCCAACCTCGGTGACAGAGGGAGACCCTGTCTCAAAAAGAAAAGAAAATCCCATTAATTATTCTACCAAAAAGACATGTGTACTTATATGTTGATTGCAGCGCTATGAGTGCTGACAGTCTCACTCTGTCATCCAGGCTGGAGTACAGTGGCGTGATCTTGGCTCACTGCAGCCTCTGCCCACCAGACTCAAGCAATCCTCCCACCTCAGCCTCCCGAGTATCTGGGACTGCAGACACGTAACACCACTCTCAGTTAATTTTTCTTTAATTTTTGCAGAGACAGGGTCTGGCCATGTTGCCCAGGTCATTTTTTTTTTTTTTTTTTTGAGGCAGAGTTTCACTCTTGTTACCTAGGCTGGAGTGCAGTGGCGCGACCTCGGCTCACCGCAACCTCCGCCTCCTGGTTTCAAGCAATTCTCCTGCGCCAGCCTCCTGAGTAGCTGGGATTACAGGCATGTGCCATGACGCCCGGCTAATTTTTGTATTTTTAGTAGAGACGGAGTTTCACCATGTTGGTCAGGCTGGTCTCAAACTCCCAACCTTAGATGATCCGCCCGCCTCGGCCTCCCAAAGTGTTGGGATTACAGGCATGAGCCACCGCGCCCAGCCCGCCCAGGTCAGTTTTGAACTCTTGGACTGAAAGTATTTCATCTTGCCGTCTGAAAGTGCTGGGATTACAGACATGAGCCACTACACCCTGCCCAGTGTCAACCTTCTGCATATGGCTAGCCGGTTATCCCAGCGGCATTTACTGAATAGGAAGTCCTTTCCCCATTGCTTGTTTTTGTCGGTTTTGTTGGCCATCAGAAGGTTGTAGGTGTGTGGCTTCATTTCTGGGTTCTCCATTCTGTTCCATTACTCTATATGCCTCTTTATTTTTATTTTATTTTATTTTATTTTATTTTTTTGAGACACAGTCTCACCCTGTCACCCAGGCTGGAGTGCAATGGCGCAATATCAGCTCACTGTAACCTCTGCCTCCCAGGTTCAAGCAATTCTCCTGCCTCAGCCTGCCAAATAGCTGGGATTACAGGCATGCACCATCACGCCCAGGTAATTTTTGTGCTTTTAGTAGAGATGGGGTTTCACCATGTTGGCCAGGCTGGTCTCAAACTCCTGACCTCAAATGATCTGCCCGCTTTGGCCTCCCAAAGTGCTGGGATCACAGGCGTGAGCCACTGCGCCTGGCCTATGTGTCTTTTTGTACCAGTAACATGGTGTTTTGGTTACTGTATACTTCTTTTGTTTTACATTTACTGGCTTATTATAAAGGACATTACAAAGCACACAGACAAAGAGATGCATAGGACGAGGTATGAGAGAAGGGGTGAGGAGTTTCCGCGCCCTCCCTCGGCACACTACCCTCTGGGAGCATCCAAGTCTTCAGCTATCAGGAAGCTCCTAGTTACTGTTTCCTTGTACAGTTTGAAGCTGGAATGTCATGCCTCCAGTTTTGTTCTTTTGGCTTAAGATTGCTTTGGCCATTGGGCTCATTTTAGGCTCCATATGACTTTTATAATAGTTTTTTTTTTTTTTTTTTTTTGAGACAGTCTCACTCTGTCACCCAGGCCGGAGTGCAGTGGCGTAATGTCAGTTTACTGCAACCTCTGCCTCCCAGGTTCAGGCAATTCTCCTGCCTTAGGCTCTCGAGTAGCTGAGATTACAAGCACGTACCACCACACCTGGCTAATTTTTGTATTTTTAGTGGAGAAGGGGTTTCGCCACGTTGGCTACGCTGGTCTCAAACTCCTGGCCTAAGGTGATCCGCCCGCCTCGGCCTCCCAAAGTGCTGGGATTATAGGCATGAGCCACCGCGCCTGGCCTACAATCATTTTTTATAATTCTGTGAAAAATAATATTGGTAGTTTGATGATTCTGGATTGCTTTGGGTAATATGGCCACTTAAAAATTATTTTAATTATTAAAATTGGGGGTACATAGTAGGTGTATGTATTTATGGGTTACATGAAATATTTTGAAACAGGCACACAATGTACAATAATCACATCAGTGTAATGGGATATTCATCACCTCAAGCATTTATCCTAATATGGCCTTTTGTTTTGGAGATGGAGTCTCACTCTGTCACCCAGGCTGGAGTGCAAGGGCACGATCTCAGCTCACTGCAACCTCCGCCTCCCAGGTTCAAGCGATTCTCCTGCCTCAGCCTCCCAAGTAGCTGGGATTACAGGCGCCTGCTACCACGCCTGGCTAATTTTTGTATTTTTAGTAGAGACGAGGTTTCACCATGTTGGTCAGGCTGGTCCCCAACTCCTGACCTCGTGATCCACCCGCCTCGGCCTCCCAAAGTACTGGGATTACAGGCGTGAGCCACCTTGCCTGGCAATGTGGTCTTTTTAACAATATTGATTCTGCCAATCCATGAGCAAGGAAAGTTTTTTCATTTGTTTGTGTCAAGGATTTCTTTCAGCAGTGTTTTGTTTGTTTTTTGAGACAGAGTCTCACTATGTCACCCAGGCTGGAGTGCAGTGGTGCGATCTCAGTTCATTGCAACCTCCGCCTCACAGGTTCAATTGATTCTCCTGCCTGAGCTTCCCAAGCAGCTGGGACTACAGGTGCACAGCACCAGGCCGAGCTAATTTTTGTATTTTTAGTAGAGACAGGGTTTCACCATGTTAGCCAGGCTGGTCTCGAACTCCTGACCTCAAGTGATCCACCTGCCTCAGCCTCCCAAAGTCCTGGGGTTACAGGCATGAGCCACTGCACCTGGCCTCTTTCAGCAGTGTTTTGTAGTTCTCCTTGTAGAGACCTTCCAGTTCCTTGGTTAGATATGTTCCTAGGTATTTGTGTGTGTGTGTGTGTGTGTGTGTGTGTGTGTGTGGCTATTGTAAATGGGATTCCGTTCTTGATTTGACTCTCAGCTTGAACATTATTGGTGTATAGAAATACTACTGATTTTCATACATTGATTTCATATCCTGAAATTTTACAGAAGTTGTTGATCAGTTCTAGGAGCCATTTGGCAGAGTCTTCAGAGTTTTCTAGGTATAGAATTATATCATCCGTGAAGAGGGATAACTTGACTTCTTCATTCCATTCCCTTTTGGGATGCCTTTTCTTTCTTTCTCTTGCCTGATTGCTCCGACTAGGACTTCCAGTACTATGGGGAACAAAAGTGGTGTGAGTGGGCAGCTTTGTCTTTTTCCTGTTCTTAAGGGGAATGCTTCCAGCTTTTGCCCATTCAGTACGATGTTGGCTGTGTGTTTGCTGTAGACGGCTCTTACTATTTTGAGGTATGTTCCTTCAATGCCAAGTTTGTTAAGGGTTTTTATCATAAAGGGATGTTGGATTTTTTTTTTTTTAAGATGGAGTCTCGCTCTGTCGCCCAGACTGTGGCACAATCTCAGCTCACTGCAACTTCAACCTCCCGGATTCAAGCAATTCTCCTGCCTTAGCCTCCCAAGTAGCTGGGATTACAGGCGCCTGCCACCATGCCTGGCTTATTTTTGTATTTTCAGTAGAGACAGGGTTTCACCATGTTGGCCAGGCTGGTCTCGAACTCCTGATCTCAGGTGATCCACCCACCTCGGCCTCCCAAAGTGCTGGGATTATGGGAGTGAGCCACTGCAGCTGGCCAGGTGCCAGAATTCTTAACACTGGTTCCTTCTCATCTAGAAACACTGGCCCTTCTAATTTCTGTAATTATTTTCATGTGGATAGAAACTTTTTCTTTCCCTACATTATTATTGTCCCCCTCCCCTTTCCCCTACTCCCTAGGGAGTGTGATTGCATAGAGTGTTGGGTAGGCTTTTTGGCCTTGTTTCTATAGCCTTATGCACTTTTTTTGGCAGGTTTTATTTATTTATTTATTTAGAGATGGAGTCTTGCTCCCATCGCACACGCTGGAGTGCAATGGCACCATCAGGGCTCACTGCAACCTCCATATCCCGGGTTCAAGCGATTCTCCTGCCTCAGCCTCCCGAGTAGCTGGGATTACAGGCGTGCACCACCACGCCTGGCTAATTTTTGTATTTTTAGTAGAGACAGGGTTTCACCATGTTGGCCAGGCTGGTCTCAAACTCCTGACCTCAAGTGATCTGCCTGCCTCAGTCTCCCAAAGTGCAAAGATTACAGGCGTGAGCCACCGTGCCTGGTCTTTGGCAGGTTTTGTTTTGTTTTGTTTTGTTTTGTTTTGTTTTTTTGAGACAGAGTCTCGCTCTGCCACCCAGGCTGGAGTGCAGTGGCGTGATCTCAGCTTACTGCAAGCTCCACCTCCCGGCTTCACGCCATTCTCCTGCCTCAGCCTCCTGAGTAGCGGGGACTACAGGCGCCCACCACCATGCCCGGTTAATTTTTTGTATTTTTAGTAGAGACGGGATTTCACCGTGTTAGTCAGGATGGTCTAGATCTCCTGACCTGGTGATCTGCCCGCCTCGGCCTCCCAAAGTGCTGGGATTACAGGCGTGAGCCACCGCGCCCGGCCTGGCAGGTTTTATATTGGGCCGTGCAGTTCAACCTACAGGCCAGGAGATGGCACTTCGGGCTGAAAGTTGCCGGCAGCAGAAGCAGGTGGGCATGTACCGGATCTTGGTTTCCTGGGAGGTACTGTCTGTTGTTTCAGGTCATGGGCTGGAGCATGGAGTGCCCGGTGCCATGAGCTTCCTGTTCCCTGGGGTGGGGGACATGGCTGGGCAGAGCCGGAGCCCATAGCTTGCACAGGAATACTCCAATGATGAAGGCAGGCACCAGGCCTATGAGGGTGGCTGAGAGGAGCTCCAGGTGAAATGTGCTGAGGCCTCTGTGTAGGGCTGAGGGGTGAGGATATTGCACCGGCTCCTCATCTAGATTGGCAGGAACGTGAATCGTGTCCCCGTCACACCCCTATCGTGGGGTTCGTGGCTCCTAGTTCAGATGCACACTGTACTCCTTTCTTTCTTCTTTTTTTTTGAGACAGTCTTCTTCTGTCGCCCAGGCTGGAGTGCAGTGGCGTGATCTCAGCTCACTGCAACCTCCGCCTCCCAGGTTCAATCGATTTTCGTGCCTCGGCCTCCCAAGTAGCTGGGATTACAGGTGCCAACCATCACGCCCGGCTAATTTTTGTATTTTTAGTAGAGACAGGGTTTCAGCCAGGCTGGTCTTGAACTCCTGACCTCAGGTGATCCACTCGCCTCGGCCTTCCAACGTCCTGCGATTACAGGCGTGAGCCACCAAGCCTGGCCACTGTACTGCTTTTTTTTTTTGAGATGGAGTCTCGCTCCGTCACCCAGACTTGAGTACGGTGGCACGACCTCGGCTCACTGCAACCTCCGCCTTCGGGATTCAAGTGATTCTCCTGCCTCAGCCTCCCGAGCAGCTGGGATTACAGGTACATACCACCACACCTGGCTAATTTTTGTATTTTTAGTCGAGACAGGGTTTCACCATGTTGGCCAGGCTGGTCTCGAACTTCTGACCTCAAGTGATCCACCCACCTTATGGTTCCCAAAGTGCTGGGATTACAGGCATGGGCCACATCACCCAGCCAGCACACTGCACTGTTTCCCAGGACCACAGTATGGTGGAGAGCCTCGGGAAACGCCTGTTTCATGGCTCTCTATGGAGTGGTTTTGGAGCTGCACATGGTCACTCAGCCTGGTCCAGGGAGATTTAGGGCTCGCCTGGCCTCTCATATGGTGGCACTGCTGCTTCATGTAAGAGGGGCACCACCTCTGGGGCTGTGCAGGTGTGTGTTGTGGTGGTGGCCAGCTGGCTGGGCCCGACCTCAGGCCCTGAGGGAAGTGGTCGGGTACCAGCAGTGCTGGAATGGGGTGGGCAGTACCCCAATTCCCTGAGCCCTAGATGGCCCACTGGAATGCGTGGATGAGTCCCACTGGGGTTGGAATGGAGGTGGGGCTAGAGCAGCGTTCAGTGCTGACTCTGGTGGTGGGGTACGGGCTGGTCCCCTGCTCACTGGCCAACTCTCCAGCGGGTGCAGGCAGAGTACTCCGGCGGTGGGAGCCTGGGGGGTGATCCCAGGCCTGTCGGATACGGTTGGCAGACGGGCACTCTCTGGGTCACAGCTGAAACGCCTGGGGAGTGTGGGGGTGGGCACCGGAAGCCAGGAGGTGGCAAGCCCCTCTGGGCAGGGAGCCTGTGTTAGACAGTCTGGAGCCATGGGAAAGTTGGGGCCCCAGCCTGAGGGCAGCAGTGGCAGGACCCCAGTGGCAGCCACCACGGAGGGCCTGTCAATTACCTCTGGGAGTTTCCTGCCAGAGGAATGTGGAGGCCACCGACCAGGGTGCTGAGGCCAGGGTGGGTCAGCTGTGCTGGGGTCCCAAGCCGGTCAGCCTGGCCTGGCAAGGAGCAGCGGAGGCAAGGCCTGAAGCCCATCCATCCCCTCCTCAGTGCGATCCTAGTGTAACTTCGCCAGGGGTTCTTTCCACCCTCTGCATAAAGACAGACCAGGGCATGGCAGGAGAGAAAGAGTTTGACAGACACGAGACCAGTCATGCCACGTGGGAGATGGAGTTCATACTCAAACCATCCAAGGCTCACAGGTTAGGTTTTCAAAGGCAGTTTGGAGGAAGTAAAATCAAAGGCAACTTGGAAGGGGTTGGGGGGGTGGTCCCCAGGTTACAGATGCTTGCTACTGATTGGTTGGGGCAGAGATGAACTCCTAGGCCTCCTGGGGGCCAATTCGCATTTAAGTGGGACCACCGGAGCGGCATTGTTGGTCCAGGTGCAGCCAAGGGTGTCAGACATGCAAAAAACCTGGAAAAGTATCTCAAAAACCAACTGGGGAAGCTGTTTATCTTACAACTTCTGGAAAGTCAGCGCCTTGAGCTGGATTCAGGTTCCTTTCGCTGCCTCAGCCTGATGGGCTCCTATTAGCTTTACAAAAGCAGTTGAGTTTGCAGTAAAGCCTATTATCATTTAAACTGTAGCCTAAATGTCTTCCAAAATTAGCTTGGCCCAACAGCCCAGGATTAATTGAGGGTGAGTTAGCTTAGTTTACTGTTCGCATTTTCTCACTGACAGAACTTTCGTACAGGCGGCTTCACTAGCAGGCGGACAAAGAGCCTGGCCTTCCTTGTTGCTGGGGCTGTGGCAGCTGACAACAGGGTGCTCATGGGGTGTGCAGGGATCCAAGGCCTGTGGGGCTCCACACAGGCTTGAATGGTGCTCTGCAGAGACTCCAGGCTGCCTCCATGTTGCTCTGGAAGCTCAGAGGGTCAGGGGGGCTCTTCTCCACCCAGGATTGCAAAGGATTGTGTTAGAAGTGTGGGTCCCTGGCCGGGCATGGTGGCTCACATCTGCAATCCCAGCACTTTGGGAGGCCAAGGCAAGTGGATCACCTGAGGTCAGGAGTTCAAGACCATCCTGGCCAACATGGCGAAACCCCCTTTACTAAAAATACAAAAGATTACCCAGGCGTGGTGGCGAGCGCCTGTAATCTCAGCTACTCGGGAGGCTGAGGCAGGAGAATCGCTTGAATCCGGGAGGCAGAGGCTGCTGTAAGCCAAGATCACACCACTGCACTCCAGCCTGGACGACAAGAGTGAGACTCCATTTCAAAGGAAAAAAAAGTGTGGGACCCCCAGGGGCTCTCACTCTCACCCTTTCTCTGCATCAGGGAGCTTCCCCCAACTCCGCTGCAATCCCAGGAGGGCAGCTGCCCAACCTTGCCTGTTCTCCAAGTCCCACCGCAGCCCTGGTGAATCCCAGCATGGTGTTCTGATCTATGCCCTTGAAGACCGAGCAGTTACCCTGTTTCCTCTCCATGAAAGCAGTGCACTGGGGGAGAGGGGGAAGGGATAGCATTGGGAGATATACCTAATGCTAGATGACGAGTTAGTGGGTGCAGCGCACCAGTATGGCACATGTATACATATGTAACTAACCTGCACATTGTGCACATGTACCCTAAAACTTAAAGTATAATAATAATAAAAAAAAAGAAAGCAGCGCACACTAGCTGCGTCCATCAGCCATCATGAACTGCAACCCACAATCACATTTGTTAACAGTAAAATATTTTCATACTTTATTTTATTTGTATATTTTATATTATGTTAATATTTTATTTTTATAATGATTATATGTTAATGTTTTCTATTGATTAATGTTAATATTTTGGGTATTAGAATGTGGGTATTTTGGGTTAGAATTTCAAGTTATTTTTGCTTTTTTTTGAGAAGAGTCTCACTCTGTCACCCAGGCTGGAGTGCAGTGGCGCGATCTCGGCTCACTGCAAGTTCTGCCTCCTGGGTTCACACCATTCTCCCGCCTCAGCCTCTGGAGTAGCTGGGACTACAGGTGCCTGCCACCATGCCTGGCTAATTTTGTTTTTGTATTTTAGTTTCACCGTGTTAGCCAGGATGGTCTTGATCTCCTGAACTCGTGATTCGCCCGCCTCGGCCTCCCAAAGTGCTGGGCACTGCGTGAGCCACCGCGCGCGGCCTATCTTTGCTTTTTTAATGTGGCTACTAGAAATATTAAAATTACATACTTGGCCGGGCGCGGTGGCTCAGGCCTGTAATTCCAGCACTTTGGGAAGCTGAGGCGGGCAGGTCGCCTGAGGGCAGCCTGGCCAACATGTTGAAACTAAAAAATACAAAAATTAGCCGGGTGTGGTGGTGCATGCCTATAATTCCAGCTATTCCGGAGGCTGAGCCAGGAGACCCCTTTGAGCCCAGGAGGCAGAGGTTGCAGTGAGCCAAGATTGCACCACTGCATTCCAGCCTGGGCAAGAGCAAGACTGTCTCAAAAAAAAAAAAAAAGAAAGAAATTACATACTTGCTCTCATTGTATTTGTTTGGACAGCACCAGTTCTAGATACAAATGTGGCAGTATTTTTCAAAATCTTTTATTCTTGAGACAGAGTCTCACTCTGTCGCCCAAGCTGGAGTACAATGGTGCAATCTCGGCTCAATGCAACCTCTACCTCCTGGGTTTAAGCGATTCTCCTGTCTCAGCCTCCTGAGTAGCTGGGATTACAGGCGTGTACCACCATGCCCAACTAATTTTTGTGATTTTAGTAGAGACGGATTTTCGCCATGTTGGCCAGGCTGGTCTGCAACTCCTGACTTCAGGTGATCCGCCCGCCTCGGCCTCCAGGGCTGGAACTATAGGCGTGAGCCACCGCGCCAGGCCAAAAATCTCTTAATGTCTATTCTTTGAGTCAACATTTCCACTTATTACACTGCTTTTTGTTTTTTGTTTTTTGTTTTTGAGACAGAATCTAGCTCTGTCACCCAGGCTGG
The DNA here is from genome assembly GCF_029281585.2 of Gorilla gorilla gorilla. Lineage (NCBI taxonomy): Eukaryota > Metazoa > Chordata > Mammalia > Primates > Hominidae > Gorilla > Gorilla gorilla. Next base: position 65,529,651 of record NC_073244.2, read on the forward strand.
AGTGCAGTGGTGCAATCTCAGCTCACTGCAACCTCCACCTCCTGGGTTCAAGCAGTTCTCTGCCTCAGCCTCCTGAGTAGCTGGGATTACAGGCGCCTGCCATCATGCCAGACTAATTTTTGTATTTTTAGTACAGACGGGGTTTCACCATCTTAGCCAGGCTGGTCTTGAACTCCTGACCTCATGATTCACCCACCTCAGTCTCCCAAAGTGCTGGGATTACAGGTGTGAGTCACCACGCCCGGCCACACCATTTTTATAGCATTAACTTAACTTTCTTCCATGATGTAGATACATGGACATTGTCATTTACCCAAGGAACTTCCTGTTATATCCTCAGGTTCTCAGTAAAAATTACACTGATCAGACTTTCTGTGCAGTATGTGGCAAAACTCATGAGGATATCGGAGGAACAATCTACCTTCTCTCTTTTGCCAGACTGGACTGACAGTCATTCAGCTATAATGTAGCGAGTGAACTAGACAACTGAAACTTTAAATAAGGACACAAAATGAGAGAGTTAAGTATTTTGACAAAAGTCTTAGGTGAAATCAAGCCAACTGCTCTGCAGGCAGGGACTTTAATGGTAAGACACATCCTGAGTAAACAGGTAGAATGCCGTTGCGCTTCAAGCCATGCCGGGAAACAGAAGAGGAGCCGAGGACAGGAAAGATTGAGAGCATCTGTGGAATTTGCAATTTTACTCAGGATGTAAGGTTAAGTCTTGCTAAGAATGTGACTTTCAGTAAAGATCAGATACAAGTGTCATAGAAGACGCCAGAGAAAATCTGTTTGAAGTAAACATGATGGCCGGGCACGCTGGCTCACGCCTGGAATCCCAGCACTTTTAGAGGCCAGAGGCAGGAGGATGGTTTCAGCTCAGGAGTTCAAGACCAGCCTGGGCAACAAGGTGAAACTCCATCTCTACTGTAAATACAAAAATTACCCTGGTGTGGTAGCACATGCCTGTATTCCCAGCTACTCGGGAGGCTGAGGCAAGAGGATCACTTGAGGCCGGGAGTTCCAGACCGCACCTGGCTTTTTTTTTTTTTTTTTTTTTGAGATGAATTTCACTCTTGTTGCCCAAGCTGGAGTGCAATGGCGCAATCTCAGCTCACTGCAACCTCTGCCTCTGGGTTCAAGCCTCAGTTTCCCGAGTAGCTGGGATTACAGGCACCTGCCACTGCGCCCCAGCTAATTTTTTGTATTTTCAGTAGAGACGGGGTTTCGCCACGTTGGCCAGACTGGTCTTGAACTCCTGACCTCAGGTGATCCACCTGCCTTGGCCTCCCAAAGTGCTGGGATTACAGGCATGAGCCACCGCACCCGGCCATTTTACATGTTTTTACCACAAAAAAAAAAATGGCACGTAAGGCTGGGTGTGGTGGCTCACGCCTGTAATCCCAGCACTTTGGGAGGCCGAGGCGGGCAGATCACGAGGTCAGGCATTCAAGACCAGCCTGACCAACATGGTGAAACCCCTACTAAAAACACAAAAATTAGCTGGGCATGGTGGTGCACACCTGTAATCCCAGCTACTCAGGAGGCTGAGGCAGGAGAATTGCTTGAACCTGGGAGGCGGAGGTTGCAGTGAGCTGAGATCGCACCACTGCACTCCAGCCTGGGCGACAGAGGGAGACTCCATTTGAAAGAAAAAAAAAAAGGTATGTAAGGTAACGAATACGTTAATCAACCTGATTTAGCAATTCCACAATGTATACATATTCCCAAGCTTCATGTATACCATAAACATACACAATTTTAATACATATAATATATGCAATTGTACACCATAAACATAGACAATTTTTATTTGTCAATTTTTAAAAATGTAAGTTTTTAAAGTTATTTTGGCTGGGCACGGTGGCTCAGGCCTGTAATCTCAGCACTTTGGGAGGCTGAGGCAGGTGGATCACTTGAGGTCAGGAGTTCAAGACCAGCCTGGCCAACATGGTGAAACCTGGTCTCTACTAATAAAGAAAAAGTAGCTGGGCACAGTGGCATGTGCCTGTAATTCCAGCTACTCTGGAGGCTGACGCAGGGGAATCACTTGAACCTGGGAGGCAGAGGTTGCAGTGAGCCAAGATCATGCCACTGCACTCCAGCCTGGGCAACAGAGCGAGACTCTGTCTCAAAAAGAAAAAAATCAAATCAAATAAAGATATTTTGTTAAGCTGGGCATGATGGGGTACCTGTAGTTCCAGCTGCTTGGAAGACTGAGGCAGGAGGATCACTTGAGCCCAGGAGTTCAAGTTCCGCCTGGGCAACAGAGCAAGTCCTCACCTCTGTAACAAGCAAACAAACAAACAAAAAACAAAATAAAGTTTTTAAAAAAGTATTTGCTCACTGGCAATGCACATGGGGCTTTAAGTGTATCCCACCTTCATGCTCCACAGAGCTTCACACTTTCCCTTCATCCAGAGGACACCTCCAGTGGACTGGACCATCCCTTTTCCGTGGTTAAACTAATTCAGCAAGGGACTAGGGATGTTTTCATGAGGAGTTTGGGAGCTTGACGCTGGTGGCTGTTGATCGTTCTCCAAGCTGTGTCGGATCCCATATCCAAAATACATAGCAAATCCTAGCAGGGAAATGAGACAATGAAAGGAAATGTAGTCACCCCTTCCCTTATAAATGCCCTATAGCGATTATACTGTGGTTTGTTTATTTGGAGGTTTTCTTGTTTCTTTTATTTAGAAATAGAGCTTCGCTCCATTGCCCAGGCTGGAGTGCAGTGGCATGATCATGGCTCACTGCAGCCTCGACCTCCTGGGTTCAAGCGATCCTCCCACCTCAGCCTTCAGAATAGATGTGACTACAGGCAGGTGCCACCGTACCTGGCTAATTTTTTTTTTTTTTTTTTTGAGACAGCATCTCACTCTGTCACCCAGGCTGGAGTGCAGTGGCACAATCTCAGCTCCTGTCGCCTGCGCTGGAGTGCAATGGCATGATCTCGGCTCACCGCAACCTCCGCCTCCTGGGTTCAAGCAATTCTCATGCCTCAGCCTCCTGAGTAGGTGGGATTACAGGCGCCCGCCACCACGCCCGGCTACTTTTTTGTATTTTTAGTAGAGATGGGGTTTCACCATGTTGGCCAGGCTGTTCTTGAACTCCTGATCTTAGGTGACCCACCTGCCTTGGCCCCCTGAAGTGCTGGGATTATAGGTGCGAGCCACTGCGTGCGGCCAGTTTTTTATTTTGGTAGAGGTGGAGTCTCGCCATGTTGCCCAGGCTGGTCTGGAGCTCCTGGTCTCAAGCGATGCTCCTGCCTCCATCTCCTGAGTAGCTGGGACTACAGGCACACCCCACACTGTTAGCCTAAGACAGCTATAGGGAAAGGTCGCAGGAAGAGTGTTGGGCTCAGACACCCAAGAGGCCTCTTTTTTTCCAGGAAGCCACTCACCAATCAACATCCAGACTCCACATTGGGCCCAGGTCTCAGTGGTCATCTGCATCATCAGGTAAACATGTGCAGAGATGCTGACCAGAGGAGAACAGGCAACAGGGGGACCTGCAGGCAAAGCGTTAACCCTGAGCACACCACGAACGTCTGCAAGGGACCCTTATTCCAAGGGGCGGGAAGGCCTCAGCTCTGTTCCAGTTGCATATTCAATGCCTATTCTTTTTTTTTTTTTTTTTTTTTTTTTTTTGAGACAGAGTCTTGCTGTGTCACCCAGGCTGGAGTGCAGTGGCGCGATCTCAGCTGAATGCAACCTCCGCCTCCTGGGTTCAAGCGATTCTCCTGCCTCAGCCTCCTGAGTAGCTGGGATTACCGGCACACACCACCATGCCCGGCTAATTTTTGTATCTTTAGTAGAACCGGAATTTCACCATGTTGGTCAGGCTGGTCCCGAACTCCTGGCCTCAAGTGATCCACCCGCCTTGGCCTCCCAAAGTGCTGGGATTACAGGTGTGAGCCGCCTCACCTGGCTCAATGCCTGTTCTGAGTGGGTATTCCATTGGGTGTTCTGGAAGAGACAGGTTTTGGGAAGTGCTGATATGTGGGGGCTGGAGGGGGTGTCCATGAACAGTCCATTGGTTTTTAGCAACTGCCCTTTTTTCCCCTGGTCCTATAGAGTATGTAGAGCTTGAGGCATGCAGAGTCCACTGACTCAGGAGGGTGGTGTGGGGACATAAGGCCACCTACCTTGAAGTAAAGAGGAGTGTTGCTCTGGGGCTGTCTCCAGACGGTGAAAGTGAATCCCACAATGAGCACCAGCAGCAACACAGCCGCTGCATTGTAGATCAGCTCTCCAGAGAACAGGCGTTTGGGCCAATGGGCCAATACCAGGCATAGCATGGACAGCAGGACAACTGGAAAAGGGTCAAGGTTGGGGAGAACAGGTTCAACTTCAGAAGCTAAATAAGTGAAGATCTCGGGCCACATCCTATCCCCCAAACCATATATATGTGTGTGTGTGTGTGTGTGTGTGTGTGTCCCAGCCTCCCAAGTAGGGACTACAGGCACGTGTCAGCACACCCAAATAATTTTTTTTTTTTTTGAGATGCAGTTTCACTCTTGTTGCCCAGGATGGAGTGCAGTGGCACAATCTTGGCTCACTGCAACCTCCGCCTCCTGGGTTCAAGTGATTCTCTTGCCTCAGCCTCCCAAGTAGCTGGGATTACAGGTAACTGCCACCACACCCAGCTAATTTTTTTTTTTTTTTTTTTTTTTTGAGACAAAGTCTTTCTCTGTTGCCCAGGCTGAAGTGCAGTAGCGTGATCTCGGCTCACTGGAAACTCGGCCTCTCCGGTTCAAACAATTCTCCTGCCTCAGCCTCCGGAGTAGCTGGGATTACAGGCATCCGCCACCACGCCTGGCTGATTTTTGTATTTTTAGTAGAAATGGGGTTACGCCATGTTGGCCAGGCTGGTCTCGAAATCCTGACCTTGTGATCCGCCCCCATTGGCCTCCCAAAATGCTGGGATTACCGGCATGAGCCACCATGCCTGACCTAATTTTTTGTATTTTTAGTAGAGATGGGGTTTCACCATGTTGGCCAGGCTGGTCTCAACTCCTTACCTCAAGTGATCCACTTGCCTCAGCCTTCCAAAGCGAGCCACCACATATATATATATGGCTTTTTGTTTGTTTTTTGAGATGGGATCTCACCCCATTGCCCAGACTACAGTGCAGTGGTGTGGTCTTGACTCACTGAAGCCTCGACTGCCCACGCTCAAGCAGTCGTCCCACCTCTGCCTCCCAAAGTGCTGGGATTCCATGTGTAAGCCACTGTGCCTGGCCAAAAGTGCCCCTACTAAGAAGGGCCACCATATCTTCACGACTCCTCTCAACTACCAATGCCCCACACTCCCTACCCGGCCCCCTGCCGCATGCTATCAGGTTCAAAACACCCCGCGGAGAAACGCCACTGCTCACCAAGCAGAAAGGCACATCCATAGACGATGCGGCCCGATCTCGGGGTGGGGGTGGTGCTGACAGGGCTCCACAGGCTCGCCGGAGTGCTGGACGCTTCAGGAACACATGCTGGGGATTTTGCTTTTGAGAATTCATCTCAACTACTTCCTCCTCCGGCTTCTTGTTCTTGCTGAAATTCTCATCTGGCTGGTACCTGAATTAGAGAGAGTAGGGCAAGATTAACCCAGTTCCCTGTTCATCCAACATCGGAGAGCCTAATACACCCACGGTAGCTCCCACATATCCGAGGTTTCATCTACCCGTGTCCACTACAGTCCAAAAATAGTAAATGGAAAAGTCCAGCAGTAATTCATAAGTTTTCTTTTTTTTTTTTTTGAGACAGAGTCTCACTCTGTCACCCAGGCTGGATTGCAGTGGCACAATCTCAGCTCACTGCAACCACCCCCGCCTCCCAGGTTCAAGCAATCTCCTGCCTCGGCCTCCTGAGTAGCTGGGATTACAGGAGACCACCACCACGCCCAGCTGATTTTTCTATTTTTAGGAGATACCAGGTTTCACCATGTTGGCCAGGTTGGTCTCAAACTCCTGACCTCAAGTGAGCCACCTGTCTCGGCCTCCCAACGTTCTGGGATTACAGGCGTGAGCCACCGCGCCCCGCCGTAATTCATAAGTTTTCAATTGTGTGCAGCTTCAAGTAGCGGCATTCCACACTGCCCATGCCCAGGATGTAAATCATCCTTTTGTCCAGTGTGTCCATGCTGTGAACGCTACCGGCCGTGTTAAGTCACATTACGCATCTGAGTTATGGATGGGAAAATGATCATATATAAGGACTGGTACTATCCGCGGTTTCGGGCATGTGCCGGGGGTCTTGGAGCGTGTCCCCCGTGGATAAGCAGGGGCTATTGTACTCCTCCCACTCCTGTATGTGTAGCAATGCACCGAGGGGCCAGGAGGCAGGCAGAAGAGAGCTGGGAACCCCATCAATCCTCACGTGTCTAGGACCCCAGTCTCACCTGAGGACAAGAACAGAAAAGGCCACCAAGGAGTAAGCAAGCATGGTCCCGATGGACGAGAGGTTCACAAAGTCACTGAGCTCAAACAGGAAAGCCGTGATTGCTACAGTCAGGGCACAAAACAGGGTAAGTTCCAGTGTTCCACAGCACTAGAGGGTGACTGTCGTTAACACCTTATAAGAGCTGGAAAAGCACTTTGGAAGGCTAAGGCGGGCGGATCACCTGAGGTCAGGAGTTCAAGACCACCCTGGCCAACATGGTGAAACCTCATCTCTACTAAAAATACAAAAATTAGCTGGGCGTGGTAGCACATGCCTGTAATCCCAGCTACTCCGGAGGCTGAGGCAGGAGAATCGCGTGGACCTGGGAGGCGGAGGTTGCAGTGAGCTGAGATCGTGCCACTGCACTGCAGCCTGGGTGACAGAGCGAGACTCTGTCTCCAAAAAAAAAAAAAAAAGAGCTGGAAAAATAGGTTTTCAGTGTTCCCAATGCAAGGAAATAATCAATGTTTGAAGTGATGGTTATGGTATTACCTTGATTTGATTATTACATCTTGTATACATGTATGGAAATATCACACTGTACCCCACGAATATGTACAATTATTGTGTTAATTAATAATAGGAATGTGGCCAGGTGCAGGGGCTCATGCCTGTAATCTCAGCACTTAGGGAGGCCAAGGCGGGCGGACTGCTTGAGCCCAGAGGTTCCACATCAGCCTGGGCAACACAGTGAGACCCCCGCCTCTACAAAATTTGAATATTAGCCAGGTGTGGTGCCACTGTACACTGGCATGGGTAAGAGTGAGATCCTGTCTCAACAACAACAAAAGTCAGATTATGTACATTTTCTTTAATTTTTTTTTTTTTAAACAGGAATCATCATACCTCCCTGCAGCCCTAACCTGCTGCACTCAAGCCATCCTCCCACCTCAGCCTCCCGAGTAGCTGGGACTACAGGTGTACCACCACACCCAGCTAATTTTTTTTTTTTTTTAGACGGAGTCTCGCTCTGTCGCTCAGGCTGGAGTGCAGTGGCGCGATCTTAGCTCACAGCAAGCTCCGCCTCCCACAGCCAACTAATTGTTAAAAATTTTTTTGCAGAGACAAAAAAATGATCTCAGGGTCTGGCTATGTTGCCCAGGCTGGTCTCAAACTCCTGGGCTCAAGTGATTCTGCCTTGGCCTCCCAAAGTACGGGGGTTACAGGCATCAGGCACTGCACCCCGCCCCATTTTCTATATTGTATTGTATTGTATTTATTTTATTTTAATTATTTTATTTTATTTTGAGACAGAGTCTTGCTTTGTCACCCAGGCTGGAGTGCAGTGGCGTGACCTCAGCTCACTGAAGCCTCAACCTCCTGGGCTCAAGCAATCCTCCCACTTGAGCCTCCCCAGTAGCTGGGACTACAGGCACGTTCCAGCATGCCTGGCTAAATTTTTTTTAAATTTTTGTTGAGATGGAAGTCTCCCTATGTTGCCCAGGGTGGTCTTGAACTCCTGGGATCAAGCAATCCACCCACCTCAGCCTCCCAAAGTGCTGGGGTTATAGGCGTGAGCCACTGAGCCTAGTCCCATTTTCCTGTTAAACTTTTTATTAAATAAACTTTTGTAATAGCCAACTTTTTAAAAAAATGAATGAATAATAATAAAAGCAAAAATGGATGGGCTGTCGGGGAGGATGAGGAACTAACTCATAGAAAATGGATGAAAGAAAGCCTGGATTCTGGGCCTTTACCTGCAACGGTCCCAGCAACGACAGTGGCCACCACAGGGGTGCTGGTGCGGGCGTGGATCCGGGTGAGTCCGCAGAAAAGGAGCCCGTCCTCAGCCATTGACTAGAGCACGCGAGGCGTGGGGAACGTGGCACCCAGGAGGCTGCATGCAGGAGAAAACGGGAACACGCATGGGGACTCAGGAAGCAAGAGGGACTGGGGCTTCTGCTCTGTCGCCTCCGTGGGTGAAACGTCTCCTCCCTTTACCAAGGCCCAGGACACCCGAGAACCAGACAGCAGACAGGGAGAGAGCATCCAGCACTGACCTGGAGGAAAGGGCACAGAGGGTGCCGACGGCCACAGCATATCTGATGGGGGCCCATCCAATGTGGACAAAAGCCTCCGGCAAGGGGTTCTCGGGACATATCAGGTAGTAGGGGCACCATGAGGGTGAGCGCCGCTGAGACACCAAAATAGGCCAAGAAGCAGATGAAGATCGAGGTCACAGTGCCCAAGGGGATGGAGCGGTGAGGGTGGAGGCGGTGAGGGTGGAGGGCTTCTTCTCCTGCAGGACAGGTATAAGCACCGGGCGGTGAGGGTGGAGGGCTTCTTCTCCTGTGGGACAGGTATATGCACCGGGCGGTGAGGGTGGAGGGCTTCTCCTGCAGGACAGGTATACGCACTGGGCCAGGAAAATGCACAGAAGTGAAGGTACAAAACCCTCTTCCCTCTTCCCCATCTGAGAGCAGGGTAGCCTTTAATGAAACCTGTGCCCAGCGGCAGCCCAAACTGTGCCCAAACCCCCGATGAGACAGAATGACCGTGTTACCTGTGGTGGCGATGCCATCAAAACCCACAAACGCAAAGAAACACGTGGCTGCTCCATGGAGAATCACGCCAAAGCCAAAAGGCACAAACCCTCCAGAGCCCAGGGAGCCCAAGCTATGGGGACAGAAGGAACAAGAAACATTGGTAAGGTGTGCAGCCGTCTTTCTGGGACGACTCAGTTAACTCCAACTGCTCAGTTAATTCCACAAGCCCTGGGCCCCCACTGCCATCCCCACTCCCCATCATCTGGCTCTGTCAACCCAGATTCCCCCTATTCCCACAATAGTCCAGGTTCTGCACCCCAGGCCCCACTCCTGTGTCCAAGAAGGCACCTCTGGCCAGTTGCAATGGCTCACGCCTATAATCCCAGCACTTTGGGAGGCTGAGTCAGGTGGATCACTTGAGCCCAGAGGTTGAGACCAGCCTGGGCAACATGGCAAAACCCCATCTCTACAAAAATTTAAAAACTTAGCTAGGTGTGGTGGTGCACACCTCTAGTCCTAGCTACTCTAGATGATTGCTTGAGCCTGGGAGGCAGAGGCTGCAGTGAGCCATGATCGTGCTGCTGCACTCTAGCCTGAGGGACAGAGCAAGACCCTGTTTCAAAAAATAAAAATAAGTTTTAGGCTGGGAGCAGTGAGTGGTTCACACCTGTAATCCCAGCACTTTGAGAGGCCAAGGTGGGCAGATCACCTGAGGTCAGGAGTTTGAGACCAGCCTGGCCAACATGGTGAAACCCCATCTCTACCAAAAAAAAAAAAAAAAAACCAAATTGGCCGGGTGTGGTGGCAGGCACCTGTAATCCCAGGTGGCTGAAGCAGGAGAATTGCTTGAACCCAGGAGGCAGAGGTTGCAGTGAGCTGAAATTGTGCGACCGAAATTTAGCCTGGGTGACAGAGCGAGACTCCGTCTCAAAAAATAAAAATAAAGGTAAATTTTAAAATAAAAAGACAGGCCAGGCACAGTGGGTCACACCTGAAATCCTAGCACTTTGGGTGGCAGAGGTGGGCAGATCACTGGAGATCAGGAGTTCGAGACCAGCCTGGCCAACATGGTAAAACCCCATCTCTATTAAAAATACAAAAATTAGCCGAGCATGGTGGCAGGTACCTGTAATCCCAGCTACTCGGAGGCTGAGGCAGGAGAATCGCTTGAACCCGGGAGCAGAGGTTGCATGAGCCGAGATCGTGCCACTGCACTCCAGCCTGGGTGACAGAGTGAGACTCCATCTCAAAAAAAAAAAAAAAAGTAAATAAATAAATTAAAATTAAAATTAAAAAATAAAAATAAAATAAAATAAACCTGTGCCCTCACCTGTGGGTGTCGTTGGACCCCCCCAGCTCAGCCCATTTGTAGTCGGCGTCTGTGAGCTGCCAGTTGTGCAGATCTCCCTTGATGCAGCCGGAGACAATGACGCAGCTCAGAACCAAAAGGTTCACACCTGTGAAGACTTTGGAACCCCAGGCTGACTCCCGAGCTCCCAGAGCCAGCAGTCCCGTGGGAAACATGGAATATCCAGAATAAATAAACCCACAGAGACAGAAGGCAGATCCGTGGTTGCCAGGGGCCAAAGGGAATGGGGAACGACTGCCTAAAGGGTGCAGGGTTTCCCGCAGGGGTGATGAAAACGTTTCCCAATTAGATGGAAGTGACAGCTGCACAATGTCGTGAATGTACTAAATGCCACTGAACTGCATGCTTTCAAATGGTTCATTTCAGGCCAGGCGCAGTGGCTCACGCCTGTAATCCCAGCACTCTGGGAGGCTGAGGCGGGAGGATCACGAGGTAAGGAGATTGAGACCATCCTGGCTAACATGGTGAAACCCTGTATCTACTAAAAATACAAAAAAAAAATTAGCCGGGCATGGTGGCGGGTGCCTGTAGTCCCAGCTACTCGGGAGGCTGAGGCAGGAGAATGGTGTGAAGCTGGGAGGCAGAGGTTGCAGTGAGCCGAGATCGCGCCACTGCACTCCAGCCTGGGCGGACAGAGTGAGACTCTGTCAAAAAAAAAAAAAAAAAAAAAAAAAAGGAAAGAAAAGAAAGAAAGAGAAAGAAAGCAAGCAAGAAAGAAAAGAAAGACCTTACAATTCATTTGGAAACAAAAAGAGCTCAAATAGCAAAAGGAATCCTGAGCAAAAAGAATAAAGCTGGAGACATCATGTTACCTGACTTCAAAACATATCAGAAGGCTCTGGTAACCAAAACAACATGGTGTTGGTATAAAAACAGACATATGGCTGGGTATTGTGGCTCACACCTGTAATCCCAGCACTTTGGGAGGCCAAGAGGGGCAGATCCCTTGAGCTCAGGAGTTCAAGACCAGCCTGGGCAACATGGTGAAACCCCATCTCTACAAAAAATACAAAAATTAGCTGGGCATGGTGGCAGGCGCCTATAATCCGAGCTACCCAGGAGGCTGAGGCGGGAGAAGCGCTTGAACCTGAAGACTGAGGCTGCTGTGAGCCAAGATCACACCACTGTACTTTAGCCTGGACGACAGAGCGAGACTCCATCTCAAAAAAAAAAAAAAAAACCAAACCAGAAACAAAAAAACCCCCAAACATATAGAGCAATGGTACAGTATAGAAAATCCAGAAATAAATCCACGTGTGTACCGGCTGGCCACCGTGGCTCACTCCTGTAATCCCAGCACTTTGAAGGGCCGAAGTGGGCAGATCACCTGAAGTCAGGAGTTCGGGACCAGCCTGGCCAACATGGTGAAACCCTGTCTCTACTAAAAATACAAAAATTAGCTGGACGTGGTGGCACACACCTATAGTCCCAGGTACTTGGGAGGCTGAGGAAGGAGAATTGCTTGAACCCGGGAGGTGGAAGTTGTGGTGGGCTGACATCATGCCACTGCACTCCAGCCTGGGCAACAGAGCAAGACTCCATCTCAAAAAATAAAAATAAAAATAAGCCAGGGGTGGTGCCCACACCTGTAATCCCAGCTACTTGGGAGGCTGAGTGAGGAGAATCACTTGAACCTGGGAGGCAGAGGTTGCAGTGAGCCGAGATCAGGCCACTGCACTCCAGCCTGGGTGGCAAGAGCAAAACTCTGTCTCAAAAAAAAAAAAAAAAATAGGCGGGTGTGGTGGCGTATGCCTGTAATCCCAGCTACTCAGGAGGCTGAGCCAGGAGAATTGCTTGAAACTGGGTGGCAGAGGTTGCAGTGAGCAGAGATCACACCGTTGCACTCCAGCCTGGGCGACAGAGCAAGACTCTGTCTCGAAAAAAGAAAAAAGAAGAAGAAAAAAGAAATGATCCACGGGTGAGGGGTTGGATATCCTAGATGCCGTGACATGATGATCATTACCTACTCCATTCATGTATCAAAATATCATGTGCCCCATTAATATGTACAATTATTATGTATCAAATAAGAAAAAAGTTCCCTTCATTGGCTGTTTTAATTTTATACCACCCTAAGTGAAATATTGCCACTTAGAAAGCTTAGCTGCAGAGTTTAGTAAATTATAGTGAAAAAACACACCTGAGGCTGGAGCTCTGCCGGGGGCGGGTGCAGGGCTGATGTGGAGTCCCAGCTTGTCCAACCAGCGGCCCATGGGCTGCCTGCAGCTCAGGATGGCTTTGAATGCGGTCCCACACAAATTCAGAAACTTTCTTAAAACATTATGAGTTTGTTTGTGATTCTGGGTTTTTTTCAGCCCGTCAGCTATCGTTAGTGTATTTTATGCGTACCCGGAGACAATTCTTCTTCTTCCAATGTGGCCCAGGGAAGCCAAAAGATTGGACACCGCTGATTGTAGACAAATAAGGAGGCCACCTTCAGACAGAGCACTGTACACTGTTTTGTTCTTGTTTTTCTTTGAGATGGAGTCTCGCTCTGTCTCCCAGGCTGGAGTGCAGTGGGACCATCTCGGCTCACTGAAACCTCCGCCTCCCAGGTTCAAACGATTCTCCTGCCTCAGCCTCCAAGTAGCTGGGATTACAGGCAACCAACACCATGCCTGACCAATTTTTGTATTTTTAGTAGAGACAAGGTTTCACCATGTTGGCCAGGCTGGTCTCAAACTCCTGACTTCAGGTGATCCACCTGCCTCGGCCTCTGAAAGTACTGGGATTACAGGCGCGAGCCACCGAGCCCAGCCACAAAGTGACCTTCTAAAAAAAAAAACAAAAAATCCTTTTTGCAAGACAAAAAGTGCTCTCATGAGAATTTTTTTAAATTTTTTTTTGAGACATGGTCTCGCTGTGTCACTCAGGCTGGAGTGCAGCAGGCTCAAGGCATCCTCCCACCTGAGCCTCCTGAGTAGCTGGGACTATAGTCCCACATTATCACACCCGGATAATTTTTGTATTTTTGGTACAGATGGGGTTTTGCCATGTTGCCCACACTGGTGTTGGACTCCTGGGCTGAAGTGATCCCCCCGCCTCAGCCTCCCAAAGTGCTGGGATTATAGGCACAAGCCTCCGCGCCTGGCCCTAATATTTATGGTGGAAATAAGGAGATGATTACGGTATGATTTCATGCCTTCCACAGTTTATTGACATAAAAAGAGATTTTTTAAAAAAACATTGACAATGCTTAAGGAGGAGGAGAATAACACGAACACACTTCATGGAATGCACTCTGTAGGCAAAGTACGTTAACCGAATGGTGAGTGAGTTCCAAATTTTTAAAGTCCTGTTGCTCACAGGACGGAGGAAGGACTATGCGAAAAGTAAAGACTAATTCAAATTTGAGGTGAACCGGCCGGGCGCGGTGGCTCACGCCTGGAATCCCAGCACTCTGGAAGGCCGAGGCGGGTGGGTCACCTGAGGTCAGGAGTTCGAGACCAGCCTGACCAATATAGTGAAAACCCATCTCTATTAAAAATACAAAAATTAGCCGGGCATGGTGGTGGGCGCCTGTAATCCCAGCTACTCGGGAGGCTGAGACAGGAGAATCGCTTGAATCTGGGAGGTGGAGGTTGCCGTGAGCCGAGATCGTGCCACTGCACTCCAGCCTGGGTGACAGAGCGAGACTCCACCTCAAAAAAAAAAGTAAGCTGGGTGGTGCAGTGGCTCACGCCTGTAACACTAACACATTGGGGGGTCAAGGCAGGAGAATCGCTTGAGCCCAGGAATTCAAGACCAGCCTGAGAAACATAGGAAGACCCCATCTCTACAAAAAATTTAAAACTGAGTGGGCGTGGTGGCATACACCTGTAGTCCCAGCTAGTTGGGAGGCTGAGACAGGAGGATGGCTTGAACCCAGGAGGTTGAGGTTGCAGTGAGCTATGATCCTACCACTGCCCGGACAACAGAGTGAAACTGGTCTCAAAAACAAAACACAAAAAAGCAGACAGCAGCATAGAAATAGGATTGGACGTGGCCGGGTACGGTGGCTCACGCCTGTAATCCCAGCTCTTTGGGAGGCCGAGGCAGGTGGATCACTTGAGGTCAGGCGTTCGAGACCAGCCTGGCCAACATGGTGAAACCTCGTCTCTATGAAAAATACAAAAATTAGCCGGCCATGCTGGCAGGCGCCTGTAATCCTAGCTAATTGGGAGGCCGGGACAGGAGAATGGCTTGAACCCACGAGGCGGAGGTTGCAGTGAGCTGAGATTGTGCCACGGCACTCCAGCCTGGGCAACAGAGTGAGACTCAGTCTCAAAAATAAAAAAAGAAAAAAAAGACCCCCTCTCTATGTTAAAGAATATTTTTAAAAACGGAAGAAAGAAAAGAAATAGGATTGGACAAAACGGATCTGATCTGAAGGTCATAGACTGCAGGGGTCGGGTGGACGGGGAACCCAGCAAACCTGTCTCTCTGCATTCCTCCTGGGCTCTCTGAGCAGCCTTCCCTCCTGCTGGGCAGAGGGCAGAAGCCTCTCTGGAATGAGGGTCATAGACCTAAAACCAAACAAGATAGGACAGGAATTCCTTTATGGTCAGTGTTTACAGTGAAGATGGAGGGAAAATTAGAGTCAGAGATTTTAGGTTTTATGGCAGGATTTGGGGAAAAGGGATTCTCGTGTCTATGGCTCACTTTGGGAAAGACAGTTTCTAGTTTCTATGGCTAGCCTTGGGGGAGAAGGAGGGTCAGGAAGAAACTTCCGCTTCTGAAGCTGCTTCGGAAGCCTTCTTTTTGAGGTTATCGGTTTCTGATCCCCAATATTAGCCTGCCACAGTCTAAGCTTTCAAAGTGCCTGTCAAACTCTCGTGGATCTACGTATTTCAAAGACCAAAATCAACAGCTCACATATGGGGTCCAAGAGGAGGGGGGAGGTCACTGCACGTTGTCACGTGTGAGATCTTTGTTGTTGTTGTTGTTGTTGAGATGGAATCTCGCTCTGTCGCCCAGGCTGGAGTGCAGTGGCACCATCTCAGCTCGACTGTAACCTTCATCTCCCAGGTTCTAGCAATTATCCTGCCTCAGCCTCCCAAGTATCTGGAATTATGGGTGCGTGCCATCATGCCCTGCTAAT
The DNA here is from genome assembly GCF_029281585.2 of Gorilla gorilla gorilla. Lineage (NCBI taxonomy): Eukaryota > Metazoa > Chordata > Mammalia > Primates > Hominidae > Gorilla > Gorilla gorilla. Next base: position 65,545,023 of record NC_073244.2, read on the forward strand.
TTTTTTTTTTTTTTTGTATTTTTAGTAGAGACGGGGGTTTCACCATGTTGGCCAGGCCAGTCTCAAACTCCTGACCTCAAGCAATCTGCCCACCTCGGCCTCCCAAAGTTCTGGGACTACAGGCATGAGCCACTGCGCCTGGCCTCGTGTGAGATCTGATAAGAAGTCACGCACTAGAAGGAGGGGAAGAGTGTACTCCACAACCCCAAACAATGTGTTTGGAATCATCTCAAACCCACATAACGAGAGTTTCATACGGAATTGGGACAGAGCATGGCCCCTAATAAGCCCCGCTAAATAATTCTCAAGTACCACTTCTCTAATGACGAAGGAGGTTGAGGATTTTTTTTCCTATGTTTATTGGCCATGTGGATATTTTGCCTTTGTAAAATATGTGTCCAAGCCTTTTGCCCATTTCTCCAGTGGGTAGTATTTCCTTTGTTTTTTTTTTTTGAGACAAAGTCTCACTCTGTTGCCCAGGCTGGAGTGCAGTGGCCTGATCTCGGCTCACTGCAACCTCCACCGCCTGGGTTCAAGCAGTGCTCCCGCCTCAGCCTCCGAAGTAGCTGGGACTACGGGTCCACACCATCACACCTGGCTAATTTTTGTATTTTTAGTAGAGACAGGGTTTCACCATGCTGGCCAGGCTGGTCTCGAACTCCTGACCTCAGGTGATCCCCCTGCCTCAACCTCCCAAAGTGTTGGGATTACAGGCGTGAGCAACCGCGCCCAGCCCATTGGTTAGTATTTCTTTCTCTCGCTCCATTCCTCCCCCCCTCCTTCCCTTCCTTGCTTCCTTCCCTCTTTCTTCCTTTCTCTTTTCTATAGAAGTTATTTCTCTCTCTCTCTCTTTTTTTTTTTTGTTTTGAGACAGAGTCTCCCTCTGTCGCCCAGGCTGGAGTGCAGTGGCATGATCTCAGCTCACTGCAAACCCTGCCTCCTGGGTTCATGCCAGTCTTCTGCCTCAGCCTCCCAAGTAGCTGGGACTACAGGCGCCCGCCACCACGCCCAGCTAATTTTTTTGTATTTTTAGTAGAGACGGGGTTTCACCGTGGTCTCGATCTTCTGACCTCGTGATCCACCTGCCTCAGCCTCCCAAAGTGCTGGGATTACAGGCGTGAGTCACTGCGCCTGGCCTTTTCTTTTCAAAACAGGGTCTCGCTCTGTTGCCCAGGCTGGAGTGCAGTGCCGCCATCTCAGCTCACTGCAATCTCCACCCACCGGAATCAAGCGATTCTCCCTCCTCAGCCTCCCAAGTAGCTGGGACTACAGGCATGCACCACTGTGGCTGGCTAATTTTTATACTTTTAGTAAAGACAGGATTTCACCATGTTGGCCAGGCTAGTCTTGAACTCCTGACCTCAGGTGATCTGCCTGTCTCGGCCTCCCAAAGTGCTGGAATTGCATGCGTGAGCCACCGTGCCTGACTGAATTTCTTTACATTTTAGATATAATTCCTTGGTTGCACGTCTTTTCCCACTCTGTGGATTGCTTTTTCAATTTCTCAATAATGTCCTTTTAAAACCAAAAGTTGGCTGGGCACGGTGGCTCACGCCTGTAATCCCAGCATTTTGGGAGGCCAAGGCAGGCGGATAACAAGGTCAGGCATTCAAGGCCAGCCTGGCCAACATGGTGAAACCCCGTCGCTACTAAAAATACAAAAATTAGCTGGGTGTGCTAGTGCATGCCTGTTATTCCAGCTACTGAGGACGCTGAAGCAGGAGAATCACTTGAACCCGGGAGGCAGAGGTTGCAGTGAGCTGAGATCGCGCCACTGCACTCCAGCCTGGGCGACAGAGCAAGATTCCATCTCAAAAACAAACAAACAAACAAACAAAAAACAAAAAAAAAGAAGTCCTAGAAAAAAATAAAAAATAATAAAAACAGAAGTCCTGTCTGGGCTTAGTGACTCACACCTGTAATCCCAGCACTTTTGGAGGCTGAGGAGGAAGGATGGATGGAGGCCAGGAGTTCAACAGAAGTCTAAGCAACATAGGGAGACACCATCCCTAAAACAATCTTGATTTTTTATTTATTTATTTATTTTGAGACAGAGTCTCTCTCTGTTGCCCAGGCTGGAGTGCAGTGGCGCAATCTCGGCTGACTGCAACCTCCGCCTCCCGGGTTCCCGCCATCCTCCTGCCTCAGCCTCCTGAGTAGCTGGGACTACAGGTGCCCGCCACCATGCCCTGCTAATTTTTTGTATTTTTAGTAGAGATGGGGTTTCACCATGTTAGCTAGGATGGTCTCAATTTCCTGACCTCGTGATCTGCCCGCCTTGGCCTCCCAAAGTGCTGGGATTACAGGCGTGAGCCACTGCACCTGGCCTAAAAGAATCTTTAAATTGTCCATGAGTGATGGTGCGTGCCTGTGGTCCCAGATACTTGGAGGCTGAGAAGGAAGGATCCCTTGAGCCTGGGAGTTTGAGGCAGCAATGAGCTATGCTCTTACCACTGCACTCCAGCCTGGGTGAAAGAGGAAGAAAACCCTTAATAGGCGGACCACGGTGGCTCACGCCTGTAATCTCAATACTTTCAGAGGCCTAGGTGGGAGGATTGCTTGGTACCAGGAGTTCAAGACCAACCTGGGCAACATAGCGAGACCCTCATCTCTCCAAAAGTTTGAAAAAGAAAAAAAAAATTTTTAATGAAACAGAAGTCCTTAATTTTATTTTATTTTCTAAGACATCTTGTTATAGCAAAAAGTCCTTAATTTTAATATAGTCTAATTTATATATTTTCTTCATTGTAAAAATTTTTGGGTCCTATCTAGCAAATCTTAGCTTACCTCTATGTAATAAAGACATTCTTCTGTGTTGTCTTCTAAAACAAAACATTGTTTTATTTTCTGATTTTAGGTCTGCAGTTCATTTGTAGATTTTTGTGTCTAGGATTAGGTAGGGTTAAGATCATTTGTGGCCAGGCATGGTGGCTCACACCAGTAATCCTAACACTTTGGGAGGCTAAGGCAGGAGGATCTTTTGAGCCCAGGAGTTTCAGACCAGCCTGGGGAACATAGAAAGACCCTGTCTCTCTATTTTTTTTTTCAGTTAAATATATACTTTTAAAAAGATCATTTGTGGTGCTATAGTTGTGGGTGTTTAATTTGTAATTTACTTTGTTCTGTTGATCTATCTAATTTTATTTTTTTAGACAGATTCTTCCTCTGTCACCCAGGCTGGAGTGCTTCAGCCTCTCAATGCCATCATGCCCAGCTAATTTTTTGGACTGATAGTAGAGACAGAGTTTCACCATATTGACCAGGCTGGTCTCGAACTCCTGGCCTTAGGTGATCCACCCACCTCAGCCTCCCAAAATGCTGGGATTATAGGCATGAGCTACCGTGCCCAGCCACATCTGTCTAATTTTTTTTTCTTTGAGACGCAGTCTCACTCTGTTACTCAGGCTGGAGTGCAGTAGCGTGATCTTGGCTCAATGTAACCTCCACCTCCTGGGTTCAAGCGATTTTCCTGCCTCAGCCTCCTGAGTAGCTGGGATTACAGGTGCATGCCACCACGCCTGGCTAATTTTTGTATTTTTAGCAGAGACAGGGTTTTGCCATGTTGGCCAGGCTGGTCTCAAACTCCTGACTTCCAGTGATCCGCCCGCCTCGGCCTCCCAAAATGCTAGGATTACAGGTGCGAGCCACCGTGCCTGGCCCAGATCTGTCTAATTTTAAAGAATGTATGAAGATTCAGATTTAGGTTCCTGCTATTATGTTATGGGAAATCTTTTCCTAGTTCCTTCTGATTAATATAAATCCTTAATTTTATTTTTATTTATTTTTTTACTACAGTCCTCTCTCTTTTATTACTTTTTATTTTTCTTAATTTTAATATAATGAAAAGTTTGATTTTTCCTGTCATGGTTAGCATTTTTTTCTTCTGTTTAAGAGGTGTTTCCTGGCTGGGTGTGGTGGCTCACACCTGCAATCCTAGCACTTTGGGAGGCCAAGGTGGAAGGATCACTTGAACCCAGGAGTTCAAGACCAGCTTGGGCAACATAGTGAGACCCTTGTCTCCAATTTTTTTAAATTAAAAATTAAAAAAGGCGGGGCTGGGTGTGGTGGCTCACCTCTGTAATCCCAGCACTTTGGGACGCCGAGGCGGGTGGATCGCCTAAGGTCAGGAGTTCGAGACCAGCCTGACCAACATGGAGAAACCCTGTCTCTACTAAAAGTACAAAATTAGCCGGGCGTGGTGGTGCATGTCTGTAATCCCAGCTATTCGGGAGGCTGAGGCAGGAGAATCGCTTGAATCCAGGAGGCGGAGGTTGCAGTGACCCGAGATTGCGCCATTGCACTCCAGCCTGGGCAACAAGAGTGAAACTCTGTCTCAAAAAAAATAAATAAATAAAAAATAAAATAAAAAAGAAGTGTTTCCCTAGCGTGAAGACATGAAGCTCTTCTGTAAACTTCATTGTTCTGCCTTTACAATTCAATCTACAACCCACTAGAATTAATCTTCCGTATATACAGCATGGGGTGGAGGTCAAACACCTTTTTTCCATATGGATGTTCAGCTGTCCCAGTGTCATTTATTTAAAAGACTGTACTGGACCTGGCATGGTGGCTCACGCCTGTAATCCCAGCACTTTGGGAGGCTGAGGCGGGTGGATCATTTGAGGTCAGGAGTTCAAGACCAGCCTAACCAACATGGCAAAACCCCATCTCTGCTAAAAATACAAAATTAGCCAGGTTTGGTGGTGCATGCCTGTAATTCCGGCTACTCGGGAGACTGAGGCAGGAGAATCCCTTGAACCTCGTAGGCAGAGGTTGCAATGAGCCAAGATCGCACCATTGCATTCCAGCCTGGGCAACAAGAGCGAAACTCTGTCTCAAAAATTAAGAAAAAATAGAGGCCAGAATGGCCCTTGCTGCCACCAACATGGAGACTTTGTACCGTGTCCCGTTCTTAGTGCTTGAATGTCCCAACCTGAAGCTGAAGAAGCCGCCCTGGCTGCACATGCCGTTGGCCATGACTATGTATGCTCTGGTGGTGGTGTCTTATTTCCTCATCACCAGAGGAATCGTTTATGATGTTATTGTTGAACCACCGGGTGTTGGCTCTATGACTGATGAACAAGGGCATCAGAGGCCAGTAGCTTTCTTGGCCTACAGAGTAAGTGGACAATATTATTATGGAAGGACTTGGATCCAGCTTCCTGTTTACAATGGGAGGTTTAGGTTTCATAATCCTGGACCGATCGAATGCACCAAATATCCCAAAACTCAATAGATTTCTTCTTCTATTCGTTGGATTCGTCTGTGTCCTATTGAGTTTTTTTCAAGGCTAGAGTATTCGTGAGAATGAAACTGCCGGGCTCTCTGATGGGTTAGAGTGCCTTTAAGAAGAAATCAGGCTGGGTGCAGTGGCTCACGCCTGTAATCCCAGCACTTTGGGAGGCCGAGGCGAGCGGATTACCTGAGGTCAGGAGTTCGAGATCAGCCTGGGCAACATGGTGAAACCCCATCTGTACTAAAAATACAAAATTAGCCGGGCGTGGTGACACATGTCTGTAATCCCAGCTACTCGGGAGGCTGAGGCAGGAGAATCGCTTGAACCCGGGAGGCGGAGGATGCGGTGAGCCGAGATCGCGCCACTGCACTCCAGCCTGGGCAACAAGAGTAAATCTCCGCCTCACCAAAAAAAAAAAAAGACAAAAAAGAAGAAGAAATCAGTGCATACTGGATTTGCTCCTGTCAATGAAGTTTTAAAGGCTGTCCAATCCTCTAATATGAGATGTAGAAAAGAAGGAAGAGCAGCAGTAAAAGAAATATCTAGTGAAAAACCCGGAAGTGTATTGAAGCTTGGACTAGAATTTCTTCTTTATTAAAGAGACAAATTTATCACAGTATTTTCTTTTCCTGCTGACCATATTGCTATACCAACGATGATGAGCGGCATTTTCTTCTTAGTTTTTTATTTCTTTAAGAAAATACAAGCCAGGCGCGGTGGCTCACTTCTGCAGTCCCAGCACTTTGGGAGGCCAAGGTGGGCAGATCACGAGGTCAGGAGTTCCAGACCAGCCTGGCCACCATGTTGAAACCCCATCTCTACTAAAAATACAAAAATTAGCCGGGCGTGGTGGTGGCGGGGCACCTGTAATCCCAGCTACTTGGAAGGCTGAGGCAGGAGAATCACGTGAACCTGGGAGGCGGAGGCTGCAGTGAGCCTAGATCGCTGCCACTGCACTCCAGCCTGGGCGACAGAGCGAGACTCTGTTTCAAAAAAAAAAAGAAAGAAAGAAAAGAAAATATACTGCATACCTACAACTATAATAGCAAATATAGTGATTATTTTTTACAACCCCATTAACACTTTTTGGAGATGACATTTCTGACTTTCAGAAATTAACATAAAATCAAGAAGCAAGATTCCATGAGCTGAGAACTCTGGACAGCTGGTCAGCTTTACCTACGGAGCTTTGGCTTTAACTAGAGTGTGTGATGGTAGATTATTTCAGATAGGTATGTAAGACTGCTGCCTGAACAATAACATGTATGAAAGGAACAGAAATAAATACTAATTAAAAAACAAAATAAGAAAAAATAAAAAATAAAAAAACACTACTATGGACATGGTAGCTCATGCCTGTAATCCCAGCACTTTGGGATGCCAAGGTGGGTGGATCGCTTGAACCAAGGAGTTCAAGGAGTTGGGAGACCAGTCTGGACAACATAGCAAGACCCCATCTCTAAAAAAAAAAAAAGTACTAAAGACTCAGAGATAGAAAAATGGAAATTATTCATATTGTCTCCAGATTTTTTTTTTTTTTTGGACGGAGACTTGCTGTGTCACCCAGGCTGGAGTGCAGTGGCACAATCTTGGCTCACTGCAACCTCCACCTCCCAGGTTCAAGCAATTCTCCTGCCTCAGCCTCCCAAGTAGCTGGGATTACAGGCATACGCCACCAAACCCGGCTAATTTTGTACTTTTAGCAGAGACGGGGTTTTGCCGTGTTTGTCAGGCTGGTCTTGAACCCCTGACCTCAGGTGATCCACCCGCCTCGGCCTCCCAAAGTGCTGAGATTACAGGTGTGAGCCACCGCGCCCGGCCAGTAGTCTTTTATCCTTGTAACAGATTAATCTTTTCTAGGGAAATGGAGACCTTTCATTTTCATGTCCTTTTTACATCCCCGTTGATTGTATCTCTGCCTCCATTCTGTTGATCAGAATGACACTGACTTAATTTGGGTTCTCTAAAGCAGACACTGATACAAAGGCTTGAGTTCCAGAGGTTTATTTAGAATGTGATCCTAAACCAAGAGGGAGGTAGCAGGGAGAGTAAGACAGGGAAGGATGGGGAGCATCTAAGGACATGTTGAGGCCAGGCGTGGTGGCTCACGCCTGTAATCCCAGCACTTTGGGAATCCGAGGCGAGCAGATCACAAGGTCGGGAGTTTGAGACCAGCCTGGCCAACATAGTGAAACTCTGTCTCTACTAAAAATGCAGAAAACAGGCCGGGTGCGGTGGCTCACGCCTGTAATCCTAGCACTTTGTGAGGCCGAGATGGGCGAATCACATGAGGTTGGGAGTTGGAGACCAGCCTGACCAACATGAAGAAACCCCGTCTCTACTAAAAATACAAAAATTAGCCTGGCGTGGTGGTGCATGCCTGTAATCCCAGCTACTTGGGAGGCTGAGGCAGGAGAATCACTTGAACCCGGGAGGCGGAGGTTGCGATGAGCCAAGATCGTGCCATTGCACTCCAGCCTGGGCGACAGGAGTGAAACTTCATCTCAAAGAAAAAAAAAAAAAAAAACAGAAAAAATTAGCTGGGCCTGGTGGCAGACACCTGTAGTCCTAGCTACTCGGGAGGCAAAGGCAAGAGAATTGCTTGAACCTGGGAGGCGGAGGTTGCAGTGAGCCGAGATCACGCCACTGCACTCCAGCCTGGGTGACAGAGTGAGACTCTATCTCAAAAAAAAAAAAAAAAAAAAAAAAAAAGGATAAGTTGCTGAAGTGTGTGAAGTGGACAATGAGGGCTTGATTCCTTTGAAGCCTGTTGAAGACTGTTTACGCTTCCTCTTATCATCCCCTGCCTCATCCCCTGTCACAGAGATGAAAGACTAGGACATTTCTGTGCCAAATTTCATCCCACATTGGGTGAGGCCTTCCCTGAGACATGTTGACTTCCTGCAATTCAAAGCTACTTTCTTCTTTAGACAGGGTCTCGTTCTGTCCCCCAGGCTAGAGTGCTATGGCGTGGTCTCGCCTCACTGCAAGCTCCGCCTCCCGGGTTCACGCCATTTTCCTGCCTCAGCCTCCCCAGTAGCTGGGACTACAGGCACCTGCCACCTTGCCTGGCTGTTTTTTTGTATTTTTAGTAGAGACAGGGTTTCACCATGTTAGGCAGGATGGTCTCGATCTCCTGACCTCGTGATCCGCCCACCTTGGCCTCCCAAAGTGCTGACATTACAGGTGTGAGCCACCGTACCCAGCCTATTTTCTTCTTTAGACAGGGTCTTCCTCTGTCCCCTAGGCTGGAGTGCAGTGGTGTGATCTTGGCTCACTGCAACCTCTGCCTCCTGGGTTCAAGAGATTCTCCTGCCTCAGCCTCCTGAGCAGCTGGGATTACAGACATGCGTCACTATGCCCGGCTAATTTTTTGCATTTTTTGGTAGAGATGGGGTTTCACCATGTTGGTCAGGCTGGTCTCGAACTCCTGGCCTCAAGTGATCTGTCTGCCTTGGCCTCCCAAAGTGCTGGGATTACAGGTGTGAGCCACCCCGCCCGGCCAAAGCTATTTTCCATTTTTAATTTTTTGTTGTTGTTGTTTTGAGACCGAGTCTCACTCTGCTGCCCAGGCTGGAGTGCAGTGGCACGATCTCTAAATTTTGTATTTTTAGTAGAGACGGGTTTTCACCTTGTTGCCCAGGCTGGTCTCGAATTCTGACCTCAGGTGATCCACTTGCCTCAGCCGCCCAAAGTGCTGGGATTACAGGCATGGGCCACCATGCCCAGCCTGCCAAAGCTATTTTCTATGGGATAAATGACAGCAGAAAGGACCCCAGAGCAAAATACTAAAAGATGTATGGCACGTGCATGAGGTGAGAGTATGGTAGAATCAAGTGAGTCTCTGCTTTCATGAGACTGAACAGTGAGGCTCAGGTTAAAATTAGAGGTGTACAAGAGTATGATATGGACATCTGCTACTGAACAATCCTTGTGTTTCTTGAAAATGCTCATTTCCATATTTTTTATTTTTTATTTTTTTTTCAGATAGAAGGTCTCACTGTGTCACCCAGGCTAGATTGCAGGGGCACAATTAAGGTTCACTAAAGTCCCAACCCCCTGGGTTCAAGCAATCCTCCTGCCTCAGCCTCTGGAGTAGCTGGGACTGCAGTTGCATGCCACAGTGCCCGGCTAATTTTTTTATTTTTTGTAGAGGCAAGGGCTTGCTATGTTGCCCAGATTGGTCTTGAACTCCTGGCCTCAAACGATCCTCCCACCTGTGCCTCCCAAAGTGCTGGGATTACAGGCATAAGCCACTGCACCCAGCCTCATTTCTATATGTAAGTTCATTTAGTCATTAAGTCTTGAAGCAAAGATCCAGCTACGATCTATATAAAATTTTCAATACAGGCCAGGCATGGTGGCTCACGTCTATAATCCCGGCACTTTGGGAGGCTGAGGCAGGCTGATCACTTTAGGTCAGGAGTTCCAGACCAGCCTGGCCAACATGGTGAAACGCTAATACAAAAAATTAGCTAGGCATGGTGGTCAGCACCTGTAATCCCAGCTGCTAGGGAGGTTGAGGCAGGAGAATCGGTTGAACCTGGAGGTAGAGGTTGCAGTAAGTCAAGATCACGCCACTGCACTCCACCCTGGGAAACAGAGCAAGACTCTGTTCCAAAAAAACAAAAGGCAATCTTTCCTAGAAAAAAATATGTTCTGAACATTCTTAGGCACGCATTTGTAGGCTGCTATAGCTGTTTAAAATTTTCAATACAATATGTTTACCAGGGCAAACTACAATCCTCATTGTTATGTGGGCCCCAAACCATTACTGATACTCATCTGTTTCCCCCACGTCTTCTACATTTCCTCATGGTGGGCCAGTACTTCATTTTTTGTAACTCATTTGCCTGCTGGGGTGACTCAGGCCTTTGTTTCTGAGAGATCTGAGTCCGGTGTTGCTAGGAAGGAAAAGGTTAACTAGTCTATAATCCATTCTTTCTCCCAACCTGGTGATGTCTGAGGAGGCATCCCTTGGTCAAACTTCTTTGTAAACATGCTAATCAGATCTCATGGTATTTATTAGAGGAAAACAACCAGAGATTCTTATCTGTGAGATGCTTTCGGCAGGACGTACTTGTTCTTTCTTGATGTCTTGCAGTAAACAAGGAATTTAGGGGTTTATGGGCATGAGCCACTGGAAAATGTCAGCGTCACATATTTAGTTAACAGAGAGAGAGAGAGAGAGAGGGGCTGGGCGTGGTGGCTCATGCCTACAATCCCAGCATTTTGGGAGACTGAGGCAGGAAGATCACTTGAGCCCAGAAGCGTAAGATCAGCCTAGGTAACATAATGAGACCTCGTCTTATTAAGAGTCTGATTCCACCCTCCCTTGGTATTATCTCAGTTACTGTACTTTTACAGGCTGTGGTTGTGCAACTTCCTGCTGGGCATGGGGAATTCTCTGAGTTCCAGACAAGAACCTTCCTGCCCCAATATGCAGCAGCAACCCAGTCTCTTCATAATGCTCGTGGTTGATTATCCATGCCCGCCAACTACCTCATTTCTCTGCCCAGTGCTTAATCAGCCTGAAGAGCCCACAGTCACCAGGCAGAAAACCTTACTGTGCTTCTTGATGAAAGTGTTCCCTCTTCAAAAATGAAGACATCGCGCCAGATAAGGTTTGGGGACAAGAAGCACAATTTCTTCAAGTGGGTCCCTAGACAGGATATTGATAAATGCCAATTCTATTTCACTCCCTGGTAGCTACACCTGTATATTCTAACTACTAGAGTCACAGCCCCTTATATTGACTGTTGGTTATATGCAGATATTGCATCTTAGAGGACAGCACCCCAACCCCATGGGATGTTATACCTGGGCTGACACTTCAGTTGAGCCCTTTAAAAAGCCATTCCTGGGCCGAGCACAGTGGCTCACACCTGTAATCCCAGCACTTTGGGAGGCCGAGGCGGGCGGATCACGAGGTCAGGAGATCGAGACCATCCTGGCTAACATGGTGGAACCCTGTATCTACCAAAAATACAAAAAAAATTAGCTGGGCCTGGTGGCAGGCGCCTGTAGTCCCAGCTACTCAGAAGGCTGAGGCAGGAGAATGGCATGAACCCAGGAGGTGGAGGTTGCAGTGAGCCGAGACTGTGCCACTGCACTCCAGCCTGGGCAACAGAGTGAGACTCTGTCTTAAAAAAATAATAATAAATAATAAATAAATAAAAGGCCATTCCTGGCCGGGTTGGTGGCTCACGCCTGTAATCCCAGCACTTTGGGAGGCCGAGGAGGGCGGATCACCTGAGGTTGGGAGTTTGAGACCAGCCTGACCAACATGGAGAAACCCTATTTCTACTAAAAATACAAAATTAGCCTGGCATGGTGGCACATGCCTATAATCCCAGCTACTTGGGAAGCTGAGGAAGGAGAATCGGTTGAATCCGGGAGGCAGAGGTTGCAGTGAGCAGAGATTGCACCATTGCACTCCAGCCTGGGCAACAAGAGTGAAACTCCATCTCAAAAAAAAAAAAAAAAAGCCATTCCTGGCCCGGCGCAATGGCTCACGCCTGTAATCCCAACACTTTGGGATTACGCTTGCCAAAGTAAGTGAATTACCTGAGGTCAGGAGTTTGAGACCAGCCTGGCCAACATGGTGAAACCCCATCTCTACTAAAAATACAAAATTAGCTGGGCATGATGGCAGGCGCCTGTAATCCCAGTTACTCAGGAGGCTGAGGCAGGAGAACCTCTTGAATCCAGGAGGCAGAGGTTGCAGTGAGCCAAGATTGCGCCATTGCACTCCAGCCAGGGCAACAAGAGTGAAACTCCGTCTCAAATAAATAAATAAATAAATAACAACCATTATGTTATCCCATGATGGCAGCTCTTTCTGTATAAGGTAATAAATATGCGATGTAAAGAGTGTATTTCATATTAATGCACTGATTGTTGTACCTTTTTTTTTTTTTGGAGACAGGGTCTTGCTCTGTCGCCCAGGCTGGAGTGCAGTGGCACAATCTTGACTCACTGCAACCTCTGCCTCCCAGGTTCGAGCAATCCTTCTGCCTCAGCCTCCTGAGTAGCTGGGATCACAGGCGCCTACCACCACGCCCAGCTAATTTTTGTACTTTTTTAGTAGAGATGGGGTTTTGCCATGTTGCCCAGGCTGGTCTCAAACTCCTGACCTCAGGTGATCTGCCCTCCTTGGCCTCCCAAAGGGCTGGGATTACAGGCACAGGGAGACACCATGCCCAGCTGTTTTTTTGTTTTGTTTTTTTGGTTTTTTTGAGACAGAGTCTCACTCTGTCGCCCAGGCTAGAGTGCAGTGGCTTGATCTTGGCTCACTGCAACCTCGGTTCACTGAAGCCTCCCAGTTTCAAGCCGTACTCTTACCTCAGCCTTCTGAGTAGTTGGGATTACAGGCGTGAGCCACTGTGCCCGGACTTTTGTTTTGTATTTTTAGTAGAGACGGGGTTTCACCATGTTGGCCAGGCTGGTCTTGAACTCCTGGCCACAAGTGATCCACCTGCCTTGGCCTCCCAAAGTGCTGAGATTACAAGGATGTTAGAAAATGGCTGGGCCTGGTGGCTTACACCTACGCGGGAGACTGAGGCACGAGAATCGCTTGAACCCGGGAGGCGAGCATTGCAGTGAGCTGAGATCAGGCCATTGCACTCCAGCCTGGGCGACAGTCACAAAAAAAAAAAAAAAAAAGAAAGAAAGAAAGAAAGAAAACACATCAATTCCAGGAAATACAAATCAGATGAGATCGGGCGTGTTCCCGGTGGTATGGCTACAGAAACAGGAAGCACAAATCAATCACCTCCACCACTGCCCTCTCTGGGGGAAAGGATGAAATGTAATCAACTTACCACTAACTAGTCAGTCATTCCCCTTAAAGGACAATAGCAGATCAAGGTGTCATCGTGGGCTTTTTTTTGTTTTTGTTTTTGAGACAGGGTCTTGCTCTGTCGCCCAGCCTAGAGTGTAGTGGCACCACCATAGCTCAACCTTCTGGGCTCAAGCGATCCTCCTGCCTTAGCCTCTGGAGTACTAGGACTATAGGTGCATGCCTCCATGCCTGGCTAATTAAAAATTTTTTTTTGTAGAGACAGGATTTGGCTTTTTTACCCAGACTCATCTCAAACTCCTGGCCTCAAGCGATCCTCCCGCCTCGGCCTCTCACTGGTACTCTTATCACAGGCATGAGCCAGCGTGTCTGGCCCTGATCACAGCCAGAAACTCCCAGGCTGTGATAATGAGCTCAGCTTTCGTGAGAGACAGCTCATGCTATTAGGCACATCCTTCGTCTCTTCTCCTGCTACCCTGCTACCGCGTCTCTGTTCATGGGTGCATTACACAAGCAGTGGTCTGAGGACAGAGCCTCATTGATACCCACTGCACAAGGCACCCTCTCTTCCTGGTTGCTCAGGATCTTCTCTGTGGTGAGCACTCCCTGGAGAACATTAACATGAGACACAGAGATCTCATGCCTCTGCCTCTTCTCATAATTCCTTTTTTTTTTTTTTTGAGAGGGAGTCTCACCGTGTCGCCCAGGCTGGAGGGCAATGGTGTGATCTCGGCTCACTGCAACCTTCACCTTCCAGGTTCAAGCGATTCTCCTGCCTCAGCCTCCCAGGTAGCTGGGGCTACAAGTGTGTGCCACCACACCCGGCTAATTTTTGTGTCTTTAGTAGAGACGGGGTTTCACCATGTTGGCCAGGCTGGTCTGGAACACCTGACCTCAGGTGATCTGCCTGCCTCAGCCTCCCATAGTGCTGGGATTACAGGTGTGAGCCACTGTGCCCAGTGCCCCCCCTTTTTTGTGTGTGTCAGGGTCTCACTCTGTCACCCAGGCTAGAGTGCAGGGGCATAATCTCGGCTCACTGCAACATCTGCCTCCAAGGCTCAAGTGGTCCTCCCACCTCAGCCTCCTGAGTAACAGGGACTACAGGCACGTGCCACCAAACCCAGCTAATTTTTTGTATTTTTGGTACAGACGAGACTTCACCATGTTGCCCAGGCTGGTCACAAACTCCTGACCTCAAGCGATCCACCAGCCTTGGCTTCCCAAAGTGCTGGGATTACAGGCGTGAGCCACCGTGACTGGCCCCAGCTAATTTTTGTATTTTTAGTAGAGGTGGGTTTTCACCATGTTGGCTAGGCTGGTCTCAAACTCCTCACCTCAGGTGATCCGCCTGCCTCTGCCTCCCACAGTGCTGGGATTACAGGCATAAGCCACCACGTCCCACCGTGAGACCCCCATCTCTACAAAAAAACGTTTTAATTAGCTGTGCATGGTGGCAGGCACCCTAGTCCCAGCTACCTACTTAGGAGGCTGATCGCTTGAGCCCAGGAGGTCAAGGCTGCAGTGAGCTGGGATCACAGCACTGCACTCCAACCTGGGAGACAGAGGGAGACCCTATCTCCAAAAAGAAAAAAAGACTAGAGATTGTGCCCCAGGCACAGATCATATTAATCCCAGTGATATTCTGGGAGTGGTGGCCAGACTCCTTCCCAGGACTGGTCTTCCGGTTTGGCAATGAGTGTTAGTCAAGGCGTGAGGTTCTCATGGGCTGTCTCAAGCACTCTGTTCGACATCTTTTTACTCTCTCCCAGGCTGGGGTGCAGTGGCGTCATCTTGGCTTACTGTAGCCTCCGCCTCCAGGGTTCAAGCAATTCTGGTGCCTCAGCCTCCCGAGTAGCTGGGATTATAGGCGCCTGCCATCACTCCTGGCTAATTTTTTTTGTATTTCTAGTAGAGTCAGGGTTTCACTATGTTGCCCAGGTTGGTCTTGAACTCCTGACCTCAGGTGATCTGCCTGCCTCGACCTCCCAAAGTGCTGGGGTTGACTGCTCGTGGCCCCACTGTTGCACATCTTGACTTCTCAGCCTCCAAGGTGATTCTTTAGGACACCAATTTAATCCCTCTAAACATGGCAACAGAGCCAGTGGTTTCCAGCCCTATTTGCGCAGTAGAAGGATTATTTACAAATCCTCATACTTAGACTCCACCCGCAGAGATTCAAGTGGACTGAGCCTGGAGTGAAGCCGAAGGCATTTTCTTGTAATCCTGAGAATGATAATATACAGCTGTGGTTGAAAACCACCACTAAGACTTGTAAACTTTGTTCATTCAAGTCTTCTTTTCTCCCCTTAAAAGCAGGCTTATCCTTGAGGTGTGCTTTTTCAGACTCCAGTGAGTATCACTGAGAACATTTAATTAATATACTGAGGCCTCTCACAAGAGGGAAGGACTGGAAGAACTCCTGGAGAAGGACTTAGAAGGGAGAGATGTTTTTCTTTCTTTCTTTTTTTTTTTTTTTTTGGAGACAGAGTTCACTCTTATTGCCCAGGCTGGAGTGCAATGGCGTGATCTTGGCTCACTGCAACCTCTGCCTCCCAGGTTCAAGCAATTCTCCTGCCTCAGCCTCCCCAGTAGCTGGGATCACAGGCGCCTACCACCATGCCCAGCTAATTTTTGTACTTTTTTAGCACAGACGGGCTGTCGCCATGTTGGCCTGGCTGGTCTCGAACTCCTGACCTCAGGTGATCCACCCGCCTCGGCCTCCCAAAGTGCTGGGAGTACAGACATGAGCCACTGTGCCCAGCCGAGATGTTTTTCTTAACACAAAAAGTTTTTGTCCGGGTGCGGTGGCTCACGCCTGTACTCCCAGCACTTTGGGAGGCCAAGGTGGGGAGATTACTTGCAATCAGGAGTTCGAGACCAGCCTGGCCAACGTGGCAAATACAAAAATTACCTGGGCATGGTGGCGCTTGCCTGTAATCCCAGCTATTTAGGAGGCTGAGGCAGGAGAATTGCTTGAATCCGGGAGGCGGAGGTTGCAGTGAGCTGAGATCAAGCCACTGAACTCCAGCCTGAGCGACAGAGTAAGACTCCATCTCAAAAATAAAAAAAAATTTCTAAAGCAAGCGCTTGGGCTGTTCTGATGTCAACATACAGTAGCTGGCCCTACCTTTAACCCAGGATAAGGGGCAAAAGTATACCCAAAGATATAAGTAAGCAAAGTTGCTGGGTGCAGTGGCCCACGCCTATAATCCCAGTGATTTGGGAGGCTGAGGTGGGAGGATTACTTGATCCTGGAGGTTGAGACCAGCCTGGGTAACACAGTGAGACCCTGTCTCTGAAACCTAAAATAAAATAAAATACCACTGTGCTCTATCCTGAGCAACAGAGCAAGACCCTGTCTCAAATATAATAAAAATAAAAATCAGCAGTCCGTGGGTTTAGCATCTTTGGACTAATGGTACCAGCATGAGGGAAAGCAGGTCTTTGTAGCTCTGATAAGTGAACTTTGACACTTCTTAGTGTTTTTCTCTAACTGTGGTGACATACGAATAACATATAATTAACCATTTAAAAATAAGCGGTTCGGTAGCATTTAGTACATCACAGTGTTGTGCAACCACCACCTCTAGGTATTTCCAAAACTTTTTCTTTCTGTTTTTTTTTTTTGAGACAGTTTCGCTCTTCTTGCCCGGGCAGGAGTGCAATGACACGATCTCCGCTCACCGCCACCTCTGCCTCCCAGGTTCAAATGATTCTCCTGCCTCAGCTTCCCGAGTAGCTGGGATTACAGGCATGTGCCACCGCACCCGGCTAATTTTGTATTTTTAGTAGAGATGAGGTTTCTCCATGTTGGTCAGGCTGGTCTCAAATTCCTGACCTCAGGTGATCCACCCGCCTCGGACTCTCAAAGTGCTGGGATTACAGATGTGAGCCACTATGCCTGGCCCCAAAACACTTTCCTAACTCTAAAATAAAGTCCCATAAGCAGGTATTCCCCACTCCCTCCTCCTCCCGGCCTGTCCATCCGCAAATGAATGGATTAAACAAATATGGTTTATCCATACAATGGAATATAATTCACCTGTAAAAGGGGCTTGGTGCAGTGGCTCACACCAGTAATCTCAGCACTTTGGGAGGCCGAGGCAGGCAGATCACTTGAGGCCAGGAGTTTGAGACCAGCCTGGCCAACGTGGTGAAACCAGGTCTCTACTAAAAATACAAAAAGTAGCCAGGCGTGTTAGTGCACACCTGTAATCCCACCTACTCAGGAGACTAAGGCATGAGAATCACTTGAATCCGGGAGGCGGAGGTTGCAGTGAGCTGAGATCAAGCCACTGAACTCCAGCCTGAGCGACAGAGTAAGACTCCATCTCAAAAACAAAAAAAATTTCTAAAGCAAGCACTTGGGCTGTTCTGATGTCAACATACAGTAGCTGGCCCTACATTTAGCCCAGGATAAGGGGCAAAAATATACCCAAAGATACATGCAATCAAAGTTGCTGGGTGCAGTGGCCCACGCCTATAATCCCAGTGATTTGGGAGGCTGAGGTGGGAGGATTACTTGATCCTGGAGGTTGAGACCAGCCTGAGTAACACAGTGAGACCCTGTCTCTGAAACCTAAAATAAAATAAAATACCACTGTACTCTATCGTGGGCAACAGAGCAAGACCCTGTCTCAAATATAATAAAAATAAAAATCAGCAGTCCGTGGGTTTAGCATCTTTGGACTAATGGTACCAGCATGAGGGAAAGCAGGTCTTTGTAGCTCTGATAAGTGAACTTTGACACTTCTTAGTGTTTTTCTCTAACTGTGGTGACATACGAATAACATATAATTAACCATTTAAAAATAAGCGGTTCGGTAGCATTTAGTACATCACAGTGTTGTGCAACCACCACCTCTAGGTATTTCCAAAACTTTTTCTTTCTGTTTTTTTTTTTTTTTGAGACAGAGTTTCACTCTTCTTGCCCGGGCAGGAGTGCAATGACATGATCTCCACTCACCGCCACCTCTGCCTCCCAGGTTCAAATGATTCTCCTGCCTCAGCTTCCCGAGTAGCTGGGATTACAGGCATGTGCCACCGCACCCGGCTAATTTTGTATTTTTAGTAGAGATGAGGTTTCTCCATGTTGGTCAGGCTGGTCTCAAATTCCTGACCTCAGGTGATCCACCCGCCTCGGACTCTCAAAGTGCTGGGATTACAGATGTGAGCCACTATGCCTGGCCCCAAAACACTTTCCTAACTCTAAAATAAAGTCCCATAAGCAGGTATTCCCCACTCCCTCCTCCTCCCGGCCTGTCCATCCGCAAATGAATGGATTAAACAAATATGGTTTATCCATACAATGGAATATAATTCAGCTGTAAAAGGGGCTTGGTGCAGTGGCTCACACCAGTAATCTCAGCACTTTGGGAGGCCGGGGACGGGCAGATCACTTGAGGCCAGGAGTTTGAGACCAGCCTGGCCAACGTGGTGAAACCAGGTCTCTACTAAAAATACAAAAAGTAGCCAGGCGTGTTAGTGCACACCTGTAATCCCACCTACTCAGGAGACTAAGGCATGAGAATCACTTGAATTTGGGAGGCAGAGAGGTTGCAGTGAGCTGAGATCAAGCCACTGAACTCCAGCCTGGGCAACAGAGCAAGACTCTGTCTCAAAAAAAAAAAAAAAAAAAAAGAGGAATGAGATACCGACACATTATACCATGAGGATAAACCTTGAAAACAACATGCTCAGTAAAAGAAGCCAGCACACAAGAGGTTACATATTGTATAATGTAATTTTATTTTAGTTTTTGAAAAGCTGGTCTCATGGGCTCAAGCGATCCTCCCTTCTTGGCCTCCCAAACTGCTGGGATTACAGGTGTGAGCCACTGTGTCCGGCCTATGATTTTTTTTTTTTTTTACGAAATACCTGGAAAAGATAAATCCAGAGAAACAGATGGCAGATTACAGGCTCTTTTAAAATTGGTTTCTGACACTATCACAAGATAAAAATGTGGTTTAAAATTGTTGCTTGGTATGTCTTATTCACCTCTAAAGATATACTGTTCATCAGGCCAGGTGCGGTGGCTCACACCTGTAATCCCAGCACTTTGGGAGGCTGAGGCGGGAGGATGGCTTGAACCCGGGAGTTCTAGGCTGTAATGTGCTCTGCCAATTGGGCGTCCACACTAAGTTCGGCATCAATATGGTGACCTCCCACCAGGGTGCCTAAGAAGTGGGGAAATGGTCTAGGTTGAAAATGGAGCAGGTCAAAATTTTCATGCTGGCTGGGCACAGTGGCTCACACTTGTAATCCCAGCACTTTGGGAGGACAAGGCGGGCCTATCACCTGAGGTCAGGAGTTCCAGACCAGTCTGGCCAACATGGTGAAACGCTGTCTCTACTAAAAATACAAAAAAAAAATTAGCTGAGCATGGTGGCGTGTGCCTATAATCCCACCTATTTGGGAGGCTGAGGCAGGAGAGTTGCTTGAACCCAGGAGGCAGAGGTTGCAGTGAGCCGAGATCACGCCACTGCACTCCAACCTGGGCGACAGAGTGAGACTCCATCTCAAAAAAAAAAAAAAAAAAAAAAATACTTTCATGCTGGTCAGTAGTGGAATCAGCTTGTGAATTGCCCTCCAGTCTGAGCAACACAGACTGCCTCTTACTAATCCCAGCACTTTGGGAGGCTGAGGTGGGAGGATGGCTTGTGCCTAAGACTTTGAGACTAGCCTAGCCAAAATCCCATCTCTACAAAAAATGCAAAAATTAGCTGGGTATGGTAGTGTGCACCTGTAGTCCCAGTTACTCAGGAGGCTTAGGTGAGAGGCTCACCTAGGCCCAGGAGGTGAAGGATGCATTGAGCTATGATTTTGCCACTGCACTCCAGGCTGGGCCTGGGCCTTTGTAGTCACGGCTACTTGGGGGCTAATGTAGGAGGATCACTTGAGCCCAGTAGGTCGAGGCTGCAGTCAGCTGTGTTTTTTGAGACATAGCAAGACCCTGTCTCAAAAAGAAAAAAAAAAGTAGCTACAAGCTCATTTATGCAAAGGCTAACCACTATCACAAATAGAGATGTGCAGAACTGAGATTCAAATGGATGGAATGGCAAGAAAAACTGCCACTTCTGTGAACCTGAAGTCAAACTGCCCTTGTCGTCAAGATAAAAGGTATACATGGTGTGAGCCTGGGCATCTGAAAGGTGTTGCAGCTTTTTCTTTTATTTTTTTGAGATGGAGTCTCACTCCTGTCACCCAGGCTGGAGTGCAGTGGCGCGATCTCAGCTCACTGCAACCTCTGCCTCCTGGGTTCAAGCAATTCTCCTGCCTCAGCCTCCTGAGTAGCTGGGATTACAGGTGCCCACCACCACACCCAGCTAATTTTCGTATTTTTAGTAGAGATGGGGTTTCGCCATGTTAGCCAGGCTGGTCTCGAACTCCTGACCTCAGGTGATCCGCCTGCCTCGGCCTCCCAAAGTGCTGGGATTACAGGTGTGAGCCACCAGTAATTAGCCAGGCTTGGTGGTGGGTGCCTGTAATCCCAGCTACTGGGGAGGCTGAGGCAGGAGAATTGCTTGAACCTGAGAGGTGGAGGTTGCTGTGAGCCGAGATCACGCCACTGCACTCCAGCCTGGGTGACAGAGTGAGACTCCATCTCTAAATAAATAAATAAATAAATAAATAAATAAATAAATAAATAAATAAAATGAGATGATTTCTGAGTGAATTAACTAAATCAGGATATGCAGAACAATGCCAAGCATATGTTAGCCACTAAAGAATATATAAGTTGCCTGAAAGCTCCTTTAGGGTTTAAACCTGGACTTCATTATTCACAATCACATTCCCGGTCCCCATTACGGAGCCTGGTCACCTGGGTGCTTGTTAGATATGGAAATCATCAGATCCCACCCCAGATCGAGTCAGAAACGTTGAGGGCAGGAGTTCAAGACCAGCCTGGCCAACATGGCGGAAACCCCGTCTCTACTAAAAATACAAAAATTAGTCAGGCGTGGTGGCACAGGCCTGTGATCTCAGCTACTCGGGAGGCTGAGACATGAGAATCCCTTGAACCTGGGAGGCAGAGGCTGCAGTGAGCCAAGATGGTGTCATTGCACTCCAGCCTGGGTGACAGAGTGGGAATCTGTCTCAAAGAAAAAAAAAAAGAAAAGAAATTGCAGCTTCTGCTCAGGAGGTCTGGAGTGGGCCAGGATTGTGCATTTTAACAACTCCCAGGAGCGTTAGTGGGGCTGGTTTGTGGACTCGCCTTTGAGTCGTTGGTCTCCGCTCAATCAATATTAGATAAAATGACAGTATTGGGAGAAATCCAGGGGGCTCTGGAGGACCGAGGGATCATATTGGAGGCAGATAGGGCAGAGAAAGGTGGAGGAGGTGGGAGTCGGGTGTGGCTGTGGAGGAAGCTACTTAAGTCCGGATTTGATCTTTGCTAGTTCTTATCCCTGGACCTGAACCCAGGCGTACATCTGGATTAGAAGATGCCGGGCTCAGAGGATCTTCGTAAAGGTAAGCCAGAAAAAATGAGAACCGAAGCAAAGACACGTGAAGAAGTGGAAAGCAGCTGGCGGCGGGAAAAGGCAGAGGGACCAGGCGGCTAAAGCTGGTGCTTCGTCCACGTGGGTGGCAGGGACTTCCCACAGAGGCTGTCATCGTTTTTGTTGTTGTTGTTTTGTTTTGTTTTGTTTGTTTTTTGAGACAGAGTCTCACTCTGTCGCTCAGGCTGGAGTGCAGTGGCACGATCTTGGCTCACTGCAACCTCCACCTCCCAGGTTCAAGCAATTCTCCTGCCTCAGCCTCCCGAGGAGCTGGGATTACAGGCACACGCCACCACACCTGGCTAATTTTTTTTTTTTGTATTTTTAGTAGAGACGGGGGTTTCACCATATTGACCAGGCTGGTCTCGAACTCCTGACTTGTGATCCGTCTGGCTCAGCCTCCCAAAGTGCTGGGGTGACAGGCGTGAGCCACTGCACCCGGCCCAAGTTTTGTATCTTTATAGAGATGGGGTTTCACCATGTTAGCTAGTTTGGTCTCAAGCCCCTGACCTCATGTGATTGGCTGGCCTCGGCCTCCCAAAGTGCTGGGATTACAGGCATGAGCCACGGTGCCCGGCCGTGGCTGTCATCTGACAGCACAGGCAAATGCAGGGAAGCCTGTTTCTGCCTTCAAATCCGAAATCTTCTCCCTTGTAGTTGTGTCCTAATTCTTCCCACCCCGATGCTTGTTCTTGAGCACAGGGGAATCTGATTCCTATGAGGATGATTAGGTCCTGGATAGAATATAGGCTTAGCCAAGCTGGAAATCTCATGTTCATGAGCACTTACTAGACTCTGGGGCTGCTGCCAAACCATTTTCAGGCATGATGCGATTCGGATCTTTTAGAGTGAGGCATGCGGTGGCTCGTGCCTGTAATCCCAGCACTTTGGGAGGCCGAGGCGGGCAGATCACTTCAGCCCAGGAGTTCAAGACCAGCCTGGGCAACAAAACAAGACGTTGTCTCTACAAAAAATACAAAAATTAGCCGGGCATGGCAGTGTCCTATAGTTCCAGCTACTCGGGAGGCTGAGGTGAGAGGATCGCTTGAGCCTGGGGAGGTTGAGGCTGAAGTGAGCTGTGATCATGCCACTGGGCAACACAGCAGTACACTGTCTCCAGAAAAAGAAAGTAAAAGGTGACATCCGTGACAGCAGTGATGTTATTTTTCTGCTTATTTCCTTGCTATATTCCTAAAAGAATATACTTAATAAACATTGAATAAATGATAAGAATAAAACCATGTCCACCCATTTCACCTTGGATTGAGTTGCCTATTTCTACACAAAGAAAATAGAACCCAAGATGTAAGGCACAAGTGATCCCTTATTTACGTATTTATTTATTTATTTATTTATTATTTTCTTGAGGCAGGGTCTCCCTCTGTCTCAGGCTGGAGTGCAGTGGCATAATCTCAGCTCACCACAGCCTCTGCCTCTGAGGTTCAAGCGATTCTCCTGCCTCGGCCTCCTGAGTAGCTGGGATTGCAGGTATGCGCCACCGCACCCAGCTAATTTTTGTATTTTTTTTTTCTTTTTTTTTTTTTGAGACGGAATCTTGCTGTGTCGCCAGGCTGGAGTACAGTGGCACGATCTTAGCTCACTGCAACCTCCCCCTCCCTGGTTCAAGCAATTCTCCTGCCTCAGCCTCCCGAGTAGCTGGGACTACAGGCGTGCACCACCACGCCCAGCTAATTTTTGTACTTTTAGTGGAGACGGGGTTTCACCATGTTAGCCAGAATGGTCTTGATCTCTTGACCTCGTGATCCGCCCGCCTTGGCCTCCCAAAGTGCTGGGATTACAGGCGTGAGCCACTGTGCCCGGCCAAATTTTTGTGTTTTTAATAGAGAAGGGGTTTCACCATGCTGGCCAGGCTGGTCTCGAACTCAAGACCTGATGTGATCTGCCCGCCCTGGCCTTTCAAAGTGCTGGGATTACAGGCGTGAGCAAGGGATCCCATATTTAAATGATAACAGAAAAAAAGGATGGAGGAACCAAGGGGGAAAGGAACAACCCTTTCCTATGAAAATGACAAACGAGGCTTGGAAAAACAAGGACAAAAGGCAGATCAAGTTGTCCTCCTGCTTCAGCCTCCTACAGTACTGGGACTGCGGCCTGAGGCACGACCCCGGCCAGCAGTGTCTCCATATCTAAGAACCTCAGTCACGGCCGGGCACGATGGCTCACACATGTAATCCCAACACTTTGGGAGGCCGAGGCGGGTGGATCACCTGAGGTCAGGAGTTCGAGACCAGCCTAGCCAACATGGTGAAACCGTGTCTCTGCTAGATATACAAAAATTATCCGGGCATGGTGGCGTGTGCCTGTAATCCCAGCTACTCGGGAGGCTGAGGCAGGAGAATCGCTTGAACTCAGGAGGTGGAGGTTGCAGTGAGCTGAGATTGTGCCACCGCACTCCAGCCTCGGTGACAGAACCTCAGTCACTTGATCATCACATTGTACCTCAGTGGAAAGGAAAGGGAAGTTCAGGCTTTTGAGAATGGAGTTGTTAGCATTTCCCATTTGTGTCTTTTTCCTCCTCTTTCAAGGCAAGGACCAGATGCATTCACACAGGAAACGAACCATGTTCACTAAGAAGCAACTGGAAGATCTGAACATCTTGTTCAATGAGAACCCATACCCAAACCCCAGCCTTCAGAAAGAAATGGCCTCGAAAATAGACATACACCCAACAGTACTGCAGGTTGGAAAATGATCCCTCTTCTCACTAAACTGCCTTCCTGATCTAATCTAAATTCAGAGTCCCTCTAGGATAATTCCTGAGGTCTCATTCCAATTGCCAATATTCCCCAAACCCACACTCTCCTACTCACGTCCCCGTAAACCTTTCTTCAACCCCCTAGAGCAAGAATGGGAAAATTTTTCCAGTAAAGGACCAGGTAGTAAATAATTGAAGCTTTGTGGGCCATACCGTCTCTCTAGCAACTATTTTAACTATGCCACCACAGTGCGAAGGCAGTCACAGACAACGTAAACAAGAGGCCCATCTGTGTTCCCAGAAACTCTTTTACTCAGGTTGGAGCGCGGTGGTGCAATCACAGCTCACTGCAGCCTCGACCTCCCGGGCTCAAGCAATCCTACCACCTCAGCCCCCCCCCAAGTAGCTGGGACTACAGGTCTACAGGTGCACACTACGCCTCCCAAAGTGTTGGGATTACAAGCATGAGCCCGGCTGTATTTTATTTTTTGTAGAGATGGGGTTTCGCTATGTTGCCCAGGAGGCTGATCTTGAACTCCTGGTCTCAAGTAATTCACCTGCCTTGGCCTCCCAAAGTGTCAGGATTACAGGCGTAAGCCACTGCGCCTGGCCTGAAGTTTATACAATTTTCACATTACAAAATAGTGTTGTTTTGTTTTGTTTTAAGACAGGATGTTGCTCTTGCCCACATTGGAGTGCAGTGGCACGATCATAGCTCACTGCAGCTTTGAATTCCTGGGCTGAAGCCATCCTTCCACTCAGATTCCCAAGTAAGTGGGACTACAGGTGTGTGGTACTACAGCCTCCCGAGTAGCTGATACTACTGGTGTGTACCACCAGGCCCAGCCAATTCGTGTGTTTTTGTAGAGATGGGGTTTCGTCATGTTGCCCAGGCTGGACTCAAACTCCTGAAATCAAGTGATCCACCCACCTCAGCCTCCCAGAGTCCTGGGATTATAGGCATGAGCCACTGTGCCTGGCCAGTAGTATTCTCTTATTTTCTCTCTTTTTTCTTTCAGTCCCAACACACATACAACACAAAATAGTACTCTTATTGTGTTTGTTTTTTCTCAACCATTTTAAAACGTAAAGCCTATTCTTAGTGCATGGGTGATACAAAGACAGGGGGTGGTCAGATTTGGCCACGAGCCTTAGCTGGCTGGCCTGAGCCCCAGAGCAGCCCCTGTGACTGATCCCCTTGCTCTCCTATCCCCTGCTCTGGGTTTTCTGACCCCTGTCTCAATTTCTGTCCCCAAAATCTCTCATTTCTGCTCCTTCCTGGGAGTAGATTGAGTAGGGTTCCACAAAGAGGATGTAAGTGGCCAAGCTGTGGCACTAGCTGTTCTCACCTAGAAGTACTCATATTATCAACTAAAAGGAAAACTTGGGCTGGGTATGGTGGCTCATGCCTGTAATCCCAGCAGTTTGGGAGGCTGAGGCGGGCGGATCATGAGGTCAGGAGTTCGAGACCAGCCTGGCCAATATGGTGAAACCCTGTCTGTACTAAAAATACAAAAATTAGCCAGGCATAGTGGTGTGAGCCTGTAGTCCCCGCTACTCAGGAGGCTGAGGCAGAAGAATCGCTTGAACCTGGGAGGCGGAGGTTGCAGTGAGCCGAGATGGTGCCACTGAACTCCAGCCTGGGCGACAAGGTGAGATTCCATCTCAAAAATAAAATAAAATAAAATAAAAATAAATAAATAAATATTAGGAGAGTTTAAGGGCCAAAAAAAGGAAAAAAAAGAAAAGTTAAAAACTTAAAGGTTAAAAAAAGAATATAAATAAATAAAATACGTTTAACAAAATAAAAATTAAAAAGTAAAAATTTTTAAAAAATAGAATGACAAGTCATCTGAATTCCACCCCATTCTCTTCTCTCTCTTCCCTTCAGGTCTGGTTCAAGAATCACAGAGCAAAACTCAAGAAAGCGAAATGCAAGCATATTCATCAAAAACAAGAAACTGCACAACCGCCAATACCAGAGGGTAGGGTCTCCACCAGTGTCGGCCTGAGAAATGCAGACACACTACCCAGATTGCCCAACGCTGCTCACCCGATCGGCCTGGTGTACACGGGTCATCGAGTCCCCTCATTCCAGCTGATCCTGTACCCCAACCTCAAGGTCCCTGCAAATGACTTCATTGGCCACAGAATAGTCCATTTTGGCTGCTGCCGAGATCCTAATATATACTGCCTCTACCCCATTTTGGAATCCCAAGTTTGCGCTCCACGCTTCCATTCTGGCTCTCCTGCCTGTTCATCTAACCAAAGTCGAGAGAGATGATAAATACAAAAAGTCACATGTTGTAATGGTGTGTGTGTGGTACTGTGACATTTGCATTTGGTCTTCGTGCCTGTTTCCTGGAAAGCAGCTCCAGAATTCCACGGAGTCTCCAAAGTGCCATCTTTTTCTATTTTGTGTGCTAATGTTGACCGATAGCTTCAGGATGGGGACTGGTCTCTGGAAAGACCCCAGTAGGATTAGAGGGCAAACTTCTGGGAGGGGAAGGAAGCTGAGGGTGAGGCTGATCACCATTGGCCAGTGGTTTCATCAGTCATGTCTGGGTAAGGAAGCATCCATCAAAACCCAGGAGGACAGGGTTTGAAGAGATCCCTGACAGCTAAGCATGCGGACGTACCTGGAGGGTGGCATATCCGGGGAGGGCATGGAAGCTCCGGGCCCCTCGTCATACGCCTCATCCTGGCAGGGCGCGGTGACTCATGCCTCTAATCCCAGCACGTTGGGAGGCCAAGGCAGGCGGATCACCTGAGGTCAGGAGTTTGGGACCAGCCTGGCCAACATGGCGAAGCCCATCTCTACTAAAAGTACAAAAATTAGCCGGGCGTGGTGGCTTGTGCCTGTAATCCCAGCTACTCGGGAGGCTGAGGCAGGAGGATGGCGTGAACCCAGGAGGCAGAGGTTGCAGTAAGCCGAGGGGATTGTGCCACTGCATTCCAGCCTGGGTGACAGAGCAAGAATCTGTCTCAAAAAAAAGAAAAAAGAAAGCACAGAGGACCAGCTGGAATATTTGGAAGACCAGAAAATGTCCTTAAAACTCAAAATGCCTGGGCATATAGTTCAGGTCCACCTAGCCTTTTGAATCAATGCAAACCCTTCCTCAAGGCCTGGAGGTTGGCAACACAAAATCACCCTGTGGAGAACCTAAAGCATTCCCTCTCTGAGAGTTGAGTCAATTGGGATTCCACCCCCAAAATTCCTAAAAATCTCAAGTTCCTAGAAAATTCTCAGAAAAAGCAAGCTCTCCTAAACCTCCCTGGCTGTACTCTGATGCAACTTCGCAACCATCAGAGAATCTCCATCCCCTTGAACCTTCGTCCTCTGCCAATGTTCCTCACGCCTGTAATCCCAGCACTTTGGGAGGCTGAGGCGGGCGGATGGCTTGAGCCCAGGAGTTCGAGACCAGCCTGGCCAGCATGGTAAAACCTCATCTCTACCAAAAACATAAAAATTAGCCAGTCTCATATACTGGTCTCAAAATAAATAAATAGATTAAAATTTAAACATAAAATAAACATGAGTGTTAGAAAGAACCTACTGGCCCGGCATGGTGGCTCACACCTGTAATCCCAGCACTTTGGGAGGCAGAGGCAGGCGGATCATCTGAGGTTGGGAGTTCAAGACCAGCCTGACCAACATGGAGAAACCCCGTCTTTACTAAAAATACAAAATTAGCCGGGCATGGTGGCGCATGCCTGTAATCCCAGCTACTGGGGAGGCTGAGGCAGGAGAATTGCTTGAACCCGGGAAGGGGAGGTTGCCATGAGCCGAGATTGCGCCATTGCACTCCAAGCCTCCTGGGCAAGAAGAGTGAAACTCCATCTCAAAAAAAAAAAAAAAAAAAGGAACCTACTGTAGGATTTGGAGTTGAGTAATTTCAGATAGAATCAAAGGAAGAGAAAGGTCTGGATTAGGTGGTGCCGGCGGCAGCTTCTATGACTGAGTATCTCAACACATCTTATCTATAGGACGGCTGACTAGAAAGAGGACAAAGCTATAATAGATGAATGGGCAGCAGCCATTGCTTAGCCATAGGCGAATATTTGATGGGTTGGGGCTCAGGACAAACGTTAAAAACAATCTTAATAACAGCATGCCGGCTCGGCGGTCCACACCTGTAATCCCAGGGGATTTCAGAGGTGGAGGGGGAGGCGGAAGGATTGCTTGAGCCCAGGAGGTTGAGGCTGCAGTGAGCTGTGATTGCACCGCTGCACTCCAGCCTGGGTGGCAGAGCGAGCCCCTATACCAAAACAAACATTATCACGAACAATTATTAAATGAATAACAAAAACAGGCTGGGCACGGTGGCTTACGCATGTAATCCAAGCACTTTGGGAGGCTGAGGCAGGTGGATTGCTTCAACTCAGGAGTTTGAGACCAGCCTAGGCAACATGGTGAAACCCTGTCCCTACAAAAACACAAAGAAGGAGTCTCGCTTTGTCGCCCAGGCTGGAGTACAGTGGTGTGATCTCGGCTCACTGCAACCTCCGCCTCCTGGGTTCAAGCGAGTCTCACACCTCAGCCTCCTGAGTAGCTGAGATTATAGGCATGCACCACCACACCTGGCTAATTTTTATGGTTTTTTGTTTTTTTTTTTGTAGAGACGGGGTTTCACCATGTTGCCCAGGCTGGTCTCGAACTCCTAACCTCAAATGATCTGCCCAACTTGGCCTCCCAAAGTGCTGGGATTACAGGCGTGAGCCACTGCGCCTGGCCATGGAACCTCACTCTTTAATGTGTGCAGGGACCCCAGTCATTCCCCACTGTGTCGCGGTTCCCATAACAGTGCCTGTCACCAAGTATGTATTCAAAATATATTTTTGGAAGAGAGAGAGAAACAGAAGGGGAGGGGGTAGGAAGAGAAAGTAGGGGAAGAGGAAAGTGAGAGAGGGAGACAGGAAGGGAGAGGGAAGGGAGACACAGAGATGAAGACAAAGGGAAAGAGACAGAGGCCGGGTACAGTGGCTCATGCCTGTAATCCCAGCACTTTGGGAGGCCGAGGTGGCGGATCACCTGAGGTCAGCAGTTTGAGACCAGCCTGGCCAACATGGTGAAACCCCCGTCTCTACCAAAAATACAAAAATTATCTGGGAGTGATGGTGTGTGCCTGTAATCCCAGCTACTCGGGAGGCTGAGGCAAGAGAATTACTTGAACCTGGGAGGTGGAGATTGTGGTGAGCCGAGATTGCACCCTTGCACTCCATCCTGGGCAACAGAACGAGGCTCTATCTCAAAAAAAAAAAAAAAAAAACAAAAAGAAAAGAAAAGAAAAGGAACAGCTTCCAAGCATCTTTGGAGAAGGTCTTCACTAACATCAAATCCTGTCTTCCTCTCATCACCTTCTAGCCCAGTATTTCCCCAACGTGAGAATAATAAGAATCATCTGGGGAGCTGTTAAAACCCAGACTCCAAGACCAGACAGGGGCATGCTTCCCAGGTGTGGGCATGATTTTTCCCTGGGGTTGCATTTAACAAAGTTCAAAACCCAGGAGGTACAATCAAAACCCGAGCCATCCGGAGACTCAAGACTTCTTAGGGAAGATGAAAAAGAGAAATACCGGCCAGGCGCAGTGGCTCTCGCCCGTAATCCCAGCACTTTGGGAGTCCAAGGCAGGAGGATCGCTTGATCCCAGGAGTTGGAGACCAGCCTGGCCAACATGGTGAGACCCTCATCTCTACAAAAAAAAAAAAAAAGAGAGAGAGAGAGAAAGAAGTTCCCAGAGAAAGTTCCCAGAGGAAACAGCAGGGAAAAGGGTGAGGACTGCACCCAGCCAGCTAGGGTGTGAGTGTGAACCATAGTCTGGGGGCTGGGTGTGAATTCCCAGTCCAGGGGGTGTGAATACGTAGAGACACCAATGCTGGCCCTGCACCCAGCCTCCTCCCTGGGCGAACTATTGACTGAAGCCACCCCTCATGTCCTCACTGTTCCTGGTCTCAACTTCCTCACCTGATGAATGGGTGGGGAGGGTAATTCCCCTACGGTGGGGCTTTTCTCATTCTGTTATGTGTTCTTACAAAATGTGCTCTGTGATATCATCTATATCTCCCTAGAAGGAATCATTAGTTTATCTTTTTTTTTTTTTTTGGGACAGGGTTTCACTCTGGTCGCCCAGGCCGGAGTGCAGTGGTGCGATCTCGGCTCACTGTAACCTCCACCTCCTGGGTTCAAGCGGTTCTCCCACCTCAGTCTCCCAAGGCCTGGTGTGGTGGCTTACGCCTGTAATCCCAGCACTTTGGGAGGCCAAGGTGGGCGGATCTCTTGGGGTCAGGAGTTTGAGACCAGCCTGGCCAACATGGTGAAACTCCGTCTTTACTAATAATACAAAAATTGGCCAGGTGTGGTGGCGGGCAGGTGTAATCCCAGCTACTCGGAAGGCTGAGGCAGGAGAATTGCTTGAACCCAGAAGGCGGAGGTTGCAGTGAGCCGAGATCGTGCCACTGCACTCCAGCCTGGGGACAGAGTGAAACTGTGTCTCAAAAAATAATAATAATAATAATAATAATAATAATTTAGGCCGGGTGTGGTGGCTCACGCCTGTAATCCCAGCACTTTGGGAGGCCGAGGCGGGTGGATCACGAGGTCAGGAGTTCAAGACCAGCCTGGCTAACATGGTGAAACCCCATCTCAACTAAAAATAAAAAAAAATTAGCCGGGCGTGGTGGCACGTGCCTGTAGTCCCAGCTACTTGGGAGTCTGAAGCAAGAGAATCGCTTGAACCCAGGAGGGGGAGGTTGCAGTGAGCCAAGACCATGCTACTGCACTCCAGCCTGGCAACAGAGCAAGACTCCGTCTCAAAAAAAAATAATAATAATAATTTTAAAAAATAAATAAATAATAAGAAATAAAAGAATGAACCACAATGTCCCTTTGTTCTACAGGCCACTCTTGTGCTATCCACAGTTGCCAAAAACCCCCACCTGCCTTGTCTATGGACGCCCATCGTGGTGATGCCACAAACACCTTTGATCCTATGGATACCAGGGTAAATCCAGCATCCAAGTCCTTGAATTCTTCCCGTGAGTATAAGCTGCCCTGGCTCAGCCCTCTTCTTTGCCAGGAACCCAATCCTTCAAACTTCCCTCAAAGACTGGGTACTTTTAGCATGACTGCTCTAGAGATTCTGGGTGGGGCTCAAAGTTTAACCTTCAGGGTCAGCAACATTTTATGGAAAGAGCCACAGAGTAAATATTTTAAACATTCTCGTACACTGACACTCAGCTGGACTGGCAAAGCAGAATATCTGTGTGTCAGTGTGCGTTTTATTCAGCCGTCGTTTGGGTCACGGTCTGTGGGCGGCCCCTGGCAGCTAATGCCCTCCTGTGAGGAACAATACCTCACCGTCAAGCACAGTCCGTCACATATTCTTGCCCTGGTTGCTCGCTCTTTCTTTCCTTTCTTTCTCTCTTTTGTTTCTTTCTTTCCTTCTTGTCTTTCTCTTTCTGTCTCTTTCTCTTTATTTCTGTTTCTTTCTTTCTCTCTCACCTTTCTTTCCTTCCTTCCTTCCTTCTTTCCCTCTTCCTTTCTTTATCTCTCTTTCTTTCCTTCCTTCTTTCCTTGTTTCCTTCTTTTCTTTTCTTTTTCTTTCTTTCTTTTCTTTCTCTCTCTCTCTCTTTCTTTTTCTTTCTTTCTCTCTCTCTCTTTCTCTCTTTCTTTCCTTCTGACAGGGTCTTGCTGTGTCACCCAGGCTGGAATGCCAAGATGCAGTCATAGGTCACTGCAGCCCAAATAAATTTCCCCAGGCTCAGGTGATCCTCCCACCTCACCCTTCCAAGTAGCTAGGACAAACAGGTACATGCCACCGTGCACGTCTAATTTTTATTTTTATTTTTTGAGACTGGTCTTGCTCTGTCACCCAGGCTGGAATGCAGTGGCACAATCACAGCTCACTGCAGCCTCGACAACCTGGCCCCTCCAAGCAATCTCCCACCTCACCCTCCCAAGTAGCTGGGACCTCAGGCGTGTACCACCATGCCCTGCTAATTTTTTATTGTTTGTAGAGGCGGGGTCTCCCTATGTTGCACAGGGTGGTCTTGAACACCTGGCCTCAAGCAATCTTCTTGCCTTGGCCACCCAAAATGCTGGGATCATGGGCGTGAGCCACTGTGCCTGGTCTGGTCTTCCTCCTTTCATCCTCTTAGTCCTTGACCTGTCCCTCTTCTAGAGTCCTCCCTCTTCATGACCCTCTCCCCCTTGTTGGGGCTCAGAAACTGATACCCCTAAATATAGCACGTTAAAGGTGCCTCAAGGGCCGGGTGCAGTGGCTCATGCCTGTAATCCCAGCACTTTGGGAGGCCAAGGCAGGCAGATCACTTGAGGTCAGGAGTTCAAGGCCAGACCGACCAACATGCAAAACCCTGTCTCTACTAAAAATACGGAAAAAGAAAATTAGTCGGGTGCTGTGACACACGCCTGTAATCCCAGCTACTTGGGAGGCTGAGGCAGGAGAATCTGGGAGGCAGAGGTTGCAGCGAGCCGAGGTCACACCACTGCACTCCAGCCTGGGCAACAGAGCGAGACTCTGTCTCAAAAAATAATAATAAATAAATAAATGAGCCTCAAGGTCTCTGACCTCCCCCCATCATCTCTTCCAAAGCACAGGCCTTTATCTGTGTAAGATCCAGACCTGCCAAGGGGAATAATTGTTTTTTCTTCTCCTCCCTGTGAGACAAAGAATGTTAACCACACCTGAACAGATCCCATCACTGTCAACAGGAATGATTTCCAGGACCCATTCATGCTCTCTAGTAATCCTTTATTGCTCTCAATGGAATTCCTCTAGCCCCCTCCCATAATCAGTTTGCCAGGAGAACATATAAGCTTCTGAACCCCCTTGGGGGATGGGCGATCACTGGCTTTCCCCATGCCCAGGTTAAATACATTTGTAAGCCTTTTCTCCTGCTAACCTGCTTCCTATCAGTTCTTTTCAGCCAACCTTCAGAGAGCCAAAGGCAGCCTTCACCTTGGCCTCAACACCTTCCATGCCTTCTTCTTCTCCCCCTCCCCTGCAAAGCATTCCCCACTCCTTGGGTCCCCCACTTTCAAGCATCCCACCCTCCCTGTTATATGTCATCCTCCTCATTCTCTGCTTTTATAACCCTTTTAAAATTATAGGCCCAGCCAGGTGCAGTGATGCATGCCTGTAATCCCAGCTCTTCGGGAGGCTGAGGCAGGCAGTTCACTTGAGCTCAGGAGTCCTACACAGCTGGGGCAACATGGCGAGACCCCCATCTCTACCAAATTGCAAATATTAGCCGGGTGTGGTGGTGTGAGCCTGTATTCCCAGCTACTCAGGAGGCTGAGGTAGGAGAATGGTTTGACCCCAGGAGATGGAAGTTGTAGTGAGCCCAGATCATGACACTGCACTCCAGCCTGGGCAACAGAGCAAGATCGAGCCTAAAAAAAAAAAAAAATTAGGTGGGGCACGGTGGCTCACACCTGTAATCCCAGCACTTTGGGAGGTCGAGGCAGGTGGAACACCTGAGGTCAGGAGTTTGAGACCAGCCTGGCCAACATGGCAAAACCCCATCTCTACTAAAAATACAAAAAAATTAGCTGAGTGTGGTGGCGGGTGCCTGTAATCCTGGCTACTTGGGAGGCTGAGGCAGGAGAATCACTTCAACCTGGGAGCCAGAAGTAGCAGTGATCTGAGATCATGCCATTGCGCTCCAGCCTGGGTGATAGAGTGAGACTCTATGTCAAAAAAAAAATACATAAAAAATAAAAAATTAAAAATCAATTAAAAAAAATGCCAGCTAGTATACTTTTCCTCCCTCCCTTCCTTTTTCTGTCTCTCTCTCTTTTTTTTTTTTGAGACAGTTTCACTCTTGTCGCCCAGGCTGGAGTGCAATGGCGTGGGGATCTTGGCTCACTGCAACCTCCACCTCCTACACTCAAATGATCCTTCTGTCTTAGCCTCCTAAGTAGCTGGGATTACAGATACAAGCAACCAATCCTAATTCTTGTATTTTTCGTAGAGACAGGGTTTTGCCATGTTCTCGAGGCTGGTCTCAAAGCGAATGCTTGCCAGGCTCATTTTTTTAATTTGAATTGTGGGAAAACTGAGGCTGGATCGAATGGTCCTGGACATGCCCTGGACCAAACAACATTTAGCTGTGCAAGGCACAGTGTCAGTGTCTGGTATTGGGGTGTCCCAGTCTCAAGTCCCAAGAAAAAGACAAGGCAGACCATGAATTGTGTGTGGCTCCAACTCAGTTTTCTTCATCTGTTGCTTCACTTGCAGTGCCAGACCAGAATCACTTTGACCTAAAACTAGCTACGATAATTAACATTCAGTACGACTCACTACCTAACAAATTCAAAATGTAAGGAACTGTCTTTAGAACTTGTTCTATATAACCATGTTATTAAGGTTTGCTGTGGCTGTTCTATGCAGCTCTTTTTTTTTTTTTTTTTTCTGGCAATAGGATCTCACTCTATCGCCCAAGCTGGAGAGCAGTGGCATGATCACAGCTCACTGCAGCCTCAACCTCCTGGGCTCAAGCAATCCTCCCACCTCAGCCTCCCAAAGTGCTGGGAATACAGGCGTGCACCACTGCACCCAACTAGTTTTTGTATTTTTTGTAGAGATGGAGTGTCACTATGTTGCCCAGGCTGGTCTCCAACTCCTGGCCTCAAGCAATCCACCAACTCGGTCTCCCAAGTGCTGGGATTACAGGCGGACGCCACTGCTCCCAGCCCCAGATTTTTTTCTCATTTATATTTCCGCAAACCTCAAAAAAAAACCCCAAAGGTCCCTAGGTCAGTCACTTCCCACTAGTAAATAAGTCAGCATCTTTGCAAAGATCAAAGGAAAAGCAATTTTCCTTACCATAGAGTCTCTTACAGGAAAGAGAGCTCTGATTTTCCATATGTTCCCCAACCATGCTAGGATGTTCCTATGCCCTGATGGCATTTTTACTAACCCATTGTTCCATCCCTTTCCAGCCCTCCTTCCTGTAACATAAGTGCAGGTGGGAGTTGGGGATTCGTCCGCTAACTGGGTATAGAGAAAAACAGATGGGTATGCTATTCTCAGTAAGGGAGCTTCTGTCCTGGGAAAAATGTGGCCTCTCCTAAGGAACCCTATCCCATTGAATCACCCTGATTCACTTTTTTTTTTTTTTTTGAGATGGAGTCTTGCTCTGTTGCCTAGGCTGGAGTGCAATGGTGTGATCTCGGCTCACTGCAACCTCTGTCTCCCGGTTCTAGTGATTCTCCTGCCTCAGCCTCCCAAGTAGCTGCGACTATAGGCATACACCACCACGCCTGGCTAATTTTTTTTTTTTTTTTTTTTGAGACGGAGTCTTACTCTGTGCCAGGCTGGAGTATAGTGGCGTGATCCCGGCTCGCTGGCTCACTGTAACCTCCGCCTCCCGGGTTCAAGTGATTTTCTTGCCTCAGCCTCTCGAGTAGCTGGGACTATAGGCGCCCACCACCACACCCAGCTAATTTTTGTATTTTTAGTAGAAACAGGTTTTCACCATGTTGGCCAGTATGGTCTCGATCTCTTGACCTCGTGATCCACATGCCTTGGCCTCCCAAAGTGCTGGGATTACAGGCGTGAGCCACTGCGCCCGGCCCTAATTTTTGTGTTTTTAGTAGAGATGGGGTTTTGCCATGTTGGCCAGGCTGGTGTGGAACTCCTGGCCTTAGGTGATCTGCCCACATTGGTCTTCCAAAGTGGCGAGATTACAGGCAAGAGCCACTGTGCCCTGCCTCTCACATTTTCTCTCTTCCCAGATTTGGTTCAAGAACTTAAGAGCTAGGCCATGTGCGGTGGCTCACGCCTGTAATCCTAGCACTTTGAGAGGCCAAGGCAGGCAGATCGCTTGAACTCAAGAGTTCCAGACCACCCTGGGCAACATGGTGAGATCCCTGACTACAAAAATTCGCCAGGTGTGGTGGCATGTGTCTGTAGTCCCTGCTATTCAGGAAGCTGAGGCAGGCGGATCGCTTCAGCCTTGGGAGGTCAAGACTGCAGTGAGCTGAGATGGAGACACAGCACTCCAGCCTGAGCGACAGAGCCAGACCCTGCCTCAAGAAAACAAAACAAAACGATAACACTGGAGAGCCAGAGCAGGAACCAGTCTCCTCTCCAATCTCCAAACCTGAGAGAGACATGAGTCACACTGACGGCTTTGCCTGCTTGCGATCTCTCTATGTGTGTTGATTCTTGCGGAACAAGGCGCTTCGAGCATCTCCTCTGCCCCTACGACCGTGACCCTGTCCCTCTTCTTGTCTCCACTGCCCCCCAAGCGGGTACGTTTGCCCACCTTCTCACCTGGGACACCCTGGGCGTGGATCTCACTTGCAGCGCTAGGTGTGCTCTCAGGGTCTCCACATCCCTAACCCCTCTGCAAGGCTGGCCTCTTTACCTGCAAAGCCCCCCGCCGCGGCCTCCTCCCTCTACCATACCCCAATGCCAGGCTCACTTCCTGCCGCCTGCCTGGAACGCGCGGCTGCTCATGCATCCCCCATGCCCTCTGAAGCCCCCCCGGCGCACTCCACGCCCTCTCGCCTGACCGCTGTTTCCTCTGCCGACGTCTCCACACCCCCTGACGCCGCCACGCCCTGGACCGAGGTCTCTAGAGCTGCGCGCCCGCTGCACGTCCCTTAGGAGTTTCGGTGCGCCACGAGGCGCTGGCGCGCGTCTCCCGGCCCATCCACCCCGGGCCCGGCGACACCTTTCTTTGCCACCTGGAACCAACATCTTGGTTCCCTTTTGAGGGATCAGAACTTGTTTAATTGGAATACGGCACAATTCTGAATTTTTCTGCCGTCTCTATTCCAACTTCAGAGTTCTGCTGTCCAGCCCTGCGACAGTCTTCCGGTGCCAACGCGGCAGGTCAGTATGCATCCCCCACGATGCCCCCCGGGCCATGGGCCCCTAGTTAACAGGTTTCCCTTTCGCTCGCTGCCTGGAAGTATCGCCACCTCGCCCCGCCCAACCCCCCAGCAGACAGCTCTGCAGCCACAGCCCTTCATCCAACCAGGAAGTCCAGGGCCCATCTGGCCCGCTAGACCTCGGGAAACCACGGCGTCAGAGCACCCATTAAGAGGGGTCCAGTCCGGGCGCGGTGGTTCGCATCAGGGCACCCATTAAGAGGGGTCCAGGCTGGGCGTGGTGGTTCGCATCAGGGCACCCATTAAGAGAGGTCCAGGCTGGGCGTGGTGGTTCGCATCAGGGCACCCATTTAGAGGGGTCCAGGCCGGGCACGGTGGTTCGCATCAGGGCACCCATTAAGAGGGGTCCAGGCCGGGCACGGTGGTTCGCATCAGGGCACCCATTAAGAGGGGTCCAGGCTGGGCACGGTGGTTCGCATTAGAGCACCCATTAAGAGGGGTCCAGGCTGGGCACGGTGGTTCCCATCAGGGCGCCCATTAAGAGGGATCCAGGCCGGGCGCGGTGGTTCGCATCAGGGCGCGCATTAAGAGGGGTCCAGGCTGGGCACGGTGTTTCGCATCAGAGCACCCGTTAAGAGGGGTCCAGGCTGGGCGCGGTAGTTCGCATCGGAGCACCAGTTAAGAGGGGTGCAGGCCGGGCACGGTGGCTCTAATCCTAGCACTTTGGGAGGATCACCCGAGGTGAGGAGTTCGAGAACAGCCTGGCCAACGTGGTGAAACCCCGTCTTTACGGAAAAATACAAAATTTATCAGGGCGTGGTGGCGGGCGCCTGTAATCCCAGCTATTCGGGAGGCTGAGGTGGGAGAATCGGTTGAACGCGGGAGGCGGAGGTTGCAGTGAGCCGAGATTGTGCCGCTGCACTCCAGCCTGGGCGGCAGAGTGGGACTCCGTCTTGGGGAAAAAAAGGGTAGTCCAGGCCGGGCGTGGTGGCTCAGGCCTGCAATTCCAGCACTGTAGGAGGCCGAGGCAGGAGGATCGCTTGAGACCAGCCTGGGCAATACAGTGAGACCCCTGTGTTTGTTTGTTTGTTGAGACCCTTGTGTTAAAGCAAACTAAATATGGCCTGAGAAGGACTCCGTAATTCTATATTTGAGTCCTTGTGGATGAACTGCAATCTAACTTAATAGGTACAAAAGATTGAAAACCTAAATTAGGCCCGGCGCGGTGGCTCACGCCTGTAATCCCAGCACTTTGGGAGGCCGAGGCGCGGGAATCACCTGAGGTCGGGACTTTGAGACTAGCCTGACCAACATGGAGAAACCCCGTCTCTTCTAAAAATACGAAATTAGCCAGACGTGGTGGCTCATGCCTGTAATCCCAGCTACTCGGGAGGCCGAGGCGGGAGGATAGCTTGAACCCGGGAGGCGGAGGTTGCAGTGAGCCGAGATTGCGCCATTGCACACTCTAGCCTGGTCAACAAGAGCGGGAAACTCCGTATCAAAAAAAAAAAAAAAAAAAAAAAGGAAGGCTAACTTACGTTTTATGCGCCTGTAACCGCCACTGAGTGTTGGCCAATCCTAGCAGCCCAGCAGCTGTACTTCATCCACTCACAGGCTGCTGAGCATTCAAACTGTGTTCAAATAAGGCAAACGCTGAGCGGTAACCAATCCAGCTCTTTCTGTACCTCACTTCCGATTTCTGTATGTCACTTTCCTTTTCTTGTCCATAAATTTGTTCTGACCACGAGGCACCCCTGGAGTCCGTCTGAATCTGCCGTGACTTTCGGAGCTGCCCGATTTGCGAGAGGTTCATTGTTCAGTTGAACTCCTTTACATTTATTTATTTTGTGTATTTATTTTATTTTATTTTATTTATTTTATGTATTTTATTTTATTTTATGTATTATTTTATTTTTATTTTATTTATTTTATTTTTATTTTATTTTATTTTATTTTTATTTTATTTTATTTTATTTTTATTTTCATTTTTTTGAGATGGAGTCTCGCTCTGTGGCCCAGGCGGGAGTGCAATGGCACCATCTCTGCGCACTGCAACCTCCGCCTCCTAATTCAAGTGATTCTCCCGCCTCAGCCTTACGAGTAGCTGGTATTACAGGTGCCCACCACCACACCTGGTTAATTTTTTCTGTTTTTAGTAGACATGGGGATTCACCACGTTGGCCCGGCTGGTCTTGAACTCCTGACCTCAAGTGATCTGCCCACCTCAGCCTCCCAAAGTGCTGGGATTACAGGTGTGAGCCACTGTACCTGGCCCCCTTTAAATGTAATTCGGCTGAAGTTTTTCTTTTAACAGATGGTGTCAGAAGCGGAGTCCAGAGTAGAGCTTCTAGGAACCTTCGGGAGTGCTGAGTGAACACGCAAGGTGCCTGCGGAACACACTTGTGTCCATTGACCTCTCCGAGTGGCCGGGGATCGTGGGTAAGTTCCCTCTCGGATTTCAGAGCTCCACAGATTTGTGTTTTGAGCTCTCCGAGTTTCATTGAGCAAATATCTGATCCAAACTGGGTTTGGAAGCTGTGACAGAAACTGGACTGGTTCTGGGAACGGATCTGATGTGGTAATTAGCTGGCTTGGACCCAGTTAGAGGCCTCTTACGTGTGACTGGGTCAGAAAGAAACTGGTAGCAAATGGTAATATTGCAGGAGGTGTAAAATTTGGCTTTTAAAAATTAACAGGGATGTTTGTGTTCTACCCCTTTGTTTCATTTTTCTTGTGCACTTAGGTATTAAAAAAAAAAATTACTGGGTAAGTTAATCAAGGGAACCTGAGAGTAATGAATGCCAATATTTTAGGTAAAAATGGGATCCTTTTTTTTTTTTTTTTTTGAGATGGAGTCTCGCTTGGTCGCCCAGGCTAGAGTGCAGTGGCGCAATCTCGGCTCACTGCAAGCTCCACCTCCCAGGTTCACGCCATTCTACTGCCTCAGCCTCCCCAGTAGCTGGGACTACAGGCGCCCACCACCACGCCCGGCTAATTTTTTTTTTTTGTATTTTCAGTAGAGACGGGGTTTCACTGTGATGGCCAGGATGGTCTTGATCTCCTGACCTCGTGATCTGCCTGCCTCGGCCTCCCAAAGTGCTGGGATTACAGGCATGAGCCACCACGCCCTGCCAAAAATGGGATCCTTAAATTCTGAAAAACTGAGTTCCTTCTGGCTTATACATTAGGCACGGGAAGGAGCAAAGACTTACAGAAATGGCAAAATCTGCCTGAGCGTGGTGGCTCACGCCTGTAATCCCAGCACTTTGGGAGGCTAAGGTGGGTGGATCACCTGAGCTCAGGAGTTCGAAACCAGCCTGGCCAACATGGTGAAACCCATCTCTACTAAAAAGACAAAAATTAGTGGGGCATGGTAGCTTGTGCCTGTAGTCCCAGCTACTTATGAGGCTGAGGCACGAGAATTGCTTGAACCCAGGAGGCGGAGTTTGCAGTGAGTGGAGATTGCACCACTGTACTCCAAACTGGGTGACAGAGCGAGACTCTGTCTCAAAAAATAAAAATGGCTGGGCGCAGTGGCTCACGCCTATAATCCCAGCACTTTAGAAGGCCAAGGCAGGTGGATCACCTGAGGTCGGGAGTTTGAGACCAGCCTGGCCAACATGGTGAAACTCTGTCTCTACTAAAAATACAAAAAATTAGCCAGGTGTGGTGGCATGCACCTGTAATCCCAGCTACTTGGGAGGCTGAGGCGGGAGAATCTTGAATCCAGGAGGCTGAGGTTGCAGTGAGCCAAGGTTGCTCCATTGCACTCCAGCCTGGGAAACAAGAGCGAAACACTGTCTCGAAAATAAATAAATAAATAAATAAAAATTAAAAAATTAAAATGAGGGCTCCCAAAAGTTAAATCTGCTAATCTTTCAGCTTCGTTACTATCCTGATCCAAAGGAAGCAGACTGCAGTGCCAGTTGGCTGACTTTGGATACGTAATGGGGTCCATTTTACCTGAGTAAAGTATGGGATTGGGTTAGAGGCCCTCCCCTCAGTAAAGTCCCCCTTGGTTAAAAATGGGTTAAAGATGACAGGGCCCAGCTGGGGTCAAGTTTGAGCCTTGCGAGTTCAATATTGGGTGCTAAGCACAGTGGCCAGTGTCTGTGTTTTGTCACGTATTTTGCTTTGGCGCCATAATGAAAAAATGTTAATTGGCTTACCCCACGCAACCCCTTGGGCCACACTTGCAAAACTAAGAGGCTTTTGCTTAAGGTTCCATAAAACAGAAAAAGAATTTCCTTTATGATGCCGCAGGCTTGGCCCTCAGGACTATAGTGTGGCAAGCAGAGTCACTAGGGCCACCTGGGTAAAGGGAACCTAGAAGCCTGGCATGCTGGCAAAAGGTAAAGTATTTCTTACCAATTAGACGTGGCCTCTCTGTGCAAACTGGTTACACGAACAGTAAAAATCACTGTTTATCTCCTCTGTAATGCTTTCATTAATACAAAAAAGAATTCTGAGGCTGGTCTTAGGAAGCTGTAATAAATCTGGTGTGCTAAAAAGAATTCTGAGGTTGGTCTTAGGAAGCTGTAATAAATCTGGTATGCTTTGTGTCTTTCTGTATTCTGTCACGAAGAGGGGTACCTTCAGATAAAATGCGTGCCTAGGGCCGCATAAGCCCCCTGTTCAAGACGGCCCAGCAAACTGGTCAATCATGTCCTTGGAAGCTTAACCTCCTAATACCATGTGGCCCTGCTTTCTCTTTTCACAACGGCAGGCCAGGTTCAGGGTTCCATTCCCGGCTTACTCAGCG
The DNA here is from genome assembly GCF_029281585.2 of Gorilla gorilla gorilla. Classification (NCBI taxonomy): domain Eukaryota; kingdom Metazoa; phylum Chordata; class Mammalia; order Primates; family Hominidae; genus Gorilla; species Gorilla gorilla. Next base: position 65,586,902 of record NC_073244.2, read on the forward strand.
AGTACTTTCTGGTGTCACCTTTACCATGTGTTGATTCTCTTCCCTCTGTTTCTTATAGAACACAGAAATACTAGCTGTTTGGCCTAGCCAAGGTTGGGTAATAAAAGATTTAAAAGGACTTTTTAAAACAAGAGCTATAGTTAAAACTCAGGTACATTAAAAGTGGATATTTGGCCTGGCGTCGTGGCTCATGCCTGTAATCCCAGTACTTGGGGAGGCTGAGGCAGGCGGATCACTTGAGGTCAGGAATTCAAGACAAGCCTGGGCAACATGGCATAACTCTATCTCTACTAAAAAAAAAAAATTAGCTGGGCATGTTGGTGCACGCCTGTAATCCCAGCTATTCAGGAAGGCGGGAAAATTGCTTGAACCCGGGAGGCGGAGCTTGCAGTGAGCCAAGATTTCACCACTGCGCTCTGGCCTGGGTGACAGAGCGAGACTCCGTCTCAAAAAAAATAAATTAAATTAAATTAAAATAAAATAAAATAAAATAAATAAAATAAAATAAAAGTGTAGTTCTCGCTTCAGCAGCACATATACTAAAATTGGAATGATACAGAGAAGATTAGCATGGCCCCTGCACAAGGATGACATGCAAATTCATGAAGCGTTCCATATTTTGTGCATCCTGGCAAGATCATTTCTGTATCTGCTAACTAGCACTAAAGAAATAGTGTGAATCTAAGCAAAAACAAGTGGCACCCAAAAACAAAATTGTGGTTTTCATTTAAAAAATATAAATATTTATATAATAAAATATATATGATATATATAAAATAAAATATATATAATAAAATATACATAATATATATAAAATAAAAAAGTATATAAAATATATATACGTGTGTGTATATTCAAATTCTTTTTTTTTTTTTGAGACGGAGTTTCACTCTTGTCACCCAGGCTGGAGTCCAATGGCACGATCTCGGCTTACCGCAGCCTCCACCTCCTGGGTTCAAGTGACTCTCCTGCCTCAGCCTCCCGAGTAGTTGGAATTACAGGCACCTGCCACCATGCCCAGCTAATTTTTGTATTTTTAGTAGAGACAGGGTCTCGCCATGTAGGCCAGGCTGGTCTTGAACTCCTGACCTTGGGTGATCCACCCGCCTCAGCCTCCCAAAGTGCTGGGATTACAGGTATGAGCCACCGTGCCCGGCAATGTGTATATTCAAATTCTAACAGCCTGGGACTCCTTGGGAAAAACAGGAGGCACCAGAGATGCCATTTTGGAAAAAAACCTGTTTTCCTCATGGAACCACAGGAATTAGAAATGGATAGATTCCCCTTCAGAAATCTAAGGCTCTGTTCTTTTTGGGATTCAGGATCTGGTGTAAAAATGGGACCCTTAATTTTTGGAGACCTGTTTTGCTTTCTGCTGTGCCCACTTATTATATTGGGCCCTAGAAACTGCATGCTTTCCTGGTCCTTTTTGTCCAAGGACTCCACCCTAAAGCCAGTAATCTCAAATAAATAAACACCTAAATCAAATATTTTGAAAGAACAATAAAAACTAATGCCTTTTAGTTCACATAACTTTAGTAATCTTTGGGAAATAAAAAGTTTTAAAGATTATTGGGAAAAATGAAGACATTTAGTCTAAATTAGGCAGGTCAGATATTAGGTTTGTTCGATGCTTTAAGGTCATCAACTGCTTCTTAGGCTTTTGAAAATTGTTCAGTTTACCTACTTGGGAGCATTAGATTCTAGATAAGGCCTGGGAACATGTGGAATTAGCCATGCACTCTATCTATGCAAAGGTTATAAAGAAAAGAGATTTTTTTTTTAAGTAACAAAAACCACAGGTGGTTCTGCTCCGCCTACCCAGCACAGCAGGTGAGATGGTGCACCTTCAGTGGACTGAAGAGGCCACGGGATCCCACCTCAGCCGGATAGCACGCTGGCCTTCACCTTCATTGCGCCATGGCAGCTTTCGTGTGAGCCACTGACTCATGCACATGTTAGACTCCTTGGTCTATAAGAAAGCATCTTGTATGGTAAATTGTTGTTCTAAAGTAAAATAACTGGTTTGTTCAAAAAGGGGATGTTAAGGACAAGTCAGAAAGTCAAAGCATGTTGTAGATGGTCTGGGAAAGTCGTGAAAGGGTTCGTGAAAGGAAATTTAAGCCACCAAAAGTAAAAGTTGCTAGTTACCATTATAACATATGATTGAAACTACTGAAAAAATAGTTTTACATGGAAAGTGTGTGAGAAGAGTGAAACATGTTTTTGGTAAAATATTTTTAAAAGGCAGGAGAATGTAAATTTTCACCTAGTTGAGAGGGTTATGTGATTTTTAAATTAGATAAGAATAAGCTCACGGTTTGAACAAGTTGTGGAAGGTTTGTAAAAACTAATCTTGCAAAAAAAATTCTGTGTGCAAACATGTTGACTAAATTTAAAGGGGTATTTTCCAGTTTTCCATAAATTAAACATTGAAATGAAAGGACAAACAGGGTTTCTTTTTTTGTTTTTTTGTTGCCCAGGCTATGGGCAACTATGTAGCTAGGCATGTTGGTGCATGCCTGTAATCCCAGCTATGTAGGAAGCTGAGGCGGGAAAATTGCTTGAACCCGAGAGGCAAAGGTTGCAGTGAGCCAAGATTGCACCACTGCATTCCAGCCTGGGTGACAGAGCAAGACCCTATCTCGAAAAAAAAGAAAAAAGAAAAGCAGTAGCTCCCTGGGTGTCAGGTATCAGTGAGAATGGGAAGTCAGGTCTTCTGTGACTCCTAGGACATTCCTCTCTCTGTCTTTGGGGGTTGAATTCCTTGTTAGAACTCCATCTTGTTAAAGGGGCCTCGCACCTGCCCTTGCCTTCTGCAGCAGCCCTCCTTAATCCTCTCCAAACTTCCATCTCCAGACCACCGGATTCTCCTCATGAGTGCCCTGGGTGGACATTGGTGAAAGGTCACTGCCTTCAGGACACACCATAGGTACAGTCACCAAGGTAACCCAGTTCAAAGAAGAGCAGGATGTTCAGTATTTACAAAGGAGATCTAGCAATTGGTCCAAACCAGTCAGTGCTGGCATGCACCGTTCATCGTGCCATCAGTGGCAAGATGGAGATCTGGCAATGCATGGCTCACAGTAAGATACACGCCCTGTGCCATTCCACCCTATCATTAGAAAAGGAGTCTTCTCTTTCTTTCTTTCTTTCCTTTCTTTCTTTCTTTCTTTCTTTCTTTCTTTCTTTCTTTCTTTCTTTCCCTTTCTTTCTTTCTCTTTCTTTATTTCTTTCTTTCTTTCTTTCTTTCTTTCTTTCTTTCTTTCTTTCTTTCTTTCTTTTCTTTTCTTTTCTTTTCTTTTCTTTTTTGGAGACAGGGTCTCACTCTGTTGCCCAGGTTGTAGTGTAATGGTGCAGTCTTGGCTCACTGCAGCCTCTGCCTCCTGGGGTCAAGTGATCCTCTCACCTCAGCCTCCTGAGTGGCTGAGATCACAGATGCCAGCCACCATGCCTGGCTAATATTTTTGTTTGTTTGTGTTATGTTTTTTGAGACTGAGTCTTGCTCTGTTGCGCAGGCTGGAGTGCAATGGCGCAATCTCGGCTCACTGCAACCTCCACCTCCCTGGTACAAGCAATTCTCCTGTCTCAGCCTCTCAAGTAGCTGGGATTACAGGCGCCCGCCACTACGCCCGCCTAATTTTTGTACATTTAGTAGAGACGGGGTTTTGCCATGTTGGCCAGGAATGGCCAGACCTCAAATGATCTGCCCGCCTTGGCTTCCCAAAGCGCTGGGATTACAGGTGTGAGCCACTGCACCCAGACAATTTTTGTATTTTTTTTTTGTAGAGACAGGGTTTTGCCATGTTGCCTAGGCTGATCTCAAACTCCTGACCTCAGGTGATCACCTTCCTTGGCCTCCCAAAGTATTGGGATTACAGGTGGGAGCCACCATGTCCGGCCGCTTTTTCTTTTAAAAAAAATTTTTTTTTTGACATAACAGATAACACCACTCTCTTTTATTTTTTTATAGAGATGGGGTCTCATTATGTTGACCAGTCTGGTCTTTTTAAATTTTATTTTTTTGAGACGGAGTCTCACTCTGTTGCCCAGGCTGGAGTGTAGTGGCGGGATCTTGGCTCACTGCAGCGTCTGTACCCCAGATTCAAGCGAGTCTCCTGCCTCAGGCTTCCAAGTAGCTGGGATTACAGGCTCATGCCACATCGCTGGCTAATTTTTTTTTTTTTGTATGTTTTTAAATTTTATTTTTTAAGTAGAGACAGGGTTTCACCATGTTGGCCAGGCTGGTCCTGAACTCCTGACTTCAGGTGATCCACCCTCCCCGACCTCCCAGAGTGCTGGGATTACAGGCATGAGCCACCATAGCCAGCCTTCCTGCTATTTTTGAAGTACCTGTACCAGGCTGGTTTCTCTGGGTGAGGGGAGTGGTCAGGCAGAGGCAGGCCCCGTCATGGTAAGCAGCTAGGAGACTGCTAGAGATTGACAGGGCACTCATGAGTGTCCTGGGTGGACATTGGTGAAAGGTCACTGCCTTCAGGACACACCATAGGTACAGTCACCAAGGTAACCCAGTTCAAAGAAGAGCAGGATGTTGGGTATTTACAAAGGAGATCTAGCAATTGGTCCAAACCAGTCAGTGCTGGCATGCACCGTTCATCATGCCATCAGTGGCAAGATGGAGATCTGGCAATGCATGGGCTCACAGTAAGATACACGCCCTGAGCCATTCCGTAGACGTAGATCAAGCAATTATTACTGCAGAAATCTCTGGACGTAGATCAAGCAATTATTACTGCAGAAATCTCCGTAGACGTAGATCAAGCAATTATTACTGCAGAAATCTCCGTAGACGTAGAGCAAGCAATTATTACTGCAGAAATCTCCGTAGACGTAGATCAAGCAATTATTACTGCAGAAATCTCCGTGGACGTAGAGCAAGCAATTATTACTGCAGAAATCTCCGTAGACGTAGATCAAGCAATTATTACTGCAGAAATCTCCGTGGACGTAGATCAAGCAATTATTACTGCAGAAATCTCCGTAGATGTAGAGCAAGCAATTATTACTGCAGAAATTGCAGGAGCAGATTCTGCAGCATGTCAGATCCAAAGAAGCTTCCCTTGCAAGATGGTAACCTTGAGGACTCCAATACCACACAGAGCTGGTCTAGGTGATGGCTGACCATCCAGGCATAATAATTTGGGGAACAATTCCAGGATGGAGGTTATGTTGCTAGACTTGTTTGTCTGGGAAAGTGGTAGACAGGAAGTTCCTGTCTGCACACGTCTCCTGGCTCCAGCCCTTTCCCCTGTCCATCTGTCCTACAGACTCCGCCTCAGGCATGTTGTCTTGGAGGACGTGCAGAAAGGCAGCCATGCACTTTCTAGGTTTCGATGCCGTCTTAGAGTCACTGGTCACCAGGTCTGGGTCAAAGGGGAGTCTCTGGCTGTCAAGACTGGACTGGGAGGAATCACATCGCTTCTTCACCATCAGCTTTATCTGCTTTGCCTTTTCCGACTTCAGCTTTCTCTGCAGGGGGTATCAGTGGGGTTGACAAAGATTGACATATTTTTGTTATCCTCGTCCCTAATCTTGCCACTGACATTCTTCCGTGCCTAGGCGATGCTGGCATTCTCCACAAAGATGTGGGCCTGCATTTTCTCATAGCGAAACTGAATCAGGAGGAAGGGGCATTGCATTGACTCTGAATCAAATTCAGCAGCCACTTCTCATCTTATTTTATGCAGATCTTGAACTAGCAGCTCCCTAAGGTCCGTTCTGGCCTGTTTCCCTCTGTTCTTTTCTCTGGAGGTTTTTGGCGCTTTCTCTGTGTTAACATGGGTTTGGTCTTGTTTATGGCAAGTACCTCTCCATGGCTGGGTGCGGTGGCTCACGCCTGTAATCGCAGCACTTTGGGAGGCCAAGGCTGGTGAATCACCAGAGGTCAGTTCGAGACCAGCCTAGCCTACATGGCGAAACCCCATCTCTACTAAAAATATAAAAAAATTAGCCAGGTATGGTGGCGGGCGCCTATGGTCCCAGCTACTCAGGAGGCTGAGGCAGGAGAATCGCTTGAACCCGGGAGGCGGAGGTTGCATCGAGCTGAAATTGTGCCATTGCACTCCAGCCTGGGTGACAGAGTGAGACTCTGTTTAAAAAAAAAAAAGTAAATAAATAAATGTTGATATTATGTAGCCATGTTATGTAGTTTTGCATAGCCTTTCTCTGTCTTATAGCTATGAAAGACAATTTCCAAAACATAGCCTAGAATGGAGAATTGAAGATAAAGTGAGAACTGTTGGGCATAGTAACCTAAAAAGGGATCCCCTCTGGTGTGGAAAGATTGTTCCAATGCAAAAGGGACTGAGATCCAGAGATGGCAGTTGTTTGAGATCTGGAATCTTCAGAAGAGGTAGATCAGACTTGCTCAGGAAATAATGGGTCCTACCATCACGGAGGGTACGGATGGGGCTACAAGATGAGAGAGGCTGGATAGGAGAATATTTAAGGAAAAAAAAAGGTGGAAAAGGACCAAAGGACAGTCTGTGAGACCCCAGAGAATGCATTAAACCTGAAGAATTTCTGAACAATGACGTCTGATATTCAGGCTTCCGTTGTTTCTTTTTGTGCTGTAATCTTCCGTGTTTTCTCTGCACATAGCTCAGTAAAGCTCTATTCACCAGTTAACCTAGAGTCTGTCTTGAGATAAGCAGGGAGGGCTGTGACGGCTGCACAAGGGCGGAGTGGTTTGTAGACCTGAAAAGGAAATTGTAAGAGCTGGCAGATCTTAACCAGGAGAGGGAGCCCCTTTCCACAGCCTAGAAGCTTCTGAAGTCATTTAAATGGAACTGAATTATATGAAGTCAAATGTCAGTTGGGGAAAAAGTCAAACTTTATTATTTATTTATTTATTTGTAATTGTGTGTGTATACATATATATATAAATTATATATAAAAATTATATATATATAAAATTTTTTAAAATTATGATCTCCGTGATAGTACCAAAACAAACTTTTTTTGGAGACAGAGTCTTGCTCTGTCACCCAGGCTGGAGTGCAGTGGCGTGATCTTGGCTCACTGCAACCTCCGCCTCCCAGGTTCAAGCAATTCTCCTGCCTCAGCCTCCTGAAGAGCTGAAATTACAGGCGCGTGCCACCATGCCCGGCTAATTTTTGTATTTTTAGTAGAGATAGGGTTTCACCATGTTGGCCAGGCTGGTCTTGAACTCTTGACCTCAGGTGATCACCCACCTTGGCCTCCCAAAGTGTTGGAATTACTGGCATGAGCAACCACGCTGGCCCAAACCCTGCTTTTTACTGGAGAGATGAGGTAGCCCTAAGTTAAAAAAAAAAAAAAAAAATAGACCCTGTTTCACTTCTTTTGGATATACCCAGGGGTGACATTGCTAGATCATTCTGCAATTCCTCCTTTTTTTTTTTTTTTTTTGCTGGGGGTGGGATAGAGTCTCACTCCCAGGCTGGAGTGCAATGGTGTGATCTTGGCTCACTGCAACCTCCGCCTCCTGGGCTCAAACGACTCTCCTGCAGTGAGGAGCTGGGATTATAGGCGCCTGCCACCACACCCTGCTAATTTTTTTTTTTTTTTTTTTTGTATTTTTAGTACAGGCGGGGTTTCACCATGTTGGCCAGGCTGGTCTCGAACTCCTGACCTCGTGATCCGCCCGCTACAGCCTCTCAAAGTGCTGGGATGACAGGAATGGGCCACCGCGCCCAGTAGATCATTCTGTAATTCTGTATTTAACTTTTCCCCCCCTAAACTTAACTGAAGTGATATTTAAATTTCTGAGGAATCACCAAATCAAAGGTGACTTTTGAGACAAATACAGGAAGTGGAGGTGGTTTTCCTCATGTAGATGAAGACATTCTAAACCCAGAATTGAAAACACACATGGAATCCTTTTAAGTATCAGGATGCCTTGGTGGACAAAATGGATACATCCAACTTCTCAAGGAGCTTAATATTCAGTATTAAAGCTGAGGTGAGCTCAGGTGATTCACGCCTGTAATCCCAACATTTTGGGAGGCCGAGGCAGGCGGATCACTTGAGCCCAGGAGTTTAAGACCAGCCTGGGCAACATAGTGCCCCTCCCTCCCTCCTCCTGCCTCCCCCTCCTCCCTCCCCCCTGCCTCCGTCTCTACAAAAAATAAAAAAATTACAGACGCATGGTGTAGTCCCAGCTACTTGGCAGTCAAAGGTGGAAGGACTGTTTGAACCCAGGAGTGGGTTGAAGCTGCAGTGAGCCTTGATTGTACCAGTAAACTTTAGCTTGGGAGGCAGTTGAGACCCTGTCTCAAAAAAAAAAGAAAGGAAGAATTTCTCTCTCCCAACTTCCCTTGGTTTCTCCTCGCCCCCCGGCTAAAAAGTGATTCGGGACCTTTTAAAAAACTTCCTGCTCTCCACAAAATGGGATTATAGCCCCGAGATGATCCATAAAAGATTTTCAGGAAGAATGAAGAGTTTAGGGAGTGAAGGTTCTAAAACAGTAAATAGAGTGTCACAAAGAAATCCATTCATCTCTTTGAAGGCTGGGTATTTGGAAAAAGAGAGAAAGAAAACTTCATTCAGAGAGTGCTCGCCTGTATTTAGGAGTGTTTGGAGAGGGTGGGGCGACTATAGAATCAGGGTAAAGTTCAGTGTCTTGCAAATCAGCCCTGAAATAGCCCTGATCTCTGCAGGCCTGTCTGGTTTCCCAAACCCTCCACTAGCTTTCAAATTTGCATTAAAAAGCTTTTGGCTTGTTCATTCTGTTCTTTCTTTCTTTCCTTTCTTTTATTTATTTATTTATTTTTTTTTTGAGATGGAGTCTGGCACTGTCGCCCGGGCTGGAGTGCTGTGGTGCGATCTCCGCTCACTGCAACCTCCACCTCCCGGGTTCAAGCAATTCTCCTGCCTCAGCCTCCCGAGTAGCTGGGATTACAGGCGCCCACCGCCACACCCAGCTTATTTTTTTAATTTTTAATAGAGATGGGGTTTCTCCATGTTGGCCAGGCTGGTCTTAAACTTCTGACCTGGTGATCCACCCGCCTCAGCCTCCCAAGGTGCTGGGATTACAGGCGTGAGCCACTGCGCCAGGCCCTCATTCTGTTACTTCTTTCTTTCTTTTTTCATTAATTTAAGTTCTGGGATACACATGCGGGATGTGCAGGTTTGCTACATAGGTAAATTCATGCCGTGGTGGTTTGCTGAACCTATTGACCTAGGTATTAAGCCTCACAGCCATTAGCTATTTGTCCTGATGCCCTTCCGCCTCCTGCCCATTCTTTGTTATTTCTTCATATTCCAATTAATGTTCATTTTGAGGACCTGGCTCTGGCCAGGCAAGGTTCCAGTCTGGAGTCAAACTGAGGAAAGTATTACCTTTCACAGACACTTAGACCATGTTGGGAGGGGAGAATCATTGTCCTCCACATGCGTATGGGTGTGTTATAAACCCCAGGAAGGTAAATACTAAGCAAAGGCGTGCACAGATCATTATTGCAACTGATGATTCCACGTCAACTGTACTGTACTGTGAGTAGGTTTATAGGCTGCTGTGACAGGGGCCATCACCTGGATACGAGGGTGCTGGCTTCCTCTTGAAGAGGTGACTTTAAATTGTGAATCGAATAGATGAAAGGATATTGGCCCAGTGGAGGAACTTTGAGGGGAGGGGGTAGGGTATCCTGGTTGGGAGGATATTACATACAGAAATTAGGGAGTGGTAACAACATTGACTCTTCTAGTAATTGTCTGGGTGTGGTAACTCAGGACTGTAATCCCAGCACTTTGGGAGGCTGAGATGGGAGGATTGCTTGAGCTTGGGAGTTCCAGATCAGCCTGGGTAACACAAGGAGATCTAAAAAAAACGTAGCTGGGTGTGGTGGCTCATTCCTATAATCCCAACAACTTGACTCAGGAGGCTGAAGTGGGAGGATCCCTTAAGGTCAGGAGGTTGAGGCTGAAGTGAGCTAGCACTTTGGGAGGCCGAGGTATGTGGATTACTTGAGGCCAGGAGTTCGAGACCAGGCTGGCTAACATGGTGAAACTCCATCTCTACTAAAAATAAAAAAATTAGGCATGGTGGTGCGCGCCTGTAATCCCAGTGACTCGGGAGGCTGAGGCAGGTGAATCACTTGACCCCTGGAGGCAGAGGCTGCAGTGAGCCAAGATCATACCACTGCACTCTAGCCTGGGCAACGAGAGTGAAACTCCGTCTCAAAAAAGCAATAATAATTTTTAAAAATTTTTTTAAATAAAAAAATTAACAAATGACCCGCACATCTGGGGTGAAGTAAGACGAGGCTGGCGGCATAGCTCTGTCACCTGTGGTTAGGATTAATTAAGCTCAGCTTTAAAGGCTGGATCTTAGCCTCCTGGGTTTTAATTTTGACTTCTCCACTTCTCAGCCATGTTTTGTTTTGTTTTGTTTGCTTGAGGAGGGACAAATCAGCCCCGCATTGAGCCTGTTTCCCCCATGTGTCAACTGGGATTGATAATTACAAGATTAAATGATGCTTTTCTGTGATTTTAGCATCTGTTCAGCCCATCATTCATTTCAAGAGTATTGACTGGGCTTCAGGGTAGGTTCCATGTTAGTATTGGGGACGCCGTGGGTGGGAGGGAGACTGGGTCTCCACCCTCCTAGAGTTATAGTCTAGGCCTGCAGTTAAGCAGATTTTTGTGCAGGAATCAAACCCACTACACTACCTGTCAGAAATCAAGCCCTGTTCCAGGCACTGGGAAACTCAGAATTTAAAGGGGATGTACCAGGTCTCTGTCTTTGCGGAGCATTATCGATCAGTAGAAGAGAGAAAATAAGCAAACACCTAAGACAATTGTAATAGCAATAATGTGATATCAATAAAGTGAAACAGAGCAATAGAAATAGGGTAGATGGGCTGGGCGCGGTGGCTCACGCCTGTAATCCCAGCACTTTGGGAGGCCGAGGCGGGCAGATCACGAGGTCAGGAGATCGAGACCATCCTGGCTAACACGGTGAAACCCCGTTTCTACTAAAAATACAAAACATTAGCCGGGCGTGGTGGCAGGCGCCTGTAGTCCCAGCTACTCGGGAGGCTGAGGCAGGAGAATGGCGTGAAGCCAGGAGGCGGAGCTTGCAGTGAGCCGAGATGGTGCCACTGCACTCCAGCCTGGGCAACAGAGTGACACTGTCTCAACAAAAAAAAAAAAAAAAAAAGAAAAGAAAAGAAATAGAGTAGATGGTCTTAAGGAAACTGGGTGGAGAACATAGAGAACGTTCTGTACTTTTTGTAACTTTTCTGTAAGTCTAAATTTATTCGAAGGCCAGGCGCAGAGGCTCCTGCCTGTAATCCCAAAACGTTAGGAGGCTGAAGCAGGTAGATCACTTGAGCTCAGTAGTTGGAGACCAGCCTGGGCAAAAAAGTGAGGCTTCATCTCCACTAAAATTTTAAAAAATTAGCTGGTTTTGCTGGTGAGCACCTGCACCAGACTGGTTATCCTGGGCAGCATAGTGAGACCCTGTTTCTATAAATAAGATAAAAATCAGCTGGGTGCCAGGCGTGGTGGCTCGTGCCTGTAATCCCAGTGCTTTGGGAGGCCGAGGGAGGCGGATCACCTAAGGTCGAGAGTTTGAGACCAGCCTGACCAACATGGAGAAACCCCGTCTCTGCTAAAAGTACAAAAATTAGCTGGGCGTGGTGGCATGCCCCTGTAATTCCAGGTACTAGGGAGGCTGAGGCAGGAGAATCACTTGAACCTGGGAGGCGGAGGTTGCAGTGAGCTGAGATCACTCCACTGCCCTCCAGCCTGGCTACAGAGCAAGACTCCGTAGCGGGGTATTGCATGAATGTAATCCCAGCTACTCTGGAGGCTGAGGCAGGAGAATCACTTGAACCTGGGAGGCGGAGGTTGCAGTGAGCTGAGATCACTCCACTGCCCTCCAGCCTGGCTACAGAGCAAGACTCCGTAGCGGGGTATTGCATGCATGTAATCCCAGCTACTCTGGAGGCTGAGGCAGGAGAATCACTTGAACCTGGGGGGCGGAGGTCACAGTGAGCCAAGATCATGCTATTCCCGCCTGGGTGACAGAGTGAGACTCCCTCTCAAAAAAAAAAAAAAGAAATGCATTTACAGAAGCTAGGAAAATCAAATTCAGAGAGGAGGCTGGAGGGCAAAGAGTGGGTGTGGCCAGACTTCAATCCATTCTCCATCTGTGGGTGGTCCCTAGGGTATAAAACAGCTCCAGGGCCCCTGCCCTGCCTTTCATCCTCAGGATGGGAAGTCCTCACAGAGTTCAGTAAGTATTGGCTTCCCATGGCGTTTCTGCACTTTCCCCGTGGTCATATGAGCCTCACATTTAGGTTGTAAGACTCCCCCTAAAATCTCCAACACTGACTCCTCTCTATTTGTCGTCATGACTCCCACACCTTGATTCTCTGCCCCTAATACTCTTTTTTTTTTTTTTTTTTTTGAGACGGAGTTTCACTCTTGTTGCCCAGGCTGTAGTGCAGTGGTGTGATCTCGGCTCACTGCAACCTCTGCCTCCCGGGTTCAAGCAATTCTCCTGCCTCAGCCTCTCGAGTAGCTGGGATTACAGGCATGCACCACCATGCCCAGTTGATTGTTTTTGTATTTTTAGTAGAGGTGGGGTTTCACCATGTTGGCTAGGTCTCAGACTCCAAGCCTTGAGTGATCCGCCCTCCTCAGCCTCCCAAAATGCTGGGTTTACAGGTGTGAGCCACCATTCCTGGACTGCATTATTGATTTGTAAAAATTTTTGGATTTTGTTCAATTAGTGATTGAGTCTCACTGTGTTGCCCAGATGGGGTTGTCTCCCAGGCTGGAGTGCAGTGGTGAGATCGTGACTCACAGTTGCCTCAACCTCCCTCACCCCAGCGTCCCGTGTAGTTGGGATGGCAGGCATGCAGGACCATGCTCAGCTATTTTTTTTTTTTTTTGTAGGGTTGGGGTCTCCCACCATTGTCTAGGCTGGTCATCAACACCTGGGCACAAACATCCTCTCACCCCAGCCTCTGAGCCACTGCACCCAGTACATTTTAGGTTCATTTTATTTTTTATTTAGGTGTCCACAAAGGCAGCTTTTTCCTTTTCTTTATTTTTTAAAGAGACAGGGTCTCACTCTGTTGCCCAGGGTGGAGTGCAGTGGCCAGATCTTGGCTCTCTGCAACCTCCGCCTTCCAGACTCAAGTGATCCACCTTCGTCTCCTGAGTAGCTGGGACTATAGGTGTGCACAAACACACCCAGCTGAGTTTTAAATCTTTTGTAGAGAAGGGGGCCTCAGTATGTTTCCCAGGCTGGTTTTGAAGTCCTGTGCTCAAGCAATCCTTCTGCCTTGGCTTCCCAAACTGCTAGGATTACAGGTGAGCCACCACACCGGGCCTGTCCACGTAATTTAAAAGGTGCTGGACGTGTGCGGTGGCTCACGTCTGTAATCCCAGCACTTTGGGAGGCTGAGGTGGGCGGATCACCAGGTCAGCAGTCTGAGACCAGCCTGGCCAATATGGTGAAACCCTGTCTCTACTAAAAATACAAAAATTAGCCAGGTGTGGTGGCAGGCGCCTGTAATCCCAGCTTCTCAGGAGGCTGAGGCAGGAGAATTGCTTGAACCCAGGAGGCGGAGGCTGCAGTGAGGTGATGGTCGTGCCATGGGACTCCAGCCTGGGCGACAGAGCAAGACTAAGAAAAAAAAAAAAAAAGAAAAAGAAAACAGAAAGTAATTTAAAAGGTGTTATTCAGGAAGGTGTTATTCAGGCTGGGGACTCCGAAAGTGCTGGGATTACAGGCATGAGCCCCAGGGCAGGCCTAGGATTTGCATTACAAGGCTCTGCATTGTTCCTGAGAACTGGAGAGAATGCTCAATCTACCTTTCACTATTGAGCAAAATTCAGAAGTCAGTTTTAAATCTCTTATCTTCTGCATAGAGGATGTGCCTGCAGTTTCCAGGTACTGGACAATGCAGGGAGGGTACTTCTCAGTCTGTGGCACTCAGCCTTGGGGGCACTTTCTGGTGTCAGAATGAAAGTGCTGTCATAGCTGAGGTCCAATGACTGAGGCGAGCACCGAAAAAACACCATGGGGCGGGGAGGGGGGACGGGGGGCTCCAGGAGCCACTGCAGGTAAAAGCTAAACCGTGTGCTTGTTCTGCGCCATAAACTGGACTTCAGTCCAGCTTTAAGGAAATGACCAGGGTCTCTGGGTTGTGAGGCTGGGTTCCGTAGCAGCTATAATGCTTGGATTCAGGGATAGCCTGGGTCACACTGTTGCCAGAAAAGAGGCAACCAATCCAGACCCCAAAAGCGGGTTCTTGGATCTCTTGCTGGAAAGAATTTCGAGGCAAGTCACAACACAACGAAAGAAGCAAGCTGAGGCCTGGGCTCAATCCTCCTGCTTCGTCCTCCCAAAGTGCTGGGATTACACGCATGATCCCCTGTGCCCTGCCAATATTTGGTAATTATAACTGGTGGTCAGCTTACAATGTGGCTATTTCCAGACCATAAGTACCAACTTTATAGGTGCCTTGTGAGTGAGTGCCTTGCTACTTCAAGCAGTTACTCTCGTGTGTTATTAAACCAGAGGCCTGCTAAGCCTCTGTGCCTAGTAAAGATTACAATTTGGAATGTCAGCCCCCAGCTGTCCTGTGTGATTGGCAGGTTAGGTCCTTGTTGAACCAGAAGCAACTGGCCAGTCATACGGATGCAACTTTCGGGCCAGTAGAAAATTTCTATGTCAACCTGGAGACATAGGGATTATACCTTTCTGAATACCCTATTAGTAAATAAATAGTATTTATTTATAAATTATTTATAATAGTATTTATCTGAATATATCCCAAGCAGCCCAAGTGTGTTCCAGACATAACATTTTTATTTACATTTAAATATCACTAAGATTAGAGATACACATCTAACTCAGGTTTTCAACTAGTCTTACCATTGAAAGAACTACTGTGGCAGGACGCAGTGGCTCACGCCTATTATCCCAGCACTTTGGGAGGCCGAGGAGGGCGGATCACAAGGTCAGGAGTTCGAGACCAGCCTGGCCAGCATGGTGAAACCCCATCTCTACTAAAAATACAAAAAATTAGCTGGGCATGGTGGCACGCTTGTAGTCCCAGCTACTCGGTAGGCTGAGGCAGGAGAATTGCTTGAACCCGGCAGACGGAGGTTGCAGTGAGCCGAGATCGCGCCACTGAACTCCAGTCTGGGCAACAGAGCAAGACGCTTGTCTTAAAAAAAAAAGAGAGAGAGAAAGAACTACTTGTTATCTGTAAGCCATGCTGGTTTAGCCAAAATGCTGCAGTTGTGTATGGCCAGGGGTGTTGAGGCTGCAGCGAGCCCCTGGCTGTGCTGCTGCTCTGCAGACTGGGAGACAGAGCAAGAACCTGTCTCAAAAAAACAAAAAGTTAGTGAGACAGACATGCCGTTCTGTTACTTTTCCCCTTGCTGGTTCAAAGCTAGGTAGTTGCCAATTAAATGTAATCTTGTAGAGGAAAAATATTTTCCATTTTTTGAGACAGGATCTCACTCTGTTGCCCAGCCTGGAGTGCAGGTATGGGAGCTCACAGCAACCTCCACCTCCTGGGTTTAAGCAATTCTTCTGCATCAGTCTCCCGAGTAGCTGAGACTACACCTGTGCCCAGAGGGCAGTGGCCAGATCTTGGCTCTCTGCAACCTCTGCCTTACAGATTCAAGTGAGCCACCTCCGCCTCCTGAGTAGCTGGGACTATAAGTATGTACCACCATACCCAGTTAATTTTTGCATTTTTTGTAGATAAGGGGTCTAAGTATGTTTCCCAGGCTGGTTTCGAAGTCCTGTGCTCAAGCAATCCTCATGCCTTGGCCTCCCAAACTGCTAGGATTACAGGCGAGCCACCACACCGTGCCTGTCCACCTAATTTAAAAGGTGTCATTCAGGAAGGTGTTATTCAAGCTGGGGACTCCCAAAGTGCTGGGATTACAGGCATGAGCCACCTGGCAGGCCTAGGATTTGCATTACAAGGCTCTGCATTGTTCCTGAGAACTGGAGAGAATGCTCAATCTACCTTTCGCTATTGAGCAATATTCAGAAGTCAGTTTTAAATCTCTTATCTTCTGCATAGAGGATGTGCCTGCAGTTTCCAGGTACTGGACAATACAGGGAGGGTACTTCTCAGTCTGTGGTACTCAGCCTTGAGGGCACTTTCTGGTGCCAGAATGAAAGTGCTGTCATAGTTGAGGTCCAATGACTGAGGCCAGCACCGAACAAACACCATGGCGGGGAGGGGGGGCAGGGGGCTCCAGGAGCCACTGCAGGTAAAAGCTAAACCGTGGTGCTTGTTCTGCGCCATAAACTGGACTTCAGTCCAGCTTTAAGGAAATGACCAGGGTCTCTGGGTTGTGAGGCCGGGTTCCGTAGCAGCTATAATGCTTGGATTCAGGGATAGCCTGGGTCACACCGTTGCCAGAGAAGAGGCAACCAATCCAGACCCCAAAAGCGGGTTCTTGGGTCTCTTGCTGGAAAGAATTTCGAGGCAAGTCACGGAACACAGCGAAAGAAGCAAGCTGAGGCCGGGCGCGGTGGCTCACGCCTGTAATCCCAGCACTTTGGGTGGCTGAGGTGGATGGATCACCTGAGATCACTATTTTTCTTTTTATTTTTTGAGATGGAGTTTCGCTCTTGTTGCCCAGGCTAGAGTGCAATGGCACGATCTCGGCTCACAGCAAACTCTGCCTCCCGGGTTCAAGCCATTCTCCTGCCTCAGCCTCCGGAGTAGCTGGGATTACTGGCATGTGCCACCACGCCCAGCTAATTTTGTATTTTTAGTAGAGACGGGGTTTCTCCATGTTGGTCAGGCTGGTCTCCAACTCCCGACCTCAGGTGATCCGCCCGTCTCGGCCTCACAAAGTGCTAGGATTACAGGCGTGAGCCACCGCACCCAGCCTGTTTTCTGCATTTTTAGTAAAGACAGAGTTTCACTATGTTGGCCAGGCTGGTCTCAAACTCCCGACCTTGTGATCTGCCCGCCTCGGATTCCCAAAGTGCTGGGATTACAGGCGTGAGCCACCGCGCCCGGCCTTATTTTTCTTTATTTTTTGACAGGATCCCACTCTATTGCCCAGCCTGGAGTGCAGTGCAGTGATCTCAGCTCACTGCAACCTCTGCCTCCCGGGTTCAAGCAATTCTCCTGCATCAGCCGCCCAAGTAGCTGAGATTACAGCCGTGCCTGGCTTATGTTTTGTGTTTTTAGTGGAGATGGGGTGCCACCATGTTGGCCAGGCTGGTCTTAAACTCCTGACCTCAGTTGATCCTCCCACCTCAGTCTCCCAAAGTGCTGGGATTACAGGTGTGAGCCACCGCGCCCAGCAAGCATAAGATTTTTTTGACACATGGAGGATCACTTGCTGGATGTGCACTGAGAAGCAATGTACCCATTTCCCAGCCACACTCTCCCAAAGGCTTTTACAGGCGCTGTCCCCGTGAGGTGGTAGAACAGAATGTCAGAATTCAACACATTCCAACACTGTCTTCTGTTGAGCTGTAGGAGGACTGCCTGTGGAGGGACATGGGTTCTATGCTACCTTGCAAGTTTTCCCTGGGGCTTGTGATCATTGTCTGCTTGGTGACATGCAATCTGGGAGTGCTTTCTGGAGTCTGATAAGAACATACTGGCACATTGCCTGTGACGTGTGGGACCCGGGCATTTTCAGTGCTGAGGTGAGTCCTTGATTGTAACTGATGGGGACTGGTATCTTAACTCCAGGTTACTGAAGACTAGGAATTTCTTGCCTTACAGTAAAATTGCAAAGAAGAGTAGCGTAAGAGGTAGATCAGAAGACTGCAGAATAGATTAACAAATGAATGCCCAAATGCCCAATGCTAAACTTGGATTTGCATCAAGAAGACAGATATTGGTCGGGCGCGGTGGCTCACACCTGTAATCCCAGCACTTTGGGAGGCTGAGGCGGGTGGATCACGAGGTCAGGAGATCGAGATCATCCTGGCTAACACGGTGAAACCCCGTCTCTACTAAAAAAATACAAAAAAATTAGCCAGGCGTGGTGGCAGGCGCCTGTAGTCCCAGCTGCTGGGGAGGCTGAGGCAGGAGAATGGCATGAACCCAGGAGGCGGAGCTTGTAGTGAGCCGACATCGTGCCACTGCACTTCACCCTGGGCGACAGAGCCAGACTGTGTCTCAAAAAAAAAAAAAAAAAAAAAGGACAGGTATTAGGATAGTTTTGAAGCCCACTTGCTCCTATCATGGCATTGAAGCATCAGTTTGCTGCCAATCACTCATTCTTCTGTGTTCATAGACAGGACTGTGGATATGTACACTTGGATTCTTTCACAGGTAATGCTGAGAAATTTAAAACCAAAAACGGCCGGGTGCCGTGGCTCACGTCTGTAATCCCAGCACTTTGGGAGGCTGAGGTGGGCGGATTACAAGGTCAGGAGTTCGAGAGCAGCCTGGCCAATATGGTGAAACCCCATCTCCACTAAAAATACAAAAATTAGCCTGGCATAGTGGCGGGCGCCTGAAGTCCCAGCTACTCAGGAGACTGAGTAGAGGAGGAGAATGGCTTGAACGTGGGGTGCAGAGGTTGCAGTGAGCTGAGATCGCACCGCTGCACTCCAGCCTGGGCAACAAGAGTGAAACTCTGTCTCAAAAAAAAAAAAAAAAAGTGAACTTAAAGTGTATGATTAGAGTGTGTGATTGGTTCTGACTGGATGTGTAACATGTGCGTAGCCTTCTCATAAATCAAAGGTTTTTATGTGAAACCTACCACTAGTGATGTAACTGAATTTGTGTAAATGCTGGTGTGTCTGCCTTTTCCTAGCAACTCCCTGGGCAGCCTGAGGATTCTTTGAGGTTATTTTTTTTCAAGATCTGGCTGGGAGCTTTTGCATGAGTGCTGTGTGAACGTCCTCCGTCTGCAGTGTGAGGACAGCGAACCCTAGTGTGAGTTAACCACGTAGGAAGAGTTTGAAGTCAGACATGACATTCAGACTGAGGTCCTCAAAACTGAGGGGCATTTTCTGTGGTTTGAAAGGAAAGTGCACCCAGTTTTGGGGATGTCAATTGTGAATACTCATCATAACCCATCCCCAGTCCCCCATCGCATTGCACCACATGGATGCACCCAGTGGACTGGCCTTTGCTTTTCTATTGTTTCTTTTTCTCTCCACTGCAATCAGCTTTCTCACATTGAATGCATTCCATTTTCTAAGCTCTCTCCTAGGCAAAAATCCCTCTAAAGCAAAGCAAAAATGTCTGTTATGCAACATTGTTCTGAGACCCCAGGAATTGCAGTTAACTTGGCTCCTTAGTATGTGCTTCCTAAGGCAGGTGGGGTGGCTCACGCCTGTAATCCCAGCACTTTGGGAGGCGGGCGAGGCACTTGAAACCCTGTCTCTACTAAAAATACAAAAATTAGCTGGACATGGTGGCATGTGCCTGTAATCCCAGCTACTTGGGAGGTGCAGACAGGAGAATCGCTTGAACCCAGGAGGCAGAGGTTGCAACGAGCCAAGATAATGCCACTGTACTCCAACCTCGGTGACAGAGCGAGACTCAAAAAAAAAAAAAGTGCTTCCTGAGAAGGTTTCCTTTCCCTCCTGCCCCCCATACCAGTCCATCTATTTAGTAGATGTCCTGGTTTCTACCCAGGATATCATGGACCAGGGTTTCTGTCTTCCAGCCTTGAGTACAATGGTGTGACTACAGCTCACTGCAGTCTCAACCTCCTGGGCTCAAGTGATCATCCTGCCTCAGCCTCCAAGTAGCTGGTATTACAGATGCACGTGCCCCCATTCCCAGAGGTTCTTAAATATATGACAAAAACCCAGAAGCTTGGCTGAAGCAGCTTGTTGGGGCCCACCCACAGATTTTGTTTGGTGCCATAGACCTGGGTTGGGATCTAGGGAGCCATTTTTCTTGGTCTCAATGTAAATGTGTAAGCATTTTCTTTTTTTCTTTCTGTTTTTTTTTGAGACAGAGTTTCGCTCTTGTTGCCTAAACTGGAGTGCGATGGCACAATCTTGGCTCACTGCAACCTCTGCCTCCTGGGTTCAAGTGATTCTCCTGCCTCAGCCTCCCAAGTAGCTGGGATTACAGGTGTGCACCACCATGCCCGGCTAATTTTTTGTTATTTTTTAATTTTTTTTATTTTTTGAGACGGAGTCTTGCTCTGTCGCCCAGGCTGGAGTGCAGTGGTGTGATCTCGGATCACTGCAAGCTCCGCCTCCTTGATTCGTGCCATTCTCCTGCCTCAGCCTCCCGACTAGCTGGGACTACAGGTGCCCGCCACCACGCCCAGCTGATTTTTTTGTATTTTTAGTAGAGACGGGGTTTCACTGTGTTAGCCAGGGTGGTCTCGGTCTCCTGATCTCGTGATCTGCCTGCCTCGGCCTCCCAAAGTGCTGGGGTTACAGGCTTGAGCCACTGCCCCTGGCCAAGTTTTTGTATTTTTAGTAGAAATGGGGTTTCACCATGTTTCCTGCCTATCTATCTGTGTATTTAGACAGGGTCTCACTATGTTGCCCAGGTTGGTCTCAAACTCCAGGACTCAAGCAATCCTCCTGCCTCCACCTCCCAGAGTGCTGGGACTACAGGCTTGAGCCATCCTGCCTGACCATTTGAGAGTTTTTTTTTTTGAGATGGAGTCTCTCTCTGTCACCCATGCTGTAGCGCAGTAGTGCGATCTTGGCTCACTGCGACCTCTGCCTCCCGGGTTCAAGCAATTCTCCTGCCTCAGCATCCCCAGTAGCTGGGATTACAGGCGCCTGCCACTACACCCAGCTAATTTTTGTATTTTTAGTAGAGACAGGGTTTCACCATGTTGGCCAGGCTGGTCTCGAACTCCTGACCTCAGGTGGTCTGCCCACCTCCGCCTCGCAAAGTGCTAGGATAAGAGGCGTGAGCCACCGTGCCTGTCTTCAACAATGATTTCTAATTGCATTTTATGGTGGTGATTGAACATAAAGTACTTCAGTCCTTCTCCGTTGTATGCCTCGTGTATTATGTGTCTCATAACGTCTGTCCCGTCCTATGCTACATGTGCATTTGAATGTTGGGGAGGGTTCAGTAGATGTCCATTGAGTTGGTTTGCAAACTTATTTGGAACTTCTACTTACTTCTGCCTAATTCTGCTTATTATTGAGAGTGGACTGCTCTGGGATGCCTTTTGTTTGTACTGTGATTTCAGATGGACCCTGAGAATGCTCAAGCCCCAAACCCTCCTTGGGAAGTGAAGCTCAGGCTGTGATTTCAAGCCAGGGGGCGTTTTTCTATAACTGGATGAAAAGCACCTCCAGGGCTTGAAGCTCACAGTTTGAGAGCAGTCGTCTAAGGAAGTTGATGGCAATGTTAATAGTTTTTTAAACAAGCATGAAATCAGATTCCTGTGTTTACTTCTGGATGCTGTTGATCCAAGAAATGTACTTAGAAAATTCATTTTAACAGAAATAGTCATAAGCATCTTGGTAATTTCATGAAGCTACAGTGAGTAAATTGCCTGAGAATTTCCCTGCCTGAAAGGTCTTCAGGAGTGTAATTTTTTTTTAATATAGCTTATTTAATACAAATAGAGATGAGGTCTCACTCTTGCCTAGACTGGTGTGCAGTGTCATGTTCACAGCTCACTGCAGCCTCTCAACCTCCGGGGCTCAAGCATCCTCCTGCCTCAGCCTCCCAAAGTGCTGGAATTACAGGTGTCAGCCACCACTCCCTACTCATACTTGTATATTTCTCTTCAAATTCTGTTGAGGTTTTATGGCCTAGCCTGTGGTCTATCGTGGAGAATATTTGTGTGCATGACAATGTGTGTGTGTATATATATATATACATATATATATATATGTATATATATATACATATATGTGTATATATATATATATATTTTTTTTTTTTTTGAGATGGAGTTTCACTCTTGTTGCCCCAGCTGGAGTACAGTGGCATGATCTCAGCTCACTGCAACCTCCGCCTCCCGGGTTCAAGCGATTTTCCTGCCTCAGCCTCCCGAGTAGCTGGGATTACCTTCCACCACACCCGGCTAATTTTTGTATTTTTAGTAGAGGTGGGGTTTTGCCATATTGACCAAGGTGGTCTTGAACTCCTGACCTCAGGAGTCCCGCCTCGGCCTCTCAAAGTGCTGAGATTACAGGCGTGAGCTACCCTGCCCAGGCTGACCATGTATATTCCTAATTTTTGTACTTTTTTTTTTTTGAGATGGAGATTCACTCTTGTGGCCCAAGCTGGAGTGCAATGGCGTGATCTCGGCTCACTGCAACCTCTGCCTCCTGGGTTCAAGCAGTTCTCATGCCTCGGCCTCCCAAGTAGCTGGGATTACAGGTGTGCACCACCACGCCTGACTGACAATGTATATTCTTAAACAGTTCAGATTCCATTTTGGATTCTCCCATCAGGACTGTATGTTCGTGTGCTGGAACTTAGGTGAACACTTGGCTCAAAATTCATTGCTGTTCTCTATAAATCTAGCCAGTTCTCTTGGTTAAATTTAAGGTGTGTATAGTAGTCACTGCTTTTTCTTTCGGGGGACAAAACTCAGGAGGATTGCTTCTTGATTCCTAAGGGCAACCGAGATGTTCATTTAATGGGCTTATAATTTGGGATTCCAGAACACATGCAAACAGGGCAAATGAATGTTTGGCTGTATCTTTATTTTTGTGTTCATTTCAGCCTGGTCAAGGTTTTAGAATCCAAGGAAACCAATAAACACCCAGAGTGCTGGAGCAAGACTGTCTCCTGCTGTGACAGCCTGCTCAACCCAGGCTGGAATGCAGTTGCCCTTCAGACCTAGAACTCCTGGGATGAACTGGTCCTCTATGCCTCAGCCTGCTGAGTAGCTGGGACTATAATATAGGGGTGTGCCGCCATATTTGGTAGATTTTTCAATTTTTTGTAGAGATGGGTCCTCACCCTGGCCAGGATGGTCTCAACTCCTGAGCTCAAGCAATCCTACAGGTGTGAGCCACCGTGCCCATTTTAAAGATAGTTGACATGATCAAGCATAGTGGGGCACACAGCCCCAGCTACTGCAGAGGCTGGGGTGGGAGGTTCCCTTGATTTCAATGCTATACTGTGCACTAATGACACCTTTGAATAGCCGTTGCACTCCAGCCTGGGCCAACATAGCAAGATCCCATCTCTTAAAAAAATACATTACATGGCACCTGGTTCCAGAGACACCATTTGTGTTGGTCAAACAATGGCCTCCTATAAATTTAGTTTAATGAATCCAAACCATGTTTCCTTCATTAAGAGAGTAAATAAGCCTCCAAGTCTATCCAGTCTTTTTGAGACAGAGCTTGGCTCTCCTCACTCAGGCTAGAGTGCAATGGTGCAATCTCAGCTCACTGCAACCTCTGCCTCCTGAGTTCAAGGAGTTCTCTCACCTCAGCCTCCCAAGTAGCTAGAATGACAGGCGCCTGCCACCATGACCGGCTAATTTTTGTGTTTTTACTAGAGATGGGGTTTCACCATGTCTGTCAGGCTGGTCTCAAACTCCTGACCTCCGTGATCCACCCACCTCAGCCTCCCAAAGTGTCAGGATTACAGACGAGAGCCACCACGTCCGGCCTATCCAGTCTTGTTCTGCAGTCCCCAGTGGGGATTTTTTTTTCCTGTTCATTTGTCTTTTTATTTTAATCTACTTGTCCCTGACACTGAAAATTTTTCCTTCCTAACAACTTACCATCATTTCTCAGAATAGACCTGCTTCCTCTGTGAGAAGCTTATAGTTGATTCAACCCTCAACCACTAATGCCAACCCTAGTGAGTTCTTTTGACTACAGCTGGACTGGACCATTTATCCTGTTTCCTGTGGGTAATGGCTCCAATGTACCATTCCAACAGGCAAAACCTCGCCTCTAAATACAGGTTGCTTGGCAAGATCTAAAATGTTTGCTGTGCCCAATATAAACTATTGTAAAGAAAATCAATCTCAATCACAGTGACAAATGTCACATGAGACAAAACCACAGATATTTTCACAAAAATAGGGTCCTTTAGAACCCTAGAAGGGTTTCTCTAGTAACAGGTGGGATGTTCAGCAGCTCTTGTTGCCACAGTGAGCAATGCCTGTTCATCCAGCCCTTAACACCTCCTACTCCGTGGAAGTTATGCCTGCACTGCTTTATAGAACACCTCTTGGGTTGAGGTAGAGTTGGAGGGGACCTCAGTGTCCCTTGCTGATGGGATGTGCACTGCTTAGCAAGAGCACGGAGGTGGAGTGCATGGGCTCTGAGTTTTTATTGGGTAAATGCAGCCGAAATGTAGTGTGCATGAACGGGTCAAAAAATTGCACATTTGATTTAATTTTTAAATTTTAGAGATGGAGATCTCACTGTGTCACCCCGACTAAACTGGGCTATGCTCCTATGCGTACCCTAGTAGCTGGGACTTCAGGTGAATATTAACCCATGCATAGGCAAGGAGAGAGGAAGGCTCTGACAGTCTGATCTCCCCTCACTGCAACCTCCACCTCCTGGGTTCAAGCAATTCTGTTTTTATTCATTCAGTCTCTCTGTGTCTCCCAGGCTGGAGTCCAGTGGCACAATCTTGGCTCACTGCAACCTCAGCCTCATGAGTAGCTGGGATTACAGGTGCATGCCACCACGCCTGTCTAATTTTTATATTTTTGTAGATACTGGGTTTAACCATGTTGGCCAGGATCCACCCACCATGGCCTGCCAAAGTGTCAGGATTGCAGGAGTGAGCCTCCATGCCCAGCCCTGCCTCCGACCTTTCTGAAATGAGGAAATGATCTTTTGAAATAGACTCTGAAATGTGAATGTTTAGCATATTTGCAAGAACACCACTCTAGTTTTAGAAGATTTTCATCAGTCCACTCTTATACCCATTTGCAGTCAGTTCCCACCCCACTCATCTACCCAGACTCTGGCAACCCACTCCGCATCTCTCTAGCTCTGGATCTGCCTCTTGTGGGCATGTCACATAGATCAGTTTTGAATAGGTGGCCTGTTGTGACCACTGTAATTGAGGATAATGGGTTGGTTCTGGTTGTCTGCAGTGTGAATCTTACCACTGAAGGGTGGTCCCTGGAGGGAAGCAGGAGGCTGGGAGAACTGGGCAGAACATCCTTTGGGAATGGGGTGGGGCGGGCAGACCCTGATGTCTGGGAAGCTCACAAGGGTGGAAGACCCCATCTTCCTCCCTGAGAACTGCAAAGTGACCCTCCTGGGGCACTGGAAGGAGTGAAGGCCTCTGGACTGGGAACGTCAGGGCACTGCACCGATGCAGGCAGGATGAGCCGAGGGGAAAGGAGAGCCAGGCATCACTGGCTGGGGACATTTTGGGTTTGATCTGGATGGAGCAGGTGTCTTCTGGAGAGAGAGCCCCTGGGATTTTCACTCTGCTCCCCGGCTGTCTTAGTCATGGAATCTGACAACAGAGACTCCTGCCCAGGGCCACTTCATTTGGTTTCTGGAGCCCAGTGGTCCTTCCTGCCTGGACTCGGGATCTTTTGGGGAAGTTTGGGATCTGGCAGGGCGTCTGCATAATCCATAGAAATCCCTGAGAGTCACTTCCCTTGGCTGACATCTCCATGTTCCTACCCATTATCTTCCAAAGTAGACCCTTAACTGAATTACCAAAGGGGGCTTCCCAGAGCAGGGAAACCCGGTTAACTTTGTATTTCAGGTCAACAGTATACTTGAGATGTACTTGAACTAGAAATGATTGGTTGTTTAGGTGTGGGCATTTGTTTTTCCTAACTTAGTCTCCAAGAAAAAAAAAATTATTGAGGTTTTACAGCCTAGCCTGTGGTCTATCCTGAAGAATGTTCGTGTGTGTGACAATGTACATTCTTTCTTCCCCCCCGCTCTGTCAAATCTTACTGAGAGCTTTTACGGCCTAGCCTGTGGTCTGTCCTGGAGGGTATTTGTGTGTACAACAATGTATATTCTTAAACATTATCTTAGATTCCATTTTGGATGTTCCCATCAGGACTGTATGTCCCTGTGCTGGAACTCAAGTGAACACTGGCTCAAAATCCTTAGAAATCCAGCCCAATTCTCTTGGTTAAAGATAAGGTATGTGTAGTAGGCATTGCTTTTTCTCTTTGGGGACAAAACTCAGCAGGATTGCCCCTTGATGAGCAAGGGTAACCTGCTGAGCCTTTGAAGCGAGGAACTGCAGATGGTCCTTTCAGGGGTTTATGTTCTGGATTCCATAAAACATGCAAACAGGGGCAATGAATGCACCTTTTTTATTTTTATTTTTATTTTTTTTGAAATGGAGTCTTACTCTTGCCAGTCTGGAGTGCAGTGGCACGATCTCGGCTCACTGCAACTTCTGCCTCCTGGTTCAAGTAATTCCCCTGCCTCAGCCTCCCGAGTAGCTGGGACTACAGGTACATGCCACCACAAGCGGCAAATGGTTGTATTTTTAGTAGAGACGGAGTTTCACCATGTTGTCCAGGATGGTCGTGGTCTCTTGACCAGCCTCCCAAAGTGTTGGGATTCCAGGCGTGAGCCACCGTGCCTGGCCAATGAATGCATCTTTATTTTTGTGTTCATTTTAATCTGGTAAGGAAAATTCCAACCAAAAACCCAGAGTTTTGGAGCGAGAAGATCTCATGCAGTCATTCTCCAAAAGAAAGCACTTTCTGTTGTCTGAAAGCAGAGTGCCTTCTTTTGGAGCGTTACTGTTTGAGAAAAACCACGTTGAAGTTGATGGTGATCTTGGTAACACATTTGCAGAGCGTGCTTATCATCAGACTTGCATGATGTTGGGGTTCTGTTTTTGTTTAGTTTTTTTGCAACACAGGGTCTCTTGCCCAGGCTGGAGTGCGGTGACACTTCCAACCTAGACCTCTTGGGCTCAGTTGGTCCCCGCCCCCACCCCCCCCCCTTTTTTTTCTCTTGAGACAGTCTCTCTCTGTGGCCCAGGCTGGAGTGCAGTGGTACGTTCTCTGCTCACTGCAACCTCTGCCTCCCGAGTAGCTGGTATTACAGGCACATGCCACCACGCCTGGCTAATTTTTGTATTTTTAGCAGAGATGGAGTTTCATCATGATGGCCAGGTTAGTCTTGAACTCCTGACCTTAGGTGATCCGCCTGCCTCGGCCTCGCAAAGTGCTGGGATTACAGGCATGAGCCACTGTGCCTGGCCCACAACGTATATTCTTAAATATCATCTTAGATTCCATTTTGGTTGCTCCCATCGGGACTGTGTGTTTCTGTGCTGGAACTCAAGTGAACACATAGCTCAAAATCCGTTGCTGTTCTCTAGAAATCCAGCCCAATTCTCTTGGTTAAATATAAGGTATGTGTGGTAGGCTTTGCTTTTTCTCTTTGGAGACAATACTCAGGAGGATTGCCCCTTCATGAACAAGGCTAACCTGCTGAGCCTTTGAAGCAAGGAACTGGAGATGGTCCTTTTAGGGGTTTATGTTCTGGATTCCAGAAAACATGCAAACAGGGACAATGAATGCATCTTTATTTTTGTGTCCATTTTAACCTGGTAAGGAAAATTCCAACCAAAAACCCAGAGTTTTGGAGCGAGAAGATCTCATGCAGTCATTCTCCAAAAGGGAGCACTTTCTGTTGTCTGAAAGAAAACAAAGTGCCTCCTTTTAGAGTGTTACTGTTTGAGAAAAACCACCTTGAAGTTGATGCTGATCTTGGTAACACATTTGCAGAGCATGCTTATCATCAGACTTGCATGGTTCTGTTTTTGTTTAGTTTTTTTGCAACACAGGGTTTCTGTTGCCCAGGCGGGAGTACGGTGGCACTTCCAACCTAGACCTCTTGGGCTAGTTGGTCCCCCCCACTTTTTTTTTTGTTGTTCTTGAGACAGAGTCTCACTATGTGGACCAGGCGGGCAGGCAGTGACACATTCTCTGCTCACTGCAACCTCTACCTCCCGAGTAGCTGGTATTATAGGCACGTGCCACCACGCCTGGCTAATTTTTGTATTTTTAGCAGAGATGGAGTTTCACCACATTGGCCAGGTTAGTCTTGAACTCCTGACCTCAGGTGATCTGCCCGCCTCTGCTTTCCAAAGTGGTGGGATTACAGACATGAGCCACCCTGCTCGGACTCCAGGTTTTTTTTTTTTTTTAATTATTATTTGTATTTTTTTGTGCTGCCAAAGCAAGCACTTGTGTGTAGGAATTTTGTTTTTTTTTTTTTTTTTTTTTGAGATGGAGTCTCATTCTTGTCGCCCAGGCTGGAGTGCAGTGGCATGATCTCGGCTCACTGCAACCTGCGCCTTCCAGGTTCAAGTGATTCTCCTGCCTCAGCCTCCTGAGTAGCTGGGATTTCAGGTGCATGCCACCACGCCCGGCTAATTTTTGTCCTTTTGGTAGAATCGGGGTTTTGCCATGTTGATCCGGCTGGTCTCGAACTCCTGACCTCAGCTAATCCACCTGCCTCGGCTTCCCAAACTGCTGGGATTACAGGCATGAGCCACCGCACCCGGTGAGGAGTTATTTTTAATGTGAGCAAACAGTATATTCTTTTTTTTTTTCATAGACAGGGTCTCAAAAATATACGATGTATATTTAATCATATAGTCTTATCATGTATATAATGTAGTCATATGTACACCAAACCCTGTTCTACACACGGAGAATACTCTTGTATCACTTTGGGTATTTATTTACTTGTTTCTTTCTGTGTTTTTCTTGTTTGTTTGTTTTGTTTTGAGACAAGGTCTAGCTTTATCACCCAGGCTGGAGTGCAGTGGTGCCATGTCGACTTACTGCAACCTCCACCTGCCACCTCAGCCTCCTGAGTACCTGTCTACAGGTGCGCACCACCACACCCAGCTAACTTTTCTATTTTTGTGCACAAGGTTTCACCATATTACCCATGCTGGTTGAGCTCCTGAGCTACCATGCACTCCTGAGCTCAAGTGATCCTCCTGCCTTGCCCTCCTTAAGTGCTGGGTTTATTGGTGTGAGCCACCACGCCCCACCCATACTTGTGTATTTCT
Organism: Gorilla gorilla gorilla; assembly: GCF_029281585.2. Classification (NCBI taxonomy): domain Eukaryota; kingdom Metazoa; phylum Chordata; class Mammalia; order Primates; family Hominidae; genus Gorilla; species Gorilla gorilla. The sequence goes on from NC_073244.2 coordinate 65,615,824, forward strand.
GTATTTATTGAGGAGCTTTTACAGCGTACCCTGTGGTCTGTCCTGCAGGATGTTTGTGTGTGAGACAATGTATACTCTTGAACATAGTAGATTCCATTTTGGATGCTCCCATCGGGACTGTGTGTCCCTGTGCTGGAACTCAAGTGAACACTTGGCTCAAAATCCATTGCTCTTCTCTAGAAATCCAGCGGAATTCTCATGGTTAAATATAAGGTATATGTGGTAGGCATTGCTTTTTCTCTTTGGGGACAGAACTCAGGAGGACTGCCCCTTGATGAACAAGGCTAACCTGCTGATCCTTTGAAGCAAGGAACTGGAGATGGTCCTTTTAGGGGTTTATATTCTGGATTCCAGAAAACATGCAAACAGGGCCAATAAATGCATCTTTTTGTTTTGTTCTGTTTTTTTGAGATGGAGTCTCGCTCTGTCACCCAGGCTGGAGTGCAGTGGCACAATCTTGGCTCACTGCAAGCTCAACCTCCCGGGTTCACGCCATTCTCCTGCCTCAGCTTCCCAAGTAGCTGGGACTACAGGCGCCCACCACCACGCTAGGCTAATTTTTTGTATTTTTAGTAGAGGCGGGGTTTCACCCTGTTAGCCAGGATGGTCTTGATCTGCCTGACCTCGTGATCCGCCCGCCTCGGCCTCCCAAAGTGCTGGGATTACAGGCGTGAGTCACTGCGCCCGGCCCCAATAAATGCATCTTTATTTTTGTGTCCATTTAAACGTGGTCAAGGAAGATTCCCACAAAAAAATCCACAGTGCTGGAGCAAGAGGATGTCAGGCTGTGACCCTCTAAAGGGAAGCGCTTTCTGTGGTCAGAAAGAAAAGCAAGTGCTTCCTTTTAGAGGGTTACCGTTTGGGAAAAGCAATGTTGAAGTTGATGCTGATCTTGGTAAAATATTTGCAGAGTGTGCTTATCATCAGACTTGGATGATGGTGGGGTTTTGCTTTTGTTTTGTTGTATTCCAAGACAAGGTCCCTGTTGCCCAAGCTGGAGTGCGGTGACACTTCCAACCTACATTTCTTGGGCTCCGGTTGTTTTTTTTGTTTGTTTGTTTGACAGGGAGTGCCACTGTGTGTCTCAGCAATGCAGTGGCACTATCTTGGCTCACTGAAACCTCAGCCTCTTGAGTAGCTGGGATCACAGGTGCGTGCAACCACGCCCATCTAATTTTTGTATTTTTTGCATTTTCAGTAGAGACGGGGTTTCACCGTGTTAGCCAGGATGGTCTCGATCTTCTAACCTCGTGATCCGCCCGCCTCGGCCTCCCAAAGTGCTGGGATTATAGGCGTGAGCCACGGCGCCAGGCCGAGAAACTAATCTTTTGAGATGAACTCTGAGATGTGGATATTAGCATATTTGCAACCACCCCCACTCTAGTTTTGGAAGATTTTCATCACCCCGAAGAGGCTTATTCCCATTTGCAGTCAGTACCCACCCACCTCTTCCACCCAGACCGTGGCAACGACTCCCCATCTCTCTAGCTCTGGATCTGCCTCTTGTAGGCCGGTCACGTAGACCAATCTTGTATGGGTGTCCAGTTGAGGATAATGGGTTGGTCCTGGTTGTCTGCAATGTGAATCTTACCACTGAAGGGTGGTCCCTGGAGGGAAGCAGGAGGCTGGGAGAACTGGGCAGAACATCCTTTGGGAATGGGGTGGGGCGGGCAGACCCTGATGTCTGGGAAGCTCACAAGGGTGGAAGACCCCATCTTCCTCCCTGAGAACTGCAAGGTGACCCTCCTGGGGCACTGGAAGGAGTGAAGGCCTCTGGACTGGGAACGTCAGGGCACTGCACCGATGCAGGCAGGATGAGCCGAGGGGAAAGGAGAGCCAGGCATCACTGGCTGGGGACATTTTGGGTTTGATCTGGACGGAGCAGGTGTCTTCTGGAGAGAGAGCCCCTGGGATTTTCACTCTGCTCCCCGGCTGTCTTAGTCATGGAATCTGACAACAGAGACTCCTGCCCAGGGCCACTTCATTTGGTTTCTGGAGCCCAGTGGTCCTTCCTGCCTGGACTCGGGATCTTTTGGGGAAGTTTGGGATCTGGCAGGGCGTCTGCATAATCCATAGAAATCCCTGAGAGTCACTTCCCTTGGCTGACATCTCCATGTTCCTACCCATTACCTTCCAAAGTAGACCCTTATCTGAATTACCAAAGGGGGCTTCCCAGAGCAGGGAAACCTGGTTAAATTTGTATTTCAGATTAACAGTATACTTGAGATGTACTTGAAGTAGAAATGATTGGCTGTGGGTGTAGGCATTTGTTTTTTCCAATTTTAAATATGGGACCATCATGAATTTGGGTGTCACTTTGTGCAGGGGACGTGGGAATCTCTGTCTTTTTTTTTTTTTTTAACATATGCTGCCAGAGAAGGCACTTAGGTGGAGAAATTACTCTTCATGTGAGCATTCAGTATATAGAACTTCCTTTTCTGGGGGCTGTGTCTTATATATGATACACATTTTATCGTATCATCTTATATAGATAATATAATGATTAACACAATACTCTTCTACACACACAGAATACTCTTGTATCACTTTGGGTTTTTTTTCCTTCGTGTGTGTGTGTGTGTGTGTGTGTGTGTGTGTTATGAGACAAGGTCTGGCTCCGTCACCCAGGCTGCAGTGCAGTGTTGCAGTCTTGGCCCACTGCAACCTCCATGCCCCACCGCAGCCTCTGGAATAGCTGTCTGCAGGCCAGGCACGGTAGCTCAGGCATGTAGTCTCAGCACTCTTGGAGACCAAAGCAGGCTAATCACCTGGAGTCAGGAGTTTGAGACCAGCCTGGCCAAGATGGCGAAATCTCATTTCTACTAAAAGTACAAAAATTAGCCGGGCGCGGTGGCTCACGCCTGTAATCCCAGCTCTTAGGGAGGCAGAGGCAGGAGGATAGCTTGAGCCCAGGAGTTTGAGACCTGCCTGGGCAATATAGTGAGACCCCGTTCTCCACAAAAAGAAAAGAAAAAAAAAGTGTAAAAATGCAAAATTAGGTGGGCATCGTGGCACGTGCCTATAATCCCAGGTACTCCAGAGGCTGAGACAGGAGAATTGCTGGAAACCTGGAGGCAGAGCTTGCAGTGAGCTGAGGTCACGGCACTGCACTGCAGCCTGGGCGACAAAGTGAGACTTTGTTTCAGAAAAAAAAAAAAAAGTTTTGTTGAGGAGCTTTTATGGCCTAGCCTGTGTTCTATCCTGGAGAATGTTTGTGTGTACAACAGTGTATATTCTTAAACATCATCTTAGATTCCATTTTGGATGCTCGCATGGGGACTGTGTGTCCCTGTACTGGGACTTATGTGAACACTTGGCTTCAAATCCATTGCTGTTCTCTAGAAATCCAGCCCAATTCTCATGGTTAAATATAAGGTATGTGTGGTAGGCATTGCTTTTTCTCTTTGGGGACAGAACTCAGGAGGATTGTCTCTTGATGAACAAGGCTAACCTGCTGAGCCTTTGAAGCAAGGAACTGGAGATGGTCGTTTTCGGGGTTTATATTCTGGATTCCAGAAAACATGCAGAGAGAGTCAATAAATGTATCTTTATTTTTGTGTCCATTTTAACCAGGTAAGGAAAATTCGGTCAAAAAACCCAGAGTTTTGGAGCGAGAAGATCTCATGCAGTCATTCTCCAAAAGAAAGCACTTTCTGTTGTCTGAAAGCAGAGTGCCTTCTTTTGGAGCGTTACTGTTTGAGAAAAACCACGTTGAAGTTGATGCTGATCTTGGTAACACATTTGCAGAGCGTGCTTATCATCAGACTTGCATGATGTTGGGGTTCTGTTTTTTGTTTAGTTTTTTTGCAACACAGGGTCTCTTGCCCAGGCTGGAGTGCGGTGACACTTCCAACCTAGACCTCTTGGGCTCAAGTGGTCCCGTGCTTGCTTTTTTTTTTTTTTTTTTTCTTGAGACAGAGTCTCTCTCTCTGGCCCAGGCTTGAGTGCAGTGGCATGTTATCTGCTCACTGCAACCTCTGCCTCCCAAGTAGATGGGATTACAGGTGCACGTGCCACGACGCCTGGCTAATATTTGCATTTTTAGCAGAGATGGAGTTTCACCACATTGGCCAGGTTAGTCTCCAACTCCTGACCTCAGGTGATCCGCCTGCCTCAGCCTCCCAAAATGCTGAGATTATAGGTGTAAGCCACCCAGCCTAGCCTCCAATTTTTTTTAATGTGTGCTGCCAATGCAAGCACATTTGTGTAGGAATTATTTTTCATGTGAGCACATAGTATATGGAACTTAATTTTTATTGATGTACGGTCTCAAAAATATATATTTTATCATATTCTTATTATACATGTAACATAGTCATATACACACAAAACACTCTTCTATACACAGAGAATACTCTCGTATCACTTTGGGTAATTTTTTGTTTGTGCGTGTGTGTTTTTGTTTTTTTTTTAGGTAAGGTCTGGGTCTGTCACCCAGGCTAGAGTGCAGTGGTGCCATCTCAGCTTATTGCAACCTCCACCTGCCACCTCAGCCTCTTGAGTAGCTGTCTACAGGTGCACACCACCACACCCGGCTAACTTTTCTGTTTTCTCTACACATGAGGTATCACCATGTTGCCCAGGCTGGTCTCAAACTCTTGAACTCAAGTGATACTCCGGCCTCAGCCTCCTAAAGTGCTGGGTTTAGAGGTGTGAGCCACCACACCTCACCTGTACCTGTGTGTTTCTGCTCATTTTATTGAGGAGCTTTTACAGCCTGGCCTGTGGTCTCTCCCGGAGGATGTTTGTGTATGTGACAATGCATATTCTTCAACATCTTAGATTCCATTTTGGATGCCCCCGTCGGGACTGTGTGTCACTGTCCTGGAACTCGAGTGAACACTTAGCTCAAAATCCACTGCTGTTCTCTAGAAATCCAGCCCAATTCTCATGGTTAAATATAAGGTATGTATAGTCGGCATTGCTTTTTGAAACAAGGAACTGGAGATGGCCCTGATAGGGGTTTATGTTCTGAATTCCAGAAAATATGCAAACAGGGCCAATAAATGCATCTTTATTTTTGTGTCCATTTTAACCTGGTCAAGGAAAATTCCAACAAAAAAATTAATGGTGCCGGAGCAAGAAGATCTCAGCCTGTGACCCTCTAGAGGGAAGCGCTTTCTGTTGTCTGAAAGAAAGGAAAGTGCATCCTTTTAGAGGATTACAGTTTGAGAAAAGCAACGTTAACGTTCATGCTGATCTCGGTAATACATTTGCAGAGCGTGCTTATCATCAGACTTGGATGAGGGTGGGGTTTTGTTCCTGCTTTGTTTGTTTTCTAAGGCGGGGTCTCTTTTGCCCAGGCTGGAGAGCAGTGGCACTTCCAACCTAGCTCTCTTGGGCTCAAGTGGTCCTCTTTTCAGGGTCACGATCTCTGCTCACTACAATCTCCCCTTCCCGGGTTGAAGTGGTTCTCCCACCTCAGTCTCCTGTGTTGCTGGGGGTACAGGCCCATGTCACCACGCCCGGCTAATTTTTGTATTTTTAGCAGAGGTGGGGTTTCACCGTGTTGACCAGGATGGTCTCCATCTCCTGACCTCGTAATCCACCTGCCTCGGCCTCCCAAAGTGCTGGGTTTACAGTCATGAACCACTGCACCCGGCCTTTGATCTTAATTTTGAGTATGAGACCCATCATGAATTTGGGCATCACCTCTGTACAGGGGCCATGGTGACCTCTGTCACTCCATTCATTTCTTATGTGTGCTGCCAAAGCAAACATTTATGTGTAGGAATAATTCTTTATGTGAGCATACAGTATATGGAACTTTCTTTTTTTTTTGAGATAGGTTCTGAAAAATAAATGATATACAGCCAGGTGCATGAGTATATGAGCAGTTTTTGTGTGTATACGACATGAGCGGTGGCTCATGCCTGCAATATCAACACTTTGGCAGGTTGAGGCGAGTGGATCACTTGAGGTCAGGAGTTTGAGACCAGCCTGGCCAACATGGTGAAACCCTGTCTCTACTAAAAATAAAAAAAATCAGCCAGCTATGGTGGCGCACGCCTGTATTCCCATCTACTGGGGAAGTTGAGGGAGGAGAATCACTTGAACGGACAGATGGAGGTTGCAGTGAGCCAAGATCACGCCACCACACTCCAGCCTGGGCGAGAGAATAAGACTGTCTCAAAAAATATATATATATACATATATATTTATATATAGAGAGAGACTCTGTCTCAAAAAATATATATATATATATGGGTGTGTTAGTGTGTATACATATATATGATGTATATTTCATCATATAGCCATATATATAATTATATACACAAAAAATACTCTTCTACACACAGAGATGACTGATATCACTTTGGGGTGGTTTTTGCTTGTGTGTTTTTTTAAATTTGTTTTTGCCACAAGATCTGGCTCAGTCGCCCAGGTTGGAGTGCAGTGTTTCAATCCTGGCTCACTGCAACCTCCACCTGGTCTTGATCTCCTGAGCTCAAGTGAATCTCCTGCCTTGGCCTTCTGATATGCTGGGATTAGAGGTATGAGCCACCACACCCAACTGGTACTTGTGTATTCCTGCTCAAATTTTATTGAGGAGCTTTTACCACCTAGCCTGTGGTCTATCCTGGAGGATGTTTGTGTGTGCGACAATGTATATAGTTCAACATCTTAGATTCCATTTTGGATGTTTCCAGTGGGACTGTGTGTCTCCGCACTGGAACTCAAATGAACACTTGGCTCAGAATCCATTTGCTGTTCTCTGGAAATCCAGTCTAATTCTCTTGGTTATGTATAAGGTATGTCTAGTAGGCATTGCTTTTTCTGTTTGAGAACAAAACTCGGGAGGATTGTCCCTTGATGAACAAGGCTAACCTGCTGAGCCTTTGAAGCAAGGAACTGGAGATGGTCCTTTTCAGGGGTTTTATTCTGGATTCCAGAAAACATGCAAACAGGGCCACTAAATGCATCTTTATTTTTCTGTCCATTTAAACCTGGTCAAAGAAAATTCTAACACGAAACCCAGAGTGCTGGAGCAAGAAGATCTCAGGCTGTGACTCTACAAAGGAAAGCGCTTTCTGTTGTCAGAAAGAAGAGAAAGCGCTTCCCTTTTGAGGGTTACGGTTTGAGAAAAGCAGTGTTGAAGTTGATGCTGATCTTGGTAATACATTTGCAGAGCGTGCTTATCATCAGACTTGGATGATAGCGGGGTTATGTTTTGGTTTTGTGTTTTTCTAAGACAGGGTCTCCGTTGCCCGGGCTGGAGTGCGGTGGCACCTCCAACCTAGCTCTCTTGGGCTCAAGTGATCCTCTTTTTATTTATTTATGTATTCATTTTTGAGATGGAGCCTGGCTCTGTCACCCAGGCTGGAGTAGAGTGGGATGATCTCCACTCATTACATCCTCTGCCTCCCAGGTTCCAGAAATTCTCCCACCTCCGTGTCACTAGTAGCTGGGATTACAAATGCTCACCACTATGACCTGCCAGTTTTTGTATTTTTAGCACAGACGGGGTTTCACCGTGTTTGCGGGGCTGGTCTCAACTCCTGACCTCAAGTGATCTGCCCCCTTGGCCTCCCACAGTGCTGGGGATTATAGATGTAAGCCACCGTGCCCAGCCCATTCCTGTCTTTTTAATTTAATCTGCTCATCCCTGACATCGAAAATTTTTCTTGCTTAACAGCTTCCACTTATTTCTCGGAATAGACCCTTTTCTGCAGGAAGGGTGTGGTTGATTCAACCCTCACCCACTCATGCCAACCGTAGTGAGTGCTATGACTGCAGCTGCACTGTTTATCCTGTTTTCTGCAGGTAATTTTTCCAGTGTACCATTCCAACCTGCAAAACCTCACGTTTAAATGCAAATTTCTTGGTAAGCTGTGAAATGTTTGCTGTGGCTAATATGAGAAACAAGCTATTATAGACAAGATGAATCTCAGTTGCAGTGATAAATGTCACATGGGACAAAACCACAGATACTTTCACAAAAACCTTGAGGACCCTAGAAGGGCCTCCCTAGTAACAGGTGGGATGCACATCCGCTCTTGTTGCCATAGTGAGTGATGCCTGTTCGTCCAGCCCTCAACACCTTTTACTCTGTGGAAGTTATGCCTGCACTGGTTTACAGAACCTCACTTGACTTGACTTGAGGTAGAGTTGAAGGGGACCTCAGTGTCCCTTGCAGATGGGATGTGCATTGCTTAGCAAGAGCACAGAGGTGGAGTGCATGGGCTTTGAGTTTTTATTGGGTAAATGAAGCTGAAATACAGGGTGTATGACCACGTTATCAATGCACACTTGATTTAGGTTTTGTATTTTAGAGACGGGGGTGTGTGCTGCCAAAGCAAGGACTTATGTGTAGGAATTATTCTTTCTGTGAGCATACAGTATATGGAACTTTCTTTATTTTGAGACAGGGTCTCAAAAATATATGATATATGGCCAGGTGCGGTGGATCATGCCTGCAATCCCAGCAGTTAGTGAGGCCGAGGCGGGTGGATAACCTGAGGTCAGGAGGGCGAGACCAGACTGGCCAACATGGTGAAACCATGTCTCTACTAAAAACACAAAAAATTAGCCGGGCCTAGTGGCGCACGCCTGTAGTCTCAGCTACTCCGGAGGGTGAGGCAGGAGACTATCACTTTGAGTGTGTGTCTTTGTGTGTGTGTGTGTGTGTGCGTGCGTATGTGTTTCTAATTTTTTCAAGACACGGCCTGACTATATCGCCGAGGCTGGAGTGCAGTGGTGCAATGTTGGCTCACTGCAACCTCCACCTGCCACCGCAGCCTCCTGAATTAGTGTCTACAGGCATGCACCACCACACCTGGCTCACTTTTGTATTTTTTGTACAGATGAAGCTTCACCATGTTGCCCAGGCTTGTCTGGAACTCTTGAGCTCAAGTGATCCTCTCACTTCGGCGTCCTGAAGTGCTGGGGTTAGAGATGTGAGCCACCGCACCCAACAGGTACTTGTGTATTTTTTTATTGAGGAGCTTTTACAGCGTAGCCTGTGGTCTCTCCTGGAGGATGTTTGTGTGTGTGACAATGTACATTCTTCGACATCTTAGATTCCATTTTGGATGCCCCCATGGGTACTACGTGTGCCTATACTGGACCTCAAGTGAACACTTGGCTCAAAATCCATTGCTGTTCTCTAGAAATTCAGTTTGATTCTCTTGGTTAAAGATAAGGTATGAGTAGTAGGCATTGCTTTTTCTCTTTGGGGGCAAAACTCAGGAGGATTGCCCCTTGATGAACAAGGCTAACCTGCTGAGCCTTTGAAAGAAGGAACTGGAGATGGTCCTTTTAGGGGGTTTATATTCTGGATTCCAGAAAACATGCAAACAGGGCCAGGAAATGCATCTTTATTTTTGTGTCCATTTAAACCTGGTCAAGGAAAATTCCAACAATAAACCCAGAGTGCTGGAGCAAGCATATCTCAGGCTGTGACCCTCCAGAGGGAAGTACTTTCTGTTGTCTGAGAGAAAAGAAAGTGCTTCCCTTTGGACTGTTGCGGTTTGAGTAAAGCAGCGTTGAAGTTGATGCTGATCTTGGTAATACATTTGCAGAGCACGCTCATCATCAGACTCGGATGATGTTGGGGTTCTGATTTTGTTTTTTTCCAAGACAGGGTCTCTGTTGCCCAGGCTGGAGTGCAGTGGCAGTTCCAACCTAGCTCTCTTGGGCCCAAGAGACCCTCTATTTATTTATTTATTTATTTATTCATTCATTCATTCATTCATTCATTCATTCATTCATTCATTCATTTAGAGATGGAATCTGGCTCTGTGACCCAGGCTGGAGTGCAGTAGGACAATCTCCACTCACTGCAACCTCCATCTCCCAGGTTCCAGCGGTTCTGCCACCTCAGCCTCCCACGTAGCTGGGATTACAGGCGCCCACCACCATGTCATGCTAATTTTTGTATTTTTAGCAGAGATGGGGTTACACCATGTTTGCTGGGCTGTTCTCAACTCCTGACCTCAAGTGATCTGCCTCCCTGGCTTCCCAAAGTGCTGGTATTACAGTCGTGAGCCACTGTGCCCGGCCTCAAGTGGTCTTCCTGAGTCAGCCTCCCAAGTAGTTGGGATTACATGGCGCGTGACACAACACTTGGTTCAGCTTTTAATTTTTGGTAGAGATGGGGTCTCTGTTGCTCAGGACGGTCTCAACTCCTGAGCTCAAGCGATCCTACAGGTGTGAGCCACCTTGTCCTGATGACCCATTTCAAAGATAGTTGACTTGGCCAGGCATCATGGGGCACACAGTCCCAGTTACTGCAGGGGCCGGGGTGGGAGGGTCCTTTGATTTTAAGGCTATACCATGCACGGATCCCACCTTTGAATAGCCACTGCACTCCAGCCTGGGCCAACATAGCAAGATCCCATTTCTTTAAAAACAGATTACATAGCACCTGGTCCCACAGACTTCATTTGGGTTGGTCATGTCATACAATGGCCTCCCATCAATTTAGTATAATCAATCCAAACCATGGTTCCTTCATTGAGAGAGTGGGTAATCCTCCAAGTCCATCCAGTCTATTCTGTAATCCCCAGTGGGTGTCCGTATTGATACAATTTCTTTTTTTTTTATTATTATACTTTAAGTTTTAGGGTACATGTGCACATTGTGCAGGTTAGTTACATATGTATACATGTGCCATGCTGATGCGCTGCACCCACTGACTCGTCATCTAGCATTAGGTATATCTCCCAATGTTATCCCTCCCCCCTCCCCCCACCCCACCACAGTCCCCAGAGTGTGATGTTCCCCTTCCTGTGTCCATGTGATCTCATTGTTCAATTCCCACCTATGAGTGAGAATATGCGGTGTTTGGTTTTTTGTTCTTGCGATAGTTTACTGAGAATGATGATTTCCAATTTCATCCATGTCCCTACAAAGGACATGAACTCATCATTTTTTATGGCTGCATAGTATTCCATGGTGTATATGTGCCACATTTTCTTAATCCAGTCTATCATTGTTGGACATTTGGGTTGGTTCCAAGTCTTTGCTATTGTGAATAATGCCGCAATAAACATACGTGTGCATGTGTCTTTATAGCAGCATGATTTATAGTCATTTGGGTATATACCCAGTAATGGGATAGCTGGGTCAAATGGTATTTTTAGTTCTAGATCCCTGAGGAATCCCCACACTGACTTCCACAATGGTTGAACTAGTTTACAGTCCCACCAACAGTGTAAAAGTGTTCCTATTTCTCCACATCCTCTCCAGCACCTGTTGTTTCCTGACTTTTTAATGATTGCCATTCTAACTGGTGTGAGACGGTATCTCATAGTGGTTTTGATTTGCATTTCTCTGATGGCCAGTGATGATGAGCATTTTTTCATGTGTATTTTGGCTGCATAAATGTCTTCTTTTGAGAAGTGTCTGTTCATGTCCTTCGCCCACTTTTTGATGGGGTTGTTTGTTTTTTTCTTGTAAATTTGTTTGAGTTCATTGTAGATTCTGGATATTAGCCCTTTGTCAGATGAGTAGGTTGCGAAAATTTTCTCCCATTTTGTAGGTTGCCTGTTCACTCTGATGGTAGTTTCTTTTGCTGTGCAGAAGCTCTTTAGTTTAATTAGATCCCATTTGTCAATTTTGTCTTTTGTTGCCATTGCTTTTGGTGTTTTGGACATGAAGTCCTTGCCCACGCCTATGTCCTGAATGGTAATGCCTAGGTTTTCTTCTAGGGTTTTTATGGTTTTAGGTCTAACGTTTAAATCTTTAATCCATCTTGAATTGATTTTTGTATAAGGTGTAAGGAAGGGATCCAGTTTCAGCTTTCTACATATGGCTAGCCAGTTTTCCCAGCACCATTTATTAAATAGGGAATCCTTTCCCCATTGTTTGTTTTTCTCAGGTTTGTCAAAGATCAGATAGTTGTAGGTATGCGGCATTATTTCTGAGGGCTCTGTTCTGTTCCATTGATCTATATCTCTGTTTTGGTACCAGTACCATGCTGTTTTCGTTACTGTAGCCTTGTAGTATAGTTTGAAGTCAGGTAGTGTGATGCCTCCAGCTTTGTTCTTTTGGCTTAGGATTGACTTGGCGATGCTGGCTCTTTTTTGGTTCCATATGATATTGATACAATTTCTTTTTGTTCCTGTTCACTCGTGTCTTTTTAGTGTAATCTGCTTGTCCATAACACTGAAATTTGTTTTTCCCCAACATCTTGCCATCACTTCTCGGAATAGACCTGCTTTCTCTGCAGGAAGGGTGTAGTTGATTCAACCCTCACCCACTAATGCCAACCCCAGTGAGTTCTTTGACTGTAGCTGCCATGTTTATCCTATTTTCTTTGGGTAACGATTCCAAGGTACCATTCCAATGGGCTTAAACCTTTCAGCTAAATGCCAGTTACTTGCTAAGATGTCAAATGTGTCTTATATTAGCTGTGGCTAATATAAGAAACTGTTGCAGACAAGATGAATCTCAGTCACAGTGATAAATGTAGCATGCGACAAAACCAGTTGTTTTCACAAAAATCTTGAGGACCCTAGAAGGGGCTGCCTCGTAACAGGTGGAATGCACAGCAGCTCTTCTTGTTGCCGTAGTGAGCGATGCGTGTTCTTCCAGTCCTCAACACCTTTTATTTATTTATTTATTTTATTATTATTATTTTTTTTGAGACAGAGTCTCGCTCTGTCACCCAGGCTGGAGTGCAATGGCGTGATCTCAGCTCACTGCAACCACTGCCTCCCGGGTTCAAGCGATTCTCTTGCCTCAGCCTCACGTGTCGCTAGGACTGCAACCGTGCGCCACCACGCCCGGCTAATTTTTGTATTTTTAATAGAGACAGGGTTTTGCCATGTTGGCCAGGTTGGTCTGGAACTCCTGACCTCAGTTGGTCCACCTGCCTCAGCCTCACAAAGTGCTGTGAATACAGGTGTGAGCCAACACGCCCGGCTATCAACAACTTTTCCTATGTAGAACTTATTCAGGCACTGGTTTATAGAACCTCATGTGGGTTCACGTAGTGTTGAAGGGGACCTCAGCATCCCTTGCGGATGGGTTGTGCAATGTATTTGAGATGTACTCGAACATTGCTGTTGAGGTGTGGGCATCTTTTGCTTTTTCCTAATTTTAAATGTGGGACTAGTCTGGGTATGGTGACTTCCACCAGTAATTCTAGCACTTTGGGAGGCTGAGACAGGAGGATCACCTGAGGTCAGTTGTTCGAGACCAGTCTGGCCAGCATGGTGAAACCCCGTCTCTACTAAAAATATAAAAACTAGCCAGGTGTGGTGGCACGCACCTGTAATCCCAGCTACTCGGGAGGCTGAGGCAGGAGAATCACTTGAATCTGGGAGGCGGAGGTTACAGCGAGCAGAGATCGCACCGTTACACTCCTGCCTGGGCAACAGTGTGAGACTCTGTCTCTAAATAAATAAATAAATAAAAATCAAAATAATTAGATGAATATGGGACCAGCATGGACTTGGGTGTCGCCTTTGTGCAGTGGCCAGGGTATTCTATGTCATTTAAATTTTTTTATGTGTACTTCCAAAGCAAGCAGTTATGTGTAGGAATTATTCTTCCTATAAGCATGCAATATTTGGAACTTTCTTTGAGACAGGGTCTCAAAAATACATGATGTATATTTCATTTTATATTCTTATATATTATGTACACGCAAAATACTCTTCTAAACACAGAGAATACTCCGATATCACTTTGGGGGTGTGTGTGTGTGCGCGTGTGTGTGCGTGTGTGTGTGGTTTTTTCTGAGACAATGTCTGCCTCTGTCACCCAAGATGGAGTGTGGTGGTGCGATCTTGGCTTACTGCAACCTCCACCTACCACCTAAGCCTGCTGAATTAGTGTCTACAGGTATGCACCACCACACCTGGCTAACTTCTGTAATTTTTGTACACATGGGATCTCGCCATGTTGCCGGGGCTGGTCTCGAGCTCCTGAGGCAGGTGATCCTCCTGCCTGGGCCTCCTAAAGTTCAAGGAGTTAGAGGTCTGAGCCACTGGGCCCCACTTGTATTTGTGTATTTCTGCTCAAATTTTATTGAGTAGTTTTTACATCCTAGCCTGTGATCTACTCTGGAGAGTGTTTGTGCATATGACAGTGTATATTCTTCAACATTGTAGACTCCATTTTGGATGCTCCCTTCGTGACTGTGGGTCCTGTACTGGAACTCGAGTGAAGATTTGGCTTAAAATCCATTGCTGTTCTCCAGAAATCCTGCCCAATTCTCTTGGTTAAAGGTATGCGTAGTAGGCATTGCTTTTTCTCTTTGGGGACAAAACTCAGGAGGATTGCCCCTTGATGAACAAGGCTAACCTGCTGAGCCTTTGAAGCAAGGAACTGGAGATGGTCCTTATAGAGGTTTATATTCTGGATTCCATAAAACATTCACAGAGGGTCAATAAATGCATCTTTATTTTTGTGTCTATTTTAACTTGGTCAAAGAAAATTCCAGGAAAAAGTCCACGGCGTCGGAGCAAGAAGATGTCAGGCTGTGACCCTCTTGAGGGAAGCACTTTCTGTTGTCTGAAAGAAAAGAAAGTGCTTCCTTTTAGAGGCTTACTGTCTGAGAAAAGCAACGTTGTAGTTGATGCTGATCTTCGTAATATCTTTGCAGAGCATGCTTATAATCAGACTTGGATGATGTTGGGGTTTTGTTTTTCTTTCATTTTTTATCTAAGACAGGGTCTCTGTTGCCCAGGCCGGAGTGCAGTGGCACGATCTCGGCTCACCACAACCTCCGCCTCCTGGGTTCAAGTGATTCTTCTGCCTCAGCCTCCCAAGTAGCTGGGATTATAGGACTGCGCCACCATGCCTGGCTAATTTTGTATTTTTAGTAGAGACAGGGTTTCTTTAGGAGCTTTTAAGGCCTCCCTTGTAGTCTATCCTGGAGGATGTTCGTGTGTGCAACAATGTATATTCTTCAACATTGTAGATTCCATTTTGGCTGCTCTGATCAGGACTGTGTGTCCCTGTGCTGGAAATCAAGTGAACACTTGGCTGAAAATCCACTGCTGTTCTCTAGAAATCCAGCCCAATTCTCTTGGTTAAATATAAGGTATGTGTAGTAGGCATTGCTTTTTCTTTCTGGACACAAAAGTCAGGAGGATTTCCCCTTGATGAACAAGGCTAACCTGCTGAGCCTTTGTAGGAAGGAACGGGAGATGGTCTTTTTAGGGGTCTATGTTCTGGATTCCAGAAAACATGCAAACAGAGCCAATAAATAGATCTTTATTTTTGTCTCTATTTTAACCTGGTCAAGGAAGATTTCTACAAAAAACCCAGGGTGCTGGAGCAAGAAGATCCCATGCTGTGACCCTCTAGAGGGAAGCGCTTTCTGTTGTCTGAAAGAAGAGAAAGTGCATCCTTTTAGAGGTTTACTGTTTGAGGAAAGCAGCGGTGAAGTTGATGCTGATCTTGGTAATACATTTGCAGAGCATGCTTATAATCAGACTTGGATGATGGTGGGATTCTGTTTTTATTTTGTTTTTTTTCTAAGACAGAGTCTCTCTTGCCCAGGCCGGAGTAGGGTAGCACTTCCAATGTAGATCTTTTAGGCTCAAACGGTCCTCTTTTTTTTTTTTTGAGGCAGAGTCTTGCTCTGTGACCCAGACTAGAGGGCAGTGGCGCGATCTTGTGTGCAAGCTCACCTCCTGAGTTCGAGCAATTCTTCTGCCCCAGCCTCCCAAGTAGCTGGGACTACAGGTGCCTGCCACCACTTCCAGCTAATTTTTGTATTTTTAGTAGAGACAGGGTTTCACCATGTTGGCCAGGCTGGTCTCAAACTACTGACCTCAAGATCCACCCACCTCAGCCTCCCAAAGTGCTGGGATTACAGGCATAGGCCACTGTGCCCAGCGGTCCTCTTTTTTGAGATGGAGTCTTGTTCTGTGACCCAGGCTGGAGTGCAGTGGCAGGAACTTCGCTCCCTGTACCCTCCACCTCCCGGATTCAAGCCATTCTCTCCTGAGTCAGCCTCCCTAGTAGCCGAGATCGCAGACGTGAGCCACCATACCCAGCTAATTTTTGTATTTTTATTATTTATTTATTTACTCATCGATTTTTGAAACAGAGTCTTACTCTGTCCATCAGGCTGGAGGTCAGTGGCACAATCCCACGTTCAAGCAATTCTCCTGCCTTATCCTCCCGAGTAGCTGGGATCACAGGCGGACACCACCACGCCCGGCTAATTTTTGTGTTTTTTTTGTTCGTTCGTTTTTTTTTTTGTTGTTTTTTTTTTTTTATAGAGACAGGGTTTCAACATGTTGGCCAGCCCGGTCTCCAACTCCTGACCTTAAGTGAGCCGATACACAATCAAGAAGAGAGCGAGACCTGTTCTTTTTTTCTGTCTTTGACTATTTGAGACAGTCTTGCTCTGTCACCCTAGATGGAGTACATTAGTGTGATCTTGGCTCACTGCAACCTCTGCCTCCTGGACTCAAGCAATTCTCTCTTTTTTTTGGAGACAGAGCCTCTCTGTGTCTCCCAGGCTGGACTGCAGTGGTGCGATCTCCGCTCACTGCAACCTCAGCTTTCCAAGTAGCTGGGATTGCAGACATGTACCCCCATACCAGTTATATATATATATATATATATTTTAGACACAGTTTCACCATGTTAGCCAGGCCGTTCTTGAATCCTGACCTCAGGTGATTTGCCGACGTAGGCCTCCCGAAGTGCTGGGATTACAGGTATGAGCCACTGCACTCGGCCTTTTTTCCTAATTTTGAATATGGGACCCATTATGAATTTGGGTGTCACCTATGTGCGGGGGCTATGGAAATCTCTGTCACCCCATTCATTTGTGTGTGCTGTCAAAGCACCAATATGTGGGAATTATGCTTTATGTGAGCATATAGTATATGGAACTTTGGTTTTTTTTGATACAGGGTCTCAAAAAAAATGGGGTATATTTCATCACAATGTTCTGTATATAATTACATACATACAAAATAGTCTTCTACACACAGAGAACACTCTTATATCACTTTGGAGTTGTTTTTGTTTGTGTATTTTGTTTTAATTTTTATGAGACAGGGCCCGGCTATGTCGCTGAGGCTGGAGGGCAGTGGTGAGATCTTGGCTCACTGCAACCTCCACCTGCCACCTCAGCCTCCTGGATTAGTGTCTACAGGCAGGCACCACCACCCCTGGGTAAGTTCTGTATTTTTGGTACTGATGAGGTTTCACCACGTTCCACAGGCTGGACTCTTAACTCCTGAGATCAAGTGATCCTCCCGCTGTTCAAATTTTACTGAGGAGCTTTTATGGCCTCGCCTGTGGTCTGTCCTGTAGTGTCCCTGTCCTGGAACTCAAGTGAATACTTGGTTTAAAATTGATTGCTGTTCTGTAGAAATCCAGCCCAATTCTCTTGGTTAAATAGAAGGTATGTGTAGTAGGCACTGCTTTTTCTTTCTGGAGGCAAAACTCAGGAGGATTGCCCCTTGATGAACAAGGCTAACCTACTGAGCCTTTGAAGCAAGGAACTGGAGATGGTCGTTTTAGGGGTTTATGTTCTGGATTCCAGAAAACATGGAAACAGGGGCAATAAATGCATCTTTATTTTTGTGTCCATTTTAACCCAGTGAAGGAAGATTTCAACCAAAAACCCATGGTGCTGGAGCAAGAAGATCTCAAGCTGTGACTCTCCAGAGGGATGCACTTTCTCTTATGTGAAAAAAAAGAAGGCGCTTCCCTTTAGAGCGTTACGGTTTGGGTAAAGCAACTCTGAAGTTGATGCTGATCTTGGGTAATATATTTGCAGAGCATGCTTATAATTACACTTGGATGATGGTGGGTTTCTGTTTTGTTTTTTTGTGTTTTGTTTTAAATCAGAGTCTCACTCTGTCGCCCAGGCTGGAGTGCAGTGGCGCGATCTCGGCGCACTGCAACTTCCCCCTCCTGGGTTCAAGCGATTCTCCTGCCTCAGCCTCCTGAGTAGCTAGGATTACAGACATGCGCCACCTCGCCCGGCTCAGTGTTTGTATTTAGTGGAGATGGGGTTTCACCATGTTAGTCAGGCTGGTCTTGAACTCCTGATCGCAGGTGATCCACCTGCCTCAGCCTCCCAAAGCATTGGGATTACAGGCGTGAGCCACCGCGCCAGGCCTCTTCAACATCTTAGATTTCATTTTGGATGCTCCTGTGAGGACTGTGTGTCCCTGTGCTGGAACTCAAGTGAATGCTTGGCTCAAAATCCATTGCTGTTCTCTAGAAATCCAGCCAAATACTATTGGTGAAATATAAGGTATGTGTAGTAGTCATTGCTTTTTCTCTTTGGAGACAATACTCAGGAGGATTGCCCCTTCATGAACAAGGCTAACCCGCTGAGCCTTTGAAACAAGGAACTGGAGATGATCCTTTCAGGGGTTTATATTCTGGATATCAGAAAACATGCAAACAGGGCCAGTAAATGCATCTTTATTTTTGTGTTCATTTTAACCTGGTCAAGGAAAATTGCTACAAAAAACCCAGGGTGCTGGAGCAAGAAGATCTCATGCTGTGACCCTCTAGAGGGAAGCGCTTTCTGTTGTCTGAAAGAAAAGAACGCGCTTCCCTATAGAGGGTTACCCTTTGAGAAAAGCAGCATTGAAGTTGATGCTGATCTTGGTAATACATTTGCAGAGCATGCTTATCATCAGACTTGGATGAAGGTGGGGTTCTGTTTTTCGTTTTTTTTTTTTTCTAAGACAGGATCTCTGTTGCCCAAGCTGGAATGTGGTGGCACTTCCAACCTAGCTCTCTTGGGCTCAAATGGTCCTCTCTTTTGGGATAGAGTCTTACTCTGTGACCCAGGCTGGAGTGCAGTGGCGTGATCTCAGCTTACTGCCACCTCCACCTCCCAGTTTCAAGCTGTTCTCCTGCCTCAGATTCCTGAGTATCTGGGATTATAGGTACCTGACACCACGCCTGGCTAATATTTGCATTTTTCTTTCTTTTTTCTTTTTTTTTCTTTTTTGAGATGGAGTCTTGCTCTGTCGCCAGGCTGGAGTGCAGTGGTGTGATCTTCGCTTACTTCAACCCTGCCTCCCAGTTTCAAGTGATTCTCCTGCCTCAGCCACCCGAGTAACTAGGATTTCAGGCATGCACCACACGCCTGGCTAATTTTTTGTGTTTTTAGTAGAGACAGGGTTTCACCATGTTGGTCAGGCTGGTCTCGAACTCCCAACCTCAGGTGATCTTCCCGCCTTGGCCTCCGAAAGTGCTGGGATTGCAGGCATGAGCCACCCCGCCCGGCCATTATATATTCTTATATATATAATACCATATACGTGCAAAATACTCTTCTACATGAAGAGAATACTCTTATATCACTTTGGGGGTTTTTTTGTTTGTGTGTGTGTGTGTGAGTATATGTTTTGTTTGTTTTTGGATAAGGTCTGGCTCTGTCACCCAGTCTAGAGTGCAGTTGTGCCATCTCAGCTCACTGCGACTTCTACCTCCCACCTAAGCCCGCTGAATTAGTGTCTACAGGCATGCACCACCACACCTGGCTCCGTTTTGTATTTTTTGTACACATGGGCTTACACCACGTTGCCGAGACTGGTCTCGAACACCTGAGCTCAGGTGATACTTCAGTTTCAGCCTCCTAATGTGCTGGGATTAGAGGTGTGAGCCACCGTGCCCCACTTGTAGTTGTGTGTTTCTGTTCAAATTTTATTGAGGAGTTTTTAGGGCCTAGCCTGTGATCTACCCTGGAGGATGTTTGTGTGTACAACAATGTATATTCTTGAACATCGTAGATTCCATTTTGGATGCTCCCATCGGGACTGTGTGTCCCTGTGCTGGAACTCTGGTGAACACCTGGCTCAATATCCATTTCTCTTCTCTAGAAATCCAGCCCAGTTCTCTTGGTTAAATATAAGGTACATATGTCTACGAGGCATTGCTTTTGCTCTTTGAGAACAAAACTCAGGAGGATTGCTCTTTGATGAACAAAGCTAACCTGCTGATCCTTTGAAGCAAGGAACTGGAGATGGTCCTTTTAGGGGTTTATATTCTGGATTCCAGAAAACATGCAAACAGGGCCAATAAATGCATCTTTACTTTTGTGTCCATTTTAACCGGGTGAAGGAAAATTCCAACAAAAAACCCAGAGTGTTGGAGCAAGAAGATCTCATGCTGTGACCCTCTAGAGGGAAGCACTTTCTCTTGTCTAAAAGAAAAGAAAGCGCTTCTCTTTAGAGGATTACTCTTTGAGAAAAGCAACGTTGAAGTTGACGCTTATCTTGGTAATAAATTTGCAGAGAATGCTTATAATCAGACGTGGATGATGTTGGGGTTTCATGTTTGTTTTGTTTTTTTTTAATACAGGGTGTCTGTTGCCCAGGCTGGAGTGTGGTGGCCCCTCTCCAACCTAGATCTCTTGGGCTCAAGTGGCCCTCTTTTTTGGGTCAGAGTCTTGCTCTGTGGCCCTGGCTGGAGTGCAGTGTCAGGATCTCCGCTCACTACAACCTCTGCCTCCTGGGTAAAAGCGATTCTCCTGCCTCAGCCTCCCAAGCAACTGGGATTACAGGCATGTGCTACCATGCCCGGCTAATTTTTGTGATTTCATTTATTTATTTTTGAGACAGAGTCTTGCTCTTTCGCCCAGGCTGGAGTGCAGTGGTGCAATCTCGGCTCACTGCAACCTCCAACTCCCACCTCAGCCTCCTGAATAGCTGTCTACAGGCGTGCACCACCACACCTGGCTAACTTTTGTATTTTTTGTACAGACATGGTTTCTCCATGTTGCCTGGGCTGGTCTTGAACTCCTGAACTCAAGTGATCCTCCCACCTCGGCCTCCTAAAGTGCTGTGATTAGAGGTATGAGCCACTGTGCCCCACCTGTACTTGTGTGTTTCTGCTCAAATTTTATTGGGGAGGTTTTATGGTATAGCCTGTGGTCTCTCCGGAGGATGTTTGTGCCTATGACAATGTATATTCTTCAGTATGTTACGTTCCATTTTGGATGCTTCCATGGGGACTGTGTGTCCGTCCCTGTACTGAAACTCAAGTGAACACTTGGCTCTCCGTCCATTGCTGTTCTGTAGAAATCCAGCCCAGTTCCCTTGGTTAAAGATAAGGTATGTCTAGCAGGTATTGCTCTTTCTCTTGCAGACAAATTCAGGAGGATTGCCCCTTGATAAACAAGGCTAACCTGCTGATTCTTTGAAGGAAGGAACTGGAGATCGTCCTTTTAGGGGTTTATATTCTGGATTCCAGAAAACACACAAATAGAAAAGAGGGCAAATAAATGCATCTTTCTTTTCGAGTCCATTTTAACCTGGTTAAGGAAGATTCCAACAAAAAATCCATGGTGCCACAGCAAGAAGATGTCAGGCTGTGTCCCTCTACAGGGAAGCGCTTTCTGTTGTCTGAAAGAAAAGAAAGTGCTTCCTTTTAGAGGGTTGCCGTTTAAGAAAAGCAACATTTAGGTGGATGCTGATCTTGGTAATAATACATTTGCAGAGCATGCTTATCATCAGAATTGGATAATGGTGGGGTTCTGTTGTTTTTTTTTTTCTGAGACAGGGTGTCTATTGCCCAGGCTGGAGTGCAGTGGCACTTTTAACCTAGATCTCTTGGGCTCAAGTGGTCCTGTTTTTTGGGATAATCTCACACTGTGACCCAGTCCGGAGTACAGTGGCATGAACACCACTCATTGCACGCTTTGCCTCCCAGGTTCAAGCCATTCTTATGACCCAGCTTCCAGAGCAGCTGGGATTACAGGCATGAGCCACCACACTGGCTAATTTTTGTATTTTTAATAGAGATGGGGTTCACCATGTTGGCCAGGCTGGTCTCCAACTACTGACCTCATGATCCACCCACCTCGGCCTCCCAAAGTGCTGGGATTACAGACGTGAGCCACTGTGCCCGGCCAACACGAAGAACACTCTTATATCACTTTGGGGTTGTTTTTGTTTGTGTATTTTCTTAAATATTTTTTGAGACACAGTCTGGCGCTATTACCTAGGTTGGAGTGCAGTGTTGTGACCTCAGCTCACAGCAGCCTCTACCTCCCAGCTGAGCCTCCTGAGTTAGCATCTGCTGGCATGAATCGCAACACCTGGTAACCTTTGTATTTTTGGACACATGAGGTTTCACCATGTTGCCCAGGCTAGTCTTGAACTCCTGAGCTCAAGTAATGCTCCTGCCTCTGACTCCTAAAGTGCTGGGATTACAGGTGTGAGCCACTGCACCCCACCTGTACTTGTGTATTTCTGTTCAAATTTTATTGAGGAGCTTTTACGGCCTAGACAGTGGTCTATCCTGGAGAATGTTTGTGTGTATGACAATGTATATTCTTTTTTTTTTTTTTATTTTTTGGAGACGGAGTCTCACTCTGTCACCCAGGCTGGAATGCAATGGCATGATCTCAGTTCACTGCAACCTCCGCCTCCTGGGTTCAAGCGATCCTCCTGTCTCAGCCTGCTGAGTAGCTAGGATTACAGGTGTGCGCCTGGCTAATTTAGATTCCATTTTGGATGCTCCCATCGGGACTGTGTGTCCCTATGTTGGAACTCAGGTGAACGCTTGGCTCAAAATCCATTGCTGTTCTCTAGAAATCCTGCCTAATTCTCTTGGTTAAAGATAAGGTATATGTAGCAGGCATTCCTTTTTCTCTTTGGGGACAAAACTCAGGAGGATTGCCCCTTGATGAACAAGGCTAACCTGCTGAGCCTTTGAAGCAAGGAACTGGAGATGGTCCTTTTAGGGGTTTATGTTCTGGATTCCAGAAAACATGCAAACAGGGCAAATAAATGCATCTTTATTTTGTGTCCGTTTTAACCTGGTCAAGGAAAATTCCAACAGCAACAACAAAAAACCAGTGTTGGAGCAAGAATATGTCATGCTGTGGCCCTCCAGAGGGAAGCGCTTTCTGTTGTCTGAAAGAAAACAAAGCGCTCCCCTTTAGAGGTTTACGGTTTGAGGAAAGCAGCGTTGAAGTTGATGCTGATCTTGGTAATACATTTGCAGAGCGTGCTTATCATCAGACGTGGACGATGGTGGGGTTCTGTTTTGGTTTTGTTTTTTCCTAAGACAGGGTCTCCGTTGCCCAGACTGGAGTGCGGTGGCACTTCTACCTAGATCTCTCGGGCTCAAATGGTCTTCTTTTTATTTCATTTTTTTAATTGTTTGAGATGGAGTCTCACTCTGTCACCCAGGCTGGAGTACAGTGGCAGGATCTCCACAACTACAGCCTCCCAGGTTCCAGACATTCTCCCACCTCAGCCTCCCAAGTAGCTGGAATTATAAGCACCCACCACCATGCCCTGCTTTTTGTGTTTTTAGACAAGAAAGGGTTTCACCATATTGGCCAGGCTCGTCTCAACTCTTGCCCTTAAGTAATCCTCCTCCCTGGCCTCCCAAAGTGCTGAGATTACAGGCGTGAGCCACCGCGCCCAGCCTCAAGTGGTCCTCTTGAGTCAGCCTCTCAAGTAGTTGGGACTACGTGGGGCGTGCCACCATACTTGGCTAAGTTTTTAATTTTTGGTAGAATTGGGGTCTCTTTTGCCCAGGATAGTCTCATCTCCACAGCTTATGTGGTCCTACACGTGTGAGCCACCTCGTCTTGATGACCCATTTCAAAGATAGTTGACATGGCCAGGCATTGTGGGGCACCCAGTCCCAGCCACTGCAGAGGCCAGGGTCGGAGGGACCTTTGATTTCCAGACTGTACCATGCACTGATCACACCTTCAAATAGCCACTGGGCTCCAGCCTGGGCCAACATAGCAAGATCCCATCTCTTTAAAAACATAGATTACATGGCACCTGGTTCCAGAGGTTCCATTTGGGTTGGTTATTTGAAATGGGCCACTCATCAATTTAGTGTAATCAATCCAAATCGTTTCCTTCATTAAGAGAGTAAGTAGCCGGGGCATGGTGCCTCATACCTGTAATCCCAGCACTGTGGGAGGCAGAGGCAGGCGGATCGCCTGAGGTCAGGAGTTCAAGACCAGCCTGGCCAATATGGTGAAACCCCTGTCACTACTAAAAACACAAAAATTAGCCGGGTGTGGTGGCGTGAACCTGGGAGGCCGAGGTTGCAGTGAGCTGAGATTGCGCCATTGCACTCCAGCCTGGGCGACTGAGCTGGACTCTGACTTAAAAAAAAGGTAAGTAAGCCTTCAAGTCTATCCAATCTTAATTTGTAATCTCAAATGGATGTCCATATTAACAAAATTTTCTTGTTTTTCCTGTTTGTGTCTTTTTAGTTTAATCTTCTTGTCCTTGACACTGAAATTTTTTTCTCTCCAACAACTTGCTATTGTTTCTCGGAATAGAGCTGCTTTCTCTGCAGGAAGGGTGTAGTTGATTCAACCGTCACCCACTCACGCCAGCCCCGGTGAGTTCTTTGACTGCAGCTTCCCTGATTATGCTATTTTCTTCGGGTAATGATCCCAAGGTACCTCGCATTTAAAGGCCAGTTGCTTGGTAAGCTGTGAAATGTTTGCTGTGGCTAATATGAGAAACAAACTATGGTAGACAAGATGAGTCTCAGTGGCAGTGATAATTGTCACATGGGACAAAACCACAGATACTTTTCACAAAAACCTTGAGGACCCTAGAAGGGCCTCCCTAGTAACAGCTGGGATGCGCGGCAGCTCTCGTTGTTGCCGTGGTGAGCGATGCCTGTTCGTCCAGCCCTCAACACCTTTTACTCCGTGGAAGTTATGCCTGCACTGGTTTACAGAACCTCCCTTGACTTGGGTTGAGGTAGAGTTGAAGGGGACCTCAGTGTCCCTTGCAGGTGGGATGTTCACTACGTAGCAAGAGCACAAAGGTGGAGTGCGTGGGCTTTGAGTTTCTATTGGGTAAATGAATCTGAAATGTAGGGCACATGAGCACGTCATCAATATATGATTGATTTAATTTTTGTATTTTAGAAACGGAGGTCTCGCTATGCCGCCCAGGGTAGAATGTGCTCTCTCCCTCTCCTCTTCCTAGTATCTGGGACTACAGGTGAATATTTTAATCTATGCACAGGCATGAAGAGGGCAAGGAGGGTTCTTTTGTTCTGTCTTTGACTTTGTGAGGCAGTGTGACTCTGTCACTCAAGCTGGAGTGCAATAATGTGATCTCGGCTTACTGCAACCTCTGCCTCCTGGGTTCAAGCAATTTTTTTTTTTTTGAGTCAGTATCTCACTCTGTCCCTCAGGGTGGAGTGCAGCGGCCCAGTCTCTGCTCACTGCAACTTCTGCCTCCCAAGTAGGTACAATTGCAGACACGTGTCACCACGCTTGGCAAAATTTTTTTTGTATTTTTAGAGCTGGGATTTTACCTTGTTGACGAGGCTGGTCTGGAACTCCTGACCTCAGGTGACTCGCCCACCTCAGCCTCCAAACAAGTTATGCTGATCTTGGTAATAACTTCGCAGAGTGTGCTTACCATCAGACATGGAGGATGGTGGGGTCCTGTTTTGTTGTTGTTGTTTTTCTAAGATAGGGTCTCTTGCCCAGGCTGGAGTGTGTTGACACTTCCAACCTAGGTGTCTTGGGCTCAAATGGTCCTCTTTTTTCGGACGGTCTTCCTCTGTGACCCATGCTGGAGTGTGGTGACGTGATCTCGGCCCACTGAAACCTCCACTTCCCAGTTTCAAGCAGTTCTCCTGCCTCACATTCCTGAGTAGCTGGGATTATAGGTGCCTGACACCATGCCTGGCTAATATTTGCATGTTATTTATTCATGTATTTGTTTGTTTTGAGATGGAGTCTCACTGTCACTCAGGCCAGAGGGCAGTGGCAGGACCTCGGCTCACTCAAACCTTTGCCTCTCAGGTTCAAGCAAGTCTTCTGCCTCAACCTCCTGAGTAGCTGGAATCACAGGCACCCGTCACCACGCCCAGCTACTTTTGTATTTTTTTTTTCACCATGTTGGCCAGGCTGGTCTGAAACCCCTGACTTCATGTGAGCCGCCCGCCTCAGCCACCCAAAGTGGTGGGATTACAGGCATGAGCCACTGCGCCCGGCCAACAATGTGTATTTTTCAACATGGGAGATTCAGTTTTGAATGCTCCCATCGGGACTGTGTGTCCTTGTGCTGGAACTCAAGTGAACGCTTGGCTCAAAATCCATTGCTGTTCTCTAGAAATCCAGCCCAATTCTCTTGGTTAAAGATAAGGTATGTGTAGTAGGCATTGCCTTTTCTCTTTGGGAACAAAACTCAGGAGGATTGCCCCTTGATGAACAAGGCTAACCTGCTGAGCCTTTGCAGCAAGGAACTGGAGATGGTCCTTTTAGGGATTTATGCTCTGGATTCCAGAAAACATGCAAGCAAGGCAAATAAATGCATCTTTATTTTTGTGTCCATTTTAACCTGGTCAAGGAAGATTCCCATGAAAAATCCACAGTGCCAGAGCAAGAAGATCTCGGGCTGTCATCTTCTAGAGGGAAGCACTTTCTGTTGTCTGAGAGAAAAGAAAGTGCTTCCTTTTAGAGGGTTACCGTTTGAGAAAAGCAACATTGAAGTTGATGCTGATCTCGGTAATACATTTTCAGAGCATGCTTATCGTCAGAGGTGGATGATGGTGGGCTTCTGTTTTTGTTTTGATTTTTTCTTTTTTTTTTTTTTTTGAGATGGAGTTTTGTTCTTGCTGTCCAAGCACTAGTATGTAGGAATTATTCTTTATGTGAGCATATAGTACATGGAACTTTGTTTTTTTGAGACAGGGTCTCCAAAATATATGCATGTTATCATATAATCTTCTATGTATAATTATATTCACACAAAATAGTCTTCTACACACAGAGAATACTCATATCACTTTGGGGTTGTTTTTGTTTGTGTATTTTTTTTTTTTTTTATTTTTTTTGAGACACCATCTGGCTCTATTTTCCAGGCTGGAGTGCAGTGTTTGACCTCAACTCACTGCAGCCTCTACCTCCCACCTCAGCCTCCTGAATTAGTGTCTACAGGCATGAACCACTACACCTGGCTATCTTTTGTATTTTTACAGATGAGGTTTTACTATGTTGGGCAGGCTAGTTTTGAACTCGAGCTCATGTAATTTTCCCGCCTTCGGCTCCTAAAGTGCTGGGATTAGAGGTGTAAGCCACTGCACTCCACCCGTACTTCTGTATCAAATGTTATTGAGGAGCTTTTACAGCCTAGGCAGTGCTCTATCCTGGAGAATGTTTGTGTGTAAGACAATGTATATTCTTTTTTTCTTTCCTGTCACCCAGGCTGGAGTGCATTGGCATGATCTCGTCTCACTGCAACCTCCGCCTCCCGGGTTCAAGCAATTCTCCTGCCTCAGCCTGCTGAGTAGCTGGGATTACAGGTGGGCACCACCACGCCTGGCAAATTTAGATTCCATTTTGGATGCTCCCATCATGACTGTGTGTCCCTGTGCTGGAACTCAAGTGACTATGTGACTCAATCTATTGCTGTTCTCTAGAAATCGACCTCAATTCTCTTGGTTAAAGGTAAGGTATGTGTAGTGGGCATTGCTTTTTCTCCTTGGAGACAAAACTTAGGAGGATTCCCCTTGATGAACAAGGCTAATCTGCTGAGCCTGGAGATTGTCCTTTTAGAGGTTTATGTTCTAGATTCCAGAAAACGGGCAAACAGCGAATAAATGCATCTTTATATTTGTGTCCATCTTAACCTGGTCAAGGAAAATTTCAACAAAAATCCCAGATGGCTGGAGCGAGAAGATCTCATGCTGTGACTCTCTGGAGGGAAGCACTTTCTGTTGTCTGAAAGAAAACAAAGCGCTTCTCTTTAGAGTGTTACGGTTTGAGAAAAGCAACGTTGAAGTTGATGCTGATCTTGGTAATACATTTGCAGAGCATGCTTATCAGGCTTGGATGACCGCAGGGTTCTGTTTTGGTTTTATTTTTTTCCAAGACCAGTCTCTGTTGCCCAGGCTGGAGAGGGAGGGGTGGCACTCCAAACTAGATCTCTTGGGGTCATGTCTTGCTCTATTATTATTATTAATTATTATTTTTGTGTGTGTGTGAGATGGAGTCTCGCTCTGTCACCAGGTTGGAGTGCAGTGGCGCAATCTCAGCTCACTGCAACCTCCGACTCCATGGTTCAAGCGATTCTCCTGCCTCAGCCTCCTGAGTACTGGGATTACAGGTACGCACCATCATGCCGAGCTAATTTTTGTATTTTTAGTAGAGACCGGGTTTCACCACGTTGGCCAGGATGGTCTCAAACTCCTGACCCCATGATCCACCCGCCTCGGCCTCCCAAAGTGCTGGGATTACAGGTGTGAGCCTCCGTGCCCAGCCTGTTATTTTATTTTGTTTTATTTTATTTATTTTATTTTATTTTGAGATGGAGACTCGCTCTGTCGCCCAGGCTGGAGTGCAGTGGCAGGATCTCCACTCACTGTAACTCCCACCTCTGTCACCCAGGCTGGAGTGCAGTGGCAGGATCTCCCCTCACCGTAACTCCCACCTCCTAGGTTCCAGTGATTCTTTCACCTTAGCCTCGCAAGTAGCTGGTATTACAAGCACCCACCAACACGCCCTGCCAATTTTTGTATTTTTCAATGAGAAAGGGTTTCACCGTGTTGGCCAGGCTGGTCTCAACTCCTGACCTTAAGTGATCCACCTCCCTGGCCTCCCAAAGTGCTGGGATTGCAGGCGTGAGCCACCACATCCAGCCTCAAGTGGTCTTCTTGTCAGCCTCGCAAGTAGTTGGGCTCAGGTTTTAATTTTTGGTAGAGATGGGGTCTCTTTTGCCCGGGATGGTCTCAGCTGAGCTTAAGTGATCCTAAATGTGTGAGCCACCTTGTCCCATTTCAAAGATAGGTGACACGGCCAGGCATCCCGGGACACACAGGGTCCCAGTTACTGGAAAGGCTAGGGTGGGAGGGTCCTTTGATTTTAAGGCTATACCGTGCACTGATCACACCTTTGAATAGCCACTGCACTCCGGCCTGGGCCACGTAGCAAGATCCCATCTCTTTAAAAACGCAGATTACATGGCATCTGGTTCCTGAGGCTCCATTTGGGTTGGTCACTTCAAATACAGGCCTTTCATCAGTTTAGTTTAATCAATCCAAACCATGTTTCCTTCATTAGGAGAGTAAGGGCCAGGTGTGTAATCCAAGCATTTTGGGAGACTGAGGCAGGCGGATCACGAGGTCAGGAGTTCGAGACCAGCCTGGCCAATATGGTGAAACCCGTCTCTACTAAAAATACAAAGATTAGGTGGGCGTGGTTGTGCGTGCTTGTAATCCCAGCTACTCAGGAGGCTGAGGCAGCAGAATCTCGTCAACCCAGGAGGCGGAGGTTGCAGTGAGCCAAGATCTCGCAGGTGCGCTCCAGCCTGGGCGACAGAGCGAGGCTCCATCTCAACAAAACAAAACAAAAAATGTAGGCCTCCACATCTATCCAGTCTATTCTGTAATCCCCGACGGATGTCAATATTAATACAATGTTCTTATTTTTTCTATTTATTTGTGTCTTTTTAGTTGAATCTCCTTGTCCCTGAGACTAAGTTTTTTTGATTTTTATTTATTTATTTATTTTGAAACAGTCTTGCTCTGTCGCCCAGGCTGCAGTGCAGTGGTGCAATCTCGGCTTACTGTAGCCTCTGTATCCCGGGTTCCAGTGATTCTCCTTCCCCCACTCCCGGGTAACTGGGATTTTCAGGCACACACCACCACGCCCAGCTAATTTTTTTGTACGTTTAGTAGAGACGGGGTTTCACCATGTTGGGCAGGCTGGTCTTGAACTCCTGAACTGAGGTGATCTGCCGACCTCGGCCTCCCAAAGTGCTGGGATTAGGGATAAGGCTAACCTGCTTATTCTTTGTAGCAAGGAACTGGAGATGGTCCTTTTAGGGGTTTATGTTCTGGATTCCGGAAAACATGCAAACAGGGCCAATAAATGCATCCTCATTTTTGTGTCCATTTTAACCTGGGCAAGGAAAATTCCAACAAAAAACCCAGGGTTCTGGAGCAAGAAGATCTCATGCTGTGACCCTACAAAGGGAAGCACTTTCTCTTGTCCAAAGGAAAAGAAGGCGCTTCCCTTTGGAGTGTTACGGTTTGAGAAAAGCAGCGTTGAAGTTGATGCTGATCTCGGTAATACATTTGTAGAGCATGCTTATCATCAGGCTTGGACGATGGCGGGGTTCTGTTTTGGTTTTGCTTTTTTATTCTAAGACAGGATCTCTGTTGCCCAGGCTGGAGTGCGGTGGCACATCCAACCTAGGTCTTTTGGATTCAAATGGTTTTTTTAGCGGACAGAGTCTCTCTATCACCCAGGCTGAAGTGCAGTGGTGTGATCTCGGCTCACTGCAACCTCCACCTCCCAGGTTCAAGCGAGTCTCCTGCCTCAGCTTCCCAAGTAGGTGAGATTACAGGTGCCCATCACCACACCTGGATAATATTTTCATTTTTTTAAATTCATTTATTTATGTTTTTGAGATGGAGTCTCACTGGTACCCAGGCTGGAGGGCTGAGGCGTGATCTCTGCTCAGTGCAACCTCTGCCTCCCGGGTTCAAGCAATTCTTCTACCTCAGCCTCCTGAGTAGCTAGAATTACGGGAGCCCACCACCACACCTGGCTACTTTTTGTTTTTCATTTTTTGTTTTTTTTTTAGTAGAGATGGGATTTCACCATGTTTGCCAGGCTGGTCTCAAACCCCTGACCTCAAGTTAGCCACCGGCCTCTGCCTCCCAAAGTGCTGGGATTACAGGCATGAGCCACCACGCCTGGCCTAATTTTTATATTTTCAGCAGAGACGGGGTTTCACCATGTTGGCCAGGCTGGTTGCGAACTCCTGACCTCAGGTGATCAGCCCACCTCAGCCTCCCAAAGTGCTAAGATTACAGGCGTGAGCCACCACACATGGCCATTAACACCTTTTAGTCCATGGAAATTATTCTGGCACTGATTTATAAAACCTCACGTGGGGTCAGGTAGAGTCAAAGGGGACCTCGGTGTCCCTTGCAGATGGAATGTGTGCTGCTCAGCAGGAGCACGGAGGTGGAGTGCGTGGGGTTTGAGTTTTCACTGGGGAAATGAAACCAACATCTTGGGTGCATGACCAGGTCATATATGCAGTCATATATGCAATATGCGTGGTGGTGGGTGCCTCTAATCCCAGCTACTCAGGAGGCTGACGCAGAAGAATCGCTGGAACCCAGGAGGCAGAAGTTGCTGTGAGCCGAGATCGCACCACCGCATCCAGCCTGGGTGACAGAGTGAGACTCCGTGTCAAAAAAAAGAAGACCTCAGGCTGTGACCCTCTAGATGGAAGCACTGTCTGTTGTGTAAAAGAAAAGATCGTGCATCCCTTTAGAGTGTTACTGTTTGAGAAAAGCAACGTTGAAGATGCTGCTGATCTTGGTAATACATTTGCAGAGCGTGCTTATCATCAGACTTGCATGATGTCGGGGTTCTGTTTGTGATTTGAAATTTTTCCAAGACAGGCTTTCTGTTGCCCAGGCGGGGGTGGGTAGCACCTTCCACCGAGATTTCTTGGGCTTAAGTGGTCGTCTTTTTATTTTTTGACTTTTTGAGACACACTCTTGTTTCGCTGGGAGTGCAGTAGCAGGATCTCTGCTCACCGGAAACTCTACCTCTCGGGTTCCAGTGATTCTCCCACCTCAGCCTGCCGAATCGTTGGGAATTCAGGCATCAGGCACCCACCATCGTGTCCTGCACTCTTGCTGCCCATCCTGGAGAGCACTGGCATGATCTAGGCTCACTGCAACCTCCGCCTCCCGGGTTCGAGCGATGCTTCTGCCTCAGCCTCCCAGATAGCTGGGATTACAGGCACCTACTCCCCCACCCAGCTAATTTTTATGTTTTTAGTAGAGACGGGTTTCACCATGTTGGCCAGGCTAGTCTTGAACTCCCGCTTTCAGGTGATCCACTAGCCTGTGGCCTATCCTGGAGGATGTTTGTGTGTGTGACAATGTATATTCTTCAACATCTTAGACTCCATTTTGGATGCTCCCATCGGGACTACGTGTCCCTGTGCTCGAACTCAAGTGAACACTCGGCTCAAAGTCCATTGCTGTTCTCTAGAAATCCAGCCCAGTTCTCTTGGTTAAATATAAGGTATGTGTAGTAGGCATTGCTTTTTCTCTTTAGAGACAAAACTCAGAGGGTTGCCCCTTGATGAACAAGGCTAACCTGCTGAGCCTTTGAAGAAAGGAACTGGAGATGGTCCTTTTAGGGGTTTATGTTCTGGATTCTAGAAAACAGGCAAACAGGGCCAATAAATGCATCTTTATTGTTGTGTCCATTTTAACCTGGTCAAGGAAGATTTCAACAAAAAACCCAGAGTGCTGGAGCAAGAAGATCCCATGCTGTGACCCTCCAAAGGGAAGCGCTTTCTGTTTGTTTTCTCTCAAACAAAGTGCCTCCCTTTAGAGTGTTACCGTTTGGGAAAAGCCACGTTGAAGATGATGCTGATCTTGGTAATACATTTGCAGACCATGCTTGTAATCAGACTTGGATGATGTTGGGAGTCTGTTTTTTTGTTTGTTTGGTTGGTTGGTTTTTTTGCTTGTTTGGTTTTTGTTTTTTGTTTTGGTGTGTGTGTTTTGTTTTGTGGTTTTTTTTTTTTCTAAGACAAGGTCTCTGTTGCCCAAGAGAGACTAGAGAGGCACTTTTTAAGATAGGTCTGTTGGGCTCAGATGGTCCTTTTATGGGACACAGTCTTGCTCTGTGACCCAGACTGGAGTGCCGTGGTGCGATCTTGGCTCACTGCAACCTCCACCTCCCGGGTTCAAGTGATTCTCCTGCCTCAGCTTCCTGGGTAGCTGGGATTACAGGTGCCTGACATCACACTCGGCTAATATTTGTATTTTTCTTTTTTATTCATTCATTTATTTATTTTTGAGATGGAGTGTTGCTGTCACCCAGCCTGGAGGGCAGTGGCATGATCCCGCCTGACTCCAACCTCTGCCTCTCAGGTTCAAGCCATTCTCCTGCCTCAGTCTCCTGAGTAGCTGGAATTACAGGCACCCACCACTACAACCGGCTACTTTTTGATTTTTTTTTTTTTTTTTTTTAGTAAAGGTGGGGTTTCACCATGTTGGCCAGGCTGGTCTCAAACCCCTGACCTCAAGTGAGCCACTGGCCTTGGCCTCCCAAAGTGCTGAGAATACAGGCATGAGCCACCGGGCACAGCCATCAACACCTTTTACTTTATGGAAATTTTTCTGGCACCGGTATAGAACCTCACATGGGGTCAGGTGGAGTTGAGGGGACCTCAGTGTCCCTGCAGATGGGATGAGCAAGAGCACGGAGGTGGAGTGCATGGGGCTTCAGTGTTTATTGGGGAAATGAAGCTGAAATCTTGGGTGCATGACCAGGAGATAAATGCATGAGATGGGGGTCTCACTATGCTGCCCAGGCTAAAGTGGGCTTAGATCCTCTTGCCTCTGCCCCTCCCCAGTCCTTGGTAGATGGGACTACATGTGAATATTAACCCCCCATGCACAGACAAGAAGAAAGTAAGGACTGTTCTTTGGTTCATACCTGACCCCAGTTAAACTTGTATTTTAGATAAACAATGTATTTGAGAGGTACTTGAACAACAAATGATTTGCTGTTCAGGTGTGGGCATCTTTGTTTTGTTTTGTTTTTTCCTAATTTTAAATATGGGACTAGTCTGCATATGGTGGCTCTTGTCTGTAATTCCTGCACTTCGTGAGGCTGAGACAGGAGGATCACCTGAGATCAGTTGTTTGAGACCAGCCTGGCCAACATGAAGCCAGGAGGCTGAGCTTTCAGTGAGCTGAAATCTTCTGCTGCACTCCACCCTGGGCAACAGAGTGAGACTCAGTCTCAAGAAAGTAAAAAATAGGCCGGGCACGGTGGCGCATGCCTGTAATCCCAGCACTTTGGGAGGCCGAGACGGGAGGATCACCTGAGGTCAGGAGTTCAAGACCAACAGGGCCAACATGGCAAAGCCTTGTCTCTACTAAAAATACAAAAATTAGCTGGGTGCAATGGTGCACATCTGTAATTCCAGCTACTCTGGAGGCTGAGGCAGGAGAATCGCTTGAACCCAGGAGGAGGAGATTTCAGTGAGCTGAAATCAAGCCATGGCATTCCAGCCTGGGCCACAGAGCAAGATTCCATCTCAAAAATAAATGAATAAATAAAATAAATAAAAATAAATAGATAAATATGGGACATCATGAATTTGGGTGTCACCTTTGTGTAGCAGCCAGCGTAATCTCTGTCATTCCAATTTTTTTTATGTGAACTGCCAAAGCAAGCACTTGTGTAGGAATTTTTCTTCCTGTGAGCATACAATATACGGAACTTTCTTTGACACAGGGTCTCAGAAATATATGGTATATATTTCATTATATATACACTTATATATAATGTAATCATATACACACAAAATACTAAATACAGAGAATACTCTGATATCACCTTGGGTATTTTTTTCTTTCTTTGTGTGTGTATGTTTTTTATTTGTTTGGTTGTTTTTGTTTTTGTTTTTGTTTTTTGTTTTTTGTTTTTGTTTTTGTTTTGAGACAGAGTCTTACTCTGTCGCCCAGGCTGGAGTGCAGTGACAGGATCTCGGGTCACTGCAAGCTCCGCCTCCCAGGTTCATGCCATTCTCCTGCCTCAGCCTCCTGAGTAGCTGGGACCACAGGCACCCGCCACCACACCTGGCTAATTTTTTTGTGTATTTTTAGTAGAGACAGGGTTTGACAGGGTTTCGCCATGTTAGCCAGGATGATCCCGATCTCCTGACCTCGTGATCCACCCGCCTCGGCCTCCCAAAGTGCTGGGATTACAGGCGTCAGCCACCGCGCCTGGCCGGTTGGTTATTTTTGAGACAAGGTCTGGCTCTATCACCCAGGCTGGAGTGTAGTGGTGCGATCTTGGCTCACTGCAACCTCCACCTCCCACCTAAACCTGCTGAATTAGTGTCTACAGGCATGCACCACCACACCTGGCTCTCTTTTGTGTTTTTCATACACATGGGTTTACACCATGTTGCCGGGGCTGGTCTCAAACTCCTGAGCTCAGGTGATCCTCCCGTCTTGACCCCCTAATGTGCTGGGATTAGAGGTGTGAACCAACCCACCCCACCCATACTTACGTATTTCTGTTCAAATTTTATTGAGTTTTTATGACCAAGCCTGTGGTCTATCGTGGAGGATGTTTGTGTATGTGACAATGTATATTCTTCAACATCGTAGACTCGATTTTGGGTGCTCCCATCGGGACTGTGTGTACCTGTCCTGGAACTCAAGTGCACCCTTGGCTCATAATCTATTGCTCTTCTCCAGAAATCTTACCAATTCTCCTGGTTAAATATAAGCTACGTGTAGTAGACATTGCTTTTTCTTAGCAGATACGAAACTCAGGAAGGTTGTCCTATGATACACAAGGCTAACCTGCTGATTCTTTGAAGCAAGGAACTGGAGATGGTCCTTTTAGGGGTTTATGTTTTGGATTCCAGAAAACGTGCAAACAGGACCAATACATGCATCTTTATTTTGTGCCCAGTTTAGCCTGGTCAACAAAAATGTCAACAAAAAACCCAGAGTGCTGGAGTAAGAAGGTCTCAGGCTGTGACTCTCCAAAGGGAAGAATTTTCTCTTGTCTAAAAAAAAAGAACGCACTTCCTTTTAGAGTGTTACCATGTGAGAAGAGCAATGCTGAAGTTGACGCTGATCTTGCTAATAACTTTGCAGAGCCAGCTTATAATCAGACTTTGACAATGGTAGGGGTCTGTTTTTTTTCCCTAAGACAGGATCTCTGTTGCCCAGGCTGGAGTATGGTGGCACTTCCAACCTAGGTCTCTTGGGCTCAAATGGTCCTCTTTTTTGGGACAGAGTCTTGCTCTGTGACCCAAGCTAAAGCACAGTGGCGCGATCTTGGCTCACGGCAATCTCTGCCTCCCAGTTTCAAGTGATTCCTCTGCCTCAACTTCCTGAGTAGCTGGGATTATAGGTGTCTGACACCATGACTGGCTATAATTTTCATTTTTCTTATTTATTTTTGAGTCTCGCTGTCTCTCAGGCTGGAGTGCAGTGGCAGGATCTCGGTTCACTTCAACCTTTGCCTCTTGGGTTCAAGCAATTTTCCTGCCTCAGCCTCCCAAGTAGTTGGAATTATATGTGCCACCATCATGCCCTTTTTGTTTTTTTTTTAGTAGAAAATGGGTTTCACCATGTTGGCCAGGCTAGTCTCAAGCCCCTGACCTCAAGTGATCCTCCCGCCTCAGACTCCCAAAGTGCTGAAAATAAAGGCGTGAGCCACTGCGCCGAGCCATCGACACCTTTTACTCCATGGAAATGATACTGGCGCTGGTTTATGGAACCTCACTTGGGGTCGGGTAGAGTTAAAAGGGACCTCAGGCTGGGCGTGGTGGCTCACGCCTGTAATCCCAGCACTTTGGGAGGCCGAGGCGGGCGGATCACGAGGTCAGGAGGAGACTGAGACCATCCTGGCTAACATGGTGAAACCCCGTCTCTACTAAAAATACAAAAAATTAGCTGGGCGTGGTGGCGGGTGCCTGTAGTCCCAGCTACTCGGGAGGCTGAGGTGGGAGAATGGTGTGAACCCGGGAGGCAGAGCTTGCAGTGAGCCCAGATGGCACAACTGCACTCCAGCCTGGGCGACAGAGCAAGACTCTATCTCAAAAAATAAAAATAAAAAAAAAATAAGGGGGTGGGGGACCTCATTGTCCCTTGCAGATGGGGTGTGCACTGCTTAGCAAGAGCACGGAGGTGGAGTGCATGGCTTTGAGTTTTCACTGAGGCACGGAGGTGGAGTGCGTGGCTTTGAGTTTTCACTGGGGCACGGAGGTGGAGTGCGTGGCTTTGAGATTTCACTGGGGCACGGAGGTGGAGTGCGTGGCTTTGAGTTTTCACTGGGGCACGGAGGTGGAGTGCGTGGCTTTGAGTTTTCACTGGGGCACGGAGGTGGAGTGCGTGGCTTTGAGTTTTCACTGGGGCACGGAGGTGGAGTGCGTGGCTTTGAGTTTTCACTGGGGCACGGAGGTGGAGTGCGTGGCTTTGAGTTTTCACTGGGGCACGGAGGTGGAGTGCGTCGCTTTGAGTTTTCACTGGGGCACGGAGGTGGAGTGCATGGCTTTGAGTTTTCACTGGGTAAATGAAGCTGAACTCTTGGCTGCACGACCAGGTCATATGTGCAACGACACGGGGGTCTCACTATGCTGCCCAGGCTAAAATGGGCTTAAGTCCTTTTGCCTCTGCCTCTCCCCAGTCCTTAGTAGCTGGGACTACATGTGAATATTAACCATGCACAGGCAAGAGGAAAGAAAGGACCGTTCTTTGGTTCACACCTAACTGCCAGTTAAATTAGTATTTTAGAAGAAGACTGCATTTGAGACGTACTTGAACAACAAATGATTTGCTGTTTAGGTGTGGGCATCTTTCTTTTTTCCTAATTTTAATAATGGCACCAGGCAGAGTACAGTGGCCCACGCCTGTAATTCCAGCACTTTGGGAGGCTGAGACAGGAGGATCATCTGAGGTTGGGAATTTGATTCCAGCCTGGCCAACATGGTACAACCCCATCTCTACTAAAAATAGAAAATTAGCCCGGCATGGTGGTGGTACATGCTTGTAATCCCAGCTACTCTGGAGGCTGAGGCAGGAGAGTCGCTTGAAGCTGGAAGGCTGAACTTTCAATGAGCTGACATCACGCCACTGCACTCAAGCCTGGGCAAAAGAGTGAGACTCCATCTCAAAAACATAAAAAATAGGCCAGACACGGTGGTCCACTCCTGTAATCCCAGCACTTTGAGAGGCCAGGACAGGCGGATCTCCTCAGGTCAGGAGTCCAAGACTAGCTGGGCAAACAAGGCAAAACCTTGTCTATACTAAAATTAGAAAAAATGGCTGGGCACAGTGGTGCACACCTGTAATCTCAGCTACTTGGGAGGCCGCGGCAAGAGAATCTCTTGAACCTGGGAAAAGGAGATTGCAGTGAGACGAAATCACACCATTGTACTCCATCCTGGGTGACAGAGTGAGATTCTGTTTCAAAAATTAAATAAATAGGCCGAGCACAGTGACTCATGCCTGTAATCCCAGCACTTTGGGAGGCCGAGGTGGCAGATCACCTGAGGTCAGGAGTTCAAGACCAGCCTAACCAACATGTAGAAACCCCATCTCTACTAAAAATACAAAATTAGCCGGGCATGGTGGCGCGTGCCTGTAATCCCAGCTGCTCAGGAGGTTGAGGCAAGACAATCGCTTGAACCCCAGGGGGCGGAGGTTGTGGTGAGCCGAGATTGTGCCATTGTATTCCAGCCTGGGCAACAAGCGAAACTTTGTCTCTAAATAAATAAATAAAACTATTAAATAAACATTAAACATTAAAAAATAAAAATAGATAAATATGAGATCATGAATTTGAGTGTCACCTTTGCGCAGGGCCCATGGTAATCTTTGTCATTCCAATTTTTTCATGCGTGCTGCCAAAGCTAGCACTTGTGTGTAGGAAGTATTCTTCCTGTGAGCATACAATATATGGAAGTTTTTTATTATTTTTTTTTATGTTTTTGAGACTGAGTTTTCCTCTTGTCGCATAGGCTGAAGTGCAATGGTGTGATCTGGGCTCCCTGCGATGTCCACCTCCTGGGTTAAAGCGACTCTCCTACCTCAGCCTCCTGAGTAGCTGGGATTACAGGCATACACGACCAGGGCTAGCTAATTTGTTGTATTTTAGTAGACGGGATTTCTCCATGTTGGTCAGGCTGGTCCCAAACTCCCGACTTCAGGTGATCTGCCCACCTTGGCTTTCCAAAGTACTGGGATTGCAGACAGCCACCGCGGCTGGCCTTCATATATTCTTATATATATAATATCATGTACACACAAAAGACTCTTCTACACCCTGAGAATACTCTTATATCACTTTGGGCATTTTTTTGTTTGTGTGTGTGCATTTTTTGTTTGTTCGTTCGTTTGTTTTTGAGACAGAGTCTGGCTCTGTCACCTATGCTGGAGTGCAGTGGTGTGATCTCGGCTCCCTGCAACCTCCAGCTCCCACCTCAGCCTCCTGAATTAGTGTCTACAGGCATGCACCTCTATACCTGGCTAACTTTTGTAATTTTACAGATGAGGTTTTACCATGTTTCCCAGGCTGGTGTCTAACTCCTGAGAATATAAGGTATATGTAGTAGGCATTGCTTTTTCTCTTTGAAGACAAAACCCAGGACAGTTGTCCCTTGATGAACAAGGCTAACCTGCTGAACGTTTGAAGCAAGGAACTGGAGACGGTCTTTGTATCGGTTTATGTTCTAGATTCCAGAAAATATGCAAACAGGACCAATAAATGCATCTTTATTTTTGTGTCCATTTTGACCAGGTCAAGGAAAATTTCAACAAGAAACCCAGAGTGCTGGAGCAAGAAGATCTCAAGCTGTGACTCTACAAAGGGAAGCCCTTTCTGTTGTCTAAAAGAAAAGAAAGTGCTTCTCTTTGGTGGGTTACGGTTTGAGAAAAGCAACGTTGAAGTTGATGCTGATTTCGGTAATACATTTGCAGAGCATGCTTATCACACTTGGACGGTGGTGGGGTTCTGTTTTGGTTTTGCTTTTTTATTCTAAGGCTCTGTGTTGCCCATGCTGGAGTGCGGTGGCATGTCCAATATATCTCTTGGCTTCAAATGGTCAGCCTGGGCAACACAGGGAAATTCTGTCTCAAAAAATAAACAAATGAATAAAAATACAAAATAAAGCCGGGCATGGTGGCTCATGCCTGTAATCCCAGCATTTTGGGAGGCCGATGCGGGTAGATCATCTCAGGTCAGGAGTTTGAGACCAGTCTGACCAACGTGGTGAAAATCCGTCTCTACTAAAAATACAATAACAACAAAAATCAGCCCAGTGTGGTGGTGGGCACCTGTAATCCCAGCTACTTAGGAGGCTGAGGCAGGAGAATTGCTTGAACCCGGGAGGCAGAGGCTGCAGTGAGCCGAGATTGTGCCACAGCATCCAGCCAGGATGACAGAGTGAGACTCCGTCTCAAAAAAAAAAAAAAAAAAAAAAAAAGCTGGGCGCTGTGGCTCACGCCTGTAATCCCACCACTTTGAAAGGCCGAGGCGGGTGGATCACGAGGTCAGGAGATCGAGACCATCCTGGCTAACACGGTGAAACCCCATCTCTATTTAAAAATACAAAAAATTAGCGAGGCGTGGTGGTGGGCGCCTGTAGTCCCAGCTACTCGGGAGGCTAAGGCTTGAGAATGGCTTGAACCCAGGAGGCGGAGTTTGCAGTGAGCCGAGATCGCGCCATTGCACTCTAGCCTCGGCAACAGAGCAAGACTCCGTCAAAAAGAAACAAAAACAAAAACAAAAAAAAACCCTACAGTACTGGAGCAAGAAGACCTCATGCTGTGACCCTCTAGATGGAAGCACTGTCTGTTGTCTTAAGAAAAGATCGTGCATCCCTTTAGAGTGTTACTGTTTGAGAAAAGCAACGTTGAAGATGCTGCTGATCTTGGTAATACATTTGCAGAGGGTGCTTATCATCAGACTTGCATGATGTCGGGGTTCTCTTTGGTTTGTTTTTTTCCAAGACAGGTTCCCTGTTGCCCAGGCGGGAGTGGGTGGCACCTCCAACCGAGATCTCTTGGGCTCAAGTGGTGATCTTTTTATTTTTGATTTTTTGAGATGCGCTCTCATTCCATTTCCCAGGCTGGAGTGCAGAGGCAGGAACCCTGTTGACCGGAAACTCCGCCTCCCAGGTTCCGGCGATTCTCCCACCTCAACCTGCCGAATAGTTGGGAATACAGATGCCCGCCATCGTGTCCTGCTAGTTATTATTTTTATTGTTGTTGTTGTTGAGATGGAGTTTCACTCTTGATGTCCAGGCTGGA
This sequence comes from Gorilla gorilla gorilla, assembly GCF_029281585.2. NCBI lineage: Eukaryota > Metazoa > Chordata > Mammalia > Primates > Hominidae > Gorilla > Gorilla gorilla. The sequence continues at coordinate 65,656,552 of NC_073244.2, forward strand.
GTGCAGTGGTGCGATTTAGGCTCACCGCAACCTCCACCTCCTGGGTTCAAGCAATTCTCCTGCCGCAGCCTCCTGGGTAGCTGGGATTACAGGTGCCTACTGCCCCACCCAGCTATTTTTTGTGTTTTGAATAGAGACTGGGTTTCACCATGTTGGGCAGGCTGGTCTCAAACTCCCGACCTCAGGTGATCCACCAGCCTTGGCCTCCCAAAGTGCTGGGATTACAGGCGTGAGCCACTGCCCCTAATCTCACGTGGTCCTCTAGAGTCAGCCTAGACTCTGGTCTATCCTGGAGGATGTTTGTGTGTGAGACAATGTATATTCTTCAACATCAGCCCAATTCTCTTAGCTAAATGTAAGGTATGAGTAGTAGGTATTCCTTTTTCTCTTTGGGGACAACTCAGGACGATCGCCCCTTGATGAACAAGGCTAACCTGCTGAGCCTTTGAAGGAAGGAATTGGAAATGGTCCTTTCAGGGATTTATGTTCTGGATTCCATAAAACATGTAAACAGGGCCAATAAATGCATTTTTATTTTTGTATCCATTTTAACCTGGTCAAGGAAAATTCCAACAAGAAACCCAGAGTGCTGGAGCAAGAAGATCCCATGCTGTGACCCTCTAGAGGAAGCACTTTCTGTTTGTTGTCTGAGAAAAAACAAAGTGCTTCCCTTTAGAGTGTTACCATTTGGGAAAAGCAGTGTTGAAGTTGATGCTGATGTTGGTAATATATTTGCATGCTCATCATCAGACTTGGATGATGTTGCGGTTCTGTTTTGTTTTTGTTTTCTAAGACAGGGTCTCTGTGGCCCAGGCTGGAGTACAGAGGCACTTCCAACCTAGGTCTCTTGGGCTCATATGGTCCTTTTTGGGACAGAGTCTTCCTCTGTGACCCAGGCTGGAGTGCAGTGGCATGATCTTGGCTCACTGCAATCTCCACCTCGTGGGTTCAAGCTATTCTCCTGCCTCAGCTTCCTGAATAGCTGGGATTACAGGGGCCCGACATCACACTTGGCTAATATTTGTATTTTTCTTTTTTAATCATTTATTTATTTTTGAGATGGAGTCTTGTTTCCCCAGCTGGAGAGCGGTGGCATGATCCTGACTGACTCCAACCTCTGTCTCTCAGGTTCAAGCAATTCTCCTGCCTCAGCCTCTGAAGTAGCTGAAACTACAGGTGGCCGCCACCACGCCTGGCTACATTTTGAATTTTTTTTTTTTTTTTTTCAGTAGAGATGGGGCTTACCATGTTGGCCAGGCTGGTCTCAAACCCCTGACCTCAAGTGAGCCACTCACCTTGGCCTCCGAAAATGCTGAGAATACAGGCATGAGCCACTGCGTGCCTCCCAAAGGCGTGAGCCATGGTGCGTGGCCATCAACACCTCTTACTTTATGGAAATTTTTCTGGCACTGGTATAGAACCTCACATGGGGTCAGGTGGAGTTGAGGGGACCTCAGTGTCTCTGCAGATGGGATGAGCAAGAGCACGGAGGTGGAGTGCATGGGGCTTCAGTGTTTATTGGGGAAATGAAGCTAAAATCTTGGGTGCATGACCAGGAGATAAATGCATGAGACGGGGGTCTCACTATGCCGCCCATGCTAAAGTGGTCTTAGATCCTCCTGCCTCTGCCCCTCCCAGGCCTTGGTAGATGGGACTACGTGTAAATATTAACCTATGCACAGGCAGGAAGAAAGTAAGGACCATTTTTTGGTTCACCCCGGCCCTCAGTTAAACTTGTATTTTAGATAAACAATGTATTTGAGATGTGCTTAAACAATAAATGATTTGCTGTTTAGGTGTGGGCATCTTTGCTTCCCCCTAATTTTAATGATGGGACTAGTCCAGGTATGGTGGCTCCTGCCTATAATTCCAGCACTTTGGGAGGCCGAGACAGGAGGATCACCTGAGGTCAGTTGTTCAAGACCAGCCTGGCCAACATGGTGAAACCCCGTCCATACTAAAAATACAAAAATCAGCCAGGCCTGGTTGCACACACCTGTAGTCCCAGCTACTCGGGAGGCTGAGGCAGGAGACTCGCTTGAAGCCAGGAGGCTGAGCTTTCAGTGAGCTGAGATTGCGCCACTGCATTCCAGCCTGGGCAACTGAGTGAGTCTCAGTGTCAACAAAGTAAATAATAGTCGAGGCACAGCGGCACACGCCTGTAATCCCAGCACTTTGGGAGGCCAAGACAGGAGGATCACCTGAGGTCAGGAGTTCAAGACCAACGGGGCCAACATGGCAAAGCCTCGTCTCTACTAAAACTACAAAAATTAGCTGGGTGCAGTGGTGCACATCTGTGATTCCAGCTACTCGGGAGGCCGAGACAGGAGAACCACTTGAACCCAGGAGGAGGAGATTTCAGTGAGCTGAAATGAAGCCATGGCATTCCAGCCTGGGCCACAGAGCAAGATTCCGTCTCAAAAATAAATAAAACAAATAAATAAAAATACGTAAATACGGGACCGTCATGAATTTGAGTGTCACCTTTGTGGAGCAGCCACGGTAATCTCTGTCATTCCAATTTTTTTTATGTGCACTACCAAAGCAAGAGCTTGTGTAGGAATTATTCTTCCTGTGAGTATGCGATGTATGGAACTTTCTTTGCGACAGGGTCTCAAAAATATATCATGTATATTTTATATATTCTTATATATAATATAATCATGTACACACAAAATACTGTTCTAAATACAGAGAATACTCTGATATCACCTTGCGTATTTTTTGTTTCTTTGCGTGTGTCTGGTTGGTTATTTTTTTTCCTCATATTTTTTGTATCCCTATTTATATATTTATTTTTAATTTTATTATTATACTTTAAGTTTTAGGGTACATGTGCACAACGTGCAGGTTAGTTACATATGTATACATGTGCCATGTTGGTGTGCTGCACCCATTAACTCATCATTTAGCATTAGGTATATCTCCTAATGCTATCCCTCCCCCCTACCCCCACCCAACAACAGTCCCTAGTGTGTGATGTTCCCCTTCCTGTGTCCATGTGTTCTCATTTTTCAATTCCCACCTATGAGTGAGAACATGCGGCGTTTGGTTTTTTGTCCTTGCAATAGTTTGCTGAGAATGATGGTTTCCAGTTTCATCCATGTCCCTACAAAGGGGTTGGTTATTTTTGAGACAAGGTCTGACTCTATCGCCCAGGCTGGAGTGTAGTGGTGCCATCTCAGCTCACTGCAACCTCCACCTCCCACCTAATCCTGCTGAATTAGTGTCTGCAGGCATGCACCACCACATCTGGCTCACTTTTGTGTTTTTTATACACATGGGTTTACACCATGTTGCAGGCACTGGTCTCAAACTCCCTCCCAAGCTCAGGTGATCCTCTGTCTCAGCCTCCTAAAGTGCTGGGATTAGAGATGTGAGCCACCACACCCCACTGGTATTTGTGTGTTCCTGTTCAAATGTTATTGAGGAGTTTTTATGACCAAGCCTGTGGTCCATCCTGGAGGATGTTTGTGTGCATGACAATGTATATTCTTCAACATCGTAGACTCGATGTTGGATGCTCCCATCGGGACTGTGTGTCCCTGTACTGGAACTCGAGTGAACACTTGGCTCTAAGTTCATTGCTGTTTTCTAGAAATCCAGCTCAATTCTCTTGGTTAAATATAAGGTGCACGTAGTAGGCATTGCTTTTTCTTTCTGGAGAGAAAACTCAGGAGGATTTTCCCTTGAGGAACAAAGCTAACCTGCTGAGACTTTGAAGCAAGGAACTGGAGATGGTCCTTTTAAGGGTTTATATTCTGGATTCCAGAAAACGTGCAAACAGGGCCAATAAATGCATCTTTATTTTTGTGTCCATTTTAACCTAGTCAAAGAAAATTCCAACAAAAAATCCACGGTGCTGGAGCAAGAAGATCTCGTGATGTGACCATCTGGAGGTAAGAAGCACTTTCTGTTTTGTGAAAGAAAAGAAAGTGCTTCCTTTCAGAGGGTTACTCTTTGAGAAAAGCAGCATTGAAGTTGATGCTGATCTTGGTATTACATTTGAAGAGCATGCTTATCATCAGACTTGGATGATCTTGGGGTTTTGTTTTTTTCTAAGACAGGGTGTCTGTAGCCCAGGCTCGAGTGCGGTGGCAGTTCCAACCTAGATCTCTTGGGCTCAAGTGGCCCTCTTTTTCGGACAGAGTCTCGCGCTGTGACCCTAGCTGGAGTGCAGTGGCAGGAACTTGGCTCACGGCCACCTCTGCCTCCTGGGTTGTAGCAATTCTCCTGCCTCAGCCTCCCGAGCAGGGTTATAGGCATGTGCCACCACACCTGGCTAATTTTTGCATTTTATTATCGATTGATTGATTGATTGTTGAGACAGAGTCTCACTCTGTTGCCCAGGCTGTAGTGCAGTGGTGTGATCTCGGCTCACTGCAACCTCCACCTCCGACCTCAGCCATCTGAATACCTGTCTACAGGCATGCACCACCATACCTGGCCAACTTTTGTATTTTTTGTACAGATGAGGTTTCACCATGTTGCCCAGGCTGGTCTTGAACCCCTGAGCTCAAGTGATCCTCCCACCTTGGCCTCCTAAAGTGCGACTAGTAGTGTGAGTCACTATGTCCCACCCTACTTGTGTGTTTCTGCTTACATTTTATTGAGGCGCTTTTTTTTTTTTTTTTTTTTTTTTTTTGAGACGGGGTCTCGGTCTGTTACCTAGGCTGGAGTGCAGTGGCGCGATCTCGGCTCACTGCAAGCTCCGCCTCCCAGGTTCACGCCATTCTCCTGCCTCAGCCTCCTGAGTAGCTGGGACTACAGGCGCCCGCCACCACGCCCGGCTAATTTTTTTTGTATTTTTAGTAGAGATGGAGTTTCACCTTGTTAGCCAGGATGGTCTAGATCTCCTGACCTCATGATCCTCCTGCCTCGGCCTCCCAAAGTGCTGGGATTACAGGCATGAGCCACCGTATTGAGGCGCTTTTACAACATAGCCTGTGGTCTATCCTGGGGAATGTTTGTGTGTGTGACAATGTATATTCTTAGACATCTTAGATTCCATTTTGGATGCTCCCATCAGTGCTATGTGTTCCTATATAGGAACTCAAGTGAACACTTGGCTTAAAATCCATTGCTCTTGTCTAGAAATTTAGCCCAGTTATCTTGGTTAAAGATAAGGTGTGTCTGGTAGGCATTGATTTTTCTTTCCGGAGAAAAAAGTTAGGAGGATTTCTTCTTGATGAACAAGGCTAGCCTGCTGAGCCTTTGAGGCATGGGACCTGCAGATGATCCTGTTAGGGGTTTATGTTTTTAGATTCAGGAAACACACCAGCAGGACAAATAATTGCATCTTTATTTTTGTGTCTATTTTCACCAGGCTAAGGAAGATTCCAACAACATATCCATGGTGCTGAAGTAAGAAGATCTCGTGCTGTGACCCTCTAGAGGGAAGCACTTTCTGTTGTCTGAAAGAAAAGAACATGCATCCTTTCAGAGGGTTACTCTTTGAGAAAGGCAACGTTTAATTTGATGCTGATCTTGGTAGTACATTTGCAGAGCATGCTTATCGTCAGACTTGGCTGATGGTGGTGTTCTGTTTTTTTTGTTTGTTTGTTTTCTACAACAGGATGTCTGTTGCCCAGGCTAGGGTGTGATGGCACTTCCAACCTAGATCTCTAGGGCTCAAATGGTCCTCTTATTTGGGGCAGAGTCTTGCTCTGTGACCCAGGCTGGAGTGCAGTGGCAGGAACTCTGCTCACTGCAACCTCTGCCTCCTGGGTTCAAGTGATTTTCCTGCCTTGGTTTTCTGAATAGGTGGGATTACAGGCGCTCACCACCACACCCAGCTAGTATTTGTAGTTTTCTTTATTATTCTTTTTTTATTTTAATTTTTGAGACGAAGTCTCGCTGTTGCCTACGGTGGAGTGCAGTGGCGTGATCTCGGCTCTCCCAGGTTCAAGCAATTCTGCTGCCTCTGCCTCCCGAGTAGCTGGAATTACAGGAACACACCACCATGCCTGGCTACTTTTTGGATTTTTTTTTAGTAGAGACGGAGTTTCACCATGTTGGCCAGGCTGGTCTCAAACTCCTGACCTCATGTGAGCCACCCACTTCGGCCTTCCAAAGTGCTGGAATTACAGGCATGAACCACAACGTCTGGCCTAATTTTTGTATTTTTAGAAGAGACAGGGTTTCACCATGTTGGCCAGGCTGGTCTCAGCTCCTGACCTCAAGTGATCCTCCCCCTCGGCCTCCCAAAGTGCTGGGATTACAGGCATGAGCCACCTTGCCCAGCCTCAAGTGGTCCTCTTGACTCAGCCTCCCATGTAGTTGGGACTACATGGGGCGTGCCACCACACTTGGCTAAGTTTTTAATTTTTCATACAGATATGATCTCTGTTGCTCAGGAAGGTCTCAACACCTGAGCTCAAGGATTCCACAGGCGTGAGCCACATTCTCCTGCTGACCCTTTTCAAAGATAGTTGACATGGCCAGGCATCGTGGGGCACACAGTCCCAGCAGATCCCGGGGTGGGAGGGTCCTTTGATTTCCAGACTATTCCATGCACTGATCACACCTTGTTTTTTTGTTTGTTTGTTTGTTTGACAGAGTCTCAGTTTGTTGCCTGGTGGGAGTGCAGTGATGTGATCTCGGCTGACTGCAACCTCTGCCTCCAAGGTTCAAGTGATTCTCCTGCCTCACCGTCCAAGGTAGCTGCGGTTACAGGCATGCACCACCACACCCAGCTCAGTTTTTGCATTTGGTAGAGACAGGTTTTCACCATGTTGGTCAGGCTGGTCTCGAACTCCTGATTTCAGGTGATCCACCTGCCTCAGCCTCCCAAAGAGCTGGGATTATAGGCATTAGCCTATGCGCCCGGTCTGTATTTCCTAATTTTAAATATGGGACCCATGATGAATTTGGGTGTCACTGTGTACAGGGGACATGGGAATCTCTGTCATTCCAATTTTTTTTAATGCATGCTGTTCTGTGTAGGAATTATTTTTCCTGTGAGCAAACAACATAGAGAGCTTTCTTTTTTTGACACCGGGTCTCAAAAATATATCATATACATTTTATTATAGTGTCTGATATTGATAATATAATCATACACACACAAAATACTCTTCTGTACACAGAGAATACTCATATCACTTTGGGGTTTTTTTGTTTGTGTGCGTTTTTGGGATTTTTGGTTTTTTTTTTTTTTTTTGAGACAACATCTGGCTCTGTTGCCCATGCTGGAGTGCAGTGGTGCAATCGGCTCCCTGCAGCCTCCACCTCCCACCTCCCACTTCAGCCTCCTAAAGAGCTGAATACAGGCATGCACCACCACACCTGACTAACTTTTGTATTTTTTGTACACACAGGGTTTACCGTGTTTCCCAGGCTGGACTGGAACTCCAGAGCTCAAGTGATCCTCCCGACTTGGCCTCCTTAAGTACTGCAGTTAGAGGTATGAGCCGCCAAGACCCACCGTACTTGTGTTTTTCTGTTCAAATATTATTGAGGAGCTTTTATGGCCTAACCTGTGGTCTATCCTGGAGGTTGTTTGTGCGTACAATACATAGTCTTCATCTTTTTTTTTTTTTTTCGTTTTTTGAGAGGGAGTTTCGCTCCTGTCACCTAGGCTGGAGTGCAATGACATGATCTCGGTTCACTGCAACCTCCGCCTCCTGGGTTCAAGTGATTCTCCTGCCTCAGCCTCCTGAGTAGCTGGGATTACAGGCACCCGCCACCATGCCCAGCTAAGTTTGTATTTTTAGTAGAGACGGGCTTCTCCATGTTGGTCAGGCTGGGCTCAGACTCCTGACCTCAGGTGATCCGCCCGCCTCGGCCTCCCAAAGTGCCGGGATTACAGGCGTGAGCCACCGCGCCCAGTCATCATATATTCCTATCATATATGTAGTATAATATACACAAAAAATACTCTTCTACACACACAGAATACTCTTATGTCACTTTGGGTATTTTTTTGTTTGTATGTGTGTGGGTGTTTTCTGTTTGTTTGTTTGTGAGGCAAGATCTGGCTCTGTTGCCCAGTCTAGAGTGCAGTGCCATCTCGGCTCACTGCAACCTCCGCCTCCCACCTAAGCCTGCTGCGTTAGTGTCTACAGGCATGCACCACCACACCTGGCTCACTTTTGTATTTTTTGTACACATGGGGTTACACCATGTTGCCGAGGCTGGTCTCAAACTCCTGAGCTCAGGTGATCCTCCCGTCGTGGCCTCCTAAAGTGCTGGGATTAGAGGTGTGAGCCACCGTGCCCCACCTGTACTTGTGTATTTAGATTCAAATTTTATTGGGGAGCTTTTACATCCTAGTCTGTGGTCTATCCTGGAGGATGTTTGTGTATATAACAATGTACATTTTCAACATTGTAGATTCCATTTTGGATGCTCCCATTGGGACTGTGTGTCCCTGTGCTGGAACGCAAGTGAACACTTGGCTCAAAATCCATTGCTGTTCTCTAGAAATCCAGCCCAATTCTCTTGGTTA